>NC_067451.1:34630000-35230000 GCF_025434085.1 Hippocampus zosterae
TTAGACCGATACCAGAACAAATACATCGAGCACAGATACCACTAGCACTTGTGATATACAATATTTCAATTAACAACAACCTTGCTTTCTTTCTGACACACATGATGATTCGCCGATGTGTGAATTTGCCGCAATATAGTGCCAACTACAGGCAAGGATGACTTACTCAGTGTCAGATTTTTATACCTGATGTGTCGGTGGCTGGTATCGGCAGCCTCATAAATACCAGAGATGGCTTGAAGTAAGGCCTGTATAGGCGCAACACTGATAACTGATACTGGTACTCGCCCTTCCTAAATGCTTTTTATCAGTTAATACACTTCCGAGTTCTATTTTTCTTCTTAAAAACATGTTTTCAAAAAAAAATGTGTAGGTGTTCATGGGGCTGGAAAGTTTTAATGCTATTTTAATTCATTTCAGTGGGAAACTGATTTGAGTTAGCATTTGTAAGTCAAGACACCGCTGGTTTTTCGGGGACATGCTAGATCGAGTAACAGTATCTCCAGGTGTCTCGAGAGTAGCTAGTTTGCTAATGGCATGAAAAGGCCATTTCCACCCAGTATTGATAACGTCTCCGTTTCTGGTCATTTTACATCAGACTTGGCGGACACCGAGTTGGACAGAAATTGTGATGGGGGTGTTACCACGTTTTCCCAGATCCAAAGACTTATTGTGCTAGTTTGCGAGCCACCCTACTGGAGAGACAGCAACAACAACAACAGCAAAAGCGGGACAGAAACACTGCGGAGGTCTTTGACACCTCTCAGGGCCCCCTGTTGCTCCTTGGCGGAAGCTTCACTTCATTTCCTCTTTCACAATGATGAATGGCCATTTAAAAGGCTGTTTGTTGGAACCTGTGCCTCACTCACTATTCACATGTGTCATTTACGGTGGCCAGTAACATGAAAAATAGCACTTTATCATGTAAATCATATTAAAAGAAAACAATATGTGTGCATGTAAATAAGTCAAGTGTAATTACATTGGGACGAGAGGGATCACCGCAGCACCAATTGTAGTTTTGTACATGTCCCTTTAAGGGGTGTGTCCTTGTGAGTGACTTCAGGAGCGTGGTTGGTTCGTCTACATGTGAGCATTTTGGGCCGTCAACATTTTATTCACATACATTGTTTCATTCATTTTTATTCAACGGCATAACAATAGAAAACAACACAGTGAACTCGTAAAACTGGGCCCCTCAGCATTAAGGAATATGCCTTCAAATGTAAACACAATTCCCAAATCGTGATCCATATGGCTTTCGCCTCACTGCTATTTGCAAATGTGCATGATCAAAAGATGACATGAGTGATTGCTGCTTTCGTCTGGTGGCTGCCGGCTAGTGATTAGTGGCTAAACTGTGCAAACTCTGCTCACTTTCATGCTTTCTACTTCATTACTTGGGTGCGACTTGTTCAAATGATGGTGTGTGTCTGTGGCCCGGTACCAAATGCGCCCGCGGGGTTGGGTGGGGATGTGGACGCCTGGACAAGGGAGAACTCTGATGTCAAAGGGCCGAGGGGGGAGGTCTTGGCCTAAATCCTCCACTGTCCTTCAGGCCACATCCCCGAACTAATCTCCTTTATCTTCCTCCTCCTTGTGGTCATGGCCTCGGGGAGATGTGTGGATAAGACCCCCCCCTTCGCGGGCCTCGTAGCTGGCCGGCCTTACATTTTGGCTTTCCCCGCTTCCTTCCTTCCTCAACTCCTCCACTAATAGCTCCCTTGTTCCCTGCTAGTCGGGGGTCTGCCAGCTGAGCGGTCATTCGTGGAAGATTCATTCTCGGCATGGTAATTGTAAACAGACAGAGAGCAAGATAGAGTGGGGGGAAAATGAGAGAGGGAGGAAATAATGGAAGAGTGTTCAAATCCCTCCATTTCCTCCCCTCTCGCATATCTCCGCCATCTTTTTGGCTTATCCGGCCGGGTGCTGCTTTGCGAGCCTGCCTCCCTTCTCATCGAATCGCACTAAATCACGCCGTAGTTAGGGTGCGCTGAGCGCTGCCTTGAATTACTTGACTGACTCCAATTCTTCTTCTTACTTTGAATTCTACTTCTACTCCATATGCTGCTTTTTTTTCTGGTGCTTTTTCCATTTTCTGCCTATTGACAGCTTTCTTCCAACCAGCTGGGCAGCCCAAAGTACCACATTAGCGTACCATGTTGCTGTGCCTTAGTACATAGAAGCATACTCCACATTCTCTATGTTACTGCGGTGATCCTGCTGTGCATAGTCTTCATCGGATGCAACTCATGTCTTGACCGAAAGGTGAAACCATTTGCCCGCGTGTCTCATTCAGACTGGTATTGCAATGTTTACTTTTCTATATACCGGTACCTTCTGTAGTCTCCACTTTTTTGCAACGCTCTGTTTTCTTGCTATCCACATTTTTGTCTTGTAAGGAATTTACCATGACCTCATTTCTACACAGTAAATATCCCTTGTGTCGGCTTTTACATACTGTTCCTTTTAACGGACCACACACGGTTAGCATTTGTTGTCTGCCATAAACGTGACTCACTTTCAGAGCAAATCCCTTCAGGATGGCGTTTTAATGTCACCTTTGCAGGAAGAAGGATATCATTGTTATGCAGGTCGTGTAAATACATGTATTCGTGATGGTTAGACATTTTGATGGCAGATGCTGTAGCGAATTTATGTTGTTTATTCCGGGCTGCACGTTTAGTTTTTGTTTGTTGGAGTAGCCACACACGAGAGCACGCAAAGAACATGTGTTTGTGTGCTGTGAAGGGATATCACGGCACGTTTGCCGACGGAATTATTAGATATGTTTCGATACAAAAGCTAGCGTGCCAATTGTTTCCACAATATCCATTGAAACTCAGGCAATAACAATAAAAATCCAAGGCCAAGCAATCCTAATTTAGTTCAGCACCTCGATGCCACACTGCAGAAATCACTCGAGAAGCTTGTTGTTCTTTTGCTGGAAAACAAATGTGGCTCCTTCAAATAATTTTGTGCGCTGTGTATAAGGGCCCTAGAAAGGGCCGAGCTTATTCAGCAATGCAAAGCAATAATCCTGCCGGTCTGCTCGGCAACAACAGAGTAACCTACTCTGTCAAAAGTACGACCTTCAAAATAGAGTATAATAACATATTCTCACCACATTTTCTTTAGCTCCAGGGTGCCTGATTTAGCTGTCCCACTCAATAAACAAAGACAAAACAGTTTTAGCGACTTAGTGCTAAGTAAGCCGCAAAGTCTTGCGTGAAACTGTTATTCTCCCGGCGTGCTTATATTTTAAAGGTCTGAATTTTGACAGAAGACGTTATGCCAATTTTGCCCTAACTTGCCCGAGTGTTGCCGAGCAGACCGGGAGCGTTGTTATTGCCTTGAATGGGGGAACACAAGCTTGCATTGTGGAATATGCCTTGACCCCAGTTGAAGCCTTTTTACGCAATACAACAGAAAGTTCCCACATTTAGTGTCATCCATTTATTAAAGAAGGCAAGAAACACAAACAAATTCAAGAAAGAAAACCCGTCCTAAAATATTAAATATTTATTTAAATAAATGTTTAACGAAACAGTTATTAAAATAAATATTTAAATACATATTTACGCCCCTTCTTCCGTCCGCTGTCAAGAGTCCATTATCCACATCATGAGTCATTTGTATTTATTTGACAATGCTTTCGGTGAGCTGAACTACAGTTATTTGCTCCTATTTGGTGCGTTCTGGATTGGATGAATCAAATTTACACTCTTTCCCGTGCTACTTTGATTTCAGTACGATTTGGTGTAGTCAGACTTTCTGCACCGTCAACAAATGCTCTTGGCTTACGGCAATTTTGCGAGAATTTTGTGGCCTTTCTGTAATTGGAAGGCCTAGGCTACTCCACGGGGTTGTGTGGAAATTGGGTAAGTAATTTTTGGGGTGTTTAAAAAAGAAAACAAAACAGAACTTGGTGGAGATCAGAGGCAAAATGGCTCATTTATAACTTCTGAGAGGACCTGAGTCAGGGATCGTATTCTTTTAGCGGGCAAAATTCCTTGCATTTACGACGACCACTACTACTGCTACAAAAAAAAGATCTTTTGAACCAACTTGAGATGATTTAAAGATGGCTATTAACGAAAAAAGCAGCCCGGGCTGCAGCACGCACAGCATGTCCTCCGGCATATAGTTAGCATACAGGCTTTTCCTGTGGTTAATTCCTGTGCCCATCCCCCATTTATACCCCTTTAAAAGCTGAAAACAGTCCAAAACTATAAAAAGCAAGGGCTTGACTATTCTCTGCCTTGAAAACCTTCACTTTGCGCCATGATTATGGTGTATGGCTTCTGTCAAAGATAAACAAAGCGCGCTAAATGCAGCGCGGCCAATTGGTCCGATCCCCGAACGAGGGGGCGACTCCGAGAAAGCAATTAGGAAGACGGAAGCCACTAATTAGAAGCTGTGTTCCCAACAGACTGCATCCATTTTGTTTTCATCAGCAATAATTGAAGAGCTGGCTTTCCTGTGCCAGCCCGCATTCCATGACAGCTGCCTTGTGTGAGGCCACGCTGCTGCACCATCCCGTTTCCCCCATGCTGTTACAGAATTTAAAACAACAACAACAACAACAATAATACTAAAAGGGGCGGGGGAAAAATCCAAATGCTTCAATTGATGTTTTCAGCGAGTTTGCACAAATTATTCCGCTTCCCAGATTGATTTTGTGTGGGATTGCAGCCAATGCGCATTCTGGATTGTGAGCGTGGGGGGAATTGCGCTGCAGTATGCCAGAGTGGTTTGGGTGGTTAACAGACTTGCTTTGGGGAAACGTTGAGCACCTGAGGAAAGCCACAAGACTCATTTCCGCATTAACGTTGTATATTTGGGAGAGTGAGTGCCTGCCATTGTTCCATTACTTTAAAATGAGGTTGCACAAAGCAAACCAGAAAATACAGAGACGTTTTACGCCCCCCCCCCCTCCCGCCCCCCCCCCCCCCCCCCCCCCCGGTTACAAAACAGTTCTTGGATTGTTTTAATAACTTTTCAGTGACATGTTTTTGTCAAAGTACACCTTGGAATGAATATACAGTACTGTATATGTGTGTGTGTGTGTGTGTGTGTGTGTGTGTGTGTGTGTTTGTGTTTGTGTTTGTGTTTGTGTTTGTGTTTGTGTTTGTGTTTGTGTTTGTGTTTGTGTTCGTGTGTGTAAATAACATTTTTTTTTTTAAATCCTCGTCTCACCGCTCGGGTGGTGTCGGTCCCTCACTCAGCTCGGGTCCTCTACCAGAGGCCAGGAAGCTTGAGGGTTCTGCGCAGTATCCTTGCTGTTCCCAGCACTGCACATTTCTGGACTGAGATGTTGCAACCACTCATCTAGTTTGGGGGTCACTGCCCCGAGTGCTCCGACCACCTCCCAGGCTCTCTCCAGATCCTCTCTGAGCCCTTGGTATTTCTCGAGTTTCTCGTGTTCCTTCTTTCTGATGTTTCCATCATTTGGGACCGTGACATCCACTACAATGGCTTTCCTCTGCCCTTTATCTATGATCACGATATCTGGTTGGTTCGCCATTACCATCTTGCCAGTCTGGATCTGGAAGTCCCACAGGATCTTCGCTCTGTCATTCTCCACCACCTTCGGAGGTGTTTCCCATTTTGACCTTGGGTTTCCAGTCCATACTCCGCACAGATTTCGGTAGACTATGACAGCCACCTGGTTATGGCGTTCCATGTAGGCTTTCCCTGCCAGCATCTTACACCCTGCAGTTATGTGTTGGATCGTCTCAGGTGCCTCTTTGCACAACCTACACCTTGGGTCTTGTCTGGTGTGGTATATCTGGGCCTCAATGGCTCTGGTGCTAAGGGCCTGCTCCTGAGCAGCCAGGATGAGTGCCTCTGTGCTGTCCTTCAGGCCAGCCCTCTCTAGCCACTGATAGGACTTATTGAGATCGTCCACTTCAGTTATGGTCCGGTGGTACATCCCGTGTAGGGGCTTGTCCTCCCATGATGGTCCCTCTTTTAACGCCTTATCTACTGTTCCCCATTGTCTGAGACATTCTCTGAGTACGTCATCCATTGGAGCCTTCTCCTTGATGTATTCACGGAGCTTGGATGTTTCATCCTGGACAGTGGCTCTCACACTCACTAGTCCCCGGCCTCCTTCCTTTCGGCTTGTGTACAGTCTCAAGGTGCTGGATTTGCGATGGAACCCTCCATGCATGGTTAGGAGCTTTCGGGTCTTAACGCCCGTGGTCTGAATCTCTTCCTTTGGCCACCTTATTATTCCTGCAGGGTATCTTATCACTGGCAAGGCACAGCTGTTTATTGCCCGGGTCTTATTCTTGCCATTGAGCTGGCTTCTTAGGACTTGCCTCACACGCTGGAGGTATTTGGCCGTAGCCGCTTTCCTTGTTGCTAGTTCGAGGTTGCCATTGTGGTATACCGAGGTACTTGTAGCTGTCCTCAATGTCTGCTATTGTTCCTTCAGGGAGTGAGACCACTTCAGTGCGGACTACCTTTCCTCTCTTAGTCACCATCCGACTACATTTCTCAAGCCCGAATGACATCCCGATGTCGCTGCTGTATATCCTGGTTGTGTTGATCAGGGAGTCTATGTCCCTTTCGCTCTTAGCATACAGCTTTATGTCATCCATGTAGAGGAGGTGACTGATTGTAGCTCCATTTCTGAGGCGGTATCCATAGCCTGTCTTGGTGATTACTTGGCTTAGGGGGTTCAGTCCTATGCAGAACAGCAGTGGGGAGAGTGCATCACCTTGGTATATGCCACATTTTATGGACACTTGGGTAAGTGGCTTGCCATTGGTTTCAAGTGTGGCTTTCCACATCCTCATTGAGTTCGCAATGAAGGCTCTTAGGGTCCTGTTCACCTTATACAACTCCAAGCATTCAGTGATCCATGTATGTGGCATCGGGTCATAGGCTTTCTTGTAATCAATCCAGGCTGTGCACAGGTTGGTACGTCGGGACCTGCAGTCTTGTGCAACTGTTCTGTCAACCATGAGCTGATGTTTGGCTCCTCTGGTATCTATACCAATGCCCTTCTGTGCTTCGCTCATGTATTGATCCATGTGTCCACTTATCTTAGCCGCAATGATGCCTGACATGAGCTTCCATGTTGTGGAGAGACAGGTTATTGGCCGATAGTTGGATGGGACTGCACCCTTTGAGGGATCCTTCATGATCAGGATCGTTCGCCCTTCGGTTAGCCATTCTGGGTGAGTCCCATCCCTCAGCAGCTGGTTCATTTGTACTGCTAGGCGCTCATGGAGTGCTGTGAGTTTCTTTAGCCAGTAGGTGTGGACCATGTCCGGGCCTGGTGCTGTCCAGTTCTTCATATCTGAAACTCTTTCCTGTATGTCTGCCACTGTTATGGTAACTGGGTTCTGTTCAGGGAGGTTGCTGTGCTCCTCTCTCAGGGTCACCAGCCATTGTGCACTGCTGTTATGTGCAACCTCCTTCTTCCATATGCCTTTCCAGTACCTTTCAGTTTCCAGTCTTGGTGTGTCAGCTCTGTTGTTCGGACCCTGCCACTGAGCGTACACTTTCGCAGGTTGTGTTGCGAACAGCCTGTTTATTCGTCTGGCCTCATTCTCTTTCGTGTACCCCTTTAGGCGGCTGGACAAGGCTTGGAGCCTTTGTTTGGCAGTTTCGAGTGCTTCAGGTATGGTCATCTGGATGTACCTCGCGGGTATCGGCCTTTTCATCACACCTCTCTGGGCCTCCGTCAATTGACTCACATCTTTCCGGGCCGCCTTGATCTTGGCCTCCAACCGTCTTTTCCATGGTGGGTAACGTATCTCATGGCTTCCATGGTTGCTCTTATAGCCAAGCATATCAAGGATCACTGATGCTGAAGCGTATATCAACTCATTGGTTTCCGTGATCGTTACGGTCGGGATCGCCCTCAGTGCTGCATTCACACTTTCCATGAGGCTTTCAGGTGGTACTTCACATACCCGTTGTAATCGGTTTCTAGGTTGCCCAGCTTTCATTCTCACTATGATCTTCGCTTTCAGGTCAGTTGCTGCCTCGCTCAGCATTTCATCCATTGGGGCTGGCCTCCCAATCTCATCATCTGCATTCATTGGGGTTTGTCTCCCAATCTCTGGTATGACCTCCTCCTCTGATCTGGCAGCCTGGGGCCCTTCACCATGGAACCTGCATTGTACCTCATCAATCTCAAGTTGTGACAGCAGTTGCCGTTAGTGGATGTTGGAACATCTAGTTGTTTCGTGGTCAACCGTGACCGTGGGTTTCGAACTAACCATTTAGCCCACATTCTCTGCATATAACCCCTCTGACGAGGGTTGCTTGAGTAGTAGCATTCCAACAGAGCCATGTTATCACATCTCGCCCATCTCCGCTTTGTTCCAGTAGCCCATTTTTCATCAAGGTGCTCTGGTTCCCCAGCACCTGACGCAGACCTTGTTTGGCCGGGCGACGTCTGTTATTCATTTTATTGTCTCTCATCATTGTATGAGGTAGGCATTAGCGTGAAGGATCTTGCCCAAGGACCCACACTGGATAGTGTTATGTGCTCATTTTTTTTGCCCCAAGCGGGATTCGAACCACTGTCTCCCGTACGCCAAACCGATGCCTTACCAACCATATACTGTATATATATAGATAAATAGATAGATGGATAGATACACACACACACACACACACACACACACACACACACATACACACACACACACACACACACACATGTCATGGATAGGCAAATGAATCGTGCTGTGGTGGCATCACTCAATTTTTATTTCTTATAGTGTCTCTGTATGATTTTGTTTCAGACAGTGGTTGGATGTTACGATGTAAATTAGGTGCACTGGTATGACACAGTAGGGCTCACAATTATCAGAAATAAGCAGATTTTCTTGGTTGTTTAATTTTGCACTTAATAGTTCGGTCGTGACTACAGATAAGCAACTATGTGTATGAAAGTCGTTAAAAGGTCAATTGTCCACAATGTTTCCTTTCAAAATTCAACATGGCCTGGACTATTAATAAATCTTTCATGATGGAAAATTAATTAACTCTCCATTATTCCCGATGACGAAAGAGTTTTGAAACCATCCATCCATCCATCCATCCATTTTCCGAACCGCTAAATCCTCACTGGGGTGATGGAGCCTATCCAAGCCGTCTTCGGGCAGTAGGCGGGGGACACCCTGAACCGGATGCCTGCCCTTCGCAGGGCACACAGAGACGAACAACCATGCGCGCTCACACTCACCATTAAAAATGCATTTCTTAATTTTTATTTATTTATTTATTTTCGTATTAGGCCACCCTTCCAGATTCTCTTTGTCGCTCATTGTGTTTGTCAGGTTATTACCTAACATCTCTTGGCGAGTTGCCTTCTCACACGGTTCTATAACAACCTTAATGAGAGCCACATACTCAATTGCTTAAGCTGCTGCTCCGGTTTGTAAACCAAATTATGGTATAAAGTTCAAACATTGACAGTCACAAAGAAACCCTTTAATCCAAAACAGGAGAGAGGAGGAGAAATAGTTCAAACCTTCCCTCCCATTCCATCTAATGCTTTCACCAGACTGCCACAAATGCTTGGGGGGAGGAGGGGGTGACCTTCCTCAAAGTGAGTGTTTCCCCTATGCCGTCCACCTTGGAGTTCAGGAAATACACAAAACAGGATAGCACAACACATATTTCTTGGGTCAGCCCCCTACCCCAAAACCTCTTTTTGTTTTTGGTTTGTTTGAGAGAGAAGGAGATTAACACTTGGGAATTCACCAACATCAGCTGCCAAGTTTGCTGTTGGTTTTCCTCATGCAGTCATTACAAGAGGTACTCGGTGTATGACGAAGTTCCATTCCTCCAGCGACAACACACAAATTTGTCAGAAAATGGCACAGTGTGACAAAAAACTACACGAATACAGTAGCGAGTCATCAATAGACTCGTCTACGCCATGAATATACAGTAAAACAGTTCCATGAAACACATCTCAGATTGCTCATTTGGTAGCGATTGGGAAGCTCATTTGCCAAATCTTATCAGATTGTTGTTATTTGTGCCTGAGTAAATCTGCTTCGTTTAGTTGTAGCCTAAAGATGACATTCAGGATCAGCTTTCCTCATTGAAATTACTGGAAATGCCATTAATCCATTCCAGGGAAGAAAGGAACGTATTTGTAACGTGTATTCTATTGAGGAAAAATAGCCCTCCAAATCATTTTCTGTAAGACTTTTTTGATGATTATTAGTTGGCAGAGGTAGACATTTTCCTTGTGAGTATTGGTATCTGCCTGTGTTGCTCCACAGTTTGGTTTCTAATATCCATTGCATTACGGGTTAACATATCACCACAAGGATGCTATATTGTTTTGCAAACCTGTGGCAGTTCTCATTTGTGTTAGTCGTCTCTGAACTGCTCTCTAATTCTATCTGCCACACTGCTGCTTCTTGCGAAGTGAATTGAGTCTGCGCTACTAAAAAGTCAATTGTCTATCATACTGTAGTTCCCCTTTAATCAAACAGAATGGTCATAAGCAGCAAGTCAGTCACTGCCTCTCTTCCCAAATGAAAGAACAAGAAGTCAATGCACATGTGTCATGACCGGGCCTCTATAAATACACACTTGGCGGGCCCGAAAGCCACAGAACACGCCACAAAAAAAAGAATGGGTCTTTGCTGTGGAATAAGGTATCGGCCACTTTAAGCCCATCCCCAATCAGTCTAAAACACGTTGGCTCTGTTATGGTTAGAATTAGCCTTCTGGATGTGGGTTCCATCCCTTTGGCCTCGGGGCTCAATCAAGTTCATCCCAAATTAGTGAGCTGCCTTACTCTCTCGCTCTTGCTTTCTCTCTTTCCGGAAGACAGTTAATTCACCCTTGAATGTGGAGAATGAGGGAGAAAAAACGGGAAACGCAAACATGACCATAGTGGGAGTGGGTCTGAGGCCTTATGCTGAGCCAGGTTGAAAATACAGGCAGGTGCAACCAACCAGCAGCCATTGCCCTTAAATGCACCCATCCTGAAAATATACTGCGGGAAGGCTTCCAGTGTGTTTTTGAAGCCTTGATGAGAAAACATGCCGTACTGTACACGTACAGTAAACCACTACCCGTATTCTCCATAACTTCCAATAACAACCCAGGCTAAACTTAGTTCTCCCCGGTCGCCTCTCAGTCGAGATAGCTGCATCACTTCAACGTACTTTCTTTACACCAATAATGACTCTCCTATGAGCTAAGGCTTTGAGGCCAGCATAGCGTGTTAAGAAAGAGTACAAAAATCACGAAGAATCATAAGAAGAGAGTCACCCTCGACATGTGTTTCGCTGTACCCTAAAGCCCTGTGAATGCTGCGGCCGGGAGCGAGAAGGCCTCCTGCCCATTAATTACAGAGCGGCCCTTCAGCCGTTAGCCCGGACCGCCTCAACATGCACAGCACATCCAACCTAGGGGGGAACAGTTGGTTCCTTTAGCCCCAAATGGCAACACAAAGCCTGTTTGCTCGCCTCTCTGTTTTGTTTGTGCCACTGTGCCTCTGAAATTGGGGCAAGGTTTGGAAATGACAACAATCGTTTAAATAAAGTGTGTAAAATCATTTATTTTCTGTAAAACAAAGCACAATTTGGACATGGAACTGTCATAATGTGCTACAAGTCCTCATGGAGGTTCATGCCAACCTGTGGATTAGCTGGAGTAACAGAGGTGGATAGCGAGAATCCAAAACCAGAGTGTAAAATTGAACAGCCAGCAACTCAGTGTCATCAATCGCCCCTTTCACACGAGCCTTCAACACAGCTTTTTCCCAGCTCCAATTTCTGTGTAAGAGACTGAGATGGGATGCAGAGATAAACTTGTCCCTGTGAATTGGCCTACTTCCGACATTGTGTCAGAGGTCTAATAACATTGGCGGATGAACACTGACAGTGAAGAACACTGTCCTCCAAAAACCCCTTCACACTTGACATCCATCCATCCATCCCACTTGACATCCATCCATCCATCCATCCATCCATCCATCCATCCAACCATCCCACCCATCTATTTATTTATTTATTTTACCTGTGAGGTTCCCTACGATCCAACCCTTGGACCCCTACATTTACACTATACATGCAAGACTCCAAATATTTGTTTTCTTTGCAGAGCATATTTGCAAATCAGAGACCTCGTTTGAGGAGCATGCTTGCTAATTTTGAGGAGAATTGTTTTGCAGATTAATCCCAGATTTTTATTAAACTGAATAAATATATGACCATATAACAAACAAATAATTGGTTTTCTGTTTCATACAATCAACTGTTTTCATTTAAGTTCACAGTGTGTATAGGAGCAAAATACACATTTTTGTTTAATCTGAGTATTTTCGAATGGGTTGTATGGTCTTTTAGCAAAGTCAAATTGATTAAAAAATAATCTATAATCTATAATAATAATCTATTGTAATGTCTTTTTGAGAACATTTAGTGTGCAGACCTCAAGACAAAAGCCACAGTCAGGACTCTATTCTGAAAACAAACAAATAACATCACTGATGTTCTAAAATGTTTTCAGCTACATGAACATAATTTAAAGATTATGGGTCAATCCTCCTGGTTGACATATACCGTAACATGATTAATTTCCGGTTTCCGGTTCTGTTTAGCAGGACTTATTTTTCTTTCCAGGATCCAGACATTGAATTAATTTGCCTGCCATTTTGCTATCCAATGCTGAATGCCCTCAGCTTGACCCCAGCTCCAGCCAGACTTAAGTAAAAAGTTTACTCGGATCACCTAAGCACTTAATTCATGTCATAAATGGTTACGTGTCAATCTTAGGTTAGCTTAATAACTAGCATTACTTTGATTCTTTCCTCGCTACCTTTTTCTGAAGAATGCTTGACAGAGTGTGCCTTAGTCACTGCTGTGGAGGCAACGATGACTGATTTAATAGATACTCCCTGAATGTGTTTTGTGTTTAGAGACAATAGCTAGCCAGCCGAAGCATGAAGTGCAAAAGGCTAATATGGGCTTTTTTCAAGCCTAAACATGCCTCTATACAGCTAATACGCAGCTATAAATTGCGAGACCATAACTATTCAGATGACCATCACATTATGTGTCACTGACGGCAGTTGAATATTGGCCTGCCTTTCAAATCACCGGGTTAGGTTTTGGCCCACACAA
Organism: Hippocampus zosterae; assembly: GCF_025434085.1. Lineage (NCBI taxonomy): Eukaryota > Metazoa > Chordata > Actinopteri > Syngnathiformes > Syngnathidae > Hippocampus > Hippocampus zosterae. Next base: position 34,643,125 of record NC_067451.1, read on the forward strand.
GCATGGACAAAGTGTTATCAGTCAACTTCAGACCATGCCAAGTTAGAAATGTCGAGATCATATTATACTCAGTCCTGAAATTTAACAACCATATTAAAGCAACAACATCGGCAGCTGTAAACCATCTCAGCAATGCCAAAATCCAAGGAATAGTGTCTAAACCCGCTAGTCTTCAAAGGTTAGATTACTTTTTTGATTTGAAATGAGCAAAATGACAGCTGCAGTACATCCAGAATGCTGCTACTTGAGTCCTGACTTAGAACCAGTGTTAGATGGGGGGAAGTTGTAGTCCACCTGCAAATTTACCTGACCTATCACAGACCATAGCCATGACGAGACTGTTTTAAGTCAAGTCAAGTCAAGTCAACTGTATTTATAGAGCACTTTCAAACAGCCATCGGTGCATACAAAGTGCTGTACATGGAGCAATTTAACATATACAATAAACAATAAAACAAAGCGGTAATAAAGAACAACAAGACCCCAAGATACTTGAACTCCTCCACTTGGGGTAAGATCTCCTCCCCGACCCGGAGGGGGCACTCCACCCTTTTCCGACTGAGGACCATGGTTTCAGATTTGAAGGTGCTGATTTTCATCCCAACCGCTTCACACTCGGCTGCGAAACGCTCCAGTGAGAGTTGGAGAGCCCCGTTTGAAGGAGCCAACAGCACCACATCATCTGCAAAAAGCAGGGATGCAATACTGAGGCCCCCAAAACGGACCCCCTCAACGCTTCGGCTGCGCCTAGAAATTCTGTCCATAAAGGTTATGAACAGAATCGGCGACAAAGGGCAGCCTTGGCGGAGTCCTACCCCCACTGGAAACGATTCCGACTTACTGCCGGCAATGCGAACCAAACTCTGACATCGGCCGTATAGTGACCGAACAGGTCTTGTTCACGAGTGGGGGTAGGAAGGAGCGGGAGATCGACAGGCGGATCGGTGCAGCGTCTGCTGTGATGCGGACGTTGTATCGGTCTGTCGTGGTGAAGAAGGAGCTGAGCCAAAGGGCGAAGCTCTCAATTTACCGGTCAATCTACGTCCCAACCCTCACCTATGGTCACGAGCTATGGGTCGTGACCGAAAGAACGAGATCCCGGATACAAGCGGCTGAAATGAGTTTTCTCCGCAGGGTGTCCGGGCTCTCCCTTAGAGATAAGGTGAGAAGCTCAGTCATCCGGGAGGGGCTCAGAGTCGAGCCGCTTCTCCTCCACATCGAGAGGAGCCAGATGAGTGGGCTTGGGCATCTGATTCGGATGCCTCCTGAGCGCCTCCCCGTTGAGGTGTTCCGGTCATGTCCCAGGGACATGGGAGGAGACCCGAGGAAGACCCAGGACACGCTGGAGAGACTATGTCACCCAGCTTGCCTGGGAACGACTCGGGATCCCCCGGGGACAGCTGGAAGAAGTAGCTAGGGAGAGGGAAGGCTGGGCTTCCCTGCTAAAGTTGTTGCCCCCGCGACCCGGCCCCGGATAAGCGGTAGTCCATGATGGATGGATGGTAATAAAGACGGTAGAAAGCACCAAACAGTAAAACCAAGAACAAATCTAAGTCATGCTGAGTCGAATGCCAAATAATACAAGTGAGTTTTGAGGAGGGTTTTGAAGATGGGCAGTGAAGAGGCTTGCCGAATGTTCAGTGGGGAGGTCATTCCAGAGAGAGGGACCAGCAACAGGAAAGGCTCCATCCCCTCTGAGCCTCAGTTTAGTTCTTGGTACTTCTAATAATGTCTGGTCCGCAGACCTGAGGCACCGGGCAGGTGTGTAGGGGCGGATGAGCTCAGAGAGGTAAGGTGGCGCGAGATTATTCAGAGATTTGTAAACAAATAAGAGGATCTTGAAAATAACTCTAAAATGTATGGGGAGCCAGTGAAGGGATGCCAGAGTAGGAGTTATGTGCTCCCTCTTACGAGTACCAGTCAAGAGGCGAGCAGCGGCATTCTGGACCAGCTGAAGGTGCTTAATGGAGGACTGGCTGACTCCAAAGTAAAGGGCATTGCAGTAATCGAGCCGGGATGTGACAAAGGCATGAATCACTGTCTCAAAGTGTTCATGAGAGAGGAGAGGTTTTATTTTCCACTGAGACACCATGACATCACTATCTCCTTTCACCCCAACTAACCTGGCTTTTTCCCCGACTTGTATTTCTGTGTCAACTACCCTTTGCCAGCTTTTGACATATTGTAAGAGCCGGAACAGCAGGAAGTCCCATCGAGGTCCCATCGAGCTCTATTCAGCTCTAAAAGTTACAAGCGGTTGAGTCTTTTGTTATGACTCTGGTTTGGCAATTTTGCAGGATCTCTTATTTGAAAAAGAACAGTGTCATTTATCTTATCATAACAGCGGCGGCATTGCGTCGGGAAATGCTATCTTAGAAACATCCCCTTGAGCTTCATTTTTTCGTCAATACTTAGTCACTATGTGTCGAAAACTGCACATTATGTGTATTTGTTTAGTGGTGGGGTAAAGTGGGCCAAATATTTTCTGGTGAGGAAAATTCAGCTTCATCCTCCAATGTGATAACTCAAAGGCTGGGAAATGTTTCCCATAATGATCCATTGAGCATGTTTTCCCAATATCATTGTTGATTTTTAACCACGGTGCTCGTTATTAGTATGCGTGTCACGCATCGGTCTGGTTTCTTATTAGGTGCCGTGTGTTTACTGCTTGCCGTGGAACAATGGCTGTTTGTGGCTTGGGAGGAAAACACACATCCTCAGTCACTTCATCCGTCTCTGGGCGTATGCCTCGGCCTCTGCGAGTAGGCTTTTAGCGCAATCGCCAGTCAATACAGGAAGCTGAGGCATTCATCATTCTCCCTGAAAACACGCCGCCAAGTTGCGAGTCTCATTCCTTGAGTCCTCGGCAATCCCATGGGTTTAGCCCTCATCTGGCACGAGGGGGTTTGCGGACGTTGTGTGCTATTGCGGCTAATTCTTACACACTAAAGCATTCCCGTCTGTCCGTCGCCCATCGAGACAAGATGGTCACCAGGTGTCTTCCTGTCTTCAAAGTGTTGGAGTCGTTAATCATGCCCCTTCTCCCGGCCCACTTTTTGCATAGCCTGCACATGTGTTTTGTTTTCCTCGGGCCTGACACACCGCACATATACACGCCCCGTACATCCATATGCTACGCTTGAATATTTTAGGAAAATCTGTGGACCAGCTGCATTTCCTGCGGGGTTTATGTACAGTTTGGATCGGATTGGAACCACATTAGTGAAGAGGGGAAACATATTCATGCCAGCTTAATGAAGTCACACTGATCCCATTGCGGACATGCTTGGTTTATAAGGAGGATTCACCACACCTCCAGCTGACTGCTGTTGTTTCTCACATTGGGTTCCTCGTGTTCCCGGGGGTGGGGCAAATCATTTTTGAAATGTACATTACAGACCAGCATGCCAGTAAAGGAAACATAAGCCAGTTTCTCACTCCCCATTTAAGTTTTGGGAGGATTAAAATCAATGATGTGAGTGTGATATTTGTCCCCTGTATCAATTTAGTTTTGGGACTAAAAGGTGTATTATTAGTGGAATGATTTTTTTGTTTGTTTTGTTCCTAAAACATTGTTTCAGAATATACAGTTGTCCTATTTTTTTTCAGTGCTGGTGTCTTTTCCAAAATACATGTCAAGAACAGAGTTGTATTTTTGAAATTCACTTTTCACAACATGGATCCCCTCTCCCTTATGATACTATCCAGCTAACAGGAACGGTGTCACGCTTTATGGGAGTAACGTACATTTCCATCTTATTATTCCCGGCAATTCAGCTTGAACTCTAAAATGAAGGCATTGGAGAATTGAGTTTCCTGTCTAAATTCACAGGTTGATCAACAGGAAGTTGTAAGACCATAATACCCGACACTCTTAGCGACCTTGTGACGCGGATAAAAGGATTTGTGTGTGTTTTGTGGTTGGGGGGCTCGTTGAAATGTCACTGATACGCATATCCTCACTGTGAACTCCCTGAATGTCTGTCAAGGCTGCTGCAACCATAGACTTAACTTGGCACCATAGCCAGTTTCATTAGCGGTGCAGAGGGATGCACTCCCAATGCCCTCACTTACGTAAAAGCGAGTAGGAGCAGAAAGGGAGGTGGGCAGATGGGGGGAGGTTAGGGGGTGTGGCGGTGGATGGTTGATTTCTGTTGATTTAAATTGTCAAGGAATGGATTGGAAGTGGGTACATGTTGCAGATGCCAAATCAGTAATGTGTTCCTCCGTGCTGGGAGTGTCTGAACTCTGGGCCAGGACTCCGGGAGAGGAAGTTCCAAGCCTTGGGAGTTCCACACGTCCTGTTTTTTTATTTCTTTGCATTGCCACAAGCCTAGGCTTGTCTGACACCACCTGGACACCATACCCTCTTTTTTTAACTACCTCGGAAGAGATGGAAAATATGCATGACGGCCGACGCGGTCCTCTTATTCTGTTTTACGAAAAGCGGTGATACAGGAAAAAGCCGTGTGACAAGAGTCTCCAGTGTACTGAACTTTCTGACGACCGGTTTTCTGCTACGTCGCTTTCACACAACCGCCATCCTGACTCTGATACTTCTACTCCTTATTTTGTATCCGACTCTGAACCTTTCACACAGAACAGTGGCTTCAGTTTTAATTATTTATTTTTTACTTATTGTAATGCGCCAGGAAAAAACTGCTTTGTGCGAAACAGGTTTTGATTGGAGGTCATAACTTTGTCAAGACCAGTTTTCTAACACTACCTCCCTATCACATAGCCACAGTCCTGCCTTTGATACTACCGTATTTTCACGACCATTCGGCGCACCGTATGGTTGGGCCCAGTCTCATTAATGGGTGCTATTTCTGTATTTTACACATAGACAAACCGCACTGTATTATTGGGCGCAGTTTTAAAGTGGTAAAACATATCTCAGCTTAAACATACGGCATGCATTCAAGCACGCTAAAAACACGTTAGCTTGAAGCATACGGTAGCATGCCAAGACATACGGATACACGCTAAAACACGTTTTTAAAAAGGCAACAAAAGCAGAACTGAGTTCGGGTGTATTTTATTTACAAGGTACTCACGTTTTTCGCTCAATCATCACTCAGAAAGCCATCAAAGTCCTGATCTTCTGTATCCGAAATGAACAATTGTGAAAGTACCAGTAATCCATCCAAACCGCTGGGTTCCCTCTCGTTGTCAGAGTCACTCTCGTTGTCATCCACAGAAATGATGCCGGCTTTGCCAAAAGCTCGAACAACAGTACTAGCAGACACATTCGTCCAAGCAGCCACAATCCATTCGCAGATTGTGGCGTAACTAGCCCGGCGTTGCCTCCCACTCTTCGTAAAGCTGTGTTTGCCATCGATCATCCATTTTTCCCATGCCGCTCGCAACTTTACTTTGAACGCCCGGTGGATGCCGATGTCCAGCGGTTGGTGTTCTTTAGTCAAGCTTCCGGGAATGACGGCAAGCTCTGAGTTCCGTTGGTGCCGTTTCATAAAGCGAAAGCACCAAGACTGACCTCCTTGAAAATGTTAAATTTTCAAATCTTCGGCTAACGTTTTCACCCTTAGTCGAATGGTGACCGTGGAGACGCTTCTGCCGGCTGCTCTTTGATCAAGAATCCACCGCTCCAGTTGGTCTTCCAACTCGGGCCACCTCGCCTTCTTTCCACGGAAACTCAGCTTCGTCTTTTTGACTTGGCGAAGCTCGTTTTCCTGCTTCCTCCATTTGCGAACCATGGATTCGTTGACCTTAAATTCTCTGGCGGCTGCTCGATTACCATGTTTCTCTGCATAACCGATGGCTTGGAGTTTGAATTGAGCTTCGTAGTCGTATCTCTTTGTAGAATTCATTTTCGGGGGTTCTTGGAAACCAAAAACGAAGTTGTTTTGCAATAATGCACATACTCACACTTTATACAGGTGCTGGTACCTGCTAGAGGCTTGCCTTTAGCGTCCACTTACACGCCCACCCTTCACTCATTGGCGGACTTGCCGCATGCCTGTCCTCACTCACGTCCACCTTTTCTCTCTCTCTCTCTCTATGTATATATATATATATTAGAGCTGTCTTGTTTGGAACTATTTTGTGTGGTTGGTTACAGTGTTCTGTGTCCATATAAATAGAGCGGGTGGAGCTTCTCTGTGTTCGTCTGACAGTGACAGTGCGCTACAGTGGTAGCAACCTAGCGAAAGTAAAACGTCTCCAGTGTTGTCATCGAACCAAGTGTAGTCATTCTAAATGAGGTCTACACAAAACCATAGAGAGACTTCCGCGCAAGAAGGACCAACACAATCAACATAGCCTGACTGTGTTAGGGGGAGTGAACCCCCCCCCCTTTCAGAATGGTTTGCCCCTGCAGCACGGGGGAAGTGCGTGTGCTTGTTTGTACGCCGGCAGTTTCGAATACAGGGGCACATAATGAACACTGGTGTCCGGTGTCTCGTTATTCTTCAACAAACATACAGAAACAGACTGCTGTGTTGAAAGCAAACTTGAGAAAAAAAAAAGTATGCAACCATGGTTTAAATCCACTATAGGCTGAGTATTAGTGTATCTTAGATGTGCACTTTATAATGTTATATTGCTCTGTTTTGATTTAATAAAAAAAGCTGTTAAAGCAGCTGTTGTGTGACAAAATATTTTTTTCACCGTTATTGATGGACAGTAATATCATGTGAGATATATATATATATATATATATATATATATATATATATATATATATATATATATATATACACACGGCCGCCCTTCACTGATTGGCCGACCTCTTCGCCGCATGCCTGTCGACACTCATTTCCGCCTTTTCTCTATATAAACAGCGTGTCGGCTCTCAGCCAGGTTTTGGAACTCAGCTCATACAAAAGACGCTCCGCATTTTAAGGCGTCCTGTCCATTTTGGAGAAAATTTTAGACTTTAATGGCGCCTTATAGTCATGAAAATACGGTAATTTGAAGGCCGGTAAATTTGCGGGTCAACTTCAGCTCCTTAATTGGTATCTGTACCTTTCACACAGATGGTTAGGGTCAGTTAATTTCACAGCAATAAGCTTGGAAAAGTCCAGCCCAAAGCCACTGTCTCATTCCTGATACTACCTCAGAAGCTGTAAAGGTTGAGGCTTATGCACCGGTTTGGAACTTGTTCATAATTTTCTTTCTGGAACAGTTTTTCACAAATGTTTTTCACACACCCCTTTCAACACCCTTTTACATTAAATGACAAACATTTTAAGCCACACACGCCTATTGACACTTGAAGTAGCCCTTCTCCCGTCTATAATAACATTAATTACGAAGATGTGTGTGGTTTTTGGCTTAATAAAGGTTGTGAAACACTGCCCTAAATCAACCAATAAAAAAATAAATACTAAAAAAAGCAACACAACTAAGCTGTTTATATCCAATAAATGCATCCCGTTGATGGGGAAACAATCATGTTTTTGGGGTGATAAATACCAGAAAGCTTTTACACTTTCCATCTCACCCCCCCCCAGGGGTGAAATCCCAGTTTGGGAATCCTTGTACTAGAATGTCATTTACGTCACACAATCAAGTTCCCATCACTATTATTTAGTATTCCACAATAACACAATGTTCGCTCTGTGACCATCCGGGGCCCCTCCTCCTCCTCCGCTTCCTCCTCAGGGAGCTGATAGGACAGGAAGTTTGTCGGCAGTGGCGCTCTGTCGGTTGCTGCTATTTAGAACAACAGGAAAGGGTTTGTGTCTGTCCCGCTCCTCCGCCTCCTTCCTCGATTGGCCTTCTGTGTTTATTCATAGTCACTCTCAAGCACTCCAGCTGCGTTTGGGCCCTCTCGACCCAATTGGTCTCTTTGTGACCCTGATCGCTGTCATTTTCTATTTTTATTTTTTTGTCTTGCTTTTTGTGAACACTGTGGATCCGGTGGATGAGTTATAGCTCAGAATGAAATATGTTTTGTGTACAGCCTTTTGGTTTGATCTTTACTAAATTAAATACTCACATATAAGTTAGGGCGGCCCGGTGATCGACTGGTTAGCATGTTGGCCTCACAGTGCAGAGGTACCGGGGTCGATTCCAGCTCCGGCCTCCCTGTGTGGAGTTTGCATGTTCTCCCCGTGCCTGCGTGAGTTTTCTCCGGCTGCTCCTGTTTCCTCCCACATTCCAAAAACATGCATGGCAGGCTGATTGAACACTCCCACTGAAAATTCGGCGAGCCTCCTCGCTGCCCAACTTCAAAGCCCTCCTCAAAACTCACTCACAAACACGTCTCTGTGGGCCTTGCGATTGGCTGGCAACCGGTTCAGGGTGTCCCCCGCTAACTGCCGAAGACGGCTGAGATAGGCTCCAACACGCCCCGTGACCCTTGTGAGGATCAGCGGATCGATCCATCAGGAAATGGATGGATGGACATACATTATATGTTACCAGGCGTGGTTGTTCGTCTTATCACGACATTTTGGACAAGTGCCCAACGTTGTGGGAACAATTTGACGAACTGAATTTGAGGGCCTTTTCTGTTTTCAATCCTCTAATAAAGGCAGGCTTGGGGAAATCCTTCCCTCAACCCATTCAAGCAAGTCTCTCCCAACACCAGGTCATCTCACAGATGTTCTTCTGGATCGATAAACCAAAATTCCCACGGACACAGTTTAAAATCGAATCAGCAAGAATTATCTCATAAAAAGAGCTTCAAAAATGTTCCCATCTAATGCAAAAAAATCTTATCATGGCTTGTTTTGCCTTGGTTTATCTATCACCAGGAGGAATTCCCATTTCGACCGGCATTGAAATGCACTTTTCTGACCTCTATAGCTTGGGGAAAGGCCCGTTTCTGTTCTCAGTCAACATAACAAGGTCACGAAAATTCCCACAGTCCAAAATCTTGTCAAAGGTCTTCCCCAGAATGCTGCATTTGAGACTGCTGGGAAATATCTGGCAAATAGCTTCAAAATGTTCCCATCAAATGTAAACAAAATTCTTGTGATGTCTGATGACCTTCCGATTTCGACCAGCATTCCAATACACTTATCAGAGACAGAACGGCTTCTTCCCACGCCGCTGATGGTAAAAAAAAAAAAAGCCCAACAACAATTAAAACAGCTTTTAAGGTGGAGTGGAAAACATACTTTTGCTGTGGCATCAGAAGCCGGAAAAGTTGTGTGTTTCGGTTTAAATACCGTATTTTCACGACTATAAGGCGCCATTAAAAGTCTTAAATTTTCTCCAAAATGGACAGGACGCCTTATGGTGCGGAGCGTCCTTTATATGCGCTGAGTTCCAAAATCTGACTGAGAGCCGACACGCTGTTTATATAGAGAAAAGGCGGAAGTGACTGTGGCCAGGCATGCGGGAAGAAGTTGGCCAATCAGGGAAGAGTGGGCGTGTATATATACATATATGGAGAGGGAGAGAGAGAAAGAGAGGGAGAGAGAGGACAGGCAAGCTAGTCCGCCAATGGTGAAGTGTGGGCGTGTTGGACGCTAAAGGGACGTCTCAAGCCAGTACCAACACTTGTATAGAGTGTGGCAATGTGCATTGTTGCAAAACAGCTCCGGTTTTGGTTTCGAAGAACCCCTGAAAATAAATTCGACAAAAAGACACGCCTACGAAGCTCAGTTCAAACTTAAAGCCACCGGTTATGCTTTTGGCATGCGTGCCCATCTCACAGCAGCGGTGAAAAAAAACAAGTCAAGCAAATGAACTCTGAGCTTGCCGTTATTCCCGGAGGCTTGACTAAAGAACTCCAACCGCTGGACATTGGCATCAACCGGGCGTTCAAAGTAAAGTTGCAAACGGCATGGGAACAATGGATGATCGGTGGCAAACACAACTTTACAAAGAGTGAGAGGCAGCACTTGGCGAGTTACGCCACAATACGCAACAACGAGGGGGAACGCGGCGTTTTTGATGGATTACGGTACTTGCACAATTGTTCAATTCTTTCTACACACACACGCGCTGCCACCATGTTTCGCTCTGTTCTTTACTTTCAAATGTGGGAAAGCTTCACACGAGAGAAATGTTGACTTTGCTGTTGCTACTCCTTCTTTCCGCTCGGCAATGCGTAGCAACTCACACTAGCATGTGATGCATTCATTGACAACTGAGATGTCCAGTCCTCTGCTTCTGATACAGAGGATGAGGACTTTGATGGATTTCTGGGTGATGATTGATCGATAAACGTGAGAACATTGTACGATGGCTAAATAAAATACACCCGAACTCAGTTCTGCTTTCGTTGCCTTTTTAAAAACGTGTTTTTAGCTTATCTGTATATCTTGGCATGCTACCGTATGCTTCATGCTAACGTGTTAGAGTGCGCGCATGCATGCCGTATGTTTAAGCTGGCGTATGTTTTACCACTGTAAAACTGCGGCTATTCGTACGATGCGTCCTGTGTATGTGTAAAATACAGAAATGTCACGCATTAATGAGACTGCGGCCATTAGTACGATGCGTCGAATAGTCGTGAAAATACGGTACCTTGAATACAAGAACAGCAACACAGTGTTGAAGTTGACTGCATTTCACAGTTTCTGAGGTCAGATCAAATGCCCCTCTTTCACATTCGCCGCCCAAGTAGGCTTGTCCCTGTCTTGGTACCTTTCACACAACAACAGAAACCTCAGAAAGCGCCACATATTTTTTTTTTCATTGAGCCAGGGATCCTAATACTTTTGTCCAATGACGCTGTCCTGAAAATAAATGTGAGGAGGTGTGTGACGTTCATCTGGCTGCCCTGTAAAGTCCTAAATGGTGCGTGTGGTGGGGGCTCAACTTCTAACCCTGGCGGATAGACCCCGTAGGCCCACTTCAAAGAGTGAGCACATCAAACAAACCCAAGCGCGGTTGATTGTCAGCGAGGATAAAAACAACAACAACAAAAAAATCCCATTTGTCACCCTCCATGACTAAAATGCACTTTATCTCCATTAAACATGACTGACAGGGGGGGGGGGGGGGGTTAAAGGAATGAGTGTTGGTTTTGCATCCCGCAGTCGACATGAATATGACCTGTTATGTCATAAGCAGGGACCCACCCCCCATATTAGATAAAGGCGCCATCTGTCGATGCGCATTATTCCTTCCCTGCCCTGATCTCTCAGCACACCCACCCCCCGTTCCCATCAACAGCACCAGCGCCACCCCCTAGTCCTGACGCTAGCTTGTCTGAGTGGCCCTTTGCCATGCATTCCTCCCTTCCCTGTTTGGCCTCTGTCTCAGGAAGTGGCCCAATTAGTGGATAAACACCATGGAAGGGACTGGGGGCCTTGATGGTGGCGGGGGGGGGGGGTTGTCGCCAGGGTGGGGGGTACCAATTAGAACTCCTTACCATTGCATCTCAACCCTGTATCGTTTCCGTAATACACTCTTGGATCCAATACAGGAGGAAAGTGGTTACATGTGTGGGTGTGAGGATAACTGAACGTTGGTTGAAGGCAGTGGCACAGTCCCCGAAGTTGGGAACCCGAAGGAAAAGTCCATTAAATTGTTGTCGTCTGATTTACAAAGTGCCTACCTACAAATGAGGACAGGTGCACGAAATGAGCACATATATCTTATCCTGAAGCAGTTATTCCTTCCCACCTTTAATTAAAATTGCAAATTTCCCCAGTGTGGGACAAATAAAGGTTTTCTTATCTTCTAGAATGTTCAATTTGTATTTGCGCAGTTTATTCATCTATCTCATTTAATTATTTGCTCACTGGTTTACTTAAAGTTAAAATAAAGTAGAGTAAAAATGTTTGCTGATATTTTTATGAATTAGGTTTTTTTTTCCTCAAAAAAATTATGCATTCCTCATTTTACTCATTTTTAAATATCTTATTTCTTTGTAACAAATTAACATATTTCATGAGAAGTGATCTTGGATGATGTCTCCCAAATCACTGAATATTATCTGATAAAAACGAATGTCAAGAAAAAAAACTGAACTGACACAACAAATTTGCAGTACTTGGAGGGCCTGATGAAAGACCGCAGCCGGTCCATACTTTGCCCATCACTTGCTCTATATTTGACATGCTTATGTTTGCCACTTTTCATAGACGGCATCCCTGCTGGCTAAAAAGCGCCCACCGGGTGATTGAAACATATCGTAATGCCCTGTCACCTTGGTTTATTTTCGCTCCTCCTCTCACGCTGCCATGCCTGAATGCATGATGGCGTTATAGTGGCAGCTAACGCTAACTAACAGCGCATGGCCAACCTCAGGAAGCACTTAGCTTGACGTATGACACAGCCGTGACCCCCGAGATGGAAAGACCTAACAAATAGCAGCGCTCCACTGAAAATGGCTCCCGACTTCCAGGTTAAGTCATAGGAATCAATCAGTGACGCCCCACAAGTGGAATTTCCCGAAAACTTGTGCCTCAGCCATGCGACCTACAGTATCAACTCTGCCATGTGGGAGCTCCACAATGTTGCGTTTATGATCCGGGGTGATATGCGACTTACTATGCTTCGGTTCTTGCGTTTTGGCTGTATTAGCCACATAAAAGTCTTTTCGTGTTGTGATTTTACCTCCACTTTTCATCATATACTCTGACATGTGGCCACTCCACAATTTTGTGTACATCCATGTGTACGTTCCGAGCATCTACGCGGTGCTTAATTTCACTCAATGTGCCTTGTTACTTCCCTTTTTAATGCATTTCTATGTGATTGACTTTTTAAAATTGTGTTTCCAAAGACCACTTTCAAAATAGAGTTGGACAAATGGTCGCTGCATAGTGTTTTGTTTATATTGAGGTGAGCTACAAAACGACTCTTTTTTCCACCTAGAGGCCCTCATTCTTTGCTGCCTCACGTTTACATTTAGTTTTAAACTCAACTTTCACTTCACTTTCAGTCTATCATGTGGCCGCTCGACAAATCTTGTGTACTTGCCATCTTGACTTTTTTTCCACTCCATTTCTAAATATTAGTACTTTTTTGTGTTGTTAAGTCCACCTTTACATTAGACTCCCACATGAAATCACTCCGCAGTGTGTATCCATGTTTATGTTCCAGGGAGCAACTTAATTGACTAATTTTGACTCATTTCTCTGCATGTCTATTGAATACTACTTTTTTTGTTTTACGATCTACTTCCAATGTAGACTCTGACATGGGATGCCTCCACAATGTTGTGTGCATCGGTGTTCATGTTCCAGTAATGTTATGTCACAGTTTTGTTTTGCCCAGCCTGCCTTGTGTTTGGCCTATCCTCTGCTTTTCTACATAATAGTATTATACCTCGGTTTGCTTTAAAATCCACTTATACAGTACATTTGGACGTGTGATTGCTGCACAGGGTTATTTATGGCCATTTTATGACACGAGTTATTTGGTCCACATTTATACTGACTGGAGGGGTTTTAGTTTGTATGAAAAACTGTTTTTATAGTACATTCGGACATATGATCGCTCCACAGTGTTGTGTTTTGGCCGAAAATGGACTCGAGCATTGTATAGTGATGGTGTTGGTACCCTTTGATTTCTGCTCAAAGGTCTGAAAAGAAACCATTTGTTTTGGATAACGTCTTTGAGACTAAAATATGGAGAGAAATCACTTGACTTTGGATCAAGGCTAGGCTCAATCATTAATGTGAATGGGTCCAGAACAGAAATACAACCCCAGAGGGAATTGCGGTTATCTGCGCACGGGCTGTCCAAAACCATATCGTCTGCTCCCAGCGCTCAAACAACACGCCATCCATTTTGAATTAAAGCAGCGTTACCTCTGCACGAGTTGCTTGTTTGATTGAGCGAGACCCCCTGTAGCCCCCCCACTCCATCTGCCATATACCAGTTATTTCCACTGGCAAATATGCACTCTGCATTCCACCCCACAGAATGGCGCTCACCATTCCCGGGAAGAGTCACTCAAGCAACAGTGCAGTTACAGTCTCCGTATCCCCCAAACTCACTGGGAACCGGTGGTTGAAGGAAGAAATGTTACTCGATAGGTACAAATTATATGTGTATGGTCAATGTCGAGATGGAAGGGCCACTTTCGGCTTTGGTGAAGCAGACGTTAGCCGAATTTCAGCTCTGGGGATTCGATGCTAATGCACCTCCTGAAAAGTATTTGCAGTCTTATCGAGCTGGCAGGAAAAGAGGCAGGATATGTGTCGCTTTTTTTTTCTTTTTCCGCAGTTGGCGTGACTTGAGAGTAGTATTTTGCAGCGCTGCGGAGCAGTATTCCATATGGCTGCCGGCGTGGATGAATTACTGCGAGTGCTCCCCCGAGGCGGAATTGGAAAAGCAGTTTAAGTGCACAGTTTTTACACAGTAATGTACAAAGTAGTTGGTTGTGCATATGGGGCTATATCTGGAAAAACAAGCAGCAAGTCAACATACTGTGCCGTGAAATGGCTAAAAGTTGAACACTTTCGAAACTATTCATACAGTGGAGCATCAATAATTTTGCGAGCTAATTGGGTGAAGCGGCAATCCATTCGAGCCAATTGTTTGTTGCATTGAAGCACTTTTTTTCCGTGGCCTAAAAACATCCAATACCGTACAAAGTATTTATTTTGTATTGCTTTCCCGTAACCTAAAAATGCCCAACAGTACAAATTTCTTGAAAAGAATTTACACAACGCGGGTTTATCCAAACATACATTGTTGGTGGTTGGGGGTTGCCCTTTCACCTCTGTTTATCTGTCTGTATGACAAAACAACTGCGTATTCAACCAAAAGTAGCATCATTGAGAGACGTGTACATGACTAGCCGAGAAAAAAAACAAAAACAGCCATAGATATGAATAGGTCAATACGCACCTTCCGGCGATAAGCTAATGCCCACGCTTTCTACTTGATTTTACCTTTGATGGGACAGCCGCCCCAGCCAACAGCGCCGTCATATCGTCACCCTTTTTAGCCTACTCTCATCGACTGTAAGTCTATGACAAACTATGACAAACTGGCAGCGCAAGCCGGAAGCACATGACCGGCCTTTGTCCATTGATAGTGAAAAATGCATCCAGATCTGGAAGTAACAGACTTTGGAAGGTACTATACAAAGTGGCGTTTTGAGTGGAATGAACATTATTTTCTGTCCGTTGAATCCAGAATCCGCTGGTCCATTCATTTATTCATCTTCCGAGCCGCTTGATCCTCACTAGGGTCGCGGGGGGTGCTGGAGCCTATCCCAGCTGTCTTCGGGCAGTAGGCGGGGGACACCCTGAATCGGTTGCCAGCCAATCACAGGGCACACAGAGACGAACAACCATCCACGCTCACACTCACACCCAGGGACAATTTAGAGTGTTCAATCAGCCTGCCACGCATGTTTTTGGAATGTGGTAGGAAACCAGAGCACCCGGAGAAAACCCACGCAGGCCCGGGGAGAACATGCAAACTCCACACAGGGAGGCCGGAGCTGGAATTGAACCCGACGTGCTAACCACTGGACTACCGGGCCGCCCATGAATCCAGGATCCGCTGGTTTTGAAGGAATAATGGGGAGAATAACGATCTAGCATCTTCCTGGGAAGCATACGGTGCTTTGGACTGGGAGTTGACTGGCAATCGCTCTCAGGTGCGCTCCTCCTTGCTCACTTGACCCAACTGGCTTGCGCCCCCTTCTGGAAACCAGCCAGAGCCAGCTGACAGTAATAAACAAGGTCTCACAATTTGTCATCACGGAACAAATTCAATTCATTACTATATCACTGTAGGTAATATTATTTTACCTTTGTGGACATGTTAACACTGGCTATGTTTACTTGTTTTAAGAAAGAAACTAGAATTGGTGACATTTTCCGTGTTCTCCTGGCGGAGAAGAGATCTTAAATTAAAGTATTACTTACTGTGTTACTTTTTTCTTCTTTTCATAAGAAGTGTGTATGTGTGTGTGTGTGTGTGTGTGTGTGTGTGTGTGTGTGCATGTCCGTGTGCGTGCGCGCTATGACAACAGACAAGCCATTGCAGTCTTCAGAGTGGCTATTTGTCTGTCAAACTTAATCTCTGTGCGCAGTTCGACTGGAGGTGGCTTTTAATGTCTGTCAAGCAGCGGCAGAAAGAGGAGGGGGGAGGGAAAAAAAAGTCAGGAATGGAGTGGATATTTCAGTGGTAGAAAGTGGCGCATACCATAAATAGCTCGACTTTCACAGCTCTGAATCCCAATTTCAGTGGGAAGCACGTTTTTTTTTTTTTTTTTTTTTTGTGAGTGTGTGTGTGTGTGGGGGGGGGGTAGGAGGGGGTCTGCAGGAAATGACTATTTATGTTGGGGTGTAATTTGGGCGAACTGGCCACACGACGTGTGTCGGTGTAATTGAGATAGTATAATACTTTTATGGCCTTTGGCTTCCATGCTCCCATTGACACTTTCAAAAACACCAGAAGAAACTTTCAGGTTAACCCTCCCACGCCTTTCTTCCCTACAAGGCCACAAGATGCTATAAGCGCCTCTGGTGTGTTTATCCAATCAATCACCAGCCGCAGTCGTGGACGCTGTCATCCATTTTCACCAGTGAAAGATGTTTTTTTTTTTTTGTAACTTTTTTTTCGTCCCTGGTCAAACATCACTCACAACGGGGGAAAATAAGACTTTTGAGGACTGGTACAAAGGCCCACCACATGAGCAAAAACCAGAGGTGGGAGTAATGCCGACCTCAGAGTACACAAATGTTGCCCGATTTTCAGCCAACAGACGTGTCTCATAGCCGAGTTTGTGTTGTCTTGACCCGACATAACACGTGTGGTGTAACATACTCTGTGATTGGTCGTGAGGCATCTGGGAATGTGTACGTAGCGCCACCTCGGTATATGCTACATTTGATGGACACTTGGGTGAGTGGCTTGCCATTGGCTTCAAGTGTGGTTTTCCACATCCTCATTGAGTTCGCAATGAAGGCTCTTAGGGTCCTGTTCACCTTATACAACTCCAAGCATTCAGTGATCCATGTATGTGGCATCGAGTCATAGGCTTTCTTGTAATCAATCCAGGCTGTGCACAGGTTGGTACGTCGGGACCTGCAGTCTTGTGCAACTGTTCTGTCAACCATGAGCTGATGTTTGGCTCCTCTGGTATCTATACCAATGCCCTTCTGTGCTTCGCTCATGTATTGATCCATGTGTCCACTTATCTTAGCCGCAATGATGCCTGACATGAGCTTCCATGTTGTGGCGAGACAGGTTATTGGCCGATAGTTGGCTGGGGCTGCACCCTTCGAGGGATCCTTCATGATCAGAATCGTTCGCCCTTCGGTTAGCCATCCTGGGTGAGTCCCATCCCTCAGCAGCTGGTTCATTTGTGCTGCTAGGCGCTCATGGAGTGCTGTCAGTTTATTTAGCCAGTAAGTGTGGACCATGTCCGGGCCTGGTGCTGTCCAGTTCTTCATATCTGAGACTGTTATGGTAACTGGGTTCTGTTCAGGGAGGTTGCTGTGCTCCTCTCACAGAGTCACCAGCCATTGTGCACTGTTGTTATGTGCGACCTCCTTCTCCCCATATACCTTTACAATACCCTTCAGTTTCCGGTGTTGGTGGATCTGCTCTGCTATTAGAACCCTTCCACTGAGCGTACACTTTCGCAGGTTGTGTTGCAAACAGTCTCTTTCTTCTTCTGGCCTCATTCTCTTTCGTGTAGAAGAAGAAAGAATACATCGGTTGTCTTGATTTGGGATCTTTGGTCGTCGTTACATTTTTGTTTTTTACATTGTATATGTACACACGCACGCACACACACTCACACGCACACACACACACACACACACAATGCAGTCATCACAGTAAGAGATTTATGGGGGGCCTCAAATACGGTGGAGTTACAGTATCAAAGGGGGCTGAGCTCGTCCCGAGTTAGGGGCTCTAAAAAGGTTGTAGGTTATAAATACTTGATGGCGGCACTATAGCTGTCAAACTCTTCCTGAGCGCTCCCAACCCATCTTCAGCCCTTGTTTGCCTGCTTTCCAAGCAGCCGTTGGCTTCCTGCATAAACAGGAAGTTGGTTGGCAAAAAGGATGTCTGACGGGCTGCAGTTGCTGCAGGGTTTTTCTTTCTTTTTTTTTATTTTTTATTTGGATGCTGTGTGCATTCCACCGATAAGCTCTTTTAACTGTCATTTTAAAGTGGAATCAGACTTCTAGCAGTTTGCATACCATAAAGTTACAGCAGCCGCGGTTAAACTGCTTTCATGGTCAGAAAACCAGTCTGAAGCAGTCCAACATCTCTCAGACAAGAGGGAGTGTATGCCAACTGGAAAATGGTCCAGTTGCTGTTTCTTTTTTTTCCATTATTCTTGCCGTTGTCTGATCATATATTAAATATTGCATTGCTCATCTGTGTAGTATGCACTGTTCAAATTTAGTAGCCAATTCAAACCTAAATGGCGGACTTCCCTATCTTCTTGAGACACTTTTGAAGGTCGCCCTTATGATTGGTGTGTCTACCAAACTTCTTGTTATTGAGTGAATCCTTTTTTTAGGGCCTGATTTATATATATATATATATATATATATATATATATATATATATATATATAGATAGATAGATAGATGGATAGATGGATAGATGGATAGATAGATAGATAGATAGATAGATAGATAGATAGATAGATAGATAGATAGATAGAGAGAGAGATTTTAACTCTACCTAGCATCAGTCAAGTCAACGAGGTTTGAATTTGATCGCCATTGGACAAGCCATTGTCGGCTGAACCATCTGCTTCAAACTAGAAAAGCACTTCCTGTTTCTTTTCAGGCATAGTTTCTTGAGATTGGTTTTTAGGTCTACCCCTGATAGGCATGCCTGTCAAATTTCAAACTGGCTTTGCACCACAAACCCTCATTCAGCATAAAAAAAAGAAGCCTTGTATTGTCTAAGCAGGTTTATACTCTCAACTTCATATTTGCAGCTGGACATGCAAATGCATTTAACGCAACAGAACTGTGCAATCGGGGTTAGGGGGCCCTCCTGGAGTTTTAGCTCTCCACTTGACATAAATGTCCGTTTATAAATGTAAGTCGCCACACAGAGTGTTGTTTTAACAGGAGTGGCGTTTCCCAGGTCTCAGAGGTGGCGAGCAGAAAGTAAATAGCAGAAGTCTTTTTATTTTAGTTATGTTATTTTATTTTATTTTTTTGTTAGCGCTGATGATTTGTAAGAATCTTATGGACATGCACCAAGATCAGCTGGCACATCTCCAGAAAACACTACAGATTTCCACAAGTTGGTCCACAGCAGTCCTTGGACCAACAAGATATTTACAACCTGTTGTATCAATTTAATCACTGAAAAAAATACGGTAAAACATTGAAAAGTGCCATTTATTTATGTTTTCCATGATATTTATTTGATGGTTTTAGTCCCTGCGAGAGAAGCAGAACTGAGTAATGTCCAGAAACTAAATATATATTAATAATATACAGTACTATGCATATGTGTGTGTGTGTGTGTGTGTGTGTGTGTGTTATGTGTGTGTGTGTGTGTGTGTGTGTGTGTGTGTGTGTGTGTGTGTGTGTGTATATAAATTCCTCATCTCACCCCCCCCTCAGGTGGTGTCCGTCGAGAGTGACCGCCCATGAAAAATGACTTCAATGACACTCAGAAAAGCAAACACTAATGTACACAAAGGAACAAACTACACAAACAACTCTGAGACAGTCCAGTCTCCTACAAAAGGAAAGATGTTACCAGCCAAGTCTTGTGTCGTTATTAAACAAACACATGACGGAAGTCCGACAGAGCACGAAAGCAACGCATTCTCGCCATACGTACTCTTCACAAGCATTTGCTCTGGAGCAAATTTAACCCAGAGCAAATTTAACCCTGTTTCGTTCACACGTGCATATTTACATCAGTGCTGCTTCGAAAACGAGCATTTGCTCCGGAGCAAATTTTTAAACCACCTCTCTGAGGTGGATCAAATTTGGTCCGGTGTAAGCCTTTTTCCGGGGCTACGCCGGAGCCACTTTGCACGTGTGAACGCTCTACTGGGGCAGCCCCGGCGTAGTACCGGACCAAATCTTGCCGTGTGAACACCCCTTAGGTGTGAATAACTGCTCCAAGTGAAAAATGCTCATGTAAAATTGAAAATCAAATTTGTTATTTCAGTAAATATTTGCATTTTTCACATAGAAAACTGATCAATGATTCCATGTTGATGAGAGCATTAAAACGGGAAAAAATAGGACAAAAAAATATAAAAGGAAATTCAGAAACGATGTCTGAGTAATCACGATTAATTATGCGTTAATTTGAGTTAATTATGACAGTTGCATTTTTCATCAGATTAAATATTTTAATAGTTTGACAGCGTGTGTGTGTAGAGAGAGAGAGAGCGAGATAGAGATAGCTATAGATATGTGTGCGTGTGTGTGTGTGTGTCTAATTGTATGTATGTATATGTGTATGTATGTATGTAGATGAGTGCATGTCTATCGGGTGGCGCGGTGTGGAGTTTGCATGTTCTCCCCGTGCCTGCGTGGGATTCCCCCGGGTACTCCGGTTTCCTCCCGTATTCCAAAAACTTGCTCTGATTATGAGTGCAAATGGTTGGTTCTGTGCCAAGCGATTGGCTGGCAACCAGTTCAGGGTGTACCCCGCCTACTGCTCGAAGACCACTAGGATAGGCTCCAGCATGCCTGCAACCCTCATGAGGATATAGCAGTTCCGATAATGGATGGAGAGAGAGCGAGAAAGAGAAACACAGTAATGTAAAACCCTGAAAATAAATTATTTATTTTGCATCTCAGAGATATGATTTAGCCATATATATTTTGTCTTAATTTGTTTAAAAAAGATTGCGCAAATTCTCATACATGTGAAATAATATCACTAGAATCATGCAGCCAAACATCTAACAGCACATGCCTCCATATTGTACGTCTTGGTGGATTTGAGGCGTACGGGCTCTCGCTTTGGACGTGTACATACAGCTCCTGCTCTCAATGCCACTTCCTGTCTGCCTTGTGAAAGGTGAGTCAGGATGGGGGTGTTTCTCTTCTGCCTCTCAGAAGCAGCAGGAAGAGGAGGAGGAGGAACACATCCGCGGTTGCCAGGTGTTCCTTTTGTGATTCTCACCCTTGCACTCAGGCATGGCGGCTGCAGTGC
The DNA here is from genome assembly GCF_025434085.1 of Hippocampus zosterae. Taxonomy (NCBI): domain Eukaryota; kingdom Metazoa; phylum Chordata; class Actinopteri; order Syngnathiformes; family Syngnathidae; genus Hippocampus; species Hippocampus zosterae. The sequence goes on from NC_067451.1 coordinate 34,664,131, forward strand.
AAATAGGAGTGTGTCCCCCTTGCGTGTGCTTGTAGTGTGTCTGAGGCAAACGGAAGGAGCCGAAAAATGTAAGAATGAAAAAAACAAATTAAGTGAAAGGTGCCATTTTTCATAGTCTTCAGGCAAGTTGCTCAAAAAAATTGTAAAACCTTAAACCTATCTTAAAACCCTAACCCTAACTTAAAACTGGTTTGAAATCCTTCCCCAGGCTTGAAACCCTACTTTGCAAACTGAACCCTTTCTAAAAAGCCTTGAAAGCCTTGCTTGAAACTCAACCGTTTCTTGAAACAGCACTTTAAAATCCTAACTTGAAACTGAAACCCTAGCTCAAAACCTTAAGGCAGACTTAAACACCTAACCTTCACACTTTTTTGAAACCGTAATCCAAGCGTCAACCCCTAACTCTTGCTTGAAAGCCAAATCTGATTTAAATCCCAGATTTAAAATCCTAGCATGAAATCCTAACCCTAACCTCATCTCGGCTTTGTTCCCTTATCTGAAACCACCTCTTGCAACCATAACCCTGTCGTTGAAACCCCATGTTGGAACACTCGCCTAATTTGAAACCTTAACCCTGGCTTGAAACCGTAACACGGGTTTGAAAGTTAAGTCGGAATAAACCCCACGTTTGAAACCCTAAACCTTACTTGAAAACCAACCCCAGACTTGATCCCATTATTTCAAGCCCAAACCATCTCTTGGAACATCACCTTGGATTGAAACCATAGTTTAAAACCCTTACACTGTCATGTAACCCAAACTTGAACCCTGGCTTGAAAACCTCTCCCAGGCTTGATTCCAGATATAGAAAAACCAAACGATCCATTCCTTGAATCCCTAACCCTACATTGCGACCCTACTTTGAAGCCCTAACCCTGTCCTGGGAATTGTGAAAAAAGCTCATTCTCAGCCTTGAAAGCGCAGCACTGGACGCCAGTTGAGCATGTGCGTGTGTATATTTACCCAGCGCAGGTTCACCACTTTCAAGGTCGCTGTTACACTTCACGGACAAAGCGCTTTTGCATAGAACATCAACATGCTCCTTATCAAAGTCATAATCACAACTGCCTTCCGCGCGCACACACACACACGCACACACACACGCACACACACCCCGTGCAACAGCATCATGAGACCCCCGCCACATTGTGTTTTACACGTAAAATTGTAAATGCCATTCACAAACCGTTTTTCCCCCCCCTCCCCCTCCTCACACAAACTTCCTAAGTGCCATACACAGGACGCAAATCCAGATAAGAAAGGACAATTAGCGCAGAGAACCACATCGGAGAGCGTTTTGCACCCCCCGAAAGATGCCTATCTCTGAAGAGAACAGACTCTCAGCTCCAATTGCAAGCAGATGGCCGATGTTTTTAAATGAATCCCAATTGTTGGCCATATTAGGGATTCAGTTGGGTGGCGGTCAGCTTAAAATGAGCTGGGAGGGATATTAACAATAAAAGTCAAGTAAAACTTCTTTTTTGTTTGAGGACAAAAATGTGATGGAAAGGAAAGTGACTTCACCTACGACTTCTGCGATTTCCACCAGACTTTCAAAACCACCCAACATTTCTGAGAGTGTTTGTAAAACTTCAGATCTATTTTAGATGTTGTGCTCAGTCAGGCTTGCACTTTTGTTTTTAATAATAATAAATTAATTGCAGGCACTTTAGTTTTAGTTATAGTCTTTCGACTAAAAGTAATGAAAGTTTTAGTCATGATTTAGTTATCTGGTTGTATTTAAGCTGTATTTCCAATTTGAGTCAATGAAAACATTAGTTTTCATCATCTAAATTCATAATTAATATCAACGCATTTTCCTCCAGCATAAATAAAAATGTTGATACAGAAAAGTATCATACTAATTTGTAATTATAGCTTATTACGCAAGACACATAATTTAACATGACTGTCTTTATGAAACTTTGTTTCAATGAAAAGAAAAATGTGAAATGACAATATTATATCTTAAAACTAGTTTTCAACAACAACAACAAAATGTACATAATTGCCCCAGTTTAATCACAATGACTGTAACCATGTTTGAACATGAATCTCAATAACGTGCAGTGCGGAGTCCTTTCTTCAGCAATGCTGATAACACAACCACAGAATGATAACATTTATTCACTTCGATAAATTTTTAGGAAAGCGCTTTGTGCTGATGTGACTTTTACTCTGTTGCACTTTCCCCTAGTGAGGTCACCTGTGACACTAAACACTCCCACAACATTAGCAATGACGGCGTTATTTACCTTGGAGAACACCTCGGACGTACCTTCTATCGATGTTTCTCAGAATTTGCTGTGTTCTTCACACGAATGACCCTTCCACAGTCTTGGCAGTTTTTTTTCTTCATCATGGAACGTGAAATAGCCCACAAATCCTCTCGTCGCTTTCAACCAGCCATCGATATTATCTCACAATTTCACCATCAAATGTTTCTCATCCGATTTCTTCCCGGGAGTGTGATTGAAGCGGATGACTGGATTCCATTCACCGCTCCAGTTGGCCTCTGTTCTCCCTTTGTCCCGTATGTTCCGTTTTCTTTCTTTTGTACTGTATGATTCCTTTGACTGATTGGATTTTTCTCAATGTGTTTTTTTCTTCTTTTATTTGCTGACGAAATTGTCAATCTTTTTAGCTATTGTATCAATGAATGACTTCTGTTTTTGTTTTCGTCTGGGGAAAAAAAAGTATTTGTGACAAAATGAATGCTGAACATTTTGAGTCAACAAAATGAACACTGATACCTGCCAGCAGCAAAATATGTGCGTTTTGTTGACAGGGTGGACATTTTTTTCCATATTTGGAATTTCTGAACCCCCCCCCATCAATTGATATTTCTCTATGACAGAGTGGACATGTTAAGTTTCACAACAGCCAAAAAGAGATAACATGGTGGAAATTATGTCAATGTATGTTAAAATATTCATTCTGCAACTACCCACTGTGTTGATTTCCATTAAAGAGAGACAAGTAGCTGGTTATGACACATTCTTAATAAAGGGGAAATTCTCCCGATTATGACAGGGTGGACAGCATTAACAGGGACACAGCCAAATGTTAAAGATGACCATGTAAATACAATATCACATCTGAAACTTGTTCACATCCCTTTTCGCGGCATTTATCCAAATTAGTGACATATGGGGAAAAAAGGAGAGGAAAATTCCAACAGTTCCTGGCAATGTGAAACGGGCTTAAAATCTTGTCAGAGCCCTCACTGCTGATCGCCGCAAAGCGGATGGAAAAATATATTGCCTTATTGTGTGTTATTTTTAAGGTTAAATCTTGGCCGAGGTTTGCGCTCTCACAACTCCATTTTAGTTGGTTCTGTTTTCGACCTTTTCACTGTGTTTCAAAATCCCAACATGGAACCGGCGCAGACGAGGCTTGTTAGGAGAAGCCGAGGCTTTCAGTTTTGCGGTTTGTTGATGGGGAGATGAAGCAGTTGACAACATGTGAATAGACCTGTTTATCTATCTTTAGAAAGTCAGGCTTGTTGTGTCCGTGCCAAAAGGGAATCACCGAGATCCGGAGTTGTTACACAACCTGAGGCGGGGCCGCCCTGGCGCAGAGAAGACGCGCTACAAGTTCACACGGTTGACTCACTATTCTACCTTCTGCAGAGAGATATTGCCTAAGACCAGGGGTGTCCAAACTTTTTGCCAAGGGGGCCAGATTTTATGTGGTAAAATGTCGGGGGGCCGACCTTGGCTGACATTCTTTACATTGAACAACAATATTGTTCAACAAATTTTAGTAAGCCAGTCTGTTTCACATTTCCATTTTTATTTGAATTTCAACAATCTTAAGAATTTCTTTTGGTTCATTTGAAACAGGTATATCACATGCAACTGCTTATTCACTTGACTTTTTCTTAAACAGAAGTCTCCTGAGTGCAAATTGATTGATTTGAAACATAAAATGTATCACCATGACTTTTCAATAGTCACAAAACCTTTGACTCGAATAACGGGGAAATGAACAAGCAATACACATATCCACAACTGCAAGGATCATTTGAAATCTTATAAATAAAATGTTTTATTATTATTATATCAGTCAATATAAACACGGAGTGATGTCTTGTTAACTCGTGAGTGATGCCCTCTAGTGTCTAAATGCTATTACTCATTTAGTGAATGCTATTACTCATTTAGCCACTAGAGGGAAGCAGTACTCTATGAAACATCACTCACCAGTCTACGAGACCTCAGTCAATGCAACACGTGTTCCATTGCGCCCAACCTGCGGGCCAGACGGCACTGATTATATGACGGGGGCCGAGGGCCGGATGAAATTCGACCGCGGGCCGGATTTGGCCCGCGGGCCGGACTTTGGACATGCCTGCCTAAGACCTTGCTCAGTAAGAAAGTAGTAAGTGTGAGATGATTTTTTTAAAGAAACAAGCCGTCGTTCTGCCATTTTTTTTTATTTATTCATTTTTGCTAGTAAACACCTGAAATCCAAGCGCTGTATGATGACAGTGAACTCACAACACAGCTTTTGGGTCGATTGTTTTAGTCAAACGTATTGTGTGTTGAAGCTAAATTTTTTTGAAGTACCCTAACCTCATGTAAATTCTTCTCCATCAAGACAAATACCACCGATGGGCTCACAATTTGTCGCCATTTGTGTTTAAAGCAACGCACAAGTCATATTTTATTTTCCTTCATTCTTATTGTGTTGAGCTGGTTGTTTTAAAGTGCTCTATAAATACAGTTGAGTTGAGATGTCGTGTGTATGTACATTTATGGTGTAAATTTCAATGGCGTCTGAAAAAATAGTTCAATTCAAGTATCAAAATAACGACAGACCCTGTATGCTGCCGTATTGGACGTTTTTAACCGCTTCCCGTAGTAATCCCTGTGACGTAGAGCACCGTCAAATATTGCCAGTTTAGATGGCACTCCAAACCATTCTTCCTTTGAGAACGAAAAAACATTTATCGCGGGAGTGATTGGCTATTGCAGCCGGCCCATCAAATCAACTGTGGGATGGTGTGCCACCACTCTTACGGTGGCATCATGTACAAAAATCATGAATTATCCTCACCAAAATTTGTCAGCAAGTGATAATCGTAGTCTGAAAATATGAGAACAAAACTTGCAACATGTTTTATTCAGTTCACTTCACAATATTTCCTTGTTAGTTGTGTCATGGAGAAAAATAAAGAATTATGTCAAAAAATATTTCATGTGCGGCCCGGTACTCCAGTGGTTAGCGCGTCAACCTCACAGCGCAGAGGTACCGGTTCAATTCCAGCTCCGGCCTCCCTGTGTGGAGTTTGCATGCTCTCCCCAGGCCTGCGTGGGTTCTCTCCGGGTACTCCGGTTTCCTCCCACATTCCAACAACGTGCATGACAGGCTGATTGAACACTCGATAGTGTCCCTCGGTGTGAGTGTGAGCGCGAATGGTTGTTCATCTGTGTGTGCCTTGTGATTGACAACCGGTTCAGGGTGTTCCCCGTCTACTGCCCGAAGACAGCTGGGATAGGCTCCAGCACCCGCCGCGACACTTGTGAGGATAAGCAGATCGGAATAAGAATCAATGAAAATATTTAATGTGCAATGTGCAAAAAAAAAACAAACAAACAAACAAATGTGATCGATTATCACTGCAATTGGTGCATATATGTATAGACGTGAATATCATAGTATGTAAAGATGTAAAGATAAGAATGAATTAACGTCGACAGTGTATATGCATATCAAGTATCAAGTACAACTTTATTGTCAAATGTGACACAGATGAAATTTCCTCCCTCTTAAACAATGTGGCAATACGACGTTATACGATCCAAACGATTGCGAATTTCATGCGAATCTTTTCAATCGAGAATCGAGGGATCACACTCCTCAGCCTCCCTGGTAAGGTCTATTCAGGGGTGCTGGAGAAGAGGGTCCGTCAGGAAGTCGAGCCTCAGATTGAGGAGGAGGAGTGTGGTTTTCGTCCCGGCCGTGGAACAGTGGACCAGCTCTACACCCTTAGCAGGGTTCTCGAGGTTATGTGGGAATTCGCCCAACCAGTCTACATGTGTTTTGTGGACTTGGAGAAGGCGTTTGACCGTGTCCCTCGGGGAGTTCTGTGGGGGGTGCTTCGTGGGTATGGAATACCAACCCCCCTGATACGGTCTGTTCGGTCACTATACCACCGATGTCAGAGTTTGGTTCGCATTGCCGGCAATAAGTCGGAATCATTTCCAGTGAGGGTAGGACTCCGCCAAGGCTGCCCTCTGTCACCGATTCTGTTCATAACCTTTATGGACAGAATCTCTAGGCGCAGCCGAAGCGTTGAGGGGGTCCGTTTTGGTGGCCTCAGTATTACATCCCTGCTTTTTGCAGATGATGTGGTGCTGTTGGCTCCTTCAAACGGGGCTCTCCAACTCTCACTGGAGCGTTTCGCAGCCGAGTGTGAAGCGGTTGGGATGAAAATCAGCACCTCCAAATCTGAAACCATGGTCCTCAGTCGGAAAAGGGTGGAGTGCCCCCTCCGGGTCGAGGGGGAGATCTTGCCCCAAGTGGAGTAGTTTAAGTATCTTGGGGTCTTGTTCACGAGTGAGGGCAGGATGGAGCGAGAGATCGACAGGCGGATCGGTGCAGCGTCTGCTGTGATGCGGACGTTGTATCGGTCTGTCGTGGTGAAGAAGGAGCTGAGCCAAAGGGCGAAGCTCTCAATTTACCGGTCAATCTATGTTCCAACCCTCATCTATGGTCACGAGCTATGGGTCGTGACCGAAAGAACGAGATCCCGGATACTAGCGCCCGAAATGAGTTTTCTCCGCAGGGTGTCCGGGCTCTCCCTTAGAGATAAGGTGAGAAGCTCGGTCATCCGGGAGGGGCTCCGAGTCGAGCCGCTTCTCCTCCACATCGAGAGGAGCCAGATGAGGTGGCTTGGGCATCTGATTCGGATGCCTCCTGAACGCCTCCCTGGTGAGGTGTTCTGGGCATGTCCCACCAGGAGGAGACACCGAGGAAGACCCAGGACACGCTGGAGAGACTATGTCACCCAGCTGGCCTGGGAACGCCTCGGGATCCCCCGGGGAGAGCTGGAAGAAGTAGCTCGGGAGAGGGAAGTCTGGGCTTCCCTGCTAAAGCTGTTGCCCCCGCGACCCGGTAGAAGATGGATGGATGGATGGAATTATCACTTGCCAGCACAGACAGTCAGTCACATTTGGACAAATGTCGAGTGGAAAAGGGTCTTAAATATCATAAAAGCCAACCTTTCAGTAACTTTAATCTCACTGAATTTTACATTTTCTTGACTAAATGTATGCATTGATCATATCTGTTTTGGCTCCGCAATTTGCGCCGAGAAAGTCCGAACACTAAAGTGGACTTGGCGTTGAAAGCCTGGCAGTGCAAAGTCCTACAAAAACATTGTGCTAAGCGCGCTAGCCGCAAGATGAAGATTCTTATTAAGCACCTTGTTCTTCAACCGCCGTGACGGGAGCGTGCAGGCGGTCACGTCTGGCAGTCTCCGTCCGGGTAGCGCGATTCAATTACGGGGGCCGGCGTTTTTATTGTAAGACAAATACAGAAATAGACTGCTGCTTGCTGCTTGCTGGGCAGTGTTGGGTTTCACTGCACCCAAGCCAAGGTCAAGAGAAAAAAAAATAATAGGAGGACAGACAGCATGACTCGTGAAGATTGGATTGCACCTTGTGCCAGTATGACATTGATTACTTTCTCAGCGTTTATTTTATTTATTTATTATTATTTTTTTATTTTATGCTATTATTATGTTACATAATATCTTTATTACTTTTGGATGGGTCAGCTTTGATGGAACACTACCTAGCACCTCATGACATGACAGCAAAGTGCACTTATATGGTTTTGTTTTAGCTTTTTGCCACTGCCGTGACGTGGATGAAAAGTTTGCTTGATTGGTCTGGAAAATCTGACCTATTCATGATAAATCATATATTTTTGTTTATGTACCTGTATGTATGTTAGCATTCTATAGAGACTTCCGCTAGATGGCAAAAGGTGCAATAATTTGTATAACTTCATATTGCCAGTCATACAAGATTGGCATCATCGTCGTCGTGATGTTTTTAAGAAGAAAACCTTTATTTGTCTCACAATGGAGAAATTGCCAATTTACAGCAGCAAAATTATGATGTGTGCCATACGATTGTTCTAAAATATGTACCTTGGCCAAACATATTCACTTCCCTGGACATTGCTATTAGTCAACTGGATTCCAACCATTTATTGCCATTGACGTATGTAGACGTCAAGAAAGTTTTGGGAAGGTGTGGTCGAGGGGGGGGGGGCAAATTTATGCCTCACAGGCCGATATTTTGCGCCCCTACTCGACATCAGAGTTTAATTGTAGCGTGACCACCACATTTTTTGAAATGTTGTTGCCCTCTGTGATTTAATTTTTAATCACTGACAGGGTTCCATAGCTCAGTCTTATTGCAGCTTCTGGCAAAACATAATTTTGACCAGATGTTTTTTTTTTTTCAGCACAGGGACAACTCGACATGTCTTTAATGCGCAGAGAAAGCTGCGGTGCTGAATAAATTAGATGTCATTACTCAACTGGACGTAGAGGTCACCAATCTTGTTCCCGTTCTGAAGAATGGTTCATTCTGTTTTGAATGTTATTAATAAAGGTTGAGATTTGACTTGTTGTACTTTTTAAAATCAGTTTCCCCCTTCTTTGTGGAATACTTGATGTGAGCCAAACAGATAGACTCTTATCTCCAGCAGCCCTCAGATAAGTTGTGCTTTAGACCCCTGCTGTAGATGATGGATTTACATCCTTTGGATTTGAGGTCAGCACAGTTTTTGAATGGAAAAATAAAAATTAGGGGGAACATCGTGGCTTGTCACGTTCAGAATGAGGGAGACAAATGCCAATATGCTGGAAGTACCTCACATTTAAAGAGAGTATGAACATGTAAGATACAAGCAGTGTATGTGTTGTGGTCGGCAGTAATATTTGTTGTGAGAAAAGATGACAATGTGAAGTGAATGAATTTTGCCATCAAAATGCCCTTTCTTAGTCCTTTTGGTATTTCCTAAGACAAAGTTCAAAGAAGTTCTGCTTGACATTTTTCTGCTTGGTTTCTCCACTTAGTCAGACATCAGCTAATGCCTGCTGATTGCTAAACAACAAAAAAGCTCGGAACCAGACAGTGTTTCCTGTGAAATTTCAGTTTTCCCTTTTTTGTAGGGGTGGGTTTGGTGGTAACAGAGTACTATCTTCCATGAGTCTTGATCGAGCAGTTAAAATGCTTTAAACTGCTGGCAATATGTGGAACTGTGCTTTGAAAACGTCTGACAGCAAATGTATTAAGCCTCCTGTCCGACAACATGACGACGACCTGAAATGCAGACTCCTTCAACTTCAGTGAGCAGAGAGAATTTGACGAAAACTCCCATTCCAGGTTCTGATGTTTCCTTGACCCAGGCTACTTCAAGCTCTACATTCCTTCAAAAGTTGTGACACCGACCCGTCACTCTGTATTAACCTGCCATCCATTTGCTGTCGAACAGTGGCACACCTAACGATCTCTCGCAGCACACTCAGGTGTTGGGGAATCATTCGTGTAGAATGTTGTAATTGCGGCCACTGCTCTTGCTCCCTCCCCTCAGTACACACCCCCACTTAAAGCACCCACCCCCTTCCAGTCACATAACTTCAGGCATTCGGAACTCAAGAGGACACCAAATTGACCAGATTCCACTTTCTCAAATTGCAGAAAAACACACTTAACGGATGGGCCCTCTCGACGTGAGAGGAGCCGTTGTTGCCCCCGCGTGCCCATCCTTCTCCCCTCACCTTCCTGTGGCCCTTCTCCCCGCCGTGTCACATAACAAGCTAAGAGCACACCTTTTTTTCCCCCTACAAGGATCTTCAACAGGCAAGCCTTTGACAAACTTGGCCATGTAAAGGGGGTTGCGGGGGTGACTGCTCTTTGGGCATCTGAAGGGGCCATTCTCCAAGGTCAGCATCTAGCAGGGGGGGAAAGTGTGTAAATGATACCTGATGATTCAGATCATTTGATAGATGGACATGCTTGTTAATGCTGCGACTGACAACTGTTCGTTTAAACTGTTCGCTGTCAGTTTGAAATCTCATTTGAAGCCCTAACATACTGCCTGGAAAGAACGGTGAGTTAGTGGTTATCGCTTTTGCCTCACAGTTCTGAGGCTCGGGGTTCAAATCTCAGTTCTAGCTTTCTAACATTGAGTTTAGATGTTCTCTCCATGTTTGTTTGGGCTGCTTCACTTCCAAAACTATGAATGACATTGATTTCAAATTAATAATAAATCAACATGTAAAGTGAGGCTTCAAAATTGGCTGAAACCATGTCCCGCTCAACTGTCAAATAAAATTTTTCCAACCTGAAAAGATGGATGCTAGCAGCGTTCGCATGCCGACACACTCTACATATTTGAGCTGTGGAAATAGATCATCTTAAAGCCTCTACTGGCCTATACACAGGATGTATATGAATATGTCCCACTTGGGCAGCGGAATTTAAACGACGACACAGAGCTAGTCTGTAAATTGTGGCAATCTGGAAAGATGCAGTTTTGGGCAACAGGCAGAACTAGCTAGTGAACTGCACTCTGTAGTGGTAGAAATACGACTAGTAATGGTAATATAATACCTCACAGTTGCGCTGGATAACCACCAAGGCGAACAAAGGCACTCAAGTTCTTATATAGTGAGACTCATACCAGATGCCCTAGTTTGTCACGGGACTGTTCTAACCGCACTCAAAAAAAACTGAAATGGGGGCACCCAATCTCACCACAAGTCCGAAGTACCTGCATAGCAGTCTTTGCATGATTTTCAGCACGTATCTTCAAACATGTATAATCTGTTTGGAATTAAATCAATGAAATATATTACAGGGTATTTCACTGCCATGTGCAGCCTTGATTATTGAATTGTGTGTTTGTTTGTTTGTTTGTTTATTGAACATAAAACATATACAGTAATAATTTGACAGAAAATAAGGTAGATAAAAAAGTAAAAAGAAAGAAATCAGTCTTCATTCAACACAGTTATTATGTTCAAGGGAGTAGGATGAAGTAAAAAACTTATCTAGTCCTACCCCGTTATGTGTTTATATCTACTAAATCATTTTTATATCAATCAGAAAAGAAAAAGTAAGAAGTCTCCATTAAAGCTCATACTTTACCCTTAACCGTGATATTTTTACAACTTTTGGTTTGTATCGGGATTATATATATATATATTATATATCCTCACCCTGGCACTCTTGTGTCAATTTTCTCTTGTATTCATAATGGATATTTCAATACCTTTCTCTATTTATCAACTTAGTTCTGATTTATCATTATATTTAATGTTTAGAATTTATCATTTTAACTCTGATTGGTGTAGGTTGTTTGTGCTATTTTTTTGAATTTGTTTTTGAACTCAGCAAGCGATTTACTCATTTTTAGGTCCGTTTCGAGATTATTCCACAGATTAACACCTTTGCTAGATACACTTCTTTGCTTTGTTGCATTATTTGTTGGTACCTCTTAATTCATAGTTGGTTTCTCGAATTTCGAAAAACTTCTGAATGTTTTGGCAGAGCAGGTTATTATGTGCTTTGTACATTAATTGGGCGATTTTAAAGTCAACCAGGTCATAAAATTTCATCCTATTTAATTTGATAAATAGTGGATTTGTGGGTTCCGTATATTTTGATCTATTAATAATTCGAATTGCTTTTTTTTGTAGTTTGAGAATAGGGAGTGTGTTTGTTTTGCAGGCATTTCCTCATATTTCCACACAGTAGGTCATATATGGTAATAATAATGAAGTGTATAATGTGTACAAAGATCTAGACTTCTACTGTTTAAGTGTATTACCGAAAGTGCATTTTCCAATTTTATATTAGTGTTGAATTGTTCATCCAGGTAATAGTCAGAGTTTGTTACCCTTTGTTTGTTGTTGAAGTTATTGTCTGGGTTCAAATTGTTCTCGGGATCCAATGGCTTATAGTCAATATCTTCAAAGGGTTGGAAGTTAATGCTTTTGGGATGTGAATTTCCCGCTCCCACGCAGTCGTCGATGGCTCCCTCACGGCCGTCTTTGGTTACCTCGCTGTCGTCGCTCGCTCTCTCGCCGTCATCACTGGGTCCCTCGTGGTCGCTGGCTCCCTTGCGGTCGTCGCCGACTCCCTCACGCTCACCGGCTGGCTGCCTCTCGGCTTTCTCACGCGCGCTGGCTGGTTGTCTCCCGGCTGCCTCAGGCTCGCTGTCTCACGGCTCCCTCGCGGTCACTGGCTCCCCGAAGTCGTCGCTGGTTTCCTCTCGGTCGTCTCTGGCTCCCTTGCGGTCGTCGTTGGCTCCCTCACGGCGGTCGCAGGCTGGTTATCTCCCGGCATCCTCACGGTCGCTGGCTTCCCTGCAGTCGTCGCTGGCTTCCTCGCGGTCATCACTGGCTCCCTCACGGTCGGTCGTTTGTTGAATTGAATTGTTGAAACTGCTTGGGAATGTTTCGACTGTAATAGTCATGATTCATAAAAAAGGAATTTAACCAATTTCAATATATCGAAATGCAATATTCAGCCATCTTTAATAGCTGTTGTGAGGCGTGAGAGAAAAGCAGCTGCTTTACGAAAGCATGTTTTCAACGTTTGATCGCTGCGTTTATTTACTTTTTCCGCTGCTCTAGCGACAAGTTTTCAAAAAAGTGACGAGTGAGTTTCATTCTGTTGACAACATGAATTTCAGAAAATACAGTGCTATTTTTTTGTTCGCGCTCTTGGAGGGGCTTGAACAGACAAATGGCATTTCATTTCAGAATCAGAATCATCTTTATTGGCCAAGTATGTAGAACATACAAGGAATTTGTCTCCGGTAGTACAGGTAGTATCCTCATAAACAAGGACATGACAAATAAGTATGGAAGGACATTCCGTAATGTAAGGGTACCGTTGTGCGGTGGTACCACCCAGTGACAGCTGTGAGACAATGTGCAAAGTATCAAGCAGAGCTAAAGTGATCAGTGGTAGAATAGAGTACTGTAACAGTTGTGCAGTTGGTGCAGAACATCATTGCACCATTTTAAAGTGACCAGTAGCAGTATTTGTGGGACAGCAAGTGTGCAATTATGCAGATGTCCTTGAGCGCTTTAAAGTGTCTGGTGTTGTGGAATATAGATCAGTGACAATGGCTCAAGTAAGTACAGAGTGGGAGCTACAACGATTATAGCGGTAATGCTGTTCCACAGGGGTGTGCTAAATTGCCAAGAGCCACTATCTCGGTCGATTTGGGTTACCGTTTCTGGACTTAATGGCTAGATCGAAGAAGTTGTTTGAATGTGTGCTGGATTTGGTGCGCATGGATCGGTTGTGCTTGTGTGAGGGGAGTAGCTGGAAAAGGTGGTGGGCAAGGTGCGGGAGGTCCAGTAGGATTTTCCGTGCCCTTGTCTTGGTTCTTGTGGTGTGCAAGTCCTCAAGAGTGGGTATGGCGGTGCCAAAGATTTTTTTCCGCCATCCTAACTGTCCGTTGCAGTCGGAATTTGTCCTTTTTTGTGGCGGCTCCGAACCAAACCGTGATGGAAGAACACAGGATTGATTCGATGAGTGCTGTGTACAACTGTCTTAACACCTCCTGTGGCAGGCCATGAATAAAATCGACTTGACATACAATTTTTTTCTTCCCAGAATGCTAATGCATGACTTTATCTCTTTATTCCACGTGACACCGTGTGTATGTTTACCTCAGCCTGACTTTGAGGTAAAAGAGGTACCAGTTCATACTGGCGCCCCCCCCCAATCCCTCAGTCATCGCACTGAGACATACCTCAAGCCAGCGGCCAGGAAACGCCGCGTGTAATTTGCACTGTCTGAAAGAATTATTCAACTCTGCAAATACAGTGGAGGACGTACCCTGCGAGCGAAGGAAAAAAAAGAAGAGATTTGACATATAAATCACCAAAAAAAATAGCACAGGAGCAGATGTGTTATTGGTGTCCACGAGGCCACGCCTTCAGGGCCCAAAACTCCAGCAGAACATTCTCTCTGTTACAACACATCCTTCCTTCCTGCCTCACCCGTTGACTTTTAATACCTGCCTGTCATGTTTTCTTTCAGTACCACCCCCCGCCTTCTCCTCCTCATCCTCCCTCCCTCCTTGTACTTGGCCAGCCTCTCGCCGTGCATCTAGTAATTACTGCAGCTTTTGAGAAAAGCCTTTCATTCAAGTAATTATCTCCCCCCACAGAACACAATAAAATTGCTTCCTCTCCAGAGGAAAGGGGAAGTTTTGGGGTTGTGATGCACTCGTCCCCTGGTTGGATCCTTAATAATACAAGAGGAGGCCGGAGCAAGTTTTTTTTTGTACCTCGAAGGGAATAGAACAATTTTGTGAGGCCATTACAAATATCACATGTATTTCACGGCAAAACATGGAAATGAGCAATAGGTTGTAAAATTTCTGGATCTGTGGGAAAGCGAGGCAAGGCAAAGCAGCTTTGGAGCACATTTCATACACAAGTTAACTCAGTGTGCTTCACATAATTAAAAGTACAACATTTGAAAGCATTTACAAACCAACCAGTTAAAGACAAGGCAATAGCAAGAAATAAAAAGTAGCTTATTGAAATTACGACAAGAATGTACAATGCAAGAACAAGGTTTTGGAAAATATCATTTTTAAAAGAGCTATGAAAGACCTTCATCTTTGGTATGACAAAACCCCTGAAAAGAGTGTTTATACTTGGGGCTGACTTCACTTCGTTTGGCAGCTAATTCCATTTCTGTGCAGCACAACAGCCAAATGCTGCTTCACCATGTTTGCTTTGAACTCTAAAGCTCCTCTAATTGACCCAAGTCTACAGACTTCAGATCCCGACTTGGTTTTTATTCCATTAGCGTTTCTTTAATGTAATCAGGGCCTAAACCGGCCAGTCATTTATAGACCAGTCACAGAATTTCAAAATCTATTCCACAGCTGACTGGGAGCCAGTCTAAAATCTTTAGGACTAGAATAATATGTTCTGATCTTTTTGTTCTTGTCAGAACCCGAGCTGCAGCCTTCCCAATGAGCTGCAGCTGTTTGATGCGGTTTTGAGGGAGTCCAGTCACAAGACCGTTGCAATAATCAAGTCTGTTGGGGATACGGGCATGGATAAATTCCTCCAGATCTTTTTCAGTCTGGTTGTGTTTTTCAGGTGGCATAGGGCTGTTTTAGTGATTGATTCAATCTGTTGCCAAAAACAATCACATCAGTTTTGTTTTTGTTGAGTTGAGGGGAATAATGGTTCTTCCAGTTAGATTTTTTTTTTTTAAGACAGCGACACACCTTAATTGAACTGTCATTTGGGGACACTGAGCAACATGGCTGCTGCGTATTTTCTACCAGGTAGACTTTTGGTTTTGGCTGATGGTTCTCAGTGCTTCAGGCTGTGAGCATGTTTGAATTTGATCATGCAGACCATCAACATCAGTGCTTGAAAAATCCAATTTGGACAGGCGGTGTTTTTGCAGCTTTAGCGTCCACTTTTGCGAAGCCCCACCTGTTGACCTTGAGATGAACAGTTGGTCACCATAGCCACCGTTATTTGGGACTGTAAGCGGAAGTGTCCTCTCCATGTCAGTCTGCAGGCAGGATCTGGACCATGCCTTGTGTTAACAGACGATCTAATTCCCATTCATACGGCTCAGGTGTTGGCCACGCAAGTCGTCAACGTGGAAAAACCACCTCTTGTCTGAAAGCCTCCCGTGTCCTCCACTCTTCTCTTGTTTCCTCTCTTCATTACACGCTCCTCGGTGCCATGTTCTTATTGCTTCTATCCCGTCTCGCCTTGACCTACCCCATGTTCCCTGCCTGTCTTCTTGGGGACAATGACCATGAGTTTAGATCAAAAATACGTACATTGTGTAAATTGCGATAATATATATTTGTTTGATATCAACATCTCTTTCTCAAAGGTGACCTGGCTTAGAGGTCAGCAGCACACATCATGAAAAAAAAAAGAAAATGTCCATTACGCCGGAACACACATTTTTGCAACTTGTAATAAAATGCGGAAACCTTTCAGCATAAATAACAAATTACAAACACAGGCCCTGTTGAGTGGTCCCACGCTGAATGATCAGCATAGCTTGAAAGGCCCCAAGTGTACTGTGAGGGTGGATTCACACCTGCACTGTTTGATCCACTTTAGATGGACCAGGGTTTGTATCACACGCTGGTCCAGACATTCAATGGGATTGTAAACAAATACACACAAACAAATCTTGGTGCGGATGAAAGAATCGGACTGAGACCCTCTTTTTGATGTGGTCTTGGTCCGCTTACAGATAGACTCGATGCGGTTCGCTTCAGGTCTAAATACAGACTACTGCCGATCCGCATCAATTGCAGGATACATACGTGCTATTGAGGCGCCGTAGCCCGACGTTGTGGGGAAATATTAGGCCGTGGTGACTGTGGAGCACACCTGATCCTTCGACTTTTGTTTTGCCACTCGGCTGCTAGCAGGTTGTGGGTCACGACACGCTCTTGCGCATTACTGCACGCAATCACCGACACTGTTCCAAAAGTTAGAAACATAGAGTTGCAAAACCTGCCTAGAATGAGCTGCTCTTGACACCTACATTTATTTTGCAGCTCTCATAAGAGCACAAATATGCCGAGCAAGAATCCAGCATCTGGGAGTCCATTTCCAGGTCATTTCATCATTTCTGTCCAGTGGGAGACCTGATCGTCAGATGCGTCAATGTGAATATAGTTTACTTGCAAAAAAAACATACCGCAAAAGTCAGCTTTTGCAACAACAAGGAGAACAAAAGGCTTTTTTGCTGTCAATACAACCAAATAAGTTCTGCGAGCGTTGCTTCAGTCTGTAAAGAGCTCCAGCCGGTGGGGGCAGCAAAAATAAATGCTTTCTTGCCCACTTCACTTTTGACGCGGAGAACAAAACGATAACGAATATCACAGAACCGGAAGGCGTAGCGGCTTTTGTGCTTCACTAAAATGCAACTACGCCAGACCCTTATAAATCAGGGTTGGCAAGTGTATGTACCTACGTACACTGAAAGCCAAACCAGTCTACAATGACGTGTGAGACGACCATCACCAGTGACAAACATCAAGGTGCTTTGATAAACAATGTTTCAAGACCAAAGACATTTTAGAGAAGCACCATTGGTGGCCGCTGGTCATTCATTTGAGGGGAAGCTCGGCTCCGCCTAAGACAGACCGGCCAATCAGTGTGCAGAAGCCAAGCGTCCAACCCTGCCTGCTGCCCCATGTACCCCAGAGACGCTGAGTGGAACAACCCACTCTACAAAGTAATAGATTGCTCAGTGACTGTGTAAGAGGGCCGTGGCGCTGTGGGCACAAATGAGAAGGAAGTCGTGTCGGTTCCCACCTGTGATGATAAGAAGCTAATTCTGAACAAAAGATGAAGGTATTCCAGCGCATAGTTCGTCACTGAAATACCCGCACAGCAGTTTGTATTTCACCACTTTTTTTACTCGGCGTTCGGCAGGCAGGGCTTTCAAAAGAAGTCGAGCTTAGCTTGCGTTCTCAAAGCAATCGCCACTAAGAAGCACCTGCATGCAGCACATCGTCCATAGTCAATAAATGGAAGAAATGTTGCGGACGCAAGCAATTTACGGGCTCACGGTCTTATATGTACTTATATTTATATTTAGAGAGCAGCTCTATTCGACTTCCTTGGTCAGTGACAAGGTTTGCGGTATTCCCTTGTCACTTACTAAGTTGGTGAGCTTTGTCTTTTCTGGGTTTAAAACCAGTTTCAAGCTCCTCAGACAAGACGAGACAACATTAAAAGCAGCTTGTAATAGTCTTTGTGAGTGAGGATGAACAGCAATAAATATTGGCGTCATCTGCAAAATGGTGATTAAATGAATTTGGCACATGAGCACACTGTGTTTTCCATGCATAAAAGGTTTGCCGATGAATGAGTCCATGACGGTGTATAAAAAAGAAAAAACGTGTGGGGGAAATGTAGTTAGGAGAAGCATTCACGCTTGCTTAAGAAGTATTTTGATTTTGTTTGTAGCCTAATGCTTGAAGAGTTGGAACAGTACATGATTGGGAATACCGGTAATTTTGACCAAAAAAGACTTTTTTTTGTTTGTTTTTAAATGCCTCGGGAATCAACTTGAGCTCGGCTAAGATATTAATAGGAGGCCTTTGACCTTGTACAGCATGTTGGAATCATCGTGACGGCACATGATAGCTTGGGATTCATTTTGACCAAAATGTGCAAAAGAGATATGCTTGAAAGTTTATGGGGATACCTGAGACATGAATAGGAGCACTTTTACTTGGCTAGAAATGCTGGAATTTTCATGAAAGTGCACGCATGATATGCTGCTTTTAATGCTTTTGAAAAATGTTTGGATAAAACATGAATAGCATTTTTTCGGTGTGTTTGTTTTGCTTGATTTGTTTTTACTTTGATCATCATGTTGCAATTGTCACAACAGTGCATGATCGGCTGGTACCTTTAAAACTGTTGTTTTATTTTTATGAAAGGAGAGAAAGAAGTTGAGTAAGTGAAGGAGGCAGCTGGAAGGTATTATCGTGCACAAACATCGACTGAGCTCGTTTTGATGCAAACACATGCAGCTCCAAAGTGGCATAATGGACGCCTACTTGGGGGTGACGGTTAAAATCCTCTGTTGCGACAGTTTTTCTTTTGTTTTTTTTTTGTGGAGGCAGGTTGGGTTACCAGAGTAGAGGCACTGAGGTGACAGAGAGAGAGGGTGACCTTGTCTATGCGGAAATCTGACACAGGTTTTCACATGCTGGGTGGGGAATTTTTCATTTTTATTGTGTGTGTCCTGTCCCTCCTCCAACTCTGAAGTCCCAAGTCTTGCACGTATCAACGCCTTTTTGTGGTGCAGCACAAGGCGAAAATGCAGCACATTTTGCGTCCAGCTCATATAATGTGGCATGTGGTAGTAAGATGTTCAAAAATCTTGATTCATCTTTTATCTTTTGTTTTCATTTTCCTCTCTCTTCACATACACACACATACACACGCACAAACTCCCACCCTGGGTCCTGGCTCAGGATGAGGGTAAACAAAAACCAATGTTTAGATTTCACGGAAGTGGAAACGGATCCGGCCGAGTCAGTTGTGTCACTCAGCAGCACTGCTGTTTATATTGATGTGTGTGTGTGTGTGTGTGTGCGCGCGCATGCATGCATGCATGTGTTCGTGCGTATGTCAGTGTATGTCTGTGCACAAGAGACCGCAATTAGAAATACTTAATTTTTGTTTTGGTTTTATGTGATGCTTTATCAGTTGCACTTATCACTACCGTACACATTTTCCGACTAATGATGGTTATCATCGGGATTGTAGCGTAGACAATCATTTTAGCCTGACCAAATCGACACAAAAAATACCAAAGAAGATTAAGAATATTGCACATTTTTTTATTGTTTACAATTAATTAATTAACCACATTTTAGGAAAACAATTCTTTAATTAAATTGTAGCCGTGCATGTACAGCCTCTATTTTATTTTATCATTTCCTTTTATCCTTTCCCCCCAAATTTAATTAACTAATCATTTGAAATGTTGTTTTTTTTAATGAAAAAATATTTACTCACAAATTTTAGGAGGAAAAAGTTTTGCGTTAATGCAACACTTGTTACAGAAGTTTTGATACTGTAAAAACATACCATTAGCAAAATGTTAGCATATCTTTAGCATTTAGGCTGAATGTAACGATTTGATGAGATTGTTGGGCTGACCTTATTTCACATAGAATATAATTCCGTTTGCTTACCTTGGAGCCGACCAAGGTGTGCCTGTCCATTTAGCAGCTGTGATTGGCCGGCCTGCGTTGATGGTTTGCGGCTTAGCTCGAGCTCAATTAATGAAGAATGCACGTTTTGTGTAGCCTTGGACCAGAAAGCCTTGCGTTTAGTCCACACCAGTCCAAATGGAATGTGCAGGGTGCCCACAGGAACCGGGAGACGTTCACACTGAAGGCCAGTTCCCTTGTAAACCAAGCACAGAACTGTGGACAGCTCTCAGGAAACAGCTCTTTGTAAAGAAAACATACATGTGTTTTATGGGCAGACACTTTGCTGCTTTTTTTTTAATGATGGCCTCCAAAGATTCCACTTTTCAACATGGCCTCGTTCTCATTTCCTCTGCTTTTCTTCACCCTCCTTTAATAATAATCTTACCTCTTTTTTTTCCTCAGCCGTTTTAATTGCTTCAGTTGTTTTGACATATTCCGGGACTTATAAGTACTTAAGACTTATAAGTACTGCTGGCTCTTTGTTTCGGCTCCTTTTTACGTGGCGTCTGTATAGGCTTGACCTCTGTCTCACACACTGACGTACCACAAATGGTACAAGAGGTGTTAGATGTGTACACCTCTTTCAAAAACAACTTGATATGTACTGTTAATGTGTTTAAATGTTGTCAATGTATGTAATTTTGCACAGCTAATTTGTTTTCTCTGCTTTGCCTCTCAATGTCATTCGCTGTTGTGTTTTATAAATGCTTTTAGGTGTTGTCTTTGTTTATGGGAAGCGCATTAAGTTGCCTTGTATATGAAATCGAGTGTAAAGATGTAAAGATTGCCTTGCCCTATATTCACAACAATATAGGACAAATAGCCTCAACTGTTATTTTAGTGGACTCTTATTTTTATTAAAATTGTGAAAGCTCTAATAAGACATGCCCAACATTCGTAATATTGACTCTCTTTCCTTATTCAAAACCCAGCTCAAAACCCACCTATTCAGACTTGCCTACCCACCTTAAATCTTTCTTTCTTTTTATTATTTTATCAGTGTTTTACTATTGGTCTTGGCTGTACAGTGTCCTTGAGTGTTGTGAAAGGCGCTTACAAATGTGATGTATTATTATTATTATAAACCTTGGGCTGGGGGATTACACAAAAACATGAAATCACACATTTACTTTGATATCAAAATCATGATTAAACTTTTTATTTATTCAACTGCCAAAACTCAACTTTAAATACATTGTAACTTGAAACAACAACCAGAAGATAAATTAGTTACAAAGTAAAATAAGAATACATTAAAATAATTGTAGTTTAAAAAAACTATAAAATAATGTGCGTGCAAAGGAGGCCTGGTACGGATAGTGGAGTGCTGTGCATGCATCGAGTGCAAGCAAGATACAAAGAGTAGAAGAAGAAAGTTGCGATCGGACTTTCTTAATGTAATTCCTTTTTCACAGATTAGGAAGAATATCTACCTTGGACTATTATTAAATCTCCTGTCAGTATTTGTTTCTGCAGCATTTGTGTGTGAAAATTTACTTATTTGAAGAAATATCACTCCTGTAACTCAAAGGTAATTTTCTGTTAACCTGTCAGTCAGATTTTACAACTACTAGCATTTTACAACTACTAGCATTAGCATTGGTGCTGTTTCTAACACAAAATAGGGAGGTGTGACAACAAAATTCATCTATTTTTACCCCCCAGCAAGAACAATGTCACAGGAAAGACCTGTAATCAAGGAACAATGTGGTATTTCAATTTTGTCAATATGTTAAGATTTAAAACTCATTCAGTACCAGCCAATTCTAGAACAAGTCTGAAAAGATGTTTAAAAACATCTTTGGGAGTGTATGAGTTTAGGAAGTTATGACATTTGAAAGGCTTCAAAAAGCAAAAACTTCCTTTTTTTTTTTTACTGGAATAGCCTGTGCGAAGTGGTGTGCGGCTGTTTTGGGACAAGTGCGAAGAGCATAGAAAGCGACGGTGTGTCATAAAAGCCATCACTGCAGTGCAACCCCTGTCGGCCTGTTGTGTGTTTGGCTACCACCATCACTGGCTTATGTTAGTAGATGGCTCTCCTGTGTATTCCCCCAATTCAAGGTTTCACATTTTGGCAATGCATCATGTTCTCTGGCAACGTACAAATGGGATGTAACATCATCTGCATGTCCTCTAAAATCTTCAAAATTCGTCCTGATAGGTCAATATTAATATTATATTAATATTACACTTTTTGAGCGGTCAAAAATGACTTATCCCGCCATGTGTGTCATAAACATTGAAATCCTATATGAAAATCATCGAATGGAAAACCAGATAGAGGCAATTGTATTGTTATTGTATTGTAAAAAGCCAAAGCAATTTTTTCTGAGACAAGTTTCAAACAGACCTGCTCAATGTGATCACACGAAAATGTCAACATGGAAGAGCGGAAACAAGTCGGTTGTCACATTCATACAAAGAATGCATTATATTTAAGTATACAGTGTCTGTATTTTTTTCTTTCTGTACATTTACTTTTACAGTCAATCCAAGGTTGGGTGTCATTAAACACCTTCAAACATGCTCAGGAAGGGCCAAATCACATACGCGTCACACCCTTGCTGCGCAAGCAACGTGATGCATTCAGGGTGCGTTCACAATGAGGGACCTTCCAAACACACGCTCATCATTTCTTTCTTCCATGATAATGATTTTATGATCATGACTCTAATCATGTTTTGCTTCAGTTGATAGGCTCCTTGACAGACCACTGAAAAGACATTTGAGGTGTGAAACGGAACATGGGTGCATGTCTGTACAAGTCGTCCATTTTGTAAAATGTGATCAAATGGTGGTGTGCCTCAGGGAGAGTTCAACACACGCGTCATTAGCGTCATTATCTTGTCCTGTCAAAGTCATTTCAGTCAAAGCTTCGTTTCTTTCCTGTGTGCAGGGTTGTAGAAGTTTAGCTGGTTGTTAACTGGACACATCAGCACAGTCTCACCAAATGATGCCATCATTTGATGTTATGTAATTATGTTATGCTTTAAATGAGTCATATTTTCCATTTTATTTTCAATCCTTCCATTTTGCGATCGGCTTTATCTTCACAAGGGTCGCGGGGAGTGCTGGAGCCTATCCCAGCCGTTTGCGGGCAGCAGGCGGCATTTTGCTTTCATTAAATATTTAATAATAAATAATAAATGGCATAATATACAAATGATTATAATATATAATAAAACAATATAGTATCGATAAAAATAGAATATCAGAAGATGTTCTGTGCAGAAGCTACATGCTGTAATTAGTATTTTTCGACTATGGCAGGTTTGCTTTTAAAATGTCCAAATGTTTAAAATCAAGATGTAATCCTATGAGAAACTATGACATGAATTGAATATCATTATTATATAATCCATTTATCAATTATCTATATGGCTTATCGTCACAAGGGTTGCTTTTCAGATGGAGCCTAGCTGTCTTTGTGTACTAGAAATATAATAAAATACATTTGTCTAATAGCAGAACTGCATGTGTCATTTTTAATGTAGGGTCACAATATCAATCATAATTGTCCAACATGCTTTATTATGATCCGGAATGATCCAGATAGGGGTGGATCCCTCACACGTGGACAAGGATAAAGTTTTCACACAAAGGTTTTTTTTTTTTTACTAAAGGTGCACAACCATCAAAGTACAAATTAAATCTCAGACCCAGGATAGAAAAAAATCAATGAACAAAAAGCGCAAGGAGAAACAAAACAGAAATCACTTGTCATAAAAAAACGAGGGAAGACAATCACGAGAAACACAGATGAGCACTATGAATAAAGTAAACAGTACTTACATAATGAACAAGAGCGGAAAGAAAAAGATCATGACCATCCAGAGAATTAGCACTTGATACGAGAGTCGTGAGCAAGGCAAATAATCCGACAGCAAGAAATCACCATAGAAGTTCTTAAATAGTCCACCAATTATGATTCGACACAAATGCGCCGCTGGAGGGTGTCACGTTTCGGGCAAACCGAATAATGTTTTGGATCCCAAAACTAGTAGACTCCAGACAAACAACTCCGTAACAAAAACTGTTTAATATTCAAAAACGCACCGACAAAGTAGTAACATTTTGTCCACCCGTGGCCTGATTGCCTACTCACGCATAAGGCTGCTCAAAGATGCAGTGTCCTGGTGCATGAGTGGGCCACCTCATCTGCGCCATTCACCGGGGCCATACTTAGCCACCACGCAAACTCGACGCACCGTTTTGGGCGATGGGTGAGGAATCTCTTCCAAGAGTCTGTGGTTCCCCTGGCGCTCCTTCTTCACATCCCCTGTCACCACTGACTACTGACGACTTATAGCCAGGGACGGCATCATTAGACACCTCCCCTATTCCATTACGACCCCCCGCTGTTATCCCTGAGCCAAATTTATGGACATAGTAAATATTCTGCCTGGTCTTCTTGATTCTCTTCCACCGTCCATATCCCGGCTCATTGTCCACGTAGGGACGAACTAGACAGTGGCTTGACAGTCGAAGCAGACAAAGACAGACTTTCATGCCCTCTTTGCCTTGCTGAGAACTTGCGGGCTGTTGTTGCTGAGAACTTGCAGGCTGTTGTTCTGATTAAGTGGCATTTTACCAATGCTATCCCATGGAAACGAGCGCTTCAATCGCCTTTTCAAGTCTGAATACATGCCTTTGATGCACAAGTGGTAATCTTGATTTTGCTTTTATTGACACTTTGAACTAGTTTGGAATCACCATTCGTTTTACCAGCCAAACGGTGTGCATCCACACTTTCTGGACAGCTCATTACGAGCAGCCAACATCCACCATGCAGTCATCAATTTCACTCCCAGCTGACTCTTGTTACAAATCATTCAGCGTGTTCCTGCTTCTACTTCTACCCTTAAACACTGCACTAATAATCTCACTACACCCACCTACAGGCCTATACCAGCTGCTCTCAGCACTATCCCTCCCACTAGCTCTCCCACCAGGCCCCCGCTATCAATACCCCCCCCCCCCACCAGACAGTTTCCCCCATTCAAACAGTCATAAGCAGATATTCCACCCACACCCCCTCACACACACACGCAAATATAGCATTTTTTGTATCGTCAAGTGCTTTCTTCAGAATAGTGTATTCCCCGCCGTCTTCAAACTGGCGGTGATGAGGCCCCTTCCAAAGAAGAACAGTTTGGACTCCATCGTTTTTAATCATAAGAGACTTACCGTTTTAAAGTAAGATTTTAGAGAGACAATTTTTTTTCCAACCAAACCATTTTTTAAAGACAAATAATATTTTAGAGAAATATTAATCTGGTTTTAGGGTGAACCATAGTATAAAGACAGCTCTTTTACGGATTTTAAATGATGCCAGGTGCAATGCAGATGTGAAAAAGCTCACAGTCTTGGTGCTACTGGATGTAAGCGCTGCTGTTAATCAGAATCAGAATCATCTTTATTGGCCAAGGATGTAGAACACACAAGGAATTTGTCTCCGGTATAACACGCTGCATTAGTACTATCGTAAACAAGGACATGACAAATAGGTATGCAAGGACATTTCGTAATGTAAGTGAATCGTAGTGCGGTGGTACCACCCAGTGACAACTGTGAGGCAATGTGCAAAGTATCAAGCAGAGCAAAAGTGAACAGCGGTAGAATACAATACTATGACATTTTGTACAGTTGGTGCAAAAAATCATTGAACCGTTTTAGAGTGGCCAGTAGTACAAGTAGAGTGACTACATCAGTGACTGTTTAGGGAGTTAATGGCGAGAGTGAAGAAGCTGTTTAAGTGTCTACTGGATTTGGTGCGCATGGATCTGTAGCGCCTGCCTGAGGGGAGTAGCTGGAAAAGGTGGTAGGCACGGTGCGGGGGATCCAGGAGGATTTTCCGTGCCCTTGTCTTGATTCTTGCAGTGTGCAAGTACTCAAGAGAGTGGGTAGGGCGGTGCCAATGATTTTTTTCCGCCGTCCTAACTGTCCGTTGAAGTCGGATTTTGTCCTTTTTTGTGGCGGCCCCAAACCAAACCGTGATGCAAGAACACAGGATTGATTCGATGACTGCCGTGTAGAACTGTCGTAGCACCTCCTGTGGCAGGCCATGCTTCCTCAGCAGCCTCAGGAAGTACATCCTCTGCTGGGCCCTTTTCAGGATGGAGATGGTGTTGACTTCCCACTTCATGTCCTGGGAGACTGTGATTCCCAGGAACTTGAAGTTCTCGACGTTTGACACAGGGCAGTTGGATAGTGAGAGGGGCAACTGTGGAGAAGAATGTTTCCTGAAGTCCACGATCATCTCTACAGTCTTGAGCGTGTTCAGCCTGAGGTTGTGTCGGCTGCACCAGAGCTCCAGCTCCTCCACTTGTTGGCGGTACGCAGACTCGTCGCCGTCTTTGATGAGACCGATGACCGTGGTGTCGTCTGCGAACTTTATGAGTTTGACAGCTGGATTTGTTGAGGCGCAATCGTTTATGTAGAGGGAGAAGAGCAGTGGAGAGAGGACACATCCCTGTGGGGCTCCAGTGCTGGTGGTGCGTGTTGATGATGTTGTTGCTCCCAGTCTCACCTGTTGTGTCCGTCCCGTCAGGAAGCTGAGGATCGTAGGGGACACACTGAGGTGGAGAAGTTTGGGGGCGAGGAGTTCCGGGATGATGGTGTTGAATGCAGAGCTGAAATCCACAAACAGAATCCTTGCATAGGTCCCTGTGCTGTCGAGGTGCTCGAGGATGTAGTACAGACCTATGTTGACTGCGTCTTCCACAGACCTGTTTGCCCGGTAGGCAAACTGGAGAGGGTCCAGCAGGGGTCCAGTGACGTTCTTTGGGTGGTTCAGCACAAGGCGTTCAAAGGACTTCATGACCACAGACGTCAGGGCGACAGGCCTATAGTCGTTCAGTTCCGATGTTGCCGATTTCTTGGGAACTGGGATGATGGTAGACTGTTTGAAGCAGGATGGGACCTCACACAGCTCCAGGGTGTGTAATACAGTAGATTTACATTACATTTTATTTGACAGACCTAAAAACCGGGTGGGCATCTCTGATACTCTTTTTAATTGGTTTTATTCCTATCTCACAGATTTTGTTCCTCCAGAGTCCATGAAATTAAATGTGGGGTTCCCCAAGGTTCAATGATAGGCCCAATACTTTTTAGTCTTGACATGCTTCCCCTTGGGGATGTCATCAGGAGCCACGCCATCAGCTTCCACGGTGAGGCTGATAAGATCTCCTTTATTTGTCCCACAATGGGGAAATTTACAATGGTGATGAGACACAGCTAGATATTGCAGTGTCTCTTGACAAGACAAGGCCGATTGATACCCTTTTAAATTATATTTTGGATATCAAGTCATGGATTTCAGAGAATTTTCGACGGCTCAGTCAGTACAAAACAGAGGTTTTAGTCCAGCTGTGATCGATTGAAAGCCTTGAGAATGGAATGACCTGGATATATGAGAATTTCCACAAGCACCCCTTTGGAGCTACTATTAGAGCGGGAACAAAAGTTTCCACATTTATTGGCTCTCTTGTTGACCAGACATTTAGTTACTTGCTTGACTGTTATGAGCAGATTATCTTTTGGTGGAAATAAGCGAGGCGAACGTTGTTTGATTTGATTGAAAATCAAAACCATGACATGCTTGATTTAAATTATTTTTTCATTCTGTCTGTGCAGATTGTTTTTAATCAAGCCAGTTGGACTCATCTTGTTTGTTGAATTAGTTGCATTTTTTTCCCCTTCCTTATGAAAACTTATTACGTGGGCAGGTATGCTATACAAGGCTAACTAACACACAACGTTATGGAGTGATCACATGTCAGTGTCAAACGAAATTATGATTCTTTTGTGTTTTGATTTGCAACAGGGTATTTGACTACGGCATTTTTCGTATTCAGATTTGCTTTTATTTTGCCCTGTTTTACTCCAGTGTCTCCAGCCAGGTCATCATTACAAATGTGAATCTGTTCTCAATTGCCTCAAATATTTGTCATGCCGTCTATCAGAGAGATGGACACGAGTTCTATGTTGCAGTTGTTAAGTGTACAGTACTGGTCAGTTCCCATTGCAAGAATTTCGGGTGGCCCTTCTCTGAGCTGGTGTGACTCATCGAGGCCTGTGAGGATTGCAGGCGGACAGGTTCGGAAATCGCATACGGAGAATGCCTTTATGTGTGGAAGTCCACTCATCTCTCTCAGGGCAAGCCAGCGGCTGTCAACGTGCAGTGTTTCCTAAAGCAGTGCTCAAACTGGGGTCCGCTGAACATTTTGCCAGAGATCATGTTGTATCATTTTTAAAAGGTGTGTCCATGCTATACATATTCCCAGTAGCATGCTAATGAAACACATTATTATTTATTCCACGACCTTAGCTTTGGGCAAATTACAAACTCTGATTTAGATTGTGACACATAACATTAATTTGACCACTGTGCCTGATTGAGCAATTTTTTTAAAAAGAAAAAAAAAATACAACACCCTGTTGTTTCTTCTCAAAAGTAGCCCACTTTTGCATTCTTATTTCAGGGAGGACACGGTGGTTATGTCATGCCTGCAAGGTGCTCAGTGTTTTGAACTCTTTAGAAAGAAAACATAAGATATAAGATATAAGATATACCGTGGCCCAGGTCTTATGATGTAGAATGCTCCATAGAGGAGGAAGACACTCAAATAGTGCGGGTATCTATTTGAAAACGTGTACAGTAACTGAGGGTGTGTTACCATGGTCCTGGCATCGTGGTCTACCCTCAGAGAAACTCCATTTAGACTGCCTTTCAAAGGTGCCGTTAGTCTGTCATGTCATGTTTCTCCATGTCGCTGTTCTGTATAAATGGCACGTGATGTCATTCAGTTTACAGCCTTTGGAACATAAATAGTTTGGGTTCTCCACGCCAACTTAGGCTGGAACGGTCCTAACCAAGATTCGTTTCATGAACGGATGACGCCTACTCGAATTGAGAGGCGAATCGTCTTCTAAGACAAACACAACAGTCCAGCTGTGATCGATTGAAAGCCCTGAGAATGGAATGACCTGGATGTATGAGAATTTCCACAAGCACGCCTTTAGAGCTACAATCAGAGCAGTCACAGAAGACCCCACATTTATCATCTCTCTTGTTGGCCGGACATTTAGTGACTCTTGACTGTTATGAGAAGATTCTTTTGGCAGAAACAGGCGAGGCGAAAGTCATTTGTAAATGGGCCAATTGGAAGACGTGATGCTGAAAGATTAAGACATGAATGTAAAGGAATAAAGTCGACTATTCACTTACTGAACGGGGATAATGCTAAGACTGTTGATTTTCACACAAATTGATACCTTTGAATACCCTTCCTAACACCGATGGTGAACCGCTTAAGTTCCTGCGCTGATATTACCTCGAAAGGTGGAAAATTCCTAAGTCCCAAGGCACCCATCGTCCCAAGTTTTGCTGTCGTTTATACAGTGGGGGAAAGCCCCAAAAATGCCATCTTTTCGAGGCCGCACGAACGAGGTTTTGATCTCCAGCGTGCCACTTTATTCAGGTTTACACTTCCTCTGGCGGCATCTTCATGCTTCCCCTCTCATATTGAAGCACATTTTCGAGCCATAAGCCTTTATCATTACTGATAGCAAGCATGTAGTCTGACATCATTCATGTCAGATCTGCAACATGGTGAACGGATTCCTTTGCATGTGTGGGAACAACAGAATTGCTGTCTGACCAAAGTGACATGCCAGTTGCATTGTCAAGTGATCTGTCTGGGGGACTGAAAAAAAAAAGCTTTTTGTACTTTCAGGTACCCCACTTTTGCCTCTCCTTTCTGATTCTTGAGAAAAGGAAGTGTTGGATGGATGGATGGTTGGGAGGGAGATGAAGGGAAGAGGTTGGAAAGCTGCTTCCTCCCCCCGGGGCAGATGTGTTTCACAGTCTGCAAGTTTAACGGTCTGCAAGTTGGCAGTCTGCGCCACAGAAGCCTTGGAGGCTGGGCATCTGGAAGTATCTACCAGAGCTTCTCTGGGATGGTTTGCTGTTGGGAACCCAGGGAGGTCCTGCTGAGTACACTGATGTGAATATATTACTCAGTGTTGGACTACCACTTGAACAAGTCCCAAGCTTGAAATGTATTAGTGTTAGGCTTATTCCCTACTCCCTACTCATCATGTGTTATCCTAAATTACCAGTTTACGGGGGGGGTCCACTGCAAGAGTAATTAAGCCACTCTTTAGCGTTTGTGTCGCCTCCATGCTCCTTGTGAATGGACTCATTTTGAATTTGTGTGTTTGGCTGTTTGATAAATGGCTGAAAGTGCATTGGTGATTGTACTTTTTTAAGTGCCGTATCTTTTAGGACAGTGAACTGAGATTTGTGACATGGATAAAATGATCCCAAAGTTAGTAAGAAACGTTGCGGATTTTATGTCACTTTTTATGATGTGAATCAGTCCAAATTGACTTGAATTGTCCAGAAATCAATGAAAGTAAATTTTGTTATAATAATCTTAAAACAATTCCACCTCTCCAATTGACAAATTCATTGCACTTGTTTTTGTTCTTGTTCAATCTCTTTGTCACAGGTGATTTTTTTCTTTTTTAATCCCGAGCAATAAGTGTCACATGTGTAACAGTTAGCTTGTCCTGCACTTGTCACCATGGTAATAAGCAAGCCACAATGTGACGGTAATCATATAATTAACAGAGACCAAGCCAAAATAATGACAGGGAAAGCCTACTGAAACATCTGAACTTTATTTGATGTGAATCTTTAAATGGCGACAAGTGTGTGCTGACTTGAGTAGTGCTCGTGCTTTGGAACTCTACTCAGGTGCGCTGATATGATATCATTGCCGTCGCACAAATTCAACTTACCTGATCAACATTAGCAGGCTGACTCTCCACAAACAAATAAATACTGTACATTATACTAGTGTTATTTAGGTTCCAATGTATTGCTCTACCTAAAAATATTTTCATGCCACAACTCATTAATTTGTCTCATTAGCAAAGTCCTATCAGTGAATTGTGCAATTGTTTTTCGCTCCATCTGGGAGCATCTGCCAGCACAAGGTTAGCGGGTTTGCGCCGACAGTCATGCCAGGGAGCGCGACTCAGGAAGTGCCCCCGGCTGGTCACCATCCTGAAATGCCCCCGACCTAACCTCCCGCACACAAAGAGGCGTGACAAATTAGACTTAGGGGAGTTCTTGTTGCCGTCCACAAAGAGGTTGTGTTTGGTCGGCGTTTTATGGATTGAATATTGTTTGCGGTAAGCACGTCTTGCCTCACAGTTCAGAGTCCTGGCCTTGAATCTCGGCTTATGTGAAAGCGTGCATCCGGTCAAACTCAGTCGAGCTCTGCTTACCTTTTGGCTTTGTCAGCATAGTGCTTCTGTCGATTTTAAAAATGTGAATCTTCCCTCATCCTAGCTACTAAGTCATAGGCATAGAACTCCGTGTGGGAATGGTTGTAATGCAAAACAAAACAATTCAGAACAGGTCCCTGACTGACCTGTTTTCATAAATATTGGGCAAGAACTCCATTGACCCAACTCAGCAGTTAATTATGCTCATCGGAACTTGTTTTGATTGCTTGGGCTTGGTGGATGCCAACACTCGTCTCACAACTGTAACCGCCAAGCTAAAAGGGAGGACTAAATTTCAACAACCTGAATTATTGTTTGGCCTTGACAGTTTTGCACCTTAGCTTATGTTTTGAAATTGCCATAGTAAGGTTGTTCAACTAGTTCAACTCTCGATCAATAACTATGTTCTATCCACGATGATACATTCAATTTTCTGTACTGCTGTGGATGGTCTCTGACAACCGCAGCCAGCAATGCAAGAATCCCAAGACCTGAAAAACAAGATTTCCTCTGGTGATCTGCTTCTCCTTTTGTCAACGCCGGGCCACGCTGTGCTTCCCCGAGGCGAACTGCTTGTTTTCCAGCCTCTCGTGTTCCGCGTGCAAACACAGGAAAAAGAGCAAATGAAAGGCTGGAAAAGTGTCCATCACGCTCTGTGAAATGGAAATTGCTTCTCCAGAGGGAGAATGAGGAAACCGTAGACAAAAGGCGGGCGATTGCGTCCTGCATGCTTTGCACGCAGGGGGAATTTCAAGGAGCACAACCGAGTCTGATGTTTGAGATCAGATTGGTCTTTTAAGAACATTTTTGGACTTGGAGTCAAACTTGACAGGATACATATTAAGGATGCACAGTGTTTGTCCCCCCCACCGATATGATAACTGATAGCATCCTGCTTCTCCAAATCGCTACAATAACCGATCACTTTTCGTTTTGCCAGCTCCAAATATATCTGTCCTTGCAACTTAAAAGAATAAAACATTTCCATCCTGCTTCATAATAATGTTGCAGCGTCAGAGTACATACATTCTTGCTGCTGGAGGCTGTAAATTTCCCCAGTGTGGGACGAATAAAGGACATCTTATCTTATCTTATCTTACAATAAAAAAAAGGTCATTGACGACATACATACAATCGCAGTGTTTGCTACTTTCTGAACTCTTGTTACTTCAGATGGTGAGGCCATGAGCATTGTCGAAAACTCTGATTCTTATCAGGTGCTGTTAATAACATTTTATTATCACCCTCACTAGTGTTTCAACTCTATTTAATTGTAATGCTTCAAAGAATA
Organism: Hippocampus zosterae; assembly: GCF_025434085.1. Taxonomy (NCBI): domain Eukaryota; kingdom Metazoa; phylum Chordata; class Actinopteri; order Syngnathiformes; family Syngnathidae; genus Hippocampus; species Hippocampus zosterae. Next base: position 34,696,520 of record NC_067451.1, read on the forward strand.
AATCACACACAAAATTTACTTAGCATTGACATTTCAACAATGGACTTTGCGCAAAAACTGGTAATGGATGAAGATTCTGATAAATAATAACATACTTATTTACAAACTTAGTGTGGAAACGTCGAAACCCCCTTAGCAACTGACTTAGGAACAAACGTCCTTACATTGAAACATACTCCCAGATTCTTGTTCACAAACCTACAACTCACGAATGTCTGTACTTTCTTTTTTTAAGAACTTACAAAGTTAGAACTTACTCATGCTGACTTGCTGTCAAAGATGAGCTTGAGTTGTTAGGGTACAAAAACTGTGTGTGTCGATGAAGCGTGTCAGCAAGAGAACAAAAAAAAAGAATTCCTGGTCTGGCCTCACTGATCACTCCTGATTCGACCTCCCGCATGTCTCGCGTCTCCCGTCTTGCGGAGAGGAGCGCCTCGGTTGGCCGGCCCGTCTGGGCCTCAGCGAGTGGCTCCGTCGTACAAGAACAACAGTGAAACTGTCAGCGCCAATTGATCCCTATTTTCCTGTGGATTCCGCTTCCAGTTCAAGATGTTTGCGAAAAACTTCTCCCCACGTCCATTTCTAGACATCTTGCTGATTAGGAGGCGGCATACTTGTCACTTTGCAGAAACTAAAATCTAACCAAGATTTAATATCTCAAATCAAAGCAAAATACTGTATGCCTGTTCTTGTCTGCCAAGATACTTCTTCATATCAGGCTGTTTGTTTTGTAATGTCACTTGCTTAAAGCATATTATTTCCTGAAATATATTGCGATATTATATCTTGTTTGGGATTTTTACTATATTCCTTTTTTATTACTTTTTGTCGTGTTATTTTTAAGCCCATGCTTTGCTTTGCATGGTTGAGTGGAGCTCTTGGAGACGGGCACACTTGTCTGTCTGTCTGCTTGTCTGTGTTGGAGAGGCGCCTGCCACTTAACGACGTCTGACAAGGGAGACAGCCGGGGCTTTCGGATACTTAGTAAGTGTTTTGGGGTCACACAGAAGTGATCTATAGGAAGTGGAACCTCGATCAGGTAATGCCAACTTGGCGGCCACTCAAGTGGACTAACTAGTTCACTTAAGCTCAGGAGTGTCGTTCATTCTTGAGTCTGGATATACTGGCCCCTATTCTCATTCAGTAGATGGAGGACTGATTTTTCAAAACTTCAGAATGTGGAATTATTTGAGTGGACAACCATGTTCACTCCATCTCAGGAGTATGGTTCATTTTTCATTCCATAGAAGAATATACATTTCCTACCATACCAAACGCTGTCTCTTGAATAAGAAATGCCTCCTGCAAAGACAAAAACAAAACATACAGCAGCTGTACTCATTATCTGACACTACACGGTCAATATTTAACTGCAGAGTCCATTGAAACGGCAGCACCAACTAGAGCACATGAACTGCTTTTTATCAATATTTTGTGTTTCAGCATCGAGTTTGGTTTCCAGAAATGGCTTAGACCAGGCTAAAATGGGAACTTGAAACTTAAGACTAGGACTGAAATTCGTGCTTTATGCCATGATCCTGTTCCAATGACAGACATTTTTTTTTTCAATTTGCATCTGCAGTCTGTAGAGTGTACATGGTCCAAATCTTGGGAGAAAAATGAACCTGAAATGTCATCTTCAAACCAAAATGGGCCTGTGTCTTTTTGGGTACAGCTTCTTGAGACATTTTTTGTGGGTCTTTTAGCTGTACTCCGAATTTCATGTTACTTTGTGAAGCTGCCTCTGGGGGCAGAATTTGCAAAGAATTCCATGAAATTTTTTAGTCCGCCCTCATAGATAGACAGACATTTATTCCCCATGTCCTCTATCCATCTCTTAGGCTCTAATGCGACCAGGTCGCCTCGACCGAATCGTCTACGTTCCTCTCCCAGATGCTCCGACTCGGCGGGAAATATTTCGTCTCCAGTTTGTGAACATGCCCGTGGCCCAAAATGTGTCTCTGGATGACCTCGTGACTTGCACAGACAAGTACTCTGGAGCTGAGGTGAGTTTGTTTACATCAGTTTCCACTTGAGAATCAGCAGCAAATTATGAGAACTTGATCTCGGGACAAGATCTCTTGGAACCAGTACCTTCTCTTAGGACCAAATCCTGCACTTGGGACTAGAACCATATCTTGCATAGTAGACCCCTGCCCTACCTCATTTTGGGATTGGTACGTTATTTGCAGACGAAAACTTTACCTTGGATTGGAACTAAAACCCTCTTTGAGACTACAGAAGGATTGGGCAAATCCGGTCCTCGATGTCCGGGATTCTGGAAGTTTTTATATGACTAGAAATGATCACCAATCTCTGCAGAAGCTGGATCATAAACCTGATCATTTGAATCAGGTGTGTTGGAGCAGTGAGTCATATAAAACATCCAGGATACCAGCCCTCGAGGATCAGAGTTGCCCATCTCTGGACTAGAACCTTCTAACGGAACTATAACCTACTGCTTGGACTGCAACTGTCTCTCTGCACTCTTTTGGGTCCTGTACCTTCTCTCGTGACTGAAACCTCTTCGAACAATCAATGACCTTTTCTCAGAAATACAGCCATGTTACTGGACTTGAACCTTCTCTCTGACCTTGGACCATCTCACATCTTTTCTTTGGATGCTAACCTTATTCTGAGACCTCAAACCTTTTCTTGGGACAAGTACTTTATGTCCTGATGACAACCCTATCTCACAACCACAAACTTCATTTGGGACATGTACCTTCCCTTGGGAATGGTTCCTTCTCTCAGGATTTGTACCTTGGGAATACACTTTTCTCTTGGGCCTATAGCCAATTACAGCCTACTCTGGGGACCATTACCTTCTTTTAAGACAAACTTTATCAGGGCTAAAATCCTCTCTCAAGACTCTAGCTATCTCTCTGGTTGATAACCTTCTCTCTGTACTACAACATTCTCTGGATGAGACATTCTCTCAGAAGGTGATCGTTTCTCTGGACTCGTACCTTCCCTTGGACTAAACCCTTGTTTTTGGTGGAGAACCCTCTCTTGAGACCATCAGTGTATCTATAAGTGTGGATCGCCCGATAGTTTTAGATCTTCACATTAGAAATGAATGAAGTTATTTTGGTGCCAATCTGTTTCACAAATAGTTTTTGTGTGTGTGTGTGTGTGTGTGTGTGTGTGTGTGTGTGTGTGTGTGTGTGTGTGTGTGTGTGTGTGTGTGTGTGTGTGTGCGTGTGTTAATAAGTGTACAATAGGGAATAGATTTGTGTACTTCAGAAGTTGTTACTTTTTTAAGTTCAGTCCATTGAGTGGCATAAATGTACAAAGCGGATCGCACCACATCCAAAATGATGGCTGGCCTTCCTGACATACATGTGTTACAGCACAGGCCTCAAGGTGATATCTATGTATATAGGTTTCGGTTTCCCAGTCGTCATCTGTGGTATGCTTTCCATTGAAGTGTCCTTGTACCTTTCCAGAATGTCGCGAGGCACCCTCATGATATGGTGGCTGACCGCAACTGAATGTTTCACAAATGCTCCATTGTGCGATAGACTGGTCTCCTTGCATGCCACGTGACTCCCATTCACAGAATCGCAACAACTACCAAGTCTGACTGGATGATGCTCCACTGTTTTCGTCTATACCGTCCGGAGACATGTTCTGATAAAAAGTCATGGCAGACTAAACAAGAAATGGTGTAGCTTGTGCCAGTAGCCCAATGTCAGCACTTTGATTAACCAGAGTTACCATTAGCAGAGCATTATGTTACAGATAGCACAAGTACCAACAAATAGCTTGCAGTAGAAAATAAGTGTTTTTCTGAGGTATTTCGTGATTCTGTTGATTTTTGGGGAATTATAGAGGCAGATCTAATAGAGCCTGTGTTTATCCAGGTCTCTTTTGTCTTGCTGTTGATTTTTCTTTTTCACCTTACTATGTGGATGACCAGCATAGCTTTACCAGAACCCGCATTTACCTGGTTTAATTTTGAAAACATTTACCTTCAACCTCCTTCTGTGGTCATAAGTCAGGTTCAGGACATATGTAGTAAATCGAGCAAAACAGAGGTTATCAGTGGGTCCTTCTCCTGTCCTGCTTAAAGAAGGCCAAGGCGGCCGTACAACTGGGGGAGGTATGCAGCGATAAACCAATTCCCCCACCCCGCTACTGAGTGTTGTGTTTGACATAGGGGTTGTATTGCCTGGTGTCTCATCTGTAGTATGGGTGATTTGCCATCAATGAAGCCCCACGGACATTCGAAAACAAGCCACGGCTGATGAGTCTCACCTTTCTGTTTTATTTTTGACATAGCAGCTGCCATAGATCACATTAACCAGATTTACATGTGACGTGAACCTTTCCAATCAGCTGTTTACATGCAACACGTCGTTCATCAGATCGGCCGTATTACAGCCGTGTGACACACGGAGATTGATGTATACGTCTGTTGATTTATTGAGATAGATTTCATTTGTCTATTTAGCTGAGTAATTGTGATAGTTTTGACACTGTGATTAAAGCCACATCTTTTAGTGGAGAATTTTCATTCAGTTTCAGTATTGTAGTGGATTTCTAGAGGGGAAACTTGGATGGGCTCAAAAAGGCCTGTTTCAGGTCAAAACAGACAAATTCATGCTACGTTACAGGCAGGGGTCTCCGACAGTTTCCCGTGCATCCTGGTATGATTGGCACATCCACTCAATTTCATGTTGATTGGGGAATCTAGTGACTGGTGCTATTTTTTTCCCACTTTACATTGCTTGCTACGGACTTAGAAATGGCTAATTCAATGCAAAACAGCCAAATACCTGTTCAATGTCAAACATGGGTCCATGATTTTTGTGCATATTGTTATATGTTGATCAGAGAAGCTGATGTCCGTGACTGATATATCAATCAGTCACGGACGTGTGTGTGTGTGTGTGTGTGTGTGTGTGTGTACACGCACACACTATATTGTGAAAGTGTGGTTTGGGGCAAATATTTCTAACCTCTCCATGGGGGAAATGAGGAATGGCTGATTTAAACCAATATGGCCGACTTCCTGTTCAGTCTCAGGCATGGGTCCTTTAGACATTAACATCTCTCATGTTATTGATAAAACTGCTGTGAAGGGCTAAATTTTTTGCAAACACATGGAGGATTTTTTTTTTCAGAGCAGTGGTTGCTCGGTAAACTCACGTGTCTTCCTCCTTTGTGTTAACTTTGTATAAAAATGGCCACAGGCTCCTCTTTCTCCAAACAGAAGTGACATTTGATAGTGTATTAGCCGTGTTGTCAGCAACAATCCCCTAAGGAAAGGTGTGATGGTGCTTAGCTGCAGTTGTTTTGCGTTTGTGGTTGGGGGGAAAACACCTACAGGATTTATTTCACACCGTTGACTCAGATCAAAGACAACAGACACAACCGACTAAAGATCCATGAATGCTAATATGCTAAAGCTAATGGACAATACTTATAAAAAGGAGAAAAGAGGATGGTCATATTTTTTTAGGTTCTCTCCAGATTTAAAGTTGGTCAGTTAGAGCTGCAACATAATAGGAGGGTTGTTAAAATTACATAAATTATAATGACACACACGTGTACAATGCGGTGCAACCACCCACACGGGGAGACAAACAGTTTCCTCTTCACACCTGTTAGTCGGTTACTTGCCTTCTTGTGATTTACAACCTTGTATTTGTCACTGCAAAGATTCTTATCAGCTCCAAAAAATGCATCTATAAACGTCTTGGACAAACAGTAGCTGTGTAGGCATTGATGCAGGGATACGACAGGGCAACAGTAAAGCAGCACACGCCACATTGAGGACACTGACAAAGACACGGCAACATACAGCAACAATAATAGAAGATGGGGACGGTGCTCTGCTAACCGAAAAGACAGCAGTAACCAGAAGATGGACAGAGTACTGCCAGGAACTCTACAATTTCACAATAAAACCCAACCTTAACATAATCACCGACGCCACAAAGACTACCAGCGAAGATGCCGACGTGCCAATACTCCAGGCTGAAGTGGAGGAGGCAGTAAGGAGCCTGCAAATTGGCAAATTACCTGGCATCGACAACATTCCTGCAGAGCTTTGGAAACATGGAGGGCATGAGACAACAAAAGTACTCACACACATCTGTCAAAATATCTGGGTAACCAAGCAATGGCCCCAAAAATGGACACAATCTCTCGTTATTCCCATCCCTAAGAAAGGGAACTCAAGGCAGTGTCAGAACTACAGGACCATCAGCCTGATCTGCCAGGCAAGCAAGGTGCTACTACGGATCATCCTGAATAGAGTAAAGAGCAGGGCAGAGGAAATCATTTCAGAAGAACAAGCAGGATTCCGACCAAAAAGGAGTACCACGGAGCAGATCTTTAACATCAGATTACTCATCGAGAAACACCTCCAGCATCAACACGACCTTTACCACAACTTCATCGACTTTAAAAAAGCCTTTGACCGTGTGTGGCATGAGGGGCTGTGGCAGGTGCTCCGAAACTACAACTTCAACAATAATCTCATCCAGGTCATCCAATCACTCTACACAAATTCAAGTAGTGCAGTTCTCATTAACAACACTATGGGAGAACTTTTTAAAACATCGATCGGTGTCCGCCAAGGATGTCTTCTGTCCCCTGTCCTATTCAATGTCTTTCTGGAAAACATCATGGACGAGGCCCTTGAAAAGTTCCACACCTCCATATCCATCGGAGGAAGACCCATCTGCATCCTCCGGTTCGCTGATGACATACATGTAGACCTTATGGGAAAAAGCGAAGCTGAACTCCAGGATCTTACCACCAGACTGGAAGAGGTAGCGAGGGCTTATGGCATGGAGATAAGTGCAGAGAAAAGCAAGATACTGGTCAATAGCCACAGTAAAACAACACCAACAAGCATCACATTGAACAGGCAAACCCTGGAAGTGGTTAAGGACTTCAAATACCTTGGGTCCTTTGTGTGTGAGGATGGCAGCTCCACAAAGGAGATTAAAGCAAGAATAGGCGTCGCAACATCAGCCATGACAAGACTGGCCAGAATTTGGAGGAGCAATACCATCAGCTTCACGGTGAAGGTCAGGCTGTACAAGTCCCTGGTACTCTCCACCTTACTATACGGCTGTGAGAGTTGGACACTCACAGCAGACACGGAACGCAGGATTCAGTCCTTTGAGAACAAGAGCTACAGAAGGATGCTCCATATATCTTATAGAGAACACCGGACAAATGACTATGTCAGACAGCTAGTCACCACCCTCGCTGGAGAACAGGACCCCGTACTGTCAACGGTAAAACGTCGCAAAATGGCCTGGTATGGCCACGTTACAAGGCATACCTCGCTATCCAAAACCATCCTACAGGGGACAGTGGAAGGGAAACGGAGAAGAGGCAGACAGAGAAAGTGCTGGATGGACAACATTAAGGAATGGACTAACTGCAGCTTCCAGACCCTGCTACGAACAGCTAAGGACCGAGAGTGCTGGAGATCCCTGACTGCCCAGACCTCCACCATGGCACCCCGAAAGCCTCTTAGGCCATGGGATGAATAAGAATAAGAAGAAGTAGGCATTTAATTGTACCGTAGGGCAACGACTACAATGAAAGATAAACAGCTTCAGAGGAATGCACGGTTGTAAAAGGGACATTTACACAACACCCATTTTTTTTCCTTAGAAACAATACTTATTTGTTTAGTTGTTTTTTTTTACTTCAAATTCCAAGAAATGACACAAATGCTGCAGCAATTTTCAGAATAGTTTTTGCTTTGAATTGTGTTTAATGTCACTCAAATCTTGACAGCTAATGTGAACACTTAATGGGAAGGAAACACCATATCTGACGAATCTAACATCTGTATTTATCAACAGCTTACTGTACATTTGAACAATAAAAAGGTTGGAACACATTCAAGCCGACAATACAAATATACATAGTGGAATATATTCTTTATCCTATATCATTATATAAATTACACTACTGTACAGTTATTTTTTTCCTTTTGTAAAGTACATTACAAATATTTTTTTATAATTCGGGCTGGTGGTATAATGGCCAATTTCAATGTGGAAAAATGATTTACGTCTACAAGGAAATATGTGAGTCATATGACTCCGCCCCTAGCGATATACATGTTATCACTTCATTGGGGATTTTTTAAAAGTGCACATATTGTTTGATTATCGTTTCAATTTTCAACTCTGAGACAAATGTGTTTGCTGCCTGAGACGACGCTCATATGATCTAGGTTTCAATAGCCTCACGTGTCACAATCCCCTTCCCCGAAGAAAGACGCATTCAACGTCTCGACAAAGAGTGTGAGGAAAGAAGCCGTTCGCACCTCCACTCTTTAACGAGCCTTCTGTCTCTCATTTTTGTTTTATTCCGAGGTTTTGTGTCGACTTGAGCTTTTCTCGGCCACTCGCTAAAAGCCTGTGCTAACTTGGTGGGTTTTGTCATTCAGTGAGCGCATGGGCACCAACGTCTGATTTGGGGGACATTTGGAGGCAAGCAGAGAGCATTTGTAGAGTAGAATACAAAGTGAAAACACTCACGTGGAGCATGATTTCACTTCATTTCAGTTGTGAAATTTACTTTGATATACGAGTAATTTGTGTTATGAGCTTGGTCACGGAATGAATTAAGTTCATAAGTCAGGCTACCATTGAATAAACACTTACAGCCTGAACTTTGTTATGGCATTTGTAAGTTTTGTGGCAATTGGGTAAGTGTTTTTTTTTCTTCTTCAGTTTGCTAACCGTGATTAAAAGCAACACTTGTGGCCTTGGCGGAGGTAATGGACATGTCATTTGTACTAGATGTCGTGTTCAGTCGTCTCATGCAGGCCACCATTTACGTGTTTGTCGACGTGCACTTTGCTTCTCGTGAAAGGGGTGCGGGGGAGGGGAAGAAAAGCACATTTCACTGGTCCACATCACACAGGTTGACTTTTACACACGTTGACGTTAACACACACACAACACGCGCGCGCGCACACACACACACACAGGTCACTTGAGTGTGGGTGTGTTTGGTAAATATGCCATCCCTGAATTCCCAGCTCTGCAGAGAATACCGAGCTTTCATTCGTCTGATTAAGGGGTGAGGACAAATATGCCCTTCAAGGCGAGGCCCGCCTATGCCCCCGTACACACGCACACACACACACACACACACACACACACACACACACACACACACACACACACACACACACACGCACACACACTTAACTTTGTGTAACCCCAACACAGGTGCTACCCCACACGGGTCTTTCCAAAACATACAACCAATTATGTTAATATTTTTTCTTTTTTTGTGTGTGTTGCTTAAAAAGGGTGATGCAAACTATTCTGCCACAGTATCTCCGTTATTACTAATTCACTTGCAAGATAACTTAATATCAAAATAATTTCACTGCTGATGTTATACATATGGTACACTGATATGTAGAGTATTAATACAGTGCACTCCGCTTAATAGAACACCATTGGGCCGAAGCGCTTCTGTTCTACTAAGCGGGGTTTCTATTAACCGGAGACACTTTATTAGGTACACCTTCAGACACGTCGACGACCAAGTTATGCACGCAGAAAAACCCCTGCTGACGAGTTAGAAGAGATATTTCGACTGTGGACGTCCATATCTTTAATCAAACAACAAAACAACAACTTTAATCAACTTCAGTCAAACATCTCAAATCACGAGAAAAATTTCGTTACTTTTGTCTGGAAACAGGAGTCCGTAATTTTGCGGTTGACTTCCCTCTCAATGCGCTGGATAAGAGGGAAGTCCTGGAAACCGCGGGCGCACCTTCTGAGAATCCGGCAATGCATCGTATTGTCTGAGTATGTCCTTCTTATCCGCAGGTGATAGCCCTCGTCTCTTGAATGAAGTTGAAGCCATTGTGACGTGCGTGTGTCTATCTGTGGAGTGACGCGTGCTACCTGTAACTGTATACGGCTAGAACTACCGCGTTTTCTCGCGATAGTGGTACAGTATCGCGATAGCTACATTTCGTCTCTCTCTCGTCTCTTGAATGAAGTTGAAGCCATTGTGACGTGCGTGTGTCTATGTGTGGAGTGACGCGTGCTACCTGTTACTGTATACGGCTAGAACTACCGCGTTTTCTCGCGATAGTGGTACAGTATCGCGATAGCTACACTTCGTCTCTCTCTCGTCTCTTGAATGAAGTTGAAGCCATTGTGACGTGCGTGTGTCTATGTGTGGAGTGACGCGTGCTACCTGTTACTGTATACGGCTAGAACTACCGCGTTTTCTCGCGATAGTGGTACAGTATCGCGATAGCTACACTTCGAAAACCACTAGTTTACAATGTTCATTGCTTACGGCCTGTTCTATTAAGCGGAGATCTGTTCTACTAAGCGGAGTATCTTTATAGGAAATTGCATTAGGCAAATCGGTTCCAGAGCCTTTTGCTCTATTAAGCGGATTACTCTATTAACCGGTGTTCTATTAAGCGGAGTGCACTGTATTGCATATTCATAATATGGACATTGTTACACAGGTTGCTGTAAAAACAAACATAAATAAATAAATAGATAAATAAAAAACATTCGAAAAATGCATACCAATTTTCAAGTAAGAACTTATTTTATGGACTAGAACCTTCACTTGGGGAAAAAAACCTTAATTTATGACTACAACCAACACTGGGCAGTAGACGCTATTCTTGGGACTCATACCTTCTCTGAGACCTATTATTTTTTGTCTGTACTAGAACCTGTTCTTGGGACTGGAACTCTCTGTCAAGATTAGAACCTTTTTTTTCCTATGTACCTTTTCTCAGGAATACAATCTCTAGAACTTGTGGTGACCACTGGCCCACATACGCTCACCGACTTCCCAATGTCTGTGTATGAGTCACTACTACAACACAATGACTTCTGAACGTTGACATTGTATCATATTCATTTGGTGAGAAAATGGATGATTGCCATTTTTTTGGGGGGGGGGGGGTGCGCCACGCATGCATTGCGTTGCTTAGCAACCTCATCCTCTCTCAGTTATGTCACTGTATTGAGCACCGTATTCTGATTAAATTGCTTGTATTGGATCTATTAAAAAGCGAGTGCAAAAACATGCACTCCTTCAAAGTAGCCTTTAGATGAGCCAGGCACATGTCACTAGCGAAGATCAGTATGACTTCCGGATTCACGGGGCAAGTTAATTTCACGTTCCAATTTAATGCATCTCTGTGTGGAATTCACATGTCATGAAAACATTGCGATCCAGAAATGAGGGTTGCCTTCAGACTTCACCGAAACATGCCTCTTTAGTGGTTACGCATGGTGGGTTTTTCAAAAGTCTGGACGGGAGCGTCACAAAGTATAAGGATTATGAGAAAAAAAATTCAAATCGTAATCAATGTTGTTTTGAGCTTTTACTTGAAAATTGTTTGCACTGTCTCTTAAGTTATGTCACTTACCAGTTACGAGAATATACCCCTAAAACGTTCTGGACCAAGGAACATTTTTCTCCAGACCTTCCCTTGGGACCAAAACCTTTCAGCATTGCAAACTTGTTTTTCCTTCTGCTCATTCCTTTTCTCACGACTGCAACCTTTTTTCAGGATGAGAACCTTGTGTTGTAATGAGATCCTTTTCTTGGGACTAGATCATATACTGTACTAAAATCGATCATTGGGACTTGAATCCACCCCTTTCGAATACAGTTTTCTCTCAGGACTCGAACCTTCTATCTGGACTGAAACCTTAAGTTGAGACTTGAAACCTCTCTTTGGACTAGAACCCTCTCTGGGGACAACTTGTGTCACGACTCGACCTCCTCATCATTGGACGAGAATATTGACAGGGGACTAGTACCTTATATCAGGACCAGAACTTTCTCTCTGGTTTAGTACCTTCTCTTGGGGCTACAGCTTATATTTGGGACTAGATCGTAATTCAAATAGGTTAAATTGGGGTCAGCGCACACCTGCCATCATTTCAAATGTGTCTAATGAACCCTAATTAAAGTTCCGATATTCTAGTTCTTGGATCTGATTGATTCATTGGGAACAGAGCCACATCCGCAATTATATGAGGCTGGGCACACTTAGCTCAGTTGTTTATTTTTACTTCCCCTTCTCAAAAAGATGTCTTTTTCCAGTTGAGTTATCAGGTCATCTGTTACATCACTGGTGGAATAACAACCGTCGAACTGATTTGTCAAGGTCTGATTTCTGTTATAGCACCAAAGGCTGTCTTTTTTTTGAACAAGGCTGTGTAGAGTTTAATAACCGCTGAATGTATATGCCATGTACGGTATGCACTGCAGCAATGTCTCTCTATTCTATTCTTCTTTGGTGGCATAGCTTTGTGCTGTCACACTTTCATCATCGTGCGTGCGCACGCACGCACACTCACGCACACACACGCACACACGTGACTATTCTGGACTCCTCTCCCTCCAAGCGGCGTTTTTTTTTTTTTTTTTTTTTGCAGTGGGTCCGTGTTTGTGTTGGAACAGCAGTCCACGCATATGCTTCCTCTTCGGCTTTTTAGAGGATCAAACCTTTTTTTATTTTTGGCTGGCCGTGTGTTCCATCATCCATCCATTTAGACTTTATTTCATAACTACAAGATGCGATTTCTGTGCTCAGCGGCTCATGTGAATGAAAATAGGTTGTGACTGAGAAAGACTGAATTATTTGACTCATTGGATTTTCTGGAAATGTAATGGGGAACTCGCTTTGACTTCAAATATTTTTGCCACTGTAACTTGGGACCAATTACCCTTATAGGATACAAGATTGATCACGAGAGAGAAATGTAAAAGCAGCAGGTAACGCGATACTCAGGATGGGCGAGTAGCGACACAAGGTAATCGTATCGGACCAGTGTTGTCCTTATCTCAATGTCATGGGTACTCATGAATGATGCCAATACCAGCCAATCATACTGACAAGCTAGGCAAATAGAACATTTTCGTGTGTGAATTTCCATTCTCCCATATGCCCATGAAGATGCAGCGTCTGTAATAAAGAAGGCTGTTCGAAAACCGAAACTATGGTTCCCATTATAATCAATGTAAGAATTTTTAATCAGTTCCAAGTCGAGAAAACAACTTTTTTTTTAAGCATTTTTATTTTTTTTACAATTTTACACCACAAACTGTATACATATGTAATAAGAGAGCAGGTAATATAATAACTACTGTACAAACAATTTGTATGTTTTATTTTTATCAATTTTAGCAAACATTGTAACATAAAAATTTAAGTAAAATCTCTCTCTCTCTCTCTCTCTCTCTCTCTCTCTCTCTCTCTCTCTCTCTCTCTCTCTCTCTCTCTCTCTCTCTCTCTCTCTCTCTCTCTCTCTCTCTCTCTCTCTCTCTCTCTCTCTCTCTCTCTCTCTACTCTCTACTCTCTACTCTGACAATTGCAGATTAAATTATTTTACACCTTGAACTGATAAACCCTAAAGTAATGGCTGTAACTATGGACTCTCTGTCTGCAACCCTACGCTACGGTACGAGGTAACATCCCTCCATTCCTTTTCTGAACCGCTTTTCCAGTCTCGTCCATATTAAAAGTTTTCTGGGGAACCTTTGATGAACTTTTCAAACTCAACTTTAAAGTTTAAACTTTTCGGCAGCTTCCTTGTCTGAACTGGCTTCCTCCCCATGACGAATCACAAAGTGTATCCCACTTCTTTTCCTAAACTTTTTGAACCATCCTCTGCTTGCTTTAAGCGGACTCCTAATCAGTCACACAACACCATTGACAGATTTTGGAACTCGGTGCATCCACAAGGTGACCATTGTGGAGAATATTTAAGACTTTTAATGTGGTACATGAAGATGAGGTTTAATTTAATGCTTAGAGTGCATTGTTAGTTTGTATGGATGTTATTTTTGTGAACTGGATTTGGGTAGTGTGAAGACTTGTTGCCTCTGGTGGTGGAGTTGGTACTCTGTATCTTGGAGTACTCAAGAGTGAATACTGTACTCATAATGGTATCGGTCTGAAAATGAAAGTGGTATGATAAATCCCTAGTTACCCAAAACAAGGAAGAACGCATCCAAAGCGGGCGTTATACAAAGACACCGGACAATATTGTAGCTTTAAAACTTTGGACTTGCTACAAACTCAAACAGTTAAGACTTGAGACTTCCTCCCACCTTCCTCAGTCCTCTCTCCTGTAAATGTGAGCGATTGTCTGCAAGGGTGAGGCTGGCAGCAGGGGAGGACTGGACGTCGCCGGCTGTAGACACAAGGGCGGATTGATAGTAAACACACACACACACACACACACACACAGTGGATGTGCTGCTCACAGGCCCTTCATTAAGGCTGTCTGATACGCTCACTGAGCGCCTTTGTTGCTAGAGGAAGCCAGAAAAGTACACCAGACTGATTTGAGCCCTTATGTACTGTATGTGCTGCCTGACACGATTATGCAGCTCACTTTTTTATTTTCTTAGCAGCCCCAAGGGAAAGGTTTATTTTTGCACAGGTAGGGCAGGGGCAATCTTTGTGCAGCACATGAAGACAGGGCTGGCAACACAGCAACTTCATAATTTTTTATTTTATTTTTTTAACATGCTACACTAAGTTTTAGCTAAGTGGTCAAGCAAAATGGTGCAGTGTAATTTGTTTTATATTACTGTATATCGACTTTAGATTTAGATTTTTATCCTTTGGTAACAATTATTGCTTGGCATTGTAGGTAGCAGCCTCAGCATATTTCTTTTCTATTTTAAAATTCATAGTTTGATTATTTTGTATTTTATTGTATTTTTTTTCATCGAGTGGAGACAAACGCGTTTAAAATATTTCATACTTTTTGTTTCATTGAATTAACTGGACTTCAGCGAAGGTGCAGCAACTTTAGAAAAATGAAGATTTTTATTTTACAAACCAAGGATGACTTTAGCTTCCTGCACAAGCAAATATTATTTTGTAATTTATTGTTTAATATTTGTTGAATCTTTTTTTTTGTTGCAATTTACTTGATAGTGTCACCGTAGAACAGGAAGATGCAGTAGCTTCAGAAAATGAAAGGGGGGGAAAAATATAGCTTTTTATGATTTACAACTTTATTTTTTGTTACATTTATTGAAGTTATTATTATTTAGTTTCATCAGAACAGTTTAGTTTACAACAACCAAACAGAACTTTAAGACAGCACAGCATAGCAAAAAAAATGAAAGGAAAAAATATGTAGTTACATGTTCAGGCAAAGTAGTCATTTATTTGTAATTTTTTAAAAATATTTTATTCCACTTTTTAATTAATCCTTTTTATTTGTTGTTCACGCACAATGTAACGTTTTTATATCAACATTGAATTATTATTATTATTATATATTATATATTATGTATTTTTATGTTTCCCAAATTTTGTTTACTTTAATGCAAAAGTGTAATGACAAAAGCGGTCCACGTGTCTCGGTCCTGGCTGCTCAGTACAATGTGGCTAATTGTGACAAATAAAAACAAAACAAAACCAGAAGAGATGGAGCCAACCCTCTGCATTAACAGAGGAAGCGTAACATTCCAGCGTTGTGACATTTGAACGAGGTTAGGGCACGGGCGACTTTGTGGGAGGTGCATGCGCAGGCACCGGTGTGCCTCGCGGCCATGGCGCTGGCCCGGACGCACAGCGACGGCCTTTCTGCTCCGCTGCTCAACGGCACGCGCACACACACATACACACACTATTCTGTCTGTTAGGCTCGTAGGCGAGTGCAAAGGCGACACTTCAATAAGCGCGAGTCACAAATGTCAAGGCAACACAATGTTAACGTGATACCCAGTAAAAGGAAGAACACGTGCAAAGTGGGGTTACACAAAAATACCTGACGCGATTGCAGCCTTATAACAGGCTGGGGAAAAAAGAGCTCCCATTACTTCCTTTTTTGCCTCCCTTCTTCCTTTCTTTTTCCTTCATTTATTCTTTTCTTCCTTCCTTCATTCATTCTTTCCTTCCTCCCTTCTTGCCTTCATTCTTTCCATCTTTCTTTCATTCTTTCCTTTCTTCCTTTGCCACAGACAATAGGCTTCTCTTTTTCCTTCATTTCTAAACTTCCTTCTTTCTTTCCTTGCTTTGTTCTACCTTCCTTTCCTCAGACCCGCTTATTTTTTTCTTCCTGATCTCCTTCCTTCCTGCCCTCTCTTGTCTGCCTGCTTTTCCTTTGCCTTCTTTTGTCCTCCATTCCTGTCTTCTGTTTACTTCCCCCCGCCCTACTTTTTTCCTTAATTCTTTCCTACCTTCCTTCCCCACAGACCAGGTTTTTTTTCCTGTCATCTTTTTCGTCCTTACATACTTCCTTCCCTCTGTCCTTCCTTTCATCCTTCTGTCTTCCCTCAGACCAAGTTTATTGCCAGGTATTGTCTCCATCCTGACCTCCTTCCTTCCATTCTTCCTCCCTTCCATTCCTTGCTTCTTTCCTTCATGCCTTACTTAAATAAATAAGTGGGAAAAGTAACAAAATGTGGCTATGGTAATCCACATCGAAGTCAAATCTGAATACATCAGATTGATGATTGGCGAAACGTGTTGAGTCATGACAGCACAGATTAATTATAGTCTCGTTTTTTTTTTCCATTGGAATGCGGATTGATTTTTCATTCCCGTGGCATGAAAAACATCGGCAATCACTTAAAAGTCTTGATGCAGTGCGGCAGGCTGTATGCACCCGTCAGCTGCTGGCTGCGCAATGGCAAAGCAAATGAGAGGCCGGGCTAATCATCAAGAGGCTCTCAGTTCTGAGATTTGCTGACTCAAGACTCAAAACGTTGGACTGATAGCGAGTCTACAGTAGTGCTTTTTTTCTTTTTAATTTTCATTTTTTTGATGATGAAGCAAAAAAAAAAAACGAGCCAACAGTAAGCGTCTCTGTGCTAGTACATGGGTTAAACACTAAATGCCTGTGAGTGATGGAGGCCTCGATGGTCTCTGAATATTGCTCTTGACGGCGTGTTTATTTGCTGACAATACAAATATGAGACCGATTTTATCACCGGACCTGACGGCAATCAGCCTGCAACCCCGTGCATGCCGCCACACAATTTTGGGATACAGTGAACCCTCATTTATCACGGGGGTTATGTTCCAAAAAGAACCCGTGATAGGCGAAATCTGTGTAGTAGTCAGCTTTATTCTTTACAGTTGTTATACAATACTGAACTATGTGTACAATGCAGAGGCGATTGCGCGAAGACTGCAACGGAAGCTCGGCGTCCCCTAAAATGTCAAAAAGTAAGTGATCAAATATATGTGTGTACGTACAATTGTGTGTACATGTCATTGACTAAATATGTGCTACAACACGCTCAACTTTTCTTCCGAATCAGCTTCTTATTACCGTTTACGACACGACTCTCTTCTCATTCATTCCTGCAGCTTCACTGTGCTTTAAATTGTGAGGACGCTGAGCGTCTATAGCGCGGACGCTAGGCGTCTAGAGAGTTCAGTGTCGGTTGTCCCAATGCATTGAAACGAGACAAGTCATTGGATAAATGCTGATTTTGTCCCGCCCATCGGACGCTCAGTGTATCGGCTGGCCCGGACGCTCTGCTTTTCTGGATGATCTGTCTGAGGCTGAATCTATTTTTGATTGACAACGAAATGAGCCAATCACCAACCTCATGGTGAAGGTATCCTTTTCATTTTTTTTGAAAAGGAACGGATAGTAGAATTCACGTAAAAATAAATGGACACATTTTATGATGTAGGCCAAAATTGAGCTTCCTCTCCTTGACAGACCAGCATCCGCCACTGAAACAATGAAACCATCCATCCATCCATCCATCATCTTCCGCTTATCCGGGGCCGGGTCGCGGGGGCAACAGCTTTAGCAGGGAAGTCCAGACTTCCCTCTCCCTAGCTACTTCTTCCAGCTCTCCCCGGGGGATCCAGAGTCGCTCCCAGGCAAGCTGGGTCTCTCCAGCGTGTCCTGGGTCTTCCTCGGGGTCTCCTCCCGGTGGGACATGACCGGAGCACCTCACCAGGGAGGCGCTCAGGAGGCATCCGAATCAGATGCCCAAGCCACCTCATCTGGCTCCTCTCGATGTGGAGGAGAAGCGGCTCGACTCTGAGCCCCTCCCGGATGACTGAGTTTCTCACCTTATCTCTAAGAGAGAGCCCGGACACCCTGCGGAGAAAACTCATATCAGCAGCTTGTATCCGGGATCTCATTCTTTCGGTCACGACCCATAGCTCGTGACCATCGGTGAGGGTTGGGACGTAGATCGACCGGTAAATTGAGAGCTTCGCCCTTTGGCTCAGCTCCTTCTTCACCACGACAGACCGATACAACGTCCGCATCACAGCAGACGCTGCACCGATCCCCCTGTCGATCTCCCGCTCCCTCCTACCCCCACTCATGAACAAGACCCCAAGATACTTGAACTCCTCCACTTGGGGTAAGATCTCCTCCCCGACCCGGAGGGGGCACTCCACCCTTTTCCGACTGAGGACCATGGTTTCAGATTTGGAGGTGCTGATTTTCATCCCAACCGCTTCACACTCGGCTGCGAAACGCTCCAGTGAGAGGTGGAGAGCCCCGTTTGAAGGAGCCAACGGCACCACATCATCTGCAAAAAGCAGGGATGCAATACTGAAGCCCCCAAAACGGACCCCCTCAACGCTTCGGCTGCGCCTAGAAATTCTGTCCATAAAGGTTATGAAGAGAATCGGCGACAAAGGGCAGCCTTGGCGGAGTCCTACCCCCACTGGTAACGATTCCGACTTACTGCCGGCAATGTGAACCAAACTCTGACATCGGTGGTATAGTGACCGAACAGCCCGTATTAGGGGGTTCGGTACCCCATACCCACGAAGCACCCCCCACAGAACTCCCCGAGGGACACGGTCAAACGCCTTCTCCAAGTCCACAAAACACATGGTTGGGCGAATTCCCACATACCCTCAAGGACCCTGCTCAGGGTGTAGAGCTGCTCCACTGTTCCCCGGCCGGGACGAAAACCACACTGCTCCTCCTCAATCTGAGGCTCGACTTCCTGACGGACCCTCCTCTCCAGCACCCCTGAATAGACCTTACCAGGGAGGCTGAGGAGTGTGATCCCTCTGTAGTTGGAACACATCCTCCAGTCCCCCTTTTTAAAAAGAGGGACTACCACCCCGGTCTGCCAATCCAGAGGCACTCTCCCTGTTGACCACGCGATGTTGCAGAGGCGTGTCAACCAGGACAGCCCCACAACATCCAGAGCCTTGAGGAACTCCGGGCGGATCTCATCCACCCCTGGGGCCTTGCCACCGAGGAGCTTTTTAACCACATCGGTGACTTCAACCACAGAGATAGGAGAGCCCACCTCAGAGTCCCCAGGCTCTGCTTCCTCCAAGGAAGGCGTGTTGGTGGAGTTGAGGAGGTCTTCGAAGTACTCTGCCCACCGGTTCACAACGACCCTTCCCCCTCCTGCTTCCCCCTCCTGAGACGTCGGATGGTGGACCAGAATTTCCTCGAAGCCTCACCGAACTCTTCACACGCTTGGGTTTTTGCCTCGGCGACCACCGAAGCCGCGGTCCGCTTGGCCATTCGATACCCGTCAGCTGCCTCTGGGGTCCCACAGGCCATAAAGGCTCGATAGGACTCCTTCTTCAGCTTGACGGCATCCCTTACTGCTGGTGTCCACCAGCGAGTATGGGGGTTGCCGCCACGACAGGCACCAACCACCTTACGGCCACAACTCAGATTGGCCGCCTCAACAATAGAGGCACGGAACATGGCCCACTCGGGCTCAATGTCCCCCGCCTCCCCCGGAACATGGGAAAAGCTCTGTCGGAGGTGGGAGTTGAAACTCCTTCTGACAGGGGATTCCGCCAGACGCTCCCAACAAACCCTCACTATACGTTTGGGTCTGCCAGGACGGACCGGCATCTTCCCCCAGAAATCCAATAACAAAACACCACTCGGGTTCTGATCGGGGGTGCCGTTCCTCCCAATCACGCCCCTCCAGGTCTCACTGTCATTGCCCACGTGAGCATTGAAGTCCCCCAGCAGAACAAGGGAGTCCCCAGCAGGAGTACTCTCCAGCACACCCTCCAAGGACTCCAAAAAGGGTGGGTATGCTGAGCTGCTGTTTGGTGCATATGCACAAACAACAGTCAGGACCCGTCCACCCACCCGAAGGCGGAGGGAGGCAACCCTCTCGTCTACCGGTGTGAACCCCAATGTACAGGCACTGAGCCGGGGGGCAATGAGTATGCCCACACCTGCTCTGCGCCTCTCACCGTGAGCAACTCCAGAGTGGAAGAGAGTCCAACCCCTCTCGAGAGAAGTGGTACCAGAACCCAGGCTGTGTGTGGAGGCAAGTCCGACTATATCCAGTCGGAAATTCTCTTCCTCACACACCAGCTCGGGCTCCTTTCCTGCCAGAGAGGTGACATTCCATGTCCCAAGAGCTAGCTTCTGCATCCGAGGATCGGACTGCCAGGGTCCCCGCCTTTGGCTGCCGTCCAGCTCACATTGCACCCGACCCCTTTGGCCCCTCTCATGGGTGGTGAGCCCATGGGAAGGGGGACCCATGTTGCCTCTTCGGGCTGTGCCCGGCCGGGCCCCATGGGTGTAGGCCCGGCCACCAGGCGCTTGCCAACGAGCCCCACCTCCAGGCCTGGCTCCAGAGGGGGGCCCCGTGACCCGCGTCCGGGCAAGGGAAACCTAGATCCATTTATTGCAATCATCATTGGGGTCTTTGAGCCGTGCTTTGTCTGGCCCCTCACCTAGAACCTGTTTGCCATGGGTGACCCTGCCAGGGGCATAAAGCCCCAGACAACTTAGCTTCTAGGATCATTGGGACACACAAACCCCTCCACCATGGTAAGGTGACGACTCACGGAGGGGAACAATGAAACCAAAGACCAAAAATTTGCAAAGGTAAATTTGGCAAGCTGTACAGAGACGAGGTGCAGCGACTGTTCACGTGGGTCAGTCCTTTAGCCAATCAGGATGCAGAAAACAAATCACTGTTTTTAAAAAAGCATTTTAAAAAACTGCACTAAAAAAATCAGTGAAACAGCGAACTCGCGGAAGGTGAACCGTGGTATCGCGATGGTTCACTGTATTTTGTCTCCCATTTGGCATCACAGGCTTCTGGCCTGCCGTGTCCTGTATAGTACCAAAGTCATTTTACAGTCCTCCTATTTGAACTGTGATTGTTTTTATAGCTATTTCTCCCCCCCAATTAAAAAAAAAAAAAAGCTGTTTTCATTGTTCCAGTAAGAAGGTGACAAATGTTTTGGGCTAGACTAACGGGCTGTGTGATGGTTGTCAAAATAAGTTTCTAACTGACCATTTCCTGCCAAGGTATTAAATATACAGTGTCGACAAAGGGTTAAAGTTACTCATTAGACTCACATAACGTTACCATGTCGTATTTCTTTTCTTTGATGTGAAGGTGACACCAGAACATCAGCTGGAAATCTCTCACCACTAAAGGCAGTGACCATGAATCACCTTGAGGTCACAGCAGTGAGCAATGTTTATCAAGACTGAAATAAGCAGCACATACTTTTTGGCCACAGTGGTCACTCACTCATGCACGCATTGTGCATGTAACAAAACTAATAGTCAACGATTAATAAAATACTGGCGGACATTTGATCCTACCACCCGACAATTCGCCTGCGTCCTGAGCAACCGTGATGTCATTTTCAATTGACAGCAAGAGGCAAAATGGCCACCCGCTGAAATGGATAAAATGGCTGGATTTTGCTTCATTACTCAAATGAGAATGAATGAGACTCAAATGGACTTTCAAGTTCTGAGGTTGAGAAAATTGTTAAGATGATATTTTCCTGTTAAGGGATGTTGCGGTGAAAAACTGGATCACTTGGTTCCACACATCCCGTTCTCTTGCTGGTGTATACTTTGCCTTCATTGTTTGGAATCATTATTACTGACAGGTGACTGAACCTCCTGAAATTGTTTGAATGATGGGAAATTTTCACTTGAAATGAGCCTGGCCTCGTGTGTTTACCTTTCCTAAATCATGTCGCTGGAAACAGAACAGGGTAGGGGATGGGAGGGGGTGGGGGCAGACCTCACATCCTGACATCTGCGAAGCACCTGTCCCGAACTGCGTATGCTATGCTAGCTTGGCCCAAGCACGTTGAAGAGACTAAGCGAAACTGATTTGAACCCCTTTAGATCTTTCCACAATAAGCCTCCACAACCTCCCCGGAGTTGATTCGTCTCCGTCCATCGACCAATATACCTGTATTTTATTTTGGTGTGTTAAACATCAGTCGCAGTTTTGTTTAGATCACGTTCAAATATTGCTTGTCTGTAACGGAACTTGAGATGGCACAAACATTTCAAAGCTGGCTTCAACTTTGACTAAATTATGACATTTTTCATCATAGATTCAATGAGATTTAAAGTGCACTTAAGGTGTGTCAGGGCTATGGTGAGTAATTGGAGTTTGCCTGAAATGGCTGATTGTCATCAAAATGGCCACCTTCCTGTCCAGTTTCATGCATTGGTCTTTCAGATTTTTTTTCGCATTTGCTTATGTTAGTTGTGTCCACCAAATTTCATGTCATTTGGTGAAACTAGTGTCGCGTGCTTTTTTTCCCAACAAACTTTTAGTAATCGTTCAAAAGGATCATCAAACTTTGATGCAATGCTTTGTGTCACATTCAATGGCACAGAGAAAAAAGCTTCAGAATTTAGCGGCTGCCAGCTGTATACAATAGCTGCTCCCAATTGGGGCGTATTCCAGCAAATTTCCTAATTGGCATTTTCAAAGTACAGGCCCTGGTTTGCACGCAAAGTGGCGGCATCCGAAAATGCTGATTTCCTCTTTAGTTTCTGGCACGGGTCCTTATCTCATTATGATAAACGTGTTCACCAAATGTTATTTTGATTGGTTACACTGTTAGAGAACTTTTTTAAGGACTTTAATATCAAAATATTACACCCCCAATTGTGTAAAATTATGGTTTGATTCATATGAGATTATGTATAGGCATCCTGCCCCCCCCCTCCCCCCACCCTCTTGAACAAGGTAGGTGTTAGTTTTTGTGAAGATTCAGAATTTTATTCTGTACTTTATTCACATAACATTCCTGTCCTGAATGCGTGTAATTCAAAGCAAGGAGGCCGTGTGCACTTTAGACACAGCCACATCCCAAATGTTGCCTCAACACATATTTGAGTGACAGGGGGCTGCTTTGGAAGCAGACATAATCCCGTTAGATCAAGTCCACCTCCAGAGGACACCGGCGAAATGCTACGCTCGAGAAAGGATCTCAAGTGCAATCCGAGAAGTCGAATACCAGCAATCAGTGTTTTTCATACACGGAGAGTGACCGATATATGTCATCATGAAAATTAGATTGCACTGTTGAGGCCAACATTTCT
This sequence comes from Hippocampus zosterae, assembly GCF_025434085.1. Lineage (NCBI taxonomy): Eukaryota > Metazoa > Chordata > Actinopteri > Syngnathiformes > Syngnathidae > Hippocampus > Hippocampus zosterae. Next base: position 34,719,838 of record NC_067451.1, read on the forward strand.
TTTTTGCCTAAAGATTCTTTATTGAAATTAAAAACATTGTTTTTTTACAATTACAAAAAGTGAGCGCCAACCTCCACTTTGAATCCCACGTCATTTTTGTTAATTTCTATGAATATGATTGAAGTAATTTGTACAGATCCGAACAAGACTTAAATCTTGAACATATTCTCATAAAATTACAACTTTAATCACAGTCACATTTTTTTCTAAAAATATCGTTACAATCTCGAAAATTAAATTAACCCCCACTTTCACGAAACTACAAATAATCAAAGCCCACACAAAATGGTCTGTAATTTTCTATAGGTGCCACAAGGTGGCGGCTAAGCATTTAGCAATTAGATAAGGCTATGGCTTGACGACAAATTCTTCATTCATTTCAACATAGTTGCCTCAGCCAAAAGTGTCACATGGTCATATTTTTTATTTTAGACAAACTTTTGCCTCACCACAAAAACAGCATTTCGTCCACTTTTAGTGGGGGTGGGGGGGTGTTTCCTCATAGACGACATCAGTCAGAAATATGGTCCGAACAATGGTTGAAAAAGAATTCCTCAGATTTTGTTAACTTTTGTTTGAAACTGAGGGGTGCGTATCATTTTTAATTTTCATGTTTGGTAAAAATTTTGAAAATAAAATGGAAGGATTAAAAACATCAAATATTCATAATCTGAAAATCAATTTAAATGAAACATTACAATTATTATTTAGTTTTGTTTTTAGTTTTTAGATAGCATTGGATTTGTGAAGGTGTCCCATCATATTATTCTTATGTGTTTAGCTGTACGCTTATTTCCATTGTGTCACTAACGTCGATGGGCCTCTCACTCGACTGCCCATGTGACCGTGCATGTGGTGTGTGTGTGTGTGTGTGTGTGTGTGTGTGCTTCCTGTCCCAGATAACAGCAGTATGCCGAGAGGCCGCCCTGCTAGCCCTGCAGGAGGACATGAAAGCCGAGCACGTGGACGCCAGCCATTTCCAGAGCGCCCTCGCCGCCGTTAGGCCACGCGTCCCCGACGCTCTGCTCCAGTCATACGTCTCCTACCAGCAGCGGCACGCCGCCATCACCACCCCACCTTCTTTTCTGACCCCCCTTTGATGTCTTATTATTGTTTGCCATCATGTGCTGACTCTTAATCATCCTATCATGTCAAATACTGTACATTATCCATGAGTCGACATAATGGTAACATCAACTGTAAAACTTCTATAGTCATGAATTTTTTTTCACATTCATTTATCACAATAGTGTGTGCACACAAACTTATTATCATCATTCTCGACCTTTTTAACTGAAAATATGTCATGTCCATTTATATATAACAGCAACATTGGAATAAATGCATTTGTGTTTTGGGTTAGTTTGGTCTTGTTTGTCCCAATCAAGCAATAAAAACTAATGTGAGGTGTGTGACCCCCTTCCCAAAATATATATTTTTGGGGGTTCCCACGTTGCCAAATTCTGAATCCTAATTGTAAAAAATAAAATTTAATTTGGACAAATAAAATAAAATTGAAGATAAATGAAATATGGACACTAGTGCAGTGAGATTTCTTCTTTATACGTACATTTTTTTCAAAAATAGTATATTTAATCTGTCCATCAATTATCCAAACAGTTTATCCTCACAAGGGCCGTGGGTGCACTGGAGCCTATCCTAGCTGTCAGTGGGTACACCCTGAACTGGTGGCGAGCCAATGGCAGGGCTATATTTAATATAGAATTCAGTCATGCCTATTTTAAAAAAAATGTTCCCAACTTTTTAGGGAGCTAGTAACCACAGTCAGATATTTTATATGGTAAAATTTTTAAATGCATAGCTTGATAACATAATTGACACATTATCGTTTAAAATGAAAAAAAAAACCAAACGAATCCAAAATTTAATTTTAGGCATATATTTTGTACTAGCTATGACAGATCCATCCATGTATTTAATTGAAACCAAAAATCAATAAGGTCCCCCCTCCCATAGAACTAAAGGACGAAGCAGTCGACCTCTTGTTCATGTAGTTTCTCCTGGTCCTCCATTTTGTGTCTTGTCTAAGGAGAATTTACGTCCAGTGAGCCTTCGTGGCGACACCGTCGGCCATCTGTCGATCTGTAGCAGCAACACCAACTCCATCAACCACTAAACTTCTTCAAAACTCTTAACAACTCTTGTTGTCTTCTTTTATGATTGCGTCTATAAGTGCGCGTGTATGCGTGTGCGCGCGCGCGCGTCTTTCGAGGCAGCGAAGCATACGGGAGGCCCATTCTTCCCTCGTGTATGGATTGTTCCATTTGAATGGCAGCCCCATTGACTTTGTATTGAACTTCCCCTTTTCATGGATCCGGATGTAGCGCATCCGCGACACCAATAAAAGCAGACAGTCGGGGACACGGGTGGGGGAGGGGCTGAGCAGAGAGGCGGGGGCGAGGGGGCTTTTCCGACTCGCCCCCTCCCCGCGCTTCTTTTTTTTTAAGGTGGACCGGAACTGATGTGAGCAGCAGGCGTTCCATGGGAGACGAAATCTTTCATTATCCGTTCACAAAACAGGCATTCATTGATTTATTTCAAGTGATTTGATTAATTTTATCACACATTAAATCTAATTTTGTTTTTTAAAAATCACAATTAACTGAGCAATAATTAAAACCTATGCAATAAATATTTATGTAATTAAATGATCAGTTTCTCTTTTTGTGTATTTTATTTGTCATTATTCGAAAACGTATGCTTTATTTAAAATGCATGTTTCTATAATTTTCTAATTAATTAAGAAATGTTATTTTGGTTATGAATATGAACTATGTAATGTGTACTAATCAGTGCTTCATTAAGCCCATTTAAAGAAAACCAGCCGAGATAATTCGTCTCAGTCGCTAAACGATTTCTATTTTTAAGATTAGTTGAAAAAATACATCTGGAAATACATTTTTCCATTATTATTCAGATATTGTCCTAATGAATAAAGATACTTCAACTTATGTTGAAGTATCTTTATTCACTTCAACCTAAGTTGAAGTATATTTAACTTTAGTAGTATGTGCCATATTTAACTTGTATGTTTCAATGACGACTCGGGTGTTGTTTAATCCAAACTAGCCTTATGTAAATAAAAATGGTGAGTCGTAGTGAATTCTACAGGGGTGACTTGGTCACACGTTTTCACATCATGTTCCAGTACAGTAAACTCCCCCGAGTCCTTCTTACCAAAAATGACAAAGGCGCCGAGAAAGGTCCAAGGGGCGGGGGGGGGGGGGGCGTGTTTCGACAAGTGCGTCACTTGATTATTCACCAAAGCCACAAGAGCGGAAACGTCTCGGATCGCTAGGGTCCGGTCCACCTTAAGGGCTTCGGCACATCTGCCCAATGAATCAGGAGCGGATGCGATGTATCCTTTTTCAGGGGCCTCAATGGCCAGTGGGAGGTGTCTTGTGCTGCAGCAAACACCGCGGGGCCCCGCCGTCCTCATTCATTCAGCGCTCACAGGCCCGCCAAGCACCAAGCAAGCGAGCTGGGAGGCAGGGAGGCGAGCCAAAGCCAGCCTTCAAGCCTCAAAGCGCCCGTACGCCGCAGGAGCACCCGCTTTGGATCTTACCCGCTTCGCATGTTCGCCCATTTAACGCTCGCCCCCACTTTTCTCCCCTTTTCGCTCATTTTTTTTCTTCTTCCCACTTCCACGCAGGGACTCCGACTCGGCTCGGTCCCGACCGGAGATCGGCCTGCCTCTGGTCCGTGTAAAAAAAGTGCGCAACTGTGCGTGTGTGTGGTGGGGCTTTGGATTTACTCGGCTTCGTGTGCGTGCGTGTGCGTGTGTTTGTTTACGCACGGGACCTTTACCTAAAAACAAGGGAATTACCGCCGCAAACGGGATACACGCAAATACTTGGATTAGCAAACTGTGAATGCTCCGCGTTCAATTACCGCGTGGGACGACGCGCTTCCTCTCTGGATGGACTCTCGGTAGGCGGTCTGCTTGATGGATTCGAGCCTATGGACGCTTGCATATAGGTAAATAACGATCTTTCAACTCATTTTCACGCAATTTTGCGGCGCACTCCGAGGACTGCTGCACCTTTTAAAACACTTATCACTTTTAAACATTCCGCGTGAGGTTTGACGCCTTTAAAAGCGCACGAGTGGAGTTGAAGGGAGGTTGTTGGTTTTTTCCCCCTTGCTGTAGGTTCCACGCGTGCATGCATGCGTTCTTCCGTGCCTGTTGCCTGGGACAAACACCCCTCCCCCGCGCAACGGTGCTTGTTTTCATTCATAACTTTTTTCTATTTGCATGCAACGGAGGCGCGAGGTGCAAATTAACTTTGGAAATGCTTGCCGAAAGGCTCAATGCGTACGCGCGGATTTGCACCAAGTGTCAGAGAAATGTAAAAATGTTTGAAACCAGCAACAAAGTGAGTGTAGTTCACGGTGGAGAAAATAAGGATCGTGGGCCATGGGCAGCAATGTGTACTAATGTCAAAGTTGTTTGTAATGTTGAATAATAAATAGGATTTGATGTTTTTGGTGGTTTCAATCATGTAAAATGTTGTTTGGCAAACACTTTTAGCGTCTACTGATATTTTCAACGTGTCGCTTTGACCTTGAGGCTATTTTGTTGTTGTTGTTTTTTTCTCCCCCATTTCCCTCAAAAGCCGCCCCCCCCCCCCGCCCCCTAACTTTCCAGCGTGGGTGCGTGCGAGAATACTAAGCAAGTCGCTGTCCTCGTTTCGTGGTCGCACTCGCATTTAAATGTTAACTAGTCATAGAGATGTAAATGAGCGAGGGGAAATGTTTGCGAGTGGGCCCCCGTTGGACTTTTTGCAATGCGTGCGTATTGGGGCGAGAGGGGGGGGGCATATTTTGGAGGGAGGGGGTCGTCTTGTTTCTTAGTCGATTTCTGGTGAACTAAAAGTAGTATTGTGGTTACGAATGGATTCCCACAAGGGAAACGTGCTGTTCCAATCGTCTCCACAATGAAAACGACGCAAAGCATGCATGCCGAACTTGTAATATTCAACAAAACAGAGGTCGTAATTCCAGTTTGGTCTGAAATTTGGGGAGAAAAGTGACCACAAATGTTGACAGTTAAGGAATGTAACATTGGCGTTATGCTAAGTGGTTTTAATAAGCAAGAGCGAATGCGATCGTGGTTTATTATTTCATTTGAATACCCACAGCGCCCTTTTTGGGCCCTCAAGGACACTGTACAAAGCATAGAAACTGCATTTGCAAAGTGAGAGGAAGTGCTGGAGAGGGAACGATGTTGTGTCAGATGGGTAAAATGATTCAATTCTTGGTTATTTCTTGTTTTAATTGTTTTTTTTTTAATGTTTCCTCGTACAGTATTTTGCACGGTTGTCCTAAAAGTGCTTGATATAAAAAGTGCAGTTGTAGTCATACACACTCCGATATGGGACAAGTTCACCGGACCTGAATAAAGCTGACCAAGTCCTTCCGTGTGCGCAGGTTTTCCGATGCATGCCAAGTCCACGGTTAATGTCGGAAGTGGTGATCCCCCCAGATGGAGCTCCAAAGTCAACATGGCCCCGGCGGTTCATTAGCGGTGATCCAGCAGCCTTCCCTCGAGAGCCGCCAGAGGTCGGATTACGAGCGGGAGTTCCAGCATGCCGCCATCCTCTCCCTGGACCAGATCAAGGCCATCCGCTCCAGCAACGAGTACACGGAAGGGCCGTCGGTGGCGCGCCGCCCACCCGCGCCCCGCATGCCTTCGCGGCCGCACGACAAGCAGGAGAGGACTCACGAGGTCATCCTGGTCAATGTGAACAACAACTATGAGCGCCGGCCGTCCGGAGGGGTAGTGGTGAGCGGCCACCATTGGGGGGGCGGCGGTGGGGCCCGGGTGCCGGTTCTGAGCCGCTCCACCAGCACGGGGAGCGCCGCCAGCTCAGGGAGCAACAGCAGCGCCTCCTCTGAGCAGGGCCTCCTGGCACGCTCCCCGCCCGCCAGACTCAACGGCAATGTGCGGCCCGTTCGGACTCAGCCCAAAGCTCAAGGACCGCTGATGGGTCCCGAATCGGGTCCTCACTTCCACCAGGTGCCGCTCAAGGGCAAATCGGACTTCTCCAGCCCTGCGAAAGAGGTACCGCCACCCGCCGCCGCCGGGCACCAGTTCATCTGCGAACGTTGCGGCAAATGCAAGTGCAGCGAGTGCACGGCCCCCCGGAGCCTGCCCTCGTGCCTGGCGTGCAACGGCCAGTGCCTGTGCTCGGCAGAGAGCGCGCTGGAGCATGGCACGTGCATGTGCCTGGTCAAGGGGATCTTCTACCACTGCTCCAACGACGACGAGGGGGACTCGTGCGCCGACCACCCCTGCTCGCCATCGCACTCGCACTGCTGCTCGCGCTTCCTGTGCATGGGATTAATGTCGGTACTCTTCCCCTGCCTGCTGTGCTACCCGCCGGTCAAGGGCTGCCTGAAGGCATGCCAGGGATGCTACGACCGGGTGCGGAGGCCCGGCTGTCGATGCAAGAACTCCAACACTGTGTACTGTAAACTGGAGAGCTGGGTGCCGCAGAACCAGGAGAAACCTTCCTGATTCCCCCCCACCCCCCCCACCCCCGCCCCAACAACCACCACCATGGACAACAATGACAGCGACAAAATCCAGCAAGCACCTCCCGCCCATCTTCCCTCGAAGAAAAACCACTCGATTTGAAAAATGTTTTGTTTTTGTTTTTTTTCTGGTTCAGGACCGTGTTTTTACACACCAGTGTTTGCCTTAACAGCTCCCGTGTGTTTCCTCGAGTCTCTTCTCCGATTCCCGTATCCTTTTACTTCCATTATTTTCCTGTGAAGGAGTGTCTTTTCCGAGCAGGGTTTCTCAAAGTAACCCCCCAAGTAATGTACAATGCAAAAGAGCACAACTCCAAATTGACCATGGCGGAGTGCCCCCAGAAAGGTGAGCCATCCTTGGTCCCTGTCATGCTGCTTGTTTTGAAGCAGGATTTCTCTCACTTTACCGCCTGGGTAACGTCAACGCAAGCCAAACTAATGCAAAAGAATGCCACTTGGCTATGACATTTGGGGACCGTCCCCGAAAAATAGGATCCTTTCCCTGTCCCTGATCCTCAGTTTGGGAAACCCTGCTTATTTTTTGACATAGCCCCCGACCCCTTCCTCATCCCATCGCGTTAATGTCTCCTCTAACTACACATGTTTAATAACATGGAGTCACAACTCCACTTTCCCATTTGGGACCCAAATCTTGTCCCCTGATTCTCAGTTTGAGAAACCCTGCTTATTTTTAGGGCAATGATGTAGCTGTTACCTGCAGGTAGGTTATATTTTGAATTACTGGTTGCTAGATCACACTAAAAACCTCCTCCATGCTTTTGTTGCATTAACACAAGCACATCCATCTTGTCGTGTTTGTTTTTTCTCTCTTTTCTCCACATGGAATATGTTTCTCTTCCCTCATCCTCCCGTTTATTTTGTGTACATTGTATGCTCAAAAAAGAGCAATTCTGGCTATTTGGGTTAAGAAAATCTGTTAAAATGGTTTTTGTTGTTGTACAAAATATTTATTATGTGAAGCTCTATTATTTTATGATATTTATTGCAAGAGACAGTCTTAAAATTTTACTCATGTCAATATAACAAAAATATCAAATACTTACTGAGAAAAAAAATTGAAAGGGTGGCACAAAAGAAAACTATGTTAACTTTAATGCAGAAAATATATTAATTAATGAAAACAAACCAGTTCTTGTCTTGCTTTCTCCGCCCGAATGTGTGTGTTGATGGACTTTTTGGCATTGTGAATGTTACACTGACATCACATGAGCTCACCACTACCCACAGGAAGTCACTCAACAAGTCAACACAAGATCCTCCCAATCAGATTCCCAAACTTCCAGGCGCTCCTCATAATGTGTGTGTGCGTGTGCACGTGACTATTAGGAAGCCACCTGTTCAAAGATAATAAAACTGGTGGCCATCAATGGCAAGCTTTTACAACGTAGTTCCTGCACTTAAAGGCAAATTCAACCCCACCCTCACCCTTTCCTTTTTCCCTCACCCATTTGTCTTTTTTTTTGTGTGTCAGGGGAATTTATGACTTGGGAAGTCTGCTGACACCCATCCCCCACCTTGGCCCCCCAGGGGATGAGGTCATCACTTTGAAAGTCAGTTGAACAAACCAGCAAATCCTCAGATGCGTTGAAATGGGTGGCGGGGGGTTGTTGTTGGAACGTTGTAAGTTTTGTAGATAAGAAGGCGAGGAAGGTAAACACGGGCACTAAAGGAACTATCAACTTGCATACAGTCAGTCTTTTGACTTTGTCAGCATTTTAGGTGGGCAAAGACAGAGAAGAAACATTTTGAGAAAAATGAGATTTGATTGATCGATTGAATCAACATTTCCATGGGAGGAAACCGTTCAAATACAAGCAGGAAAGCTACTGCGAAGCAGTTTTTGACTGTTTCTCCTTCGCCAAGGTCAATTCAAATGTATGTATACACATGAACGGCAGCGCTTTCGGAAACAACTTCAATGAGTTCATTGTCGTCCCTTTTTCATGCACTTTAAACACAACCGTTGCTGCATAAAAAGTGCTGAACATGGAGTGAAAATGAGATGCACAAACACACAAAGAAAATAGTTCAAACGATAAATTAACATAAAACCAGAAGAGCCCATCAAACACTCAAACAATGCCAGTGTTGAGAATGCTACGTAGTTGAGAATACTACGCAAATTCTACGCTGTACAAAAGATTCATTTTTGTATTTTTAGTCAGGCAATGTTCCGGCAGACAATCATTTGGTCCTCTGGCTTGTGACATCACAACAAGCGAATGAAGGAAGGGAGCAGTGACTAGTGGGGCAGAGGCTTACAAAGTTATGAATTAAAAGTGTGCTAGTTTACCTCAAGGGGTATAAACAGTATTGTTCGTGTATGTTTCCTTACGAATTGAGCTGTTTCATTTCACGTTCGTTAAATAATTTTTTTGGCAAATTTTTGACCTCACGATACAGATCCGTATGCGCTATCGGTAGCACAAGCTGCACTGTTAGCTTTGCGATGGGATTTGTGCGGCATTTGCTACGAGTTGCTTTTCCCCACACAACATTAAAACAAACAAAAACTTAACAACACGGACACCGTACATAAACTTTTTTTTACCTTTGAAAGAAAGAAAGATCAAAAAGCACATGATGGGTGCTAGCAATGTAGTTAATAAGACGTTTGTTTGTTTTGTTTTGTTTTTTGCTAGTTTTTTTTGACTGTTGACCAAAATAGTAAAGGCCATTCTACTTTGTTAATGGTAGACTTTCTACTTTGTTAACATGTTCGTTTGTTGTCAAAATCATGAAATGTATTACATATTCTTAATAATATGTGACGAAACTAGTCTAAAATCCTCATGGACTACAGCTATCACATACTGTACTGAAATGACAGAGAGAGAAGTCCTTAAATCCGAGAAGGGGGAAACAAATGGTTGGCGTAGGCTTTTATGCATCAACATATTTACATGGAGATGGCTAATGTGAACTGACCAGCCACAAAAAAAGGTCAAGTCGTAAATAATAAAATACACTTTACATTTTTTTTCTTTAAATCCAGATTATATAACCGGTCTGCATTGTAATAATTCAACTAAACACACAAGTACTTACTCTCAAAGTTCTACAAGACCTGTAAAACAGAAGTACTGGTTGAAGGTATTAATTAAAACCCCATCATGTCAAACCCTTCCTTTACGTTCTTAATGTCCATATCTTCTTCAGCAGCTGTTGTTAGAGTTGAGGTTAATTCCCTAGCCCGCCCTCTAACCTTGACCAAATGTAGAAAAAACTTTCCAAGTTTATAGTACAAAATATGCTAATTGAGTACAGATAGCAATCAAATCTACTTAAGTACAGTAACAAAGTGTGACTGTACTGACTAGCATCTGTAATTTGTGACTTCCTTCCACCACTGTTAACCCACAATTGTGACTTTATTGCACCAGATTTTCACAAAAAGTTGGAATGACACCTGAAAAGGGTTTACCATCCACACCCAATGCGCCTAAATGTACTTTTTTTTTTTTCGAGGGGAGCTGCGGGGGCGGGGTACCTTTTGTTGGTTTAGGAGTGGATTAGTGATTTGTCAGTTTCCTGTCGTCTTTCACTGTGATGCAGCTCGAGAGCCATTTGGCTCCCTCGCTTGATAGCAAACAATAGGAGACCTCTTTTTTTTTCGTTCCTCCATTATACGCTTGGAGTGACAGGGGGTTTACTCGATGTTTTCTAGCCTACGCCAAATAAGGAAGCTGATCTCTAACTTGGCCATAGAGGCTTAACTAGCTTTTGAACCTTTTTTTCCAACAGAGACCATTTTAGTGTTTCAAAATTTCCTCTGAAGGCTCAAGTCAATTCAATAAAGATGAATTGGTACGTATTGCATATAATGTGTGTGTGAGACACACACACACACGCAAACACACGCACATACACACACAGATTGTCTCCTTTGATTCCTCTCCAATATCAATTAATGCAACTTCCAAGGAGGCCTACAGAAATTTGTATTTATTACAAATATAGTTTTAAAAATTTTATTTCCTTTCATTTCTGTCCAATTCCAATCGATGCAATTAAGCCAACCAGCAGCTGCACTGTTAACACATGATGCATTGTGATAATTATAAGATGGTGGGGAACATAAAAATATGATGCAACATATGGTTTTTATTATTATTATACATGATGTGCAAAAAAAAAGCGTCCTATGTGGTTTCTTTTGCTCATCAATCACACATCTTACTCATGTGGTGAATGACGCTACTTTTGCTAAGTGAAATCTGAGTCACTATTAAGTAATCTGTTGGTGTAAACTGCGCAGCTTGTTTCAGGTTATATTTAGCAGCTCTACACGCCCACATCATTCTTCATGGTATAATTTTTTTTTAACTACATGACTACCACGTGAGTCACTGAGGAACCTCCTAGCCGCACGTCCTACCGGGGCAGTCCTTTTTTTCCAAGCCGAGGCATAGCTGGAGCAGAATGTTCTCTCCCAGTGGTCCTCCTCCACATTGCTGCTTCAGGGTTCCTCAAACTCCTCATATGGTTCCGATTACTCCCCCCCCCCCCCCACACACACACACACACTCCCTCCCCGCTGCACTCCCTTCACTCTTATAAATAGAAGTAAGCAATCAGAGGAAGTGTAGGGATTTGGGCCTCTTCTGGACTCCCTACACGGTGACCCGTGCCCAAAAAAAAAAAAACCTCTGGAGACTTTTTGGTTTTGGACACGCTGTGGGAGAAACGTTTGATGTGTCCAGAAACTCAAACCGACATCCACTCGGCCTCTGCAGGATATAAATGACTTTCAAATAGTCCGGACGTCGGAGCTGATTTGAATTGTGTCAATCCTGAAATAGTCTCACTGGGATTTAGTAGCATTCTGTCCACAAAAAAAAGGATCTAAAACTGATTGCAGTAGGTAGGATTCTCAACAAAATGTAAAGCATTGAAATCAGTACAAAACTGACATTTTTACATTCCATCAAACTTTTTTGGATGAATGAAAACAATATGACAATTGTAGCTTTTTTCGAACATGAATGGGATTTTCAACAGAATTGTTTCTGACAAGCCTTGCAAATAGTAGAAAACGGACATCTCTGCATTTCTCAAAAAACATCTTTGTTGATGTCATTTTGCCAAACACAACAGTATCATTTGTTTGATTGCCCCAGATCGGAGTAGAAATTTGTATGAAAAGGTGGACTGTAATTTGTAGGAAACTGGAATACCCATGTTTTCCTCACAAACATATTAATTAAATTTTTGATGAAAATAACTTAAATACACAAATATCTCATTTTTTTTAATGTTCTTTATGGCAGCTTTTAGCTGAATTTTGTACCAAAAAAGGACCTACTTGCTTTATTCACGTCAAATATTACATTTGAATCACTACAACTACAAGGACAATGTGAAGTTGACAACACATGTGAAAGAGACAACAAATAAAAGCCACTCAATGTTCATTAAGTGGGGGCTCAAGAAAAAAAAACAACAAAAATTGCCCCAAACACACATTTTGTTTCCATACATCAGAATTTAGCAGCATTTTGCACAAATGATATCACAATTAGTAGAAAACTGAAAACAATTTCCCTCACACTTTTGAGATATTTTGGAGGGAAACCCCCAATTAAGTTGAGATGTGGATCCGGATAAAGGATACATTGTATGCTGATCCAAACTGGGACAGCTTGGCTTTACTGGATGTTTGCGGTCAGAAACTGTGACTGCTTCCTGTTTAGATTGTCACCCAGCGCCATCTTTTCTCCTTGGGAGCTCTATAGGGCAGGCTAGTGTTTTATCAGGTGTTGAGGTCTATTCAAGATGGAGGTGTTTCATTGAGGCTCCAGGGTGCACACCACAAACACCACCAACCGCTGCAGTACCCACACCACCCCTACCTAAGCACCACACATACATTCTTTTTTTAGAGTCGAAACACACAGCCCCCCATTTTCTTTTCCAAGACCTTCTTCCTGTCACTTTCAATGCCCTTATTTGGGCAAGGACAATCAAGGTGCCCGATCGGTGGATCCTGTTTCATTAAGTCATCTGTATTCCATGCGTCAGTTCCTGTCTGTAAAGTCTGACATTGCATTCAGTTTCAAAGACGAGGTGAGGGTCTATCAAAATGGGATCACGTCATGTCTGCTTTCAAGCGTGTGGATTAGTTGGACTTCTGTGTCCACTCAGTCTCTCACTTTTATTGTAGTTTAGCTCATAGCATGTAGCCTTGCCTGAATTCAACAGTCAACCCATCCAGTCATCATCTGATCATTATTTCAAGCCACCCTAGTGTGTCATCGGTGGCAGCCAGTCAGCGTCAGGAACGTACGAAATGATACTCCATCAAATGCAGGGACTATACAAGCAATAAAGCTCCACGCTGTCAGTTGTCGCCAACAACGGACAGAATGGACCTACTGTATGTGTACCGACGGGAAATAATGACCACATGCTGACTGATGGACTGATGTTTGCCCCCCCCCCCCCCCCCCCACTCTGGAAATTATAAATGAAAAGAGTGCTAATCCTAAAGATAACTTGCGGCTAGCTAAAAATTGGTGCTAAATCCAAGAACAACACCGTGTTTGGATTAGTTTGAAAGCAGAGGCTGTTCACACTTGGCTAACCCAAGCTGGCAAAAGCTTTTAGATTGATTTTACTGTCTACTGCTGCATAACGATTTTAACCATAACGTCCAAAGACTGTCGATTTTGTTTTTATCTTGTCAATTCAATCCTGAAATGAAATGAAAAGATGACCATTTGGCTAATCCATAAACAAGATCATAACTGCCTATGAATCAGGGCTAACTACAAAAACAAAGATGTTTCGGATTAGTTATGAGTTTGACTTTCCTTTTAACCACTCTACACCCTTAGTAGAATAGTCACTTTTATTGGGGTTTAACTTGTAGTCTCGTCTTGAATCATCTCTGATTTGCTAATCCAAAAGGCTTGCTCACAGCTAGCCAATTCCCGTTGCTAACTCAGAGGCTTCCAGGCCCTTTTCCAAACCACCTTTGTTCCGCTTCTCCCTTTGAAATGTGGCGGCCTGCAAAACAAAACCAGACTCATGTAGGGACATCGTGCTTGGGTCCATCCAGGATGAAGAAGAATAATTCCCAAACTACCCCCCCCCCCCCATACCCGCTTTGCTCCCTTCCTCTGTCTTTTTTGAGGGGGAGATTAGACTTTGCATCCAGACAGCTGGTTCCCGTCTGCTGGCTTTTTTCAATTCATTTCCTCCCCTCACAGACAGCCCCCTTGCCCCCCACCCCTTATTGCCCTCCCCTTGCGTCGTGCCAAGCACCCCCATCCCAACATCTCCCCCAACGGCTCCTCTGTTATGTGGCTGGAAATAATCTTTTATTGCCCAGTTGTTCGGAAGTGACCTCCTGCCCTTGATTAGATAGGGCCAAGTCCTATCACACAATTGTTTGAAGGGGCCTGGTGACCCCTCCCCCCACTCCCCAGCACCCTCCCCTTCTCACACACTTATCCCAAACACCCCACCCCATCCAACCCCTACCCCAACACCACCAGCCTCATCTTTTCTCCAACCCCTTTACATCCCTGTCTCACTGCCTGGTGATCCTGTATGAGGCGACAACAATGGGGGGGGCTTTAGTTCTGTCCAGCTCTTCCTAGCTGGGGGGCAATGGGATGTTGTTGGGTTGTAGGGTGGAGCGGCTTGCCCTTGGTGGGGCATCACAAGGCACTTTCTTTTTCTCATCCATCAACTAGTCACCTTCCCTGATGATTTTATTTTACAACACAAGTTTTCATCACATTTAGAACCAAATATAAGGTATTAGCTAACCATAGTCCAGTGGTTAGCACGTCGACTTCACAGTGCAGGGATACCTGGTTCAATTCCAGCTGCGGCCTCCCTGTGTGGAGTTTGGATGTTCTCCCTGGGCCTGCGTGGGTTTTCTCCGGGTGCTCCGGTTTCCTCCCAAGTTCCAAAAAAACATGCATGGCAGGCTGATTGAACACACTTAATCGTCCCTAGCTGTGAGTGTGAGCGCGCATGGTTGTTCGTCTCTGTGTGCCCTGCGATTGGCTGGCAACCGGTTCAGGGTGTCCCCCGTCTACTGCCCGAAGATGGCTGGGATAGGCTCCAGCACCCCCCGCGACCCTAGTGAGGATTAAGCGGTTCGGAAAATGGATGGATATAAGGTATTACCATATATTTACATTCCATATAATAATTGTCTTCATTGTTAGATGAAAATAACGTTTCATATTTTAATAAAAATAACATCCTTAAACAAAAAATATTTTGCCCCCCTTTTCTTATTTTTTGAATGTTTTGTTTCAGTATACCAGAGCTAACTACTATTCAGCGCTTGCTGTAAGAACAAGGACATTTTTGATTAGTTTGTTTAAAACCAAAAGCTGCTCACACTTAACTGTGCTAGCGGTAGCTGTTAGCTCAACTTTATTGGCCACCGCTGCATTCCCTTCACTCGACTGTAGCTTTGACTGTGGTTTGGCTTGTCGCATGAAACATTGTCTCAATCCATCTCTGTTTAAACATGATTAAAAAAAAAAAAAGGATATTTGCGCAATTTACATCGTTTCCGCAAGCTATGCTTGGTGATGCTACTAAATGTCATAACAAACTGTTGTTTCTTTAAAGGAAGCTTTCAAGATTTACGAGTGCTGCTGCCAAACAAGTCCACACAGAATGTTTGTTCTCCGACATGCTACGTAAACAGTTTTTAAAGCTCAAGTGGGGGCGGGGAATGAAGCTTGTTTGTGCCGTTGCCTTGCAAGGCTGTAAAGCCATCACAAAAAAAAAAAGGAAAGAAAATGGTGTCCTGTTTCACACTGGGAGAAGGTTGTTGTCTTGGGGGCCAAGTTGTGTGTGAACAGGGTGAAAATAGACAGGAAGGCAACTCTGATTACCTCCATAAAGGAGGTGACCTCATGTCACTTTGGCTTCTATTACTCTTCTACAGACGTAGCGTCCAAGACAGCGGTTTACGAAATTTGGGTCAATGCCCAAAAAGGGCCGCGAAGCAGTTCTGTTTGCCTCTGTGTTAAGGGGAAGACTCAAGAGTTGAGTTGGGAAATTGTGACTTCTGACAGAAAAATAAAGTCACAATTTCTCTGCCTTTTTTTATTCTGTTGTGACAAAAGAAAACAAACACTTCACACAAAGACTTCCTCCCCACCACCAACACACACACAGGTGATGTTATGTAATCCTCTGATATTAGCACTAAAGCCATATGGTCAGCCCGACAATTTAGGCTGACTTTGTCCCCAATTCCATGTCGTTGCCATTATTACAAAACACTAGAAAATGATGGTTTCACACTGTGGTCCTGGTATCACAGAATGACCATCACCTTTGTGTGAAGGGGAAAGACTCAGAAATCTACTCATGCCAGCATTGTGCTACCTTTTATCCATGTTGCTGTTTTGTATAAACAAAAATAACAGAAAAAAGGAAGTCTGACGTGTTGTCGCTTCTCTTACCAGCTCTGATTCTACCTCCGTAGCTCAAAATGTGCTGGGGCGACTTTGTACCCCTTTCACACATCAGTGGAGAAAATGCCGGCTTCACACTTTGCTCCTTCACACAAAGGTAACATCCTGCCTCTGTTTCATCTCTCATACTACCTCTGCTCAGCAATCCCTCAAGGAGTGGGGGGTCCAGAACAGGAAGCTTCGTAGTTACACCCCCCCCACCCCATCCCTACCCACCACAGCATCTCCACATCCCTCCAGATCAAAGAGAAGGGACACGGAGAGGCTTATCCGTTGTTGATTTTAGACTTACGCTCAGCCACGGGCTTCTAGAAATGTGTCAAGGAATTACAGGATATGATCACTGGAGCTTCATCCCACACCCGCACCCCTCAAACATTTGTTATTAGAGTTCTTTGAACCTGGAGGTATCTTTTGTCCATTGGAGGGGTGCTTTAGAAGTGAAAGAAAAGAGGAAGAGTACCGGTACATGGAATAGGAATAAGTGTCATGTGGGTGTCGTGACTCGTAAGCGATCATCAGTTGTGCTACGGGAAAGTATCAACTTTCAAATGATTTATTCCTAGTATCGTATTTCTGTTTACCTATTTATTCCACCAACAAATCGTGACAACCAGAACAGTTAAATGTTTATCCACAAGATGGTAGAAGGTACAATTGACCTGTGTATTGACCCGTAGCCAGTGAGGTAACACATTCATGCTTTTGTATTCACCTAAACATGCTCAGATTTCATACTTAGTCAGTACGTTTGTGAGTTAATTGTGATGAGATCACAATTTAACCATGAGACGTTTTTGTTTACTGGTGCGCTGTGATATTTATTTTACAGATAACTTAGCTTTCAATTTAATTAAATAATATGCCTTTGAAACACTGCTTTAAGGGCCTTTCAACACCCGTGGGCCCGATTGTAGTTTCACCCTGTTTTAAAGTAAGCCTTGCTAGTTACATTTGTAGTGATGTTTATCTATGCTGGTATTAAATAAGACAGGCCGAAGAGGTGAGAAGTAGAATAGGCCTCTTGCCTGAAGCTTAACTTGGGGGGGCTCTGCATGTGTTCCAACCAGCCAGCTGCGGAGGAGTTGAAAGGAAAAGCGTGCGGCCGCCCTGTGAATATCACACCATTACTCAGGATGCATCAAAAGAGGAACACTTTGTTCGAACAAAGGAAAAGTGTGAGCGCGCCCGCCAGCGAGCGAAAGTTAAAAAAAAAAAAAGTGAAACCAGCTGTCCGCTAGCGCCTTGTCTTTATGACGAGGCCGAGACGCGCGCTCATAACCGTGTCCGTGTTTGGCCACAATCAAATGCTCAATTGGCCTTTACAGGAACATCAGACATGTTGCGCCGTCTTTTTTTAAGACAGACAGAGAGAGAGAGAGAGAGAGAGAGAGAGAGAGGAGGGGGCTTCTTTCTTGTATTCAGACCTTTAAAATATGTATGAAGTATAGCAAGAGTAGACAACAAAGAGGCCCCCCTAATTTTTTCCTTTCCTGAGGGCCTGAAGCACACGTAGAGCCCAAATCAAACTTCCAGTCCTTCTCCTCATGCGTTCTACAGGTGCAACTTTAAAAGAACTCTTGTTCAAGGTCGGTTGGTCCCTTGCAGTGAAAAAAAATCCCCTTTGTCTCCTTGCTGCTTTTCCCCCCTCAATCCACCGGGTACTTCCTAACCCCCCCCTACCCCCCGCCCCCTATCTTGTTGATAACTTGGGATTTGTTGCATCTGATGCTGTTGGACTAAAAAAAAACATCCTGTGAGGCGACTTTTGACCTCTGAACTTTTTCTCTGCTGCATTTCAAGCCTTAAAGGCAATCTGGCGCTGTAACATCCATTTTGTGCATCCTTGGTTTTATAATTAGAAAAAGTACAATGACTCAATTTGAGCTGCATTCTGTAATCACATTAAGCTTGCATATTGTTAAAAAAATGACCTTTCATCAAAACTGGTGCTCATGATTTTTATTATTATTTTTTGACTGAGCGCTTGTACTGCATCTTATTACAGTCCGTAGGTGCACCGAATGAGCAGAGCAGGCGTGACCATGCTAAGAAGCGACATAGTAACAAGAGTGACTTTAGCTGGTACTGAGTGAGTGTTGGTCTTAAGTCAGGTTTTGCTTAAAGCAGGGGTGTCGCGGGCCACAAGGTTGTTACAGTTTCTCTCGGAGGACCATTATGACTGTGCAACAGTATACATGTTTAATCATCCCTTTGTAATATTACATATATGTATATCTAGTTTTAAAATCAAAAGTCAGGAATAGTAGTTTGTTCAACCATTTTGTTCAAAAGCTTCTGTTATAACCTAAGAAAATGCTTGCAAAATTGTGGCATTATTTTTTTTACTACAGATAACAAGTTGACATTTTGGGACATATTTTAACCAGCATCTGGAAGTTTACCTTGATTTTCTTTCATGGGCCACAT
This sequence comes from Hippocampus zosterae, assembly GCF_025434085.1. NCBI lineage: Eukaryota > Metazoa > Chordata > Actinopteri > Syngnathiformes > Syngnathidae > Hippocampus > Hippocampus zosterae. Next base: position 34,738,302 of record NC_067451.1, read on the forward strand.
GAAATGATGTGACAGGCCAGATCTGGCCCCCGGGCCTTGAGTTTGACACCAGGAGTTTAAAGTTTGCAAAAGGTTGCAAAGATGTTTGCCAGATGTTTTTCAAGAACAAAAACCTGTGACTGTTAAAACGTTCTGCGAATGTCTTTGTGTCCTTTTGCAACCTTGAACAATTTATGTGATTGTTTCATTGGTGGCGTACAGCATTTTATGCTACTACTACTGCTACTCCTCCCACCACTGCTACTCCTACCCCTATTTCACCTTCTACTTCTAACTGCAAACGTTACATCTCCAACAACTATTATTAACACTACCATAACCATTACTATGACTTAGCATGTCGGTTTAACTCAACTAGCGATGTCAGATATTCTCTTGGCTAAGTGATGCCATTTTCACCCCCAATTCAGGTCGTACATAAAATTGTTATGTCACCTGGTCAGGTGAGATTGTACTAGACGCGTTGTTCTTTTGTTGACCTAATTAGGCCCATAAACTCATAAAATGTGCCCTGTATTCCTCAGGAAGTCTGCCCATTTAACACAGTGAGAGTTTACAGTCCCCCTGTAAGTTGAATAACAGGTCATGGAATGAACGGCATGCTAGAATTTGTGACAGGATGTCTGGATGTACCTTTCCGCAAAATTATAACTGATCCACTGTAATCCACTGATTATAACATGCGGAAGCACAGCTCCTTCCGGCTTTAAATTTGAAAATTGTCTCCGTTAAACCTGCATCTTTATCTTTCCATCCCCTATGTGTAAATGGCTGCCTTTTGCTGACATACTCATTTAGCATTCCATCATTGTGCCGCCACATAATGGCAGCTAGCCTTGAATGGTAATGACTTGGGCTAATCAACGATCTGCCATTCTTCAAGCCGAGGTCGCGCTCCCCGATGAGGAAGTGCAGCGGCTATCATCAATCTGCTGGGCCAGGCCCCGCATGAGAAAGGGTTGGAGGTCGTGGGCGGGTTTAAAAGTTTAGTGCACTGTGGGTGCCAATCAGTACATTCACAACCTTAAACTCCCCCACCGTCACCTTCACCGCTGTCATCTACATGTCAAAGAGCCCAGCTTGTTGACTCGCCGTGTTGCACTTCCACACAAGAATTGTGTCGCTTTGTCGTCGTTTATCATTTCTCCTTTGTCCTGGTCTCTTTTCCTTCCTCCCCTCTGCTGGATTCAAGAGGGAGAGAGATCTGAATGGGTGAGGGAGGGACAAGAGAGGTGGCGGTGGGGTTCAGCATTGAGTTTACCAAGTCAGGCAGAACGACGGCCAGGAAGCCAGGCAGGAAGGAAGACGAGCCTCTCCTCGTGAAGTGCCATTGTTGACGTGACGCGACTTGAAGCGGCTCAAGGCGGCCGCCGGGCTCCTTTGACTGCCTCATTGTGACCCACTTCTCACACCGCGGTGCCCGCTTCCCAAATGCCTCAGTGGCAAAAGTACTCATAGTCAGTGCTTGAGTTGGAGGACAAATACTACTCCTACGGAAAAAAAAAGACCTTGGTCAAAGCAGAAATTCTGATTCAATCTCCTTAATTAGGAAGTGAAGTCCAAAATTGTCTTGACGATAATGGTTGCAGTGAACCCCACAGGTTTAAACACTTTATGATTAATATTGCATTTTGAAGGATATGAATGAAGCGGGAAAATCCAACCGGTCTTTTCCATCTTCAAGGGGTGACCGTTTCGCCACTTGCCGGTGACTGAAAATGACATCACAGAGCCCGAGGGCAGAAATTGTGGACGTCACATGGCCAAATCCAGAAAACAGGTGAGTGATGATTGGTCCTTCGCTGGAAAATGATTCCACTGGTGACGATTTTTGGGGGGCGGAGAATTAAATTCGCTAGTGGCCCGTCACTTTTTCGAGAAAAAAAAAATCATTAGACTGGTCGGGAAAATCGGCGATCTGGCAAGAAAAAAAACAACGTTATAACAGTGCTGGGTAATAAAGTTATTTCATCAATAATATTGTTTTATCAGCTGAATTTTTTTATTTGTACTTGTACTTTATGACAAGTAAAAGCAAGAATGTACTTTCCCTGCAGGTTTGGAGACATCTTTAGGGGCAGTAGGCCGAAAGAAGAAGTCTCCCGGTCTCCAGCTGCTCACCAGCCCATCGGGCTAACTCTGATTTGGCCCCGCGGTGCTATGGAGCGGTTGCGGCCGACTGAAGGGCGTCCAGATAACATTATCTCCTGACCAACTGGCGGCGCCTGCATCCCCTACCTCATCCCAAAGGTAGGCTTTTAAAGCAGGCCGAGCTTTTGCTTTTATTCCGAGCCAACCAATGGGAGCGCACGGGCCGCCCGGCACTATAATGGGAGCAACCTGTGTTTTGTCGAGCGGAGTTGAGGTAATGCCACGTGTGGTGGGGGTCACACGCAGCTGCCGCGCTCGGTTTAGCTTTCATTGCTCAGTTTGTGCATTTAGTGCGTACAGATGGGCAGCGGCATGTCTCCTTTTAAAGCGGGGAGGGGCAGAAGATGAAGGGTGCCAACAACCACAGTTACTGTCAAGCAATCACTTTTTTTGTGCTGTATCACAATGTTAAAATTCAGGCTGCCTTTAGGGGAACAGTTAGAATTGTGACATGATCACAAAAACAAAGGCAAACAGAGGAAATGCGTGTTCCGTTCTCTTGTGTGTTGATTGCGCCATAGTGCCAGTAGAACGTTGCCAACTCTGGAATTAACAGGTTTTTGTTTTGTTTTGTTTGTTTCTTTTGTAGAATTGGCGTAATGGGGGCTTTACGACTTTATCCGTCGTTGTGGGATGGACGTAGTCTTTTCTCAGCCAATCCTAGTGGCATCCCGCATTTGTTTAGAAGTCAGTGCAGTGAGAGCGCAGAAAAGCCAAGATGCCCTGCGTGAGATTGCCGGAGCGGTTCCGTGCATGAGATTGGCTGGCAAACTGCTCGAACTTCCCTTGCGGATTCCGAATGTGACACTTGGAGATCACTGCACCCCTATTTATGAATGACATCACTCACACATGGAGTCCTGAATTTGTATGCCTCTGCCACTAATGCATCAAAATGACATTACACCACCCGGGCCACAGTTAGACCTGTTTTTACAGAGTCTAAAATTGTAGTACATTTTTTGTCACCAAATTTGTTGATTCACTGGGGCATGCGGTAGGAACGGCCAATGAGGCAGAGCTCATTTACCAAATTCACAAACACACTATACTAGACCATTGCCCCGACCCAAGAATGAAGTTATGCCCGTTTTTATGCCAAGTGCACGGGTGGCAGTCTACCAAAATAGGGGCCTAAGTGTTTGGTTACAGCACACCAGTTTTTTTTTCTCCCCATATTTGTAGTTTCGCATTTTCAAACTCTTTGGGGGTACCTACTGTATTTTATGTACTCAATAACATTCACAAAAAAATGTATTACTTTTGTTCCCAATTTGCCAAGAAAGTATGTTAAAGTTGAGGAGTGGCAGTTAGACGAAAGTTGTATTTTGCTGCCATCCTGTGGCAACTGTGGGCTATAAAATATTTTTCGGGGAGGGACCGAGATACAATACTTGCAGATTGCCGCTATTCACGGATGGTAGGACTTGGTCCCTATCGAATAGCGAATGTAATGAACCCAACGGTGTTGCCGTTGTAAATATGTAAATATACAGTTCAGCATTCACAAATTCAATGTATTCACGCATATTTGGTGGAACTGTCACATATATATTTTTGAAACCTATTGTATTATTTGCAGAAACCATTGTTAATTTGTGTTTTCATTTACCTCAGTCCATATTCAGATTGTTTTTGTTTCACGGCAAGCATAATAATAATAATAATAATAATACATTTTATTTGTGGGCGCCTTTCTAGAAACTCAAGGACACCTTACAACAAGCAGTTAAAATCACGAGTACAATGTTAAAAAACTACATCAAATAAGATAAGAAAAAAATACAACAAAATAAATAAATAAAACAATGGCTTTATGGTCTGAGTGAATAGGCTTGTCGAAACAGATGTGTTTTGAGGCGGGATTTGAAATGTGTTAATGAGGCTGTATTACGAAGGTCAGCGGGGAGTGAGTTCCATAGCTGGGGAGCAGAGCGACTGAAGGCTCTATTTCCCATGGTGACGAGGCGAGCAGGGGGGACAGAGAGGAGGACAGAGGAGGAGGAACGAAGAGAGCGGACAGGCGTAGGAATATGGATGAGGTCAGATAGGTATGGAGGGGCTAGGTCATGAATGGATTTGAATGTGAGTAGCAGGATTTTATATTGAATGCGGTGTAAAATGGGAAGCCAGTGGAGATGTTGGAGGACAGGTGTAATATGGTTTATGTATGGCGTGAGTGTGATAATGCGGGCGGCTGAATTTTGGACCAGCTGAAGCTTATGGAGGGTTTTTTGAGGGAGACCAAACAGAAGGGAATTACAGTAATCGAGTCGCGAGGTGACGAGGGTGTGTACAAGTATAGCAGTGGACTGAGGAGTGAGAGAAGAGCGGAGCCGGTGGATGTTTCGAAGATGATAATATGCAGAACGAGTGATGTGGTTGATATGTGAGGTGAAGGAGAGGGTGCTATCAAGGATGACACCCAGACTCTTGACCTGAGGGGAGGGGGAGATGGAAGAGCTTTCGAAGGGAATGGAGAAGTTGTTTATTTTGTTTAGATTGGATTTAGTGCCTATAAGGAGGAATTCAGTTTTATTGCTATTCAGTTTGAGGAAATTTGAGGTGAACCAAGATTTTAATTCCTGCAGGCAGTTGGTTAGGGAGGATGGTGGAAGTACGGTATTAGGTTTGGTAGAGATGTAGAGCTGGGTGTCATCCGCGTAGCAATGAAAATGAATGTGATGTTTCCTGAAGATATTACCCACGGGAAGAAGATAGATTAGAAATAGCAATGGGCCAAGGACAGAACCCTGAGGAACACCTGAAGTGAGGGGAAAGGGGTGAGATCTAAAACGTTTGAGCTGGATAAACTGGGTGCGGTCAGAAAGATAGGAGCGGAACCAGGAGAGGGGGATGCTGGTGATGCCAATGGAGGAGAGTCTGTCGAGGAGGATGGAGTGAGAGATGGTGTCAAAGGCTGCACTGAGGTCAAGCAGGAGGAGGATGGCGAGTGAACCGGAGTCAGCAGAGAGAAGAAGGTCATTGCATATTTTGAGGAGGGCAGTTTCAGTACTATGGAGGGGACGGAAGCCAGATTGAAATTGTTCGTATAGCTTATTGGAGGAAAGATGGGTGTGAAGTTGAGCAGCTACTGTTTTCTCTAGAAGTTTGGAGATGAACGGAAGGTTTGATATGGGACGAAAGTTGTTCAAGTCGCAGGGATCAGAGCCAGGTTTCTTCAGTATGGGAGTGACAGCAGCAGTTTTGAGATGAGATGGTACAATGCCAGTAGAGAGGGAAGTTTGAATAATGTTAGTGATGAGAGGGGAGAGGGCCGGGATAGAAGCTTTGACTAAAACAGTAGGGAGAGGGTCAAGCTGACAAGTAGAGGATTTGGACTTCTGGATTAAGATGGAGATTTGGTGGACAGATGGGGATGTGAATGCAGAGAATAGGTGGGTAGGAACCGGGGAGAATGGAGAAGGAGGGTTAGGAGCAGCTGAAGGGGTGAGTTGCTGGTGGATAAGTTGGATTTTGGATGTAAAAAATGAGGCCAGAGTATTACAAAAATCAGTGGAATAGAGATGTGAGGGAAGAGTGTCAGCAGGTTTAGTGAGTTTAGAAATGAGTGAAAAGAGTGATCTGGGGTTGCCTTCATTGGAACTGATTAATCCAGAGTAGAAGATTGATTTGGCTTTGGATATTGAGTCCTTGTAATGGAGAAAGTGGGTAGTGTACATTTCTTTATGAATGGCGAGTCCAGTTTTTCTATATAATCTTTCAAGTTGACGGCCTTTTGATTTAAGTTGTCTGAGGGTAGGGGTAAACCAGGGTGCTGTTTGGTTGAAGGAGACAGTTCGGGTTTTGAGTGGGGCCAGGATATTGAGAATGTTATGGAGATTTGTATTGTAGTGTGTCAAAAACTCATCTGTTGTAGAAAGACAATCAGTACTGGGGAGGTTGTTGATAAGTGATTCTAAATTGTCCGGGTTAATGTCCTTGATTTTACGGAAATGTATAATGCGTTGTGGGTTGGATTTGAAAAATGACAGGTTAACATTGAATGAAAGCAATAGATGATCTGTGTATGGGAGGAGATCGGTTTTACAGTTTGTTGGTGATAATCCAATACAGCAGATCAAGTCCAGAATATGTCCTTTACTGTGTGTGGGAAAGTTGACATACTGTTGAAAACCAAAACTGTCCAGACAGGAGGTAAAGTCTTTGGTAAGTGAGTCATTGATATTGTCCATGTGTATATTAAAATCTCCTAAGAGAATCACATTTGGTGATAGTGTATACAGATGAGTGAGGAGTGTAGTAATGTCAGTGATAAAATTCTTGTTTGGTTTTGGTGGACGGTAAATAGTGGCAATCAGTGTGGGAGTTGATCCAGAGAGCTGTATAACAGTCGCTTCAAAAGATAAAAAAGCAGGCACATTTACAGGTGCAAATTTCCAATCCTCGCGCAGAATCATCGCGAGGCCGCCTCCCCTCCCAGTCGTGCGCGGCACAGCGTGATAAACAAAGCCCGGTGGAGTAGCTTCATTAAGAGTACCATAATCATCTGGCTGCTGCCAGGTCTCAGTCAGACACAGAATGTCAAACTCACGGTCTGTCAGGAGGTCGTGGACGAACTGGCCCTTGCTCGTAAGGGAGCGGATGTTCAGTAGGCCAACGTTGACAGGAGTGCAGCTGCGAGCGACCGCGATGCTATCCGACCTCGGGACGCGTGTCAACACAGAGGCATCCGCACGGCGTCCGGTGTTCTTCCGTGGGCGGCGAGCGGTGGACCAGAACGACCTGATGGAGCTGGAGTTGTCGTATCGATAGTTTCGGCGTGAGCCCCGGTGAGTGCACCTTCGCCGGGGCACGTAAAGGATGTCCGGGTGTTGGAGCAGAGCAGGCGGTGGTGGACCGTGTTGATTAAAGTTGAGTTTGAGCTCAGTGGCTGCATATTGGTGAAGCGCTTCCAATGAGTGGTGGAAAACACACAGAGCGAACCAGCAGAAAGCAAGCCACTCACAGCTGATTGACATAGCCGGACCGGAGTAATGAAGTCGGGAAGCGGCAACAGTTAGTGGGTAAGCTAGCCGCTAGCCGCAACTCAACGACAACTCAATACTCGATGACAGGTAATGACAGTTCGGCCGATCGAGTGTGGATTGATCATTGTTCACTCGGTGACCATAAAAGCAGGTCGACATAAAATATGTCGGCTATAAAAGATAAAAAATTGACATGAAATGGACTTAAAAATCAAAAAAATCACGGGGAGTAGCGGCGTCCAAAATTCGCCAGCGTTCACTCCGGAAGTGACGCATAAGTAAGCATGAATTGTTTCCTATCAATCCCGAATAGCGGGAGTCTACTTCAGCTGTATGTTCGGGACGGGGCCACTGATCATCATATTACCATATTGTCCTTGATTTTGTTTGTTGGCATTTTTATGATGAATTTTGAAGAGTTGACAAGCCCAATAAAATGATGTGGAGGGCCAGTTCTGGCCTGTGGACCTTGAGTTTGACACCATGCTTTGAAGAGACAATCGACTTTGGGTTTCATTCATTCATTCATCTTCCGAGCCGCTTGATCCTCATTAGGGTCGCGGGGGGTGCTGGAGCCTATCCCAGCTGTCTTCGGGCAGTAGGCGGGGGACACCCTGAATCGGTTGCCAGCCAATCGCAGGGCACACAGAAACAAACAACCAGTCGCACTCACACTCACACCTAGGGACAATTTAGAGCGTCCAATCAGCCTGCCACGCATGTTTTTGGAATGTGGGAGGAAACCGGAGCACCCGGAGAAAACCCACGCAGGCCCGGGGAGAACATGCAAACTCCACACAGGGAGGCCAGAGCTGGAATCGAACCCGGTACCTCTGCACTGTGAAGCCAACGTGCTAACCACTGGACTACCGGGCCGCCACTTTGGGTTTTTTCATATGAATACAGTAAGTTTAATGTTCTGTTTTGCTTGAAGATGCTGCGAGTCGGGATGCAAAAAGGACAAAAAAATGGCAATGGTAGACTCCGTTCCCAATTCCAAGTTGGTGTCGTTTCCCGGAACTTTGCCATAAAGGTGCAACTGATGCAAGTTTTTACAAGTAGTGTGAAAGAGTGCCTTCAATCTCTGTATCAGACCCGAAGGCTCTTGACTGTTTTGAACTTTCTTTTACTGCCCATGTTGGCCAGCTTGGTGTGCACCCCCCGCCACTCCCCTGCCACCCCCCCAACCTCCACCTCCCGTCTACACATCTTCCTCTCTCCCATCTGGCACCCAGCAGAATATAACACATCATTAAAAGTATTTTCTAATATTATCTGCTCCGGGTCAGTCTTGCTTGCGAAACAACCCTCGCAGTTTGGTGTTAAATATTGGACTCACCTCTTAGAACTACGATGAGAATTCCTCATCACCCCCCCCCCCCCCTGCCCGTTCCCCCCAGCCCCTGCCTCCCCTTCGCCCGCACCATCTTCCCTTCTCTGGACCAAACAAGCAGCCTGTGTTTGTTTCCACTATGGTCTTTCCTGATTGCACGACACGGCAAATTCCGGTTGGCTGTAATCTCGCCGTTAAGAGACAGCCACCGAATTAACGAGAGAGCCCATTTGGCACACATGCTTCCACTTTTCTGTTTGTTGCCTCAACTTAATTCGTACAATTTCGCCTTAATTAGGCCGCCTTTCAAGCTAGGGTGTAGGTAATGCGAGGCACTCTCCCCTCCACTCCCCCCCTTCCTTTCAAATTGCAGACGCGGGCTTGGGTTGCTTGGAAATGGAAGAGCCTCAATTGCAGCCATTTCCTCACCAGTGTACTGAGAGGTCCTATTACAGCGTTTAGGTCAGTGCAATTGGTGTCATTACAGGCAGCCCACTTCCTCCACCAAACGTAATGAATTAGCCCGAATTTTTTGGCTGCCCTGATTGGAGTTGCCAGGGGAGATGAGTATGAATCGTGTGTGTGTGTGTGGGGGGGGGGGTTAATGACGGTATGCGTTCCAGGGCGGATGCGTGTCGGCGTGGGGTGGACACGAGGGCAGCTCGCACGCTGGCGTAATGGCTTAATGTCGCTGGTGACAGGCAGCCGGGCAACACGGAAAAGGTGCTACTGTGCTCTGCTTGCAGACTGTGACTGAAGTGCCAGACCCTACCTGCCGCAAATGACTCTACCCTACATCAAACAGCATTTTAGGCTCAGAAATGGACAAACCCCAGCTAATGTTGTTGTTTACAGATGCTTTTGTTGAGCGATTTGTTGTGCTCAAAATGTGAAGAGCTTCATTGTTTTTTTTTGTTTTTTTTTGATATTCAGGCAACCAAGGAAACCATAACAATGTCCCAAACGATAATTATACAATATTTGATTCAATTATTTTTAACTTTGTCTTTCCACGCGACAACTACAAGGTCACGCAACGCAAATTGCATCAAATCAGAAGTGCATGAGCAGTAGTTATACAATATGATACAATTTGTTTGTCACCATGTCACCGTTATTTTGAAGTGTCATTAGTCAATTTCAAATGGTGAAAATAGCTTGAGAGCACTTATTATCAGACCGGTTACCAGTGGGATTATTTATACCTGAGCACTCACTGATGCCGATACCAAGTACCGATACAACTAATACTTATGATACATTTATCCATCCATTCCATCCATTTTCTGATCCACTTTATCCTCACAAGGGTTGCGTAGGGTGCTGTCTTCAGGCAGTAGGTGTAGGACACCCTGAACTGGTTACCAGCAAATCGCAGGCATACAGAGACGAACAACCATCCACACTCACACCTTGGGACAATTTTGAGTGTTCAATCAGCCTGCCACGCATGTTTTTGGAATGTGGGAGGAAACCGGAGAACCCAGATAAAACTTACGTAGCCCCGGGGAGAACATGTAAACTCCACACAGGGAGGCCGGAGCCGGAATCGAACCCACGACCTCTACACTGTGAGGTCGACGCGCTAACCAGTCGATCACCGGGCCGCCCTACTGATGATACATACAATTTAAATCAACACAATGAGAAATAATTCTGAGCAAAGACCTTTCTGACTTTCACTTAATGATTCACCGATGTGTCAAATGGCTGCAGTCCAGCAGCCAACGACTGCCAAGGTAAACTTTTGTCAGATTTAAGATGTATTTATTTATTTATTGCATTACGTGTCAGTGGCCGGTATCAGCATCCTTCACTCGGACCCCCATACCTTGAAATAAAGGATGTATCGGTACGCGCCCATCCACACCGATGACCCTTTTGTATCTTTAAAGTGTCTATGAAATCATAAAATTCTGCCTTATGTGCCCTCAATGTTGATGGTCTTAATGTTTTTTGTTGTTGTTTGTTTGTTTATCAATACCATAGTTGGCACATGAACAAACAAGCCCACAGGGAATGATTGTAATGGAGGCTTGTTGACATAATAATTTTTTTCATTGCTGTTACCAGCTATGAATCTTTTTTTACATTTTTTATTTTTTTTAATGGAGACACCCCCCACCACTACACCCCCCTGCCACCCAACTCCACTTTTGAAAAGAGGAACTTTTACATTTGTGTCTGAAAAGGACTTGTGAAGTTCAGTCATTCTATTGACTATAAGCATTTGATAGGCACATGGGACAAAAGTAGCTCATATGTTTGCTTTTTAACAAGTCCAGTGTGACAGGAAAATGGGTCTGAACCTCATAAAAATGCGAACGGCGCTGCTATTTCTTTCATTTCTTGTGCTCCACTTTTTCCTTTTCCTCCTCGTGGGTCGTCTCTAATGTCAGTTAGAGTAGTAGAATAAAAAATGAAAGCCTCCTATGTCTCAGTGTAAACACCATGTGTCGGCTTCATCCATGTGTCCGTCACGTGTGGCTGTTTACTATGGTTTGAATGATGATAGGCCAATGAAATCATGTCATGTTATCTTATATATACTGTATATATCCATCCATCATCCATCCATTTTCCACCGCTTATCCGGGGTCGGGTCGCGGGGGCAGCACCTTTAAGAGGGAAGCCCAGACTTCCCTCTCCCCATCCACTTCTTCGAGCTCTTCGTGGCGGATCCCGAGGCGTTCACATGCCAGCTGTTTGACATAGTCTCTCCAGCGTGTCCTGGGTCGTCCTCTGGGTCTACTGCCAGTGGGACATGCCCGGAACACCTAACCAGCGAGGCGTCCAGGAGGCATCCTAATAAAATGCCCGAGCCACCTCATCTGGCTCCTCTCGATTTGGAGGAGAAGCGGCTCTACTCTGAGCCCTTCCGGATGACCGAGCTTCTCAAGTTATCTCTAAGGGAGAGCCCGGACACCCTGCGGAGAAAACTCATTTCGGCCGCTTGTATCTGGGATCTCGTTCTTTCGGTCATGACCCTTAGCTTGTGACCATAGATAAGATATCCTTTATTTGTCCCACAATGGGGAAATTTACAGCCTCCAGCAGCAAGAATGTATGTAGAAAGAAGAAGAGAAAAAAAAAAACAACAACAAACATCTTTCAATTAAATACAATATGAACACAAATGGGCGGCCCGGTAGTCCAGTGGTTAGCATGTTGGCTTCACAGTGCAGAGGTACCGGGTTCGATTCCAGCTCCGGCCTCCCTGTGTGGAGTTTGCATGTTCTCCCCGGGCCTGCGTGGGTTTTCTCCGGGTGCTCCGGTTTCCTCCCACATTCCAAAAACATGCGTGGCAGGCTGATTGGACGCTCTAAATTGTCCCTAGGTGTGAGTGTGAGTGCGAATGGTTGTTCGTCTCTGTGTGCCCTGTGATTGGCTGGCAACCGATTCAGGGTGTCCCCCGCCTACTGCCCGGAGACAGCTGGGATAGGCTCCAGCACCCCCCTCGACCCTAGTGAGGATCAAGCGGTTCGGAAGATGAATGAATGAATGAATGAATGAATGAATGAATGAATGAACACAAATGGATAAATCGCAGTACTATTTACAATTTACCTTCACATCATTTAATTATTATTATTATTATGATTGTTATTTTTTATTCATCAGCCTGACAGCAGTCGGTAGGAACGAGCGTCGGTATCTCTCCTTCTTGCAGCGCGGGTGTAACAGTCTCTGGCTGAAGGAGCTACCAAGTGCTGTCAGGGCGGGCTGGAGGGGGTGGGAGGGACTGGCCATCATAGCTTTTAGCTTAGTTAGCATCCTTCTGTTGCCCACCTCCTCCAGAGTGTCAAGGGAGCAACCCAGGACAGAACTGGCCTTCCTGACCAGTCGCTCCAGTCTCTTTCTGTCCCGGGCCGAGATGCTGCCTGACCAGCAGACAATGCCATAATAGATGGCCGAGGCCACCACCGAGTTATAGAACGTCTTAAGGAGTGACCCCTGAACCCCAAAAGACCTCAGTTTCCTGAGTAGGAAGAGTCGGCTCTGTCCTTTCCTAATCAGGGTGTCCGTGTTTGTGGACCAGTCCAGTTTGTCGTTGAGAAGAACACCAAGGTACTTGTAGGAGGTCACCCTCTCTATGTCCATACCCTGGATGTTCATCGGTGCTGGTGAGGACTTTTTCCTGCAGAAATCCACAACCAACTCCTTAGTTTTCCTCGGGTTGATCTGGAGGAGATTCTGCTGGCACCAGTCCACAAAGTCCTTTGTCAGTCCCCTGTACTCCCGATCATCCCCTTCTGTAATGAGGCCAACAATCGCAGAGTCATCGGAGAACTTCTGAAGGTGGCAGTTTGGAGTGTCATGTCTGAAGTCCGAGGTGTAGAGGATGAACAGGAATGGAGCCAGAACAGTCCCCTGCGGCGCTCCAGTGCTGCAGAGAAGCCGGTCCGACTCACAGCTCTGCAATCTCACGTACTGCGGCCGATTTGTGAGGTAATCTATGATCCATGCTGTGAGATGGTGGCCCACTCCGGCGTTCTGCAGTTTGCCTCCCAGCAAATTGGGCTGGATGGTGTTGAAGGCACTGGAGAAATCAAAGATCATGATTCTCACAGTGCTCCCAGCCTTCTCCAAGTGTGACAGCACTGAGTGGAGGAGGTAGATAATGGCGTCTTCCACGCCGATGCCAGGCTGATAGGCAAACTGCAGCGGGTCCAGTGACGGGCTCACCAGCGGTCCAAGGTGGGCGAGGATGAGTCTCTCCAGCGTCTTCATCAGGTGAGACGTCAGCGCCACCGGTCTGTAGCTGTTCAGCTCCTTAGGGTGGAGGGTCTTGGGCACTGGGACCAGGCACGAAGTTTTCCACAGCTGTGGAGCTCTGCCCAGCTTCAGGCTCAGGTTGAAGATGTGCTGGACAATGTTGGAACGTAGATCGACCGGTAAATTGAGAGCTTCGCCCTTTGGCTCACTTCATACTTTACCACGACAGACCAATATAACGTCCACATCACAGCAGACGCTGCACCGATCCGCCTGTCGATCTCTCGCTCCCTCCTGCCCTCACTCATGAACAAGACCCCGAGATACTTAAACTACTCCACTTGGGGCAAGATCTCGGAGACACTCCACTCTTTTCCGACTGCGGACCATTGTTTCAGACTTGCAGGTGCTGATCTTCATCCCAACTGCTTCACACTCAACTGCGAAAAGCTCCAGTAAGAGTTGAAGAGCCCCGCTTGAAGGAGCCAACAGTACCACATCATCTGCAAAAAGCAGCGATGCAATACTGAGACCACCAAAACTGACCCCCTCAACGCTTCGGCTGCGCCTAGAAATTCTGTCCATAAAGGTGATGAACAGAATCGGCGACAAAGGGCAGCCTTGGCGGAGTCCAACTCTCACTGGAAATGATTCCGACTTATTGCCGGCAATGCGAACCAAACTTTGACATCGGCAGTTAGGGACCGAACAGCCCGTATCAGGGGCTCGGTACCCCATACTCCCGAAGCACCCCCCACAGAACTCCCCGAGGGACACGGTCAAATGCCTTCTCCAAGTCCACAAAACACATGTAGACTGGTTGGGCAAGTTCCCACGTACCCTCGAGGACCCTGCTAAGGGTGTTGAGCTGGTCCACAGTTCCACGGCCAGGACGAAAACCACACTGCTCCTCCTCAATGTGAGGCTCGACTTCCTGACGTACCCTCCTCTCCAGCACCCCTGAATAGACCTTACCAGGGAGGTTGAGGAGTGTGATCCCTCTGTAGTTGGAACACACCCTCCGGTCCCCCTTTTTAAAAAGAGGGACCACCACCCAGAGGCACTCTCCCCGATGACCACGTGATGCTGCAGAGGCGTGTGAACCAAGACAGCCCCACAGCATCCAGAGCTTTGAGGAACTCCGGGCGTATCGCATCCACACCCTAGGCCTTGCCACCGAGGAGCTTTTTAACCACATCGGTGACTTCAACCACAGAGATAGAAGAGCCCACCTCAGGATCCTCAGAGTCTGCTTCCTCCGAGGAAAGCGTGTTGGTGGAGTTGAGGAGGTCTTCGAAGTATTCTGCCCACCGGTTCACAACGTCCCGAGTCGAAGTCAGCAGCGCCCCATCCCCACTGTACACAGTGTTAGTGGTGCACTGCTTCCCCCTCCTGAGACGTCGGATTGTGGACCAGAATTTCCTCGAAGCCGTCCGGAAGTCGGCTTCCATGGCAACACAGAACTCTTCCCACGTCCGGGTTTTTGCCTCGGCGACCACCGAAGCTGCGTTCCGCTTAGCCAGTCGATACCCGTCAGCTGCCTCTGGGGTCCCACAGGCCATAAAGGCCCGATAGGACTCCTTCAGGTTCACGGCATCCCTTACTGCTGGTGTCCACCAGCGAGTACGGGGGTTACCGCCACTACAGGCACCGACCACCGTACGGCCACAACTCAAATTGGCCGCCTCAACAATAGAGGCGCGGAATGTCCCCCGCCTCCCCTGGGACATGGGAAAAGCTCTGCCGGAGGTGGGAGTTGAAACTGTTTCTGACAGGGAATTCCGTCAGACACTCCCAACAAACCCTCACAATACGTTTGGGTTTGGGTCTGCCAGCACGGACCGGCATCTTCCCCCACCATCGGAGCCTACTCACCACCAGGTGGTGATCAGTTGACAGCTCCGCCCCTCTCTTCACCCGAGTGTCCAAAACATGAGGCTGCAAATCCGATGATACAACCACAAAGTCAATCATCGAACTGTGGCGAAGGGTGTCCTGCTGCCAAGTGCACATATGGACGCCCTTATGTTTGAACAAGGCATTCCTTATGGACAATCCGTGACGAGCACAGAAGTCCAACAACAAAACACCACACAAGTTCTGATCGGGTGAGAGGGAATGGAGATTTGAAGAAGATCTGACAGATAGAGGGGCGCAAGGTTGTGGATGGCTTTGAATGTATTATATATATATATATATATGGAAACCAGTCATATATATATATATATGTATATATATATATATATATATATATATATATATATATATATATATATATATATATATATATATATATATATATATATATATATATATATATATATATATATATATATATATATATATATATATATATATATATATATATATATATATATACAGTATATATTTTCAGTGAATTCAAGCTCCCAGAAAAAAAACAACTTCATCCACCAAGATGATCCCTGTCATGGCACATTCCCTCCCACAAATATCATTTGCAGTCGCAGTGGTTCTTTTGATAGTCAGATGAAAGCCTGCTGGAAAAGAAACACTGCAGAGACATGCTGTTTCATAGTTACGGCACTTTCCCCCCTGATGCATATCTTGACAGCCTTGGCCACCATGTCCAAAACCACAAGTGTTAAACTCACAGTTTGTGGGCCAAAGCCAGTCCTCTGAGTCATTTTTAGTAACAAACGTGATATGGAGCGCTTGTCTTTGCAGGCCAGCTTCATGCTCACACTTATGTCAAGGGTGCTATAATCATTCAAGCAACAGAGTGAACACAAGCGGTGCAGCAGCCTAATATTTGTGCCGTACTGATGAATCAAGAGGTGTTCGAACATCTCAATGAATACTATGTCAGTCTGTCTGTCTTATACTGCCCCTAGTAGGCCAAGGCAGCCATACCAGAAAGAGCAGCACAACAGCCAACCGACTGATGCAGTTTGACAAAAACTGTTTAGTCATTTGTCAAATGTATGTAATTATTACATTCATGTAAATTTTTATACAGAACAATTTCATTGAGTGCTATTATTCCTCATTAAAATACCAATTTATTTTGGGGTGTAGGGGGCTTGGCTGGAACAGATTGAGAACATTTCTATTCTTTGAATGTGAAACGGTGATTTGAGATACAAGTGGAACAAATTTTTCTTTCATGTACCCTATAACCTGATAACATGATAAGCTGTCCACTGTAGTAACCACTGTCCCTAAAAGGGTTAAACTCATATCTCAAAGCACTGTATTTTTTTGCAATTTCTGTTATGTGCTAAGATTCCACAAGACAGCGACAAAGCCCTTGTGATTAGGAAAGTAGGAATTGTGCCAATAACGTATGGAGCAGTGATACATCTCGTCTCCTACGGATGACAACATATTTGGACCGTCTTCGGTCACCATGAAGCAGCAAACCTTGTACGTGGTTGCAAAGCAAATTCTTCACAAAAGGATTCATAAGCGGTGTTCCGTAAATGATGAGTGAAGACATTTCAGTGTGTGAAGGCTTTTAGCGCTTACCTTTTTAAGAGAAGGAGGCTAGAAGGTCAGTTTGAATAATGGTGTTCTTTGGATGCTCCGAGATGATTCAGTGCAGTCGTGAAGTTTCGCCATTGTCAAAGCTGATGTGAAATCATTCACCCATTACGCTGACGCTACGATGGGGCTACAGTGTCTTTGATTGGAGAGAACTGTCAAAAAGCCCTTCATGTTTAAAGGCATGATTGCAATTTATTTTTAGGGAGGACGGTGGCGTGAGTGGAAAATTGAAGCCTCTCCAGAAAACAAAAGCAAACTGGCCATGAACTTGAATGAGAAGCCATTTATCATCATATAAATGTGATTACAGTACTTCTAACGTTTTCAAGGATTAGTAAATCAATCCCATGGCATGACTTTCTTGTCACCAACATAAATTCTATGAGATCATGGACTGAATTCAAACTCAAAGCGGAATGACAGAAACCAAACAGACTTGTGACTGGGAGGGAGGGGGGTGGGGGGGTATCCACATAATTTTGCTTCTAATGGAAAACGATTAGAATAATGTTGTTTTGGTGGATTGCTTACACGACAGCAGTTGGAGCATTGCAACGTGTAAACGAGTCTGAAGTTTCTGATAACAAAAACATTGCAGTTACTGTTTAAATGCTGAAAACACAGAACATGTGCATGTTAAGTGTTCCATCTGCGAACAGGTGACTATGTCACTCAAATTGGTGGAACACAGTGCCGTAGTAGTCTTCATGCAAATAAATTCTCACACCGCTAATGTATCCAGTGGAGCCTCATTAGTAACTTACCATATCCATTACTTTAAAAAAAGTTGAGGATACGATCTTTGGATTTGGGGTAAACTTGTAGGCTGTACCTAAAATGTACCATAACCTTAACAGGTGAACTTAATTTGATCTGCCATAAACTTTGGAATGCACATGCACAACTTTGGCATGGCCTAATGACTGGTTTCCATGTATACAACTATTTTAATTACCGGTAGCAGTATGAGCTTTTGCTATCTTTCTTTTTATTTCTTTCTGGGGAGTCATCTGCGAAGACAAAGTTAAATGAACCTTCTCTCTTCTGTTTTTAGTACGAGCAGTCAGGAAGCCCTAAAACGTTTCCTCTTGTTGTAAAAGTTGTCTCTTGGGAATTTCTCCCGTACTGCAGCTTGGTAGAGGTGCTCATGAAAAGCTAGCGGATAGAACTGTCTCGTCAATACATTTCCTGATTCAATTATAATCGGTACAGTAAGTATTCTCTCGTAAGGAATGATATTTGCGTTGTCCAATCTTTGCTTATAACAGAATTTCCTTATTTGGGATACGATTATGGTACATGTCCGTTATGAAGTATGTGAACAAAATACAGTACATGAGTAACAACACAAGTAATGAAATGCAAAAATATATGCTCCAAACACTGTTTATAAGAAAATGAGGACTATTTGCTACAAAATGAGACTAGTAACAGACCTGCTGGCTTTTCTTTCCACTCACTCATTGTCTCTAACTTGACCTCCCCTCAATCGCCACCCAAGACAGTGTTGCTCGGCTGACGTCATGCAACGAACTTTTAAATCCAGCCACGGGATGCTTCAAAGTTCTCGATGCCCATAGTTAGTGCAATGGAACTCGCCTTCTCTCTAATTTGTGGTCCAGTTATCAATTAACTGGACCGCTAACTGTTAGCGGAAGGTTTTTAGTATTATAACAGGTAAAGCCTTCCAGAAAACGTTCGCTTACTCGACTGTCCGTCGAGCCACAAGCAATTTACTCTGAGCAGCTTATTGGATGCATTTCACTCTCTCTTCCACGGTCATTACTGTTCCTCTTCGTTTGGATGGCATGATCAACAGGACGTAAATGTAAATGAACAAAATTAAAAATTCGTTCACTATTCCAGTAAAACTAATGTTAATAGAGTCACTTACTTGTCGCCGTTTTGAATCCAATGAGAGTAGAATCGGCTCAGACAGAGTTAATCTTTAGTATTGAGCGGGATTTGCTTGTGTTTGCGCCACTGCGGGCTTCCGTATGGCTTCGGGGTTCCGGGGACTGGACCTTCCGTTGTTATGAATCGATCGTTAATGTAATAATCGTAGTCTAAATTTTAATGCTTAGGTTTTTATTTCGGGGCAAGGAATTTCCATTTGAAAGAAGTCCGTAGACGGAAATAGCTGCTGTATTCCAATTGATCGTCATCTTTTTCTTACTGGTTCCATTTTAACATCATAAATCAAAGGTGACACTTCACAATTGATCAATCTGATCATCATCAACACACACCAATAGCACTGGAGCCCCGCAGGGATGCGCCCCTCTCTCTACTACTTTTCTCCCTGACACGAACGAATTCACCTCAACACACCCAGCCGTCAAACTCATAAAGTTCGCAGACGACACCACAGTCATCAGTCTCATCAAAGACGGCGATGAGTCTGCATACTGGCAAGAAGTGGAGCAGTTCCTTCAAGTTCCGAGGAATCAGTCTCCCAGGACATGAAGTGGGAGGTCAACACCAACTGCATCCTGAAAAAGGCCCAGCAGAGGATGTACTTCCTGAGGCTGCTGAGGAAGCATGGATTTGAGGTGCTCAAACAGTTCTACACAGCAGTATCGAATCAATCCTATGTTCTTCCATCATGGTTTGGATTGGGGCCGCCACGAAAAGGACAAAATCCGACTGCAACGGACAGTTTGGACTGTGGAAAATATCATTGGCCCCGCCCTATCCACTCTTGAGGACTTGCACACCGCAAGAACCAAGACTGGACCCCCTGCACCCTGGCCACCACCTTTTCCAGCCACTCCCCTCATGCAGGTGCTACCGATCCATGCGCACCAAATCCAGCAGACACTTAAACAGCTTCTTCCCTCTAGCCATTAACTCCCTAAACGGTAACCCAAATCTACCTATCTAGTGGCTCTTTGCAATTTTGCACAACCCTGTGGAACAGCATTAACACTATAATCACTGTAGCTCCAGCTCTGTACTCACTTGAACAACTGTCACAATCTATATTCCACAGCACCAGAAACTTTAAAGCGCACAAGGACATCTGCACAATTGCACACTTGCTGTACTACAAATACTGCTGCTGGTCTCTTTAAAATGGTGCAATGATTTTCTGCACCAACTGCACAACTGTTAGAGTATTGTATTCTATCACTGATCACTTTAGCTTTGTTGATACTTAAACATTGTCTCACAGCTGTCATTGGGTGGCACCACCGCACAACGGTACATTTACATTCCATACGTATTTGTCATGTCCTTGTTTATGATGATACAAGTCCAGCCTGCACGACTGGAGAGAAATTCCTTGTATGTTCTACATACTTGACCAAAAAAGATTATTTTGATTCTGATCAATTCATCATGTTCTCAAGGGGGGAAGTGGCCACTGAGTAGCATCGTCAGGTTTCTACACACAGTGTGAAACTGTCAGAAAAAAAGGCATAGAAGTCTTGGTGATCCCCAGTGCAATATTTTTGAATTATTGCACTAAATCTAAATGTCCTGACATAACTTGTGACTCCCCATCGTTCCCTTCTGCCTTCACGGGCCCTCGCCCCCTCACTCCACCTATCCTCCAGTTATTTGACACCGCAGGAGACGCCAGGCATTCAGGACATTCTTTGTCCCTGGAGAAAGGAGGCGGGTGATCGTGGCGGAGGGAGGGATGGCTGCTCCATGCGGGAGAGGAAACAATACATCCAAGTCCTCGTCTATTGCACCTCAATAAGAGTTCCTCTTTGTACGCACACACACACACACACACACACACACACACACACACACACACACACACACACACACACACACACACACACACACACACACACACACATACATACACACTCCTTGACCAGCTCACATAGGAAAGGGGTGGAGCTGAGGGTAACGAGGCAGCATGCAGTCACAATAAGGGGCGAGAAGAAAGAAACGCACCCTGCCACTAGCCGCACCCCCAACCCCCTTTTTTTTGGGGGGGGGGGATGCCAACATGCTTCGATCCCGACTTTTTTCCCACAGTAACAGAGGGAAAAAAACTTCCCCTCTCTGCCTCCCTCCTTCATGTTCCACTGCCTGACTTTGACTTTGGCATCGGAAGTGTTGCTTGTGTGTTCATTCATCTTCTTCTGCCCTGTGATGGGCCCATTTTTGCACCATTTCTGACAAACAAATCAGGTGTGGCATGAGTAAGCAATGCTGTCTAATAAAACGGTACATTTTAGAGTGGACCTTTTGTTGTGAGCGCCTTAAGGCACATCTGTGCAATAGTCATGATTTCTATTCAGCATCTTGATAGGCCATACCTGTGATTACTATTATCTTGGCAAAGGAGAAGTGCTCAGACCGACTCAGAACCGATTTGTTAACACTGGTCTTTTGTTCACGTCGAAAAAGTTGTAGATGTTTGAAATTATCTCGTGAAAAATTTAAAAAACAAAAACAAAGTCTTGCCTTTATATTGATGTCCAGTGTATGGACAAACAATGCATACACTACATGTGAAAAAGCAACACCAAGCATTCTCGATGGACCCTCTGACTATTTACCACTGAAGCAACATTTTTTTTGAAGATATTGTTTGGAAGCAGATTTGGTTTTTGTCATTCATCAAACTGCTCCAAAGCACACGTGGAGGTGTTAAAATATTATTTAAATCAGACTTCAATCGGACATCAGGGGGCACTTGTGTCGCCAAGATTAAAGAGCAAAATTAGATCCTTTTGTCATGGTGTGGCATTTGACGACATTAACACACAAGACAGAAACCACCACCATGAGTTGTACCTCCCTTGTACTGTGAGGATGCTGCCAAATTTGCATGAACAAGTAAGCTAGTCTCTTAACTCTTTGAGCACCATTGACGTGAAATGGCGTCAATGGGAATACCAAAAAGGAACGCAAATTGTCATCAACTACATTTTTTTTTAATGGGAATGGCCGGAGAAAAGCCTTGACCAACTCTGGTTTGGTCATTAAGATGGGAAAGTAAAGAAAATCAAACAATGGCCATCAGATGCGAGCTTTGGGTCTATTTTTGATGAGATCACCGTGTATCAAAACAATGTTTGAAACTTGTTTTGGACCTCTGGAAATTCGACTGCTGCAAGCAGCATGTCATTGTCATGCTAAATCTACTTCAAAGAATGTCAAAAAGAGAGAAAAAAATTATTATTTCAATGCAATGTCGTAATATGGAACACACACACACACACACACACACAAAAACAAACTCATGTCCAGTACGATGGATGCACACACTACTAAATACTACTACCACTACACTACTAAATACTATACCACTAAATAGCATGCAAATAGTTTAAAATGTTTGTCAAGTGTAAAATTGTTACACTGGTGAATATTTGTAAATAAATTATTTTGTCATCAAAACACATTTCCATTGTTGGTATTTTTTTATTTTCAGATGTTTGCAGCATCACGAGAGCAAATACAATATGCATACAAGTCACTGTTCTGGATATACAGTGATCCATTGCTCTAACGCGGTTCACTTTCCGAGGCTTTGCTGTTTCACGGATTTTTTAGTGCAGTTTTTAAAAATGCTTTTAACCCTTTAAATCAGAATGCGTTGGTGGCGCCGCGTGTCAACAGTACAGTATTCCCAAAAACTATTGTAGTTATTTGTTGAAAATGTTTTTTTTTTTGTAGTTGGGCCTGAAAACAGGTTTTGGTCTTTGATTTCATTGAATATATAGTTAAGTATTGTATAACTGTAAAAAATATAAAGTTCACTACTTCATGGATTTCACTTATCACTGGTTCTTTTTGGAACGTAACCCACGCTATAAACGAGGGATTACTGAACTTAAATTAGGGGGATCTGGGTGGAACCAACCCATGTTCTTCTGCTGATGACTATCCATCCATTTTCCGGTCCGCTTTATGTTCACAAGGATCGCGAGGGGTGCTGTTGATGATCCCAGCAGTCTTTGGGCAGTGGGTGGAGGACACCCTGAACCGGTTGCCAGCCAATCGCAGGGCTCACAGAGATGAACAACCAGCCGTGCTCAAACTCACACCTAGGGACAAGTTAGTGTTCCATTCACCTGCCATTCATCTTTTTGGAATGTGGGAGGAAACCCACACAGGGTGAGAACATGCAAACTCCACACAGGAAGGCCGCAGCCAGGATCGAAACTACGATCTCTGCACTGGGAGGTCGACGCGCTAACCATTGGACCACCGGGCCGCCTGCTGATGACTAAAAAATTGAATAATTAGTAGTTTGTGATGAAAAGAGAGTCATCTCTTATTTAGTTGTTTCTGTGTTCACGTAATCATAAAACACACTATTCTGTGAGCGTTGAGATATAAGTCAGAATGCTATAAATTGGGTGACAATAGTTTTTCTTTTTTCTTTTCTTTTTTTTTTAATGGCAGATATTGGAAGAGTCAAACACGTGTTTGGGGTTAGACCAACTGTCCCAACTGTTGTGATCTTTATGCAAAAATAAGCTCATCACTTGTCTCTGCACCGGTGCATTCGACTCAAAACAACAAGCTAACCTCTGTTGAGGACAAGTATGTTTACCGAGGCTTTTGTAGAATGGTGCATTTCGCGGGTTCCCTTACACTGTAATGGGGAGAAACATTAGCATTTCTTTGGTCATAATATTACGAGAGCAAACATATGTTTTAACTTAAGTGCCAACGTTGCAAACAAAGCAACTCGTACTTAGGTGGGCCATGGTTGGTGACTTCATTTCATACCCGGCGGACTTGTTTTATTCTTATTTTTAAGTTTGGTTGCTTCATCCGTCTATTTCGAGATGCCAACATGTGGTGAGATGAACGGGCCGAGTCCCGCAAAGCTTATGATAATAATCATGTTACAGGAGAATTTTGGTCTGGAACAGTTTATTAGCGGGAAGTCTGCAATTACATATTTTCTGGGCAAACATTAACTCGCTCTGCACTGCAGGCCTTAAGGACGACGGCATTTTGGCCCGGAACATTGTCAGTGTACAGTGTCAGATAGATAGTCCACCCTCACTGTATACTTTATGCAGTGCAAATACAGAGTCAGTATCACTCGTTTGTAGGCTGGGTAGTCTTAAAGCTGTGGATTCAAAATACACATCACATCATTCAAATGTATTATTCATGCCTGGCCAACCAGCAGCCTTTCAATCAGTTTCCTGAACAACAACAACAACAACGATGGTCTTCGCGGATGTTGCTACTTGGGATTTTGGAACACTTTGTGGGTAAACAAGTTTAGTTCCAGCTAACAAATATTTTTTTACGACCATCCAAGTTCATGTGAAGAACTGAGACTGGACTGGAGAGGGAACACTCACAAAAACAGTGCTACCTTGACTTAAGATAAGAAAAAAAAGTCTCACAATGATGACATTCCCAAAGTGGACTCCTCAGTGGACTGGAGCTCTTTGAAAGAATCAAAATGGAAGCTTGCCAAGGTTTGAAGAGAATGACATTGATGTTACCAACCTCAAGGCAAAATGGACAAAGCAAATTGTGATGCGATTCCATTCACCAAATGTCTTTTTTTTGGCCTTATTTTTTTTCTGTCAAATATCACGCCACATTCTGACCTACGGTTTTACAGTATGAGGTGTGACAAAAGCAAATCATCGTGTCAAAGTCATGTTACGCTTTCAATTTTTCTGTTTCCAATTTCCAAGGATTCTCTGCTTTTTGGTGGGAAACCGGTGTTTTCCAATTTTCTCTCGATAACTCAAGAATGGAAAATGCAAACAAAAGCAACAAACGAGTCCACTCTTTCTTTTTTGTTTTGGTGTTTATATGGTCAGGGAATACAATATTCTGTCTGTCTTGAAAGGTCAGTCAAATGCTCTGAACAGCTGGAAATATGGCGAGCTCTGCTTCAAAAACAAAAAATCCATGCGGTGTATGAGTTCATTGCTGCACATCTCTGCCGGACTCATTATCAGGTTCTAGGCCAAGATATTGTTGTTATCTATACGATCGATATGATCAGGGATGTCAAGACTCGGACCATCCGACGGCTTCGTCATAACATTTATGAATTCAAGGAAAATAGGTCACATTGACGAAATCAAAGTATCCGTAAACTTGAGGTGGATTGTCTCTCAGGCTTCACTAATGCTGCCCATTTGTTACCACGGCGACACGCTCTGCACTTTTCAATGCTGGGTCACCATGGGTCTCAGGACACGGTTAAAAAAAACACGCAGCTAATGTATTAACCCCCTCCGCTGCCACGTCCGTTTTTCTTTGGGGCGATCTTATCATGGGAGGAGAGGAAATTGGCTCTGATGATTTCCATAATTGGGAAGAGAAAACATTTCATACCTCAAGTTTAACCTCGCCACAACCGACACCCTTCCTCTACCAGATCTCCTTGTGTATATAGTACCTTAGGATTTGCTAGTTTTAGAGACAAAATAAACAGCGTGGCCAGGAAAAACACAAACGCACCTTGTTTATGTGGCCAAAGAAATGATGGGTTGTTTTTCTGTTTTGTGCATGCAAAAATTGTTCTTTCGTGTCTTGTCCTCAAGTATTAGACAATCAACAATCGATATAAGGTCATCTATAGACGGGAGTCAAAAAATCATACCATTAATAAGTCACCTTTGTGTTATTTAAGTTAGGCTCGGGATTTAAGACTTCCTCTTTGCTCTGTGGAATTCGCTGAGCCTTTCAGAGCTACCTTTGTGTGATTTATGTGCCTCCGGTGGATTAGGAGTACTCAAAAGCCATTTAAATCACAATCCGTCGCATTCCAAAGCAGCGCTGCAGGGACAATGTGCTGCGGTTAAAAGAAAACAGGAAAAAAAAAAACAGAGTCAGGGCCCAACAAGTAGCCGGCTGATAGTTATAAAACAGAGATCTTCCAAAGAAGGGCCCATGAATAAAAGCGCAAACCCCTCAATTAAGGGGATGTGCGTGAACTTGAGTTGAAAGGAATGTTTTGGATTCACAAGGATCCTGTGTATTTGGCTCTGTGGGTTAAGTGCATGGCTGACGGCGTGCGTGTGCGGCATTAATCCTGAATAAAAGTAGTGTACTTAGACGTCGTCGCCTCACCTGGATCGGTTTCTCTTTTGTTGTCTTCAAATCTCCCGTTTATCTGGCTGCCACTCGCATGCCCAAGCGACCGGTGGGGCTATAGCTTCCAAGCCACGGGTGAGACGATCATCTTTGACCTTGATGCTATTCTTAGATGATGAAAGCTCAAATGAATTCCGATGTTTAAAGGCCACAATAAAAAAGAAGACTCAAGATGCTAATTCCCGGTCTGAATTTAAGAATCATAATGTCATACAGAGTGGTGACTGGAATGAGCACCCCCTTGTGGTTGGAATTCATTATTATTGGGATTTTCCTCTTTTGGTCCGCTTGTTTTCGAGGGTGTCCTACGCATAATTGAAGGTAGCTTGAGGTGCTTCAACATTTAAAAAACATTTAAAAACAAAAACATTCAAGGCATTAAAAAGCAAAGTGAAGAAAACTAAAATTATGAAAAGCATGAACAGCTGGAGAATGAGATTTTGGAAAGCGGGATTTGAAAAAATGTTTTGAAAGACCTAAACCATATATGGGGTGCGGGGATTGTTTGAAAAATGTGTACACTTGATGCTGATTTTGCTTCTGCTTGCCGTCTTATTCCATTTGTGTTCCGCGTAACCGTTAAATGTTGCTTCACCATGTTTCCTGTGAACTCCACTAATGGACCCGTGTCGGCTAAACTAAATATTTTGCCAAATTGAGCTTGTTTTAAAATTGTACAATTACGACTTACCGCTTCTGTAGTGCATTCTGGGACTTGAGTTGTCTGGTTGAGAAGGAACAAATTTCATCTGTAGCACATTTCACAATAAACTTGTACTTGACTTGATATGCCAGTGGCAGAATCTACTGGCTATTAACAACATTTTCAAGGCATTTCGCTTTTCAAAATCTAGATGAACGGCATAAAAAAAAAAGTAATCAACAGTTGCATGTACAAAGTTTCTCAGTGGACGACGCTATCTATATATGACGTTTCAAGTCATGAAAAAACACAATTCATCGAATGATTTGACGTGCAGAATGAAAGAAATTTGCAATGCTAAAATGAGGGAAATTTGGGAGCGAGATGAATAGCTCTCGATAGTGTCCTGTAAATAAGCTGAACTAAATGAGATGAACGGTTTGAAGTTTTTCAATTGCTTTCGTTGGTTGAGAGACCTGGAGGGGGGAACCTTCTTCGAACCCTCCACTTAAAAGCCAACATTGGCAACGTTTGCAAGCATTCACAAGCATTCGCCACTCAGTGAGCGTTAGGTTACTCACGTTCAAACTTGCGGGTTACATTGCCTTTGGAACGGAACTCCATCGTAAAGCGAGGAATCTCGGTTGTATAAACAATGTCACCAATATCGGTGTGAAATCTCCATCGCATCAGCTTTACAGGCAATATCTGTCCAAGTCATGCAAGAGGGCCTCTGCATGTGCATGACATCTGTGTTCAAAATTATTTCGGGCCACCGCCCTCGGCAATATCTGTTTTTATCATGAGAGACTCTGTGTGCGCGCCTGCAATACAAGAGTGTGTTTGTGTGTCAGGAAAAAAAAAAAAGAAAAAAAAAAGAAAGTCTGTTTTCTTTCTCCAAAGATGCCGGGGAAAGGGACATACAGTATATCGTCACGGCAGAATGTCATGGAAAACTGAGACTTTTAGGCTAAGCCTGGAGACTGTGCTCTGGGTCCTGTCGGATGTTGAAGAGCGTGCCTGGCAGCGTGTGCGTGATGGCGCTTGGATTTTCTTTGTGTTGATTTGTTTTGGGATGGGGTGGGGGGATTTGTATGGGCACGGATGCGTGTTGGCTTTGCGTGCTCAGCTTCCACTTAAAAGTTCTCCTTCCCAGGCCTCCCCACTTGTGGTGATGGAAACGCGACAATAAATAGCAGGGTATCTCCTGGCGGCCGTCCAGCAACCGAGACCCTGGCAAGGAAGTGACTCATTTCGCCGTGGAGAAAAGAGGATTTTTGTGTCTGTTATTATCAGTCAGCCAAGGCAAACCACACTGGGGATAAGAAGAAAATCGGGAGGAAGTTGGGGGAGGGAGCCGAGGGAGGCGGTTTGGGTAGGAAGGGGGGAGGCAATGCCAGTCTGATTTGGGAGTCGGAGTTTAGTACTTCTGATCTTCCGGGCAGTCAGTGCCAAAAAGCATGCTGAGACAGTTTGTTTGCTAACACCTGAGCAATGAATGCTTACTCTCGCATCTTCCTGGTGCACTTAGCTTAATGTGAAAAAAAGAAGATTAAAAAAAATATTTGATGGAGTAAAGTGTCTTTCAGGTTTCTGCTCTGACTGAGCCACCCCTGTTTACCAAAAGCCAAAGTCTTTCAGGAAGGTCAGTAAAAAAGCTGAGTTCGATGGCCAAATGCATTTCGTGTGTTTGTGGGAATGCATGAGTACCTTGAATGTGGCTGGAGGGCTTCCAAATATACAAGACTCAGGTTGAGTCCAATCTCTTCCGGGAGGCTGGCCAGGATCCAATTTGTTTGCATTTCAAGACTACGCTAATGCTACATGGAGAATTTGTTTGACCTGCCGGCGTGTGACACCAGCGCTCCCGGAGGAGTGAGGTTTGTTTTCAATTTGACTATTGTTTATCTCGGTTAGGCAATTGAAAACAGATTCATCTTTGCAATGCCAAGTGGTGGCATGCGAAGATGAATCGATACGTGGGGGCAAACGCTTTCGAAGCCCGCCAATATGTAAAAGTGGGAGGGGAGGGGGAGCTGATGGAGTTGACGCCCCCTCGATCACACACAAACGGATGGCAAGCTCCATGCGCATTCATCCACTTTGGATGAAGGACATGCGCCACAATATATTTGTCAACGGGGTTCGAGGATGGATGGGGCGCGGACAGATCTTTCCTTCAGTTTAGACCGCCTCGATCCCCGTCGTATGCCCGTTCAACATGCGCTTTCAGGCGAATGCATGCTCCCCCTCCTTACTTTATTATTTCATTTCATTTCACCGATCTATTTATTTCTTTATTTTGCAGGTATGCATGCGTTACATATATATTTTTTTCTTTTTCCAAGATGGCGCCCGAGTAGGCAGCCTTCGGCAAGTGCTCTTCAAGAGCCTTGCTTTTTTTTGTTCTTTTTTGTTATTTTTGTCGTTTTGTTTTGTCACATGTTGTTTGTCGTTTCATCGTGTAGACCTGATATGGACTGTTTTCAACGTTTTTTGGCCATAACATTCGTCCAAGGAGAAGTATCTGTGTTTGGTGGTTGGGCCTTCTCGGCAGCAAGCCTGCACCAGCACAGATTATGATTGGGAGGAATGACGACGCCATTTGACTGTCGGTGCTGGACAGCCCGGGGGCGATTGTGTTTTTTGCGCCTGTAATGAGCAGCATTTTTCACAACCCCGTTTTGTTCAGCGGAGATGTCGGCGCTGTGGGACAGTCGGTGTTGGTGCGGCTGGATGGATGGCAGCTGAAAGTGAGGATGAGGAGAGAGGAGCGCCGGCGCAGAGCGCGCCGATGCGTATTTAGAACCGAGAGTCGTCGCTTGGAATTGAAATGTATTTTCATGGGACAGGAGAAGTGAACCAATCTCTTTTTTTCGTCAATGGATGCTACAGCTTCTTGTCAACTTTGAAACTTAGATGGTAGCCGACGTGTGCACATTTTGAGCATGTCATGTCTCCGATCCACTGGTTAAAGGACACTTGGATTCTCTCTTCTTTCATCTCAAACTGCTTCAAACAACAAAGCGTGTGACAGAAAAGTGGTTAGGACTGCATGACTGTCCGTGTCTTATGTTATGTGTTGTGTTTATTATTTTACTTTATGTTACTGGTTTTGTTCAGCGCTTTGTTACAGCTGCCGCTGTTGTGAAAGCGCTATAAATCAACATGTATTGTATTGCATTGTATTGTATTGTACTTGTACTCCAGGTTCCCCCTGTGTGAGGCCAAGCACCATGGCTGAAAGGTGACAAATGAATTGCAGAAATGCATTCACGGCGAGCAGTAAAAGTATTGCAAGACGACTCTCTTGTAAATTGTAAACGTTGAAGAAAGAGCTGGCGGCCTTTTGCTCCCATTATCATCATCACACATCCGGCCTGAGGGGACCTTTCAATCACCTAATCATAAGTCACACAATGAATAGTCACTGCCGTAGAGCAGTGATCACCTAGCGCCACTCCGGGGCCCCGTCGCAGTTACCTGGTGGGCGTGCAGTATGGCAGACCTTTGTTCCGCGTGTGTGGAAAAGCACACACTGTCAACACGGCAGAGAAAAGCTAATATTTACCACGTATGGCCTCTGCTTTAATATTAGCTTGAGGCAGAGCAGCGGTCTGTGACTCGGCCTTCACTTCCTGCCCAACGCAGCTATCCAAAGATGGGTTTGTGCTCCTGCTTTTTGAGATGAGGATATCAACGGGAAAGTGATAAATCCTTGAAAGCGGTCGGACGGTTAAAATATGGGATTAAAGAACGTCTTAGGTTGCAGAACAGTGGGCGAAGGTCATAGGTCAGTCCAATCAGCTCATCCCCCCGAGCCGTCTTGGGGAAATTCTCAGTTTTCGTAGAGGCATCCACTGCAGCCTTGACTTGAGATCGAAAGTCAACAACCAAGAGTCACGATTTGACTACTCATCCTGTGAGGTAGTTGTCGTGCATTTCAAATTACAGTAGTGTAAAGATTTGCAAAGAAGTAAGTAAAGTAGAAGTTAGTTTGTTATTGTACTTCATTAGATTGGTTTTGTTATTTTTTTTCTGGTAGCTTTCTACTTTTACACCCTATATTTTCAAACAAATATGGTGATCCCTCGCGACTTTGCGGTTCACTTATTGCGGTTTAATTGCGTCGTGGATTTTTCAATAGTATTCATAACAAATAAAATAAAAGGCCAAAATGCCGCAAAAGGTCCACGAGAGGCAGTGAAAGTCAGCAAAACAACAGCGAGTCACACAGAGCAACATATACAGTACTATATGTTTATGTTTGTGTATTTTGCTATTTATAGACTAACCTAACCTAATTTATACATCTTATACGTGTATATTTATTAGAGCTGTCAGTTTAGCGCGTTTTTATTGGCATTAATTTAAATGAATTTTAACGGGATTAAATTTTTTCTCGCGAGATTAACGCGGCACACGTCACAAGCGGATGTTACGTTGCTCTATAAATACACCAGAACAAAACAACAGGCGCTGCAGAAGTCCACGCCCATGTCTGTTTTGCCAGCCATGGCAGCGCGAGACACCGAAAACGGATACTTAAAGAGTTTATGAATGGAAAGTTTACTTTTAAAAATTTGCCATATTGCTCCAATGACAAGACCAAAGTTATCTGTTCTTCTCTCTCTCTCTGTATCATACAGGTATACGATGTATGCCACTGACGCGAGTGTTACTTGTTTGGAACTATTTTGTGTGGAAGGTTACAGCGTTCCGTGTCCATATAAATAGAGCGGGTGGAGCTTCTTTGTGTTCGTCTGACAGTGACGTTGCGCAAAGGCGGTGACATGACAACGAAAGTTCAGCGGTGCAGTGGTAGCGACCTAGCGAAAATAAAACGTCTCCAGTGTTGTCATCGAACCAAGTGTAGTCATCCGAAATGAGGTAGACACAAAAACCGTAGAGAGACTTCCGCGCAAGAAGTACCAACATAATCAACATTGCCTGACTTTGTTAGGGGGAGTGAAACCCCCCTCTTTCAGAATGGTTTGCCCCAGCAGCACGGGAGAAGTGCTTACGCTTGTTTGTACGGCCGGCAGTTTTGAATACAGCGGCACATAACGAACACTGGTGTCAGGGTTCTCGTTATTCTCCAACAAACATACAGAAACAGACTGCTGTGTTCAAAGCAAACTTGAGAAAAACGAAGTATGCAACCATGGTTTAAATCCACTATAGGCTGAGTACTAGTTTACCTTAGATGTGCACTTTATAATGTTATATTGCTCTGTTTTGATTTCATTAAAAAAAGCTGTTAAAGCAGCTGTTGTGTGACAAAATATTTTTTTTCACTGTTGTTGATGGACAGTAATATTGTGTGAGAGATTATGTGTGAACAACTGCTCCAAGTGAAAAATGTTCATGTAAAATTGAAAATTGAAATTGTTATTTCAGTAAATATTTGCATTTGGCACATAGAAAACTGATTCATGATTCCAAGTTGATGAGAGCATTAAAATGGGGAAAAATAGGACAAAAAATGTAAAAGGAAGTTCAGAAATGGCAATTGCATTTTTAATTAGATTAAATATTGTAATCATTTGACAACTCTAATATTTATATATATTTGTATATAGCATTAAGTAATGTTAATTACTACAAACATTTACTTCTACATGAATGTATACCATTAAATTTGGCCTTATAAATATTATATATTCACATGTACATATACCTGTACAGTGGGTTGCGGGGGGATTCTCCTCTTTCGCGTGAGGGATCACTATACTTTCTACGCAGGGATGTTCCGATCACTTTCTTTTCTCTTTATGTACGCATCAGAGTCGCTTGACTTTAAGATTCTGCCGATACCGACTCCCAATCTCATACCTTGGTAATGCATTGTAAAGAAGAAAAAAAACGAACAACAAAAAAACACCTTCATCCAAATTGTCTCTGCTATCTTAAATTTGATCTATGAATGAAGCTCTCAGGACAGCAGTGAAATGGAGGGACGTAAATCAGGGAGCATGAAGAACAACCGACAAAAAAAATTGGGAGAGGGGGGGCGGCTATTCCTTTCCATGGCCTTTCAATTCCAATTGGTATTTACATGCTTTTGACATCTTGACATCACGGGACCAATTTGTCACCCAATAATTGATGAACACTACCTCACCAGTGCGAGATGTTCACAGATGAAGTGGCAACTGAACTGCAACTGTCACAGAGTGGCACCAGCAGCTTGAAACAGAGTCGAGAGAAACCGGATGATTGAATTTTTTTTTCCATTCCGCTCCTTACTCAAGAATGAGAAGTTGTGTAAACAATACTGAAACATTCACAGGTGGGACAATAGTTTGAATCATCACTCCATCCAGGGCCTACGACCGTACATTAGACGAGTAGCAATCTCCGATTTGATGTTCTCTGATCCGATCCATGCCGCAAGTAGTCTCAGCATAGTTTCAGTTTCCTCTTCTCATCCAGTCCAAATCCAAACAGGAAAAGTTCTTTGGGCCTTTTCTTTCCTTGTGATTCAGCAGAGTGTATTTTTAGGACGCGGAGGCTCTGTGTCTTGTCTCCGGAAAGGACTCTGATGAGTTCCCGTATGTACTGCAGGGAATAATCTGTGGGGCTTCTGGCGCTGGACCCACGTCAATATCCTCCTCATGTCAGCGGCCAGGTGTTCAGGGCAGCATTCCCAATCCAATTGTGCATCCCGCCGCACGGCTGGTGGATAGGCATTTTCCTGCATCGTCTCCTCTCCTTCCGTCTTGTTCTTGGCATTCCTCTAATCCGGGCCTAGCGCGGTCGGTCCAACGTGGCTCCTGCTGCACACCTGCTATGAAGAAACAGCTGTGGTCCGCCACAACATCATTAGTGCAGCTGAAAGAGAAGAAAAGGCCTGCATAACCGTTCCCCTCACTGTTTATTCTCCCCAAGAGTTCAGCGCCGGGACATCTGTACAATGGACGAACGTTTTTACGATAAAGACGTGCAAAAAAAGCTGCCTGACCCCCGCCTCTTCCCCATGTAACACGATCGGAATGGAACATGTGCGAGAGCCGGGGTGCTGAAAGAGAATTTTATACCTCAAGATGAATGCCTTCTTATGAAATATTCACTTTGAGCTTCATGAGCAGGCGCTTGTTTCATAGCATGGAAACTCTTTGCGGATATGACCAGAAATCTCAGAAAGTAGAGAAGCAACATTTTGTTTTTCTTTTTTTTTCAAGTCATATACCGAAAGGAGTGGCGAGATTTGACCTCTGTGGGCACCAAAGGCTACTCTGGAGAGTCGAAGCCAAGCTGCAAAGCCCAAAGCTCCACAGTTAAGAAATACTCACCTCTGGTTTTAAAATGCAACTGATCATTGGTTCGACAACAAACCCTTGACACAAATCATATAATTACTGCTGGGCTAAAAGTAAATGAGGCACCTATTTTGTTTATGTAACTTGACACATGATCATATCATATCGAAGGAACGTATTACATTGTATAAAATTGACTTGTATTGCTTGTACAGCACACAAATTGTTGGGTGTTTAGAGTTCCTGCCCAATTTTAAAGTGTCAAATCCCTCCATCCATCTATTCATTTTCTAATCTGCGTCTCCTCACAGGGTTCGCGGAGCCTATCCCAGCTATCTTCGGGCAGTAGTCAGGGGATAACCTGAACTGGTTGCTAGCCAATCACAGGGCAGACATAGAAAAACAACCATTCACTCTCACAATCACTCCTAGGAACAATTTTGAGTGCCCAATCAACCGCCATGCATGTTTTTACCTCGAGGAAACCCATGCAGGCAGGTTGGAGCTTGGATTTGAACCTTTGACCTGTGTACTGTGAGGCAGGTGTGCGAATCTGTTGCCCATTGTGTGAAATCACACAACCAAATAATCTTTAACATTTTTAAGAACCACAAAATGAACCAGCTAGTGATGGCGAAGCGGGCGTGTCATAACTAATTGACATGTTGAGTTGGGCGTGACTTAACCTCCATGGCAGAGGCTCCGTCAAACACCTGAGACTGGTTCACCGAACCCCTAGGGTTCGATTGAACCCAGGTTAAGAACCACTGTTGTATAGGAATAGTTGGGACTGCGGAGTGTGTGGCTGCAAATCAGGAGTGAAATTACACCAAACAAGTAAATCTTGAGCTGCCGCTATTGCCGTAAAAATTTATTTGTTATGTCACAATTTAAAAACTGAAATTTCATCTGTGCTGTATACATTTGACAATAAAGTTGTACTTGACTTGACAATTTAAGATTAAATAACCTACATGGATCTGCACACTAAGTGACAAGTTTATTTAGGTGACTTGGGGATGATGTCCGGTTGTGCAGTCTTTCAGTAGTTTTGCACAACTGAGAGTTCTATGACAAGGAGCTCAACAGCAATATTCACAACAGGTGTTTGATCCATGAATAGAACATCCAATAGCCTGGTTCAATTAGAACTAGGAGTACTGGCCACTGAGGTAAGAGTGTCACAGAGTGTCATAGTGCGTTTTAGGTTCATTCTGAAATGTCACCCAAGAGGCAAACAACCCAAAAGTTTGGGTTTGACCTCGTGTATCTAGAGCAGCTCCAATAGTGGTGAGCTTGGCATTTGTTAGAGTGCAACTTGGATGACTTTAATTACCATTGAAGTATTAATAACAGCACTTTCAGCTTTATCTCGATGCAGTTTCCTGCCCGGATACATTCACAACTTCATTCTGCCTTCCCGCTCTTTGTTCATTTGCTAATAAACTATGAGGCGCGATGATAAACTCGGTTCAGTTATTTTGGGGTGATGACACATCCTGGAAACAA
Source organism: Hippocampus zosterae (assembly GCF_025434085.1). Taxonomy (NCBI): domain Eukaryota; kingdom Metazoa; phylum Chordata; class Actinopteri; order Syngnathiformes; family Syngnathidae; genus Hippocampus; species Hippocampus zosterae. The sequence continues at coordinate 34,773,492 of NC_067451.1, forward strand.
AAATGCATGAAAAGTAAAAATATTTTTGTCTCACTCTCAGCCATCGTGGAAAAAAATGTCCTAACTCAACACCGGATTAAATAACCGGGTTAGATGGATATTTCTCGCGGTGGAGCCCTAGCGGACAAAATCAATCCATCACCACGTGTACAGGAAGGAAGCCTGGGCTTGGGAGAGATACTGCTCTTAATGACATGTCTCTGTGTGCCTGCACCAGAGGGGGAAGTAACCGGATATTTAAACAGAGATAAGACTGTGTGCCAAAGGGGCTGGGATTGGATATGGCTCCAAACCCCATGGCAACCGGGCGGCCGCTATTGGATATGGAAAGGTAAATAGTAATGCTGTCCTAGCATGTTTTAATGTTGTAAATTAAAAGCTCATGTAACACTCAGGCGACGGCAATAAATAGGCGCTTCCAGCTCTGCCAAGTTTTCATTAGTGACTTCCTCTGAAAGCACTCGTTTTAAATCAAAATTAGCTCTGGCTCATCAGGATCCGTAAGCAGTAATCAGATATAGTTCCAGGATTCCAGCATCCACGGCCATAAATTCAGTGATTAGATTAGAGCAGTTTTTAGCCCCGACAACCTACATGTAATTTATTGCTCTGAACACTAGGGGGTTGCTGAGGACACTCAACTATTCGTACCGAAACTTTATGGGTCCAGGGATCCCTTGAAAATATTCAAGGACACTCTCATAATCCTCAAAGGTCAAATTTACGTGGTGCTTCAGTGGACACTGGAAGACACCCCTCTGCACATACCAAACAGAAACAGTGGGAAGTGAGCATGTATCCATAATTGCGGTCAGATCACATAGACCAGATGCCACCATCACCAAGGCATTGAAAATAAGTAGTGGGACTCTCTTGGTGCAGCAGGGATGAAGAAGATCCAGAGCCCTCCATCCTGGTCAAAATCTCTGCAGTGGAAAGCGTCCGGGAGGCAAACCAGAGGAGCTGCATGGATGTGGAGAATAGTGCCAGAACTGAAAGAAAGGAGCCAATGCTGGAAGTCGACAGCAACTACAACTTATAAATGGGAAAAAACAGGACCAGCATCCACCTTTGCTAGGCATGAGACTCATCTGCTTGAGCCATAGATAGAAGCTGATTCAAGCTAACTGACTAGCCAAGCCTACAAGAGCTGACCGCACTGCGAAGGCTGAGAAAGCACGCCTGGGTTCCATCTTCGGCCACGGTATAGCGATTAATCCCTACAAAAGCAAACTATTGAAATATTAAAAATAAGCATTCCTGTCGCTGACGCCACATGTTAACGTTCCCGAGCTGTTCTGCAGCTGGCTGCAATATGAGCCCTGCCGTACCTGGATCAGATGATGCTCCCGAAAAAGGCTCACAGGCAATCGGATCTGTTTTGGCAGTGGTACTGGAATTTTCATTACAATGATCTTGGGTGTGGTGCGCCAAGAATGCATCCTCAATGTGAAGAAAGCGCAAGTGGAGGGAGGCGCGAGGGGAGGGGGCGGTGTCAGCACTGAGGAAACACAAGGCGTTCTGGAAACACACCAGTTTCGATCAATAACATTTACCTCCTGCGTGCTGCTTGACAACCACCCAGAAAATGGATAGATGATTCATTTTCTTCTGCTTATGCTGGGTCAGGTTACCGGGGGCAATCGCCTTAGCAGAGAAGGCAGGACTTCCATCTCCCCAGGCACTTCGTCTAGGCCTTCCGAGAAGATACCCGAGGTGTTCCCGGGCCGCCTTGGAGGCACTGTCAATCCACTGCATTGTGGGTGGTCCCCAAGGCCGTCTCCTTGTGGAAGGTGCCCAAACCACCTCAAAGGGGAGGCTTTCTAACCAGATGCCCAGGCCACCTCATCTGGTTCCTCTCGATGTGGAGGAGCAGCAGCCATGAGTCGTTCTCAGATGACTGAGCTTCTCTGCCTATTTTAAAGGAGAGTTGGAAACCCTCCAGAGGAAACATATATCGTCCGCTTGTATTCGAAATCTTTTTCTTTTAGGCATGGCCAACAACTCATGGCCATGGATGAGGGGCGTTGAGCGGCCAGCAAATTCAGAGCTTTGTTCTTCAGTTCAGCTCATTGTTCACAGACCAATGATACCTGCGCGATGCTGCAGACGCTCGACCGGTCCGACTGTTGATCTCCTGCTCCAAACTTCCCTAAGATACTTGATCAAAGGAGACACTGGAAGACTGACAGAAAGGCATAGCAGCGGACACCCTTGGAGGTGTATAGGATGAAACATTTGTATTTGTCAGTATAGCGGTGTATTTTACTGTAAGTTGGTATGTTCCTCGAGTGGGGTCTTTGATGTGTTCATTTTACACTGTAATGTAATTGAATTTCCTTTGAGAAGGGTTTCTGGTATTGCTTGTGAGCCTTTCCATTCATGGATGATGCTATCCTAGCCACCAAGTGGGAGCCACTTTCTAATTGCAGGGCACGTTTTTGGTGAGGCCGGGGGCACGCTCATGGGGCACTGCTCTGGAATTACCTCCAAAATTGCGAAGAGAAAGCTGTGCGAGAGCGTTGGGGATAACAAAGAGTCCTCTGTCTGGGCAAGGCATTTCGGGTTTGTGGAAGGGGGAAATACTATCTGATGACACCCGCCCACCCTCCGCCCTTTGGCGCCCCCTTCCACTTTCCTACCGCTTGGACTGACCATGACAGCAGGCCGCATTGGGCAGCGTGCCACACTGGAGCCACAACCCCTCAGCTTCATTGACAGCTGCTACAACTGCTTCTTGCATTGACATATGAGTAATTGGACGATGCTATTAAGCTGTATGAGCAGTAGTGGGGACCCTTTTTCCGATTCCCATTTCAGTTTTTAAGATCTCCCTGGGGTTAACTGTTTAGGGGTCCTTTATAACACTTCCTGTGGGGAGGGGGGGGAGTGTCTTTTCAAACAGTGCAAGAAACTTGTTTTGAAGGTGACATTTTATGGAAAATTCACATAAAATGGGTTGGCTGAAAATACTGGAGTGAGATCAAGTATAAAATGATCCAAAGAACTATCAGTCCAAAAATGTTTATGTGAAAGCAAGCCATAGAAAAGTATGACATCAGAAAGTGTGTCCGTTGCATGCACCACTGAATTGGATCTGCACATGAATTGTAATTCGGTGGCTTGGTGACCTGTTCCCTTCACAAGTGCAGGCTAATTTTTTTCTGATTCGTGGTCAGCGAGGACCTCAACTGCTTGTCTTTAAATGAGGAGAAGAGGTTGAGCAGTGTGGCCCATTTGTACGAAACATGATTTCCTCTTCAAAACAGGCTAATTTCAGCAAGGTTAGAGAAAGACAAGGCAAGTTTCTTGAGGGCAATACACAAGGCGAATCACTGTGCTTTGCACAAACCAAAACACCAAAATGTATTTAAAATGCATGAAAGTGCATTGTAATTTTTGATTCTTGGTATATTTTCAGAGGAGACTATGCCTATATGAAGCGGCTGCACAAAATACATATTTTAAAATGTTGTTTTATTTTTTTCTAAAGATTTAATGTCTTCATTAAGATTCACAAGATAAAATAAGGGACAGCCAATCAGGTGGAATCCACAAACGATGTCCTCCCCCAACACAAAAGCGTCAATGTGTGGATGGCCACAGCTGTCCGTTGAGGGGCTGGACAGTGTCGGGCAACTGAGAAATTATTTTCACTTATGCAATCCGAAGTGACATGCTAACCAAGACTTTCATTCAACACTGTTGAAAGCATCAAATGTCCAGCTACTACATTTGTATCGATGGCTTGCGATGGCTTGCGATGACAGGATTCGTGTTCTGTCACGATGAACTTATGGGGGTTAGCCTCTTGCTATTGAACGTGTTTTGTTTTAGTGTTGAAACTCACAAATTTCCCTACATCGGAAGAGGTGTACCAGAAGCAGGAAGGTGACAGTGCGAGTGGGAATAATGGGGAGTGACATACTAACGCCTAATAATCTTTTCTTCCGCCTCTTTGTGTTGAAAACGATTATCACTATCCAACAACTCAGTTACAGCTCAGCCTCTGATCATTCCCTCAAAGCTGGAAAAATACTGGCTGACGATGTGTACGGGCTTAAAGAGGAGTAAGCAAGTTAACTTGAACGTAACAACACAAATCACCCCCACCACCACAATCTCCGTTGACTACCCTCCACCCCCCCGGCCCCCCATCCCCAGATTGAATGCATCCACGATCCAGGTCCCGGCCAACTTCCACAGCTGTCGCACATTTTCAACAGATTCGGTCGGCCCTGGATGAGGCCACGATGAAAAGACATTCCTGCGCCATTACACATCGCCTAAGAGGAATTAACGTTAACATATGATATTGTGGAAGTGGGAAATTCGCAACCCCGACCTTGCCCAAAGCACTCCGGAAGTCAGGGTCATGGATATTTATTATCTCAAATGGCCCACCAAGGTCACAAGACGCCCCCCCCCCCCCCCCCCCGCCTCACTGCTGCGTCAACAAAACAAAACAAAACCAAAAAAAAGCCTGCGGCCTTAAGTGTGCTATTCATTAAGTACACTGCGTGCGGGGGGGTGGGGGGTTAGGTGGGAGACATGTGTTACTGTTGCTCGAGTATTTGTCATAGGAACGGCATGTCTCGTCCCACTGAGAGGCCATTCCCAGCTGTTGATCTGCAGCTCGACGATGCGGCCTTCATCCCCCCGGAGCAGTCGCAGACACATAAACAGGATGCCTCCGATGTACAACTGAACAAGTGTGTAAAAGAATCCCAGTTCCCCCCCCCCCCAACGACTCCTTCTGCTCCACTTTCCAAAAAGAATTGCGGGTTTCAAAATCATCACAAATATCCTTCGCAGTTCCATTGAAGTTCTAAGTTTGTTTCTTAACATTTCTGTCAGCGGTTAAAGCAATTCACTTTCCATTTTGCCTCTTTTCTTTTGCAAAGTGTCTCTTGAAATTAGAATAACTTGCAGGTCAACCAGCAACACGCAACTGATTGTGTTCAGTTGCAGAGCTTCCCATGCACTTTGGTGTTAACTTCTCGCATTGAGTGAAAAATAATTACTGTAACTGCAGAGCGTGAGTAACATTGTTGCATTTTAATATCATTGTGGAAAATAATCATCGGTCGAGACATTCTGCGCTAACAAAATGTGAAAACATTTCCGGGAAAGTGCTTAAGCCACAACTCACCAGGAATATAAATATGAGCATCCCTTTAATTCATCTCAGCGAAAAATGTTTCCAGTAAAGATTCTCTGCCAGAAACCTTGAAAGTTAGAGTGACACCCCCCCCCCCCCCAGAAACGCACGCACACGCACGCACACACACACACACACACACACACACGCACACACACACACACACACACACACACACATTGCACACACACACACATTACACATGCGCGTGCTGGGATCCAGATGTTTCAATTTTTTTTCATTTATTTGTCCGGGCTTCAGCGAGGAATCCGCGCCTGCTTTCAAAGTTTCCGTGAGTGCGACGACCTCGGCAACAATCGTAGTGTCAAAGCAGCCACATGCACCCCAACTTCCAGGAAGTAAGCACAACTATGCACAGCCTGCGTCATTCCGTGAGCCAACTAAACAGTCTGCCGGCAGATCTGCGAGGGAGTCCAGATGCGCTCATTCCTCTTTCCTCTCTCGCTTCCATGACTGTTCAATTTCCGTACTGGCAGAGTACGAAGGGCCAAAGTACGTACGCCGGCGAGGTAGCACAGTGGAATGTGAAAGGTGCAGGTCCATTTCAGGGAAGTGATGTTTTGAAAGCTGAATCCCGGTTTGAAGAAAAAACACTGAACGGTGCTGCATGGCAGCGGGGTACTCTAATGCAGTGATTCCCAGGTGAAATGCAAAAAAACACCATCTAATTGTACATGTTTTGAAAATTATTTATGAACTGGTACTACAAAAAAAGGTTTCTGTGTTGACCTATCGATGCTTGCGCCATAGAATGACAGAAACGATTAAATACTCTTCCACTCTATGGCAGAAGGTACCATTAATCTGTGTTTAGACCTGTTGCGATTCTTACAACAGATTTCTATCTTAGTCAAGTCAAGTCAACAGTATTTATAGAGCACTTTCAAACAGCCATCGCTGCATACAAAGTGCTGTACATGGAGCGATTTAACATACACAATAAACAGTAAGACGAGATGGTAATAAAGGAAGTAGAAAGCACCAATCAGTAAAATCATGCTGAGTCGAACGCCAAAGAATACAAGTGGGTTTTGAGGAGGGCTTTAAAGATGGGCAGCAAGGAGGCTTGCCGAATGTTCAGTGGGAGGTCATTCCACAGAGAGGGACCAGCAACAGAAAAGGCTCGATTCCCCTTGAGCCTCAGTTTAGTTCTTGGTACTTCTAACAAAGACTGGTCCACAGACCTGAGGCGCCGGGCAGGTGTGTAGGGGCGGATGACCTCAGAGAGGTAAAGTGGCGCGAGATTATTTAGAGATTTAAAAACAAAGAGGAGGATCTTGAAAATAACTCTAAAATGAATGGGGAGCCAATGAAGGGATGCCAGAGTAGGAGTTATATGCTCCCTCTTACGGGTACCAGTCAAGAGGCGAGCAGCGGCATTCTGGACCAGCTGAAGGCGTTTAATGGAGGACTGGCTGACTCCAAAGTACAGGGCATTTCAGTAATCGAGCCGGGATGTGACAAAGGCATGGATTACTGTCTCAAAGTGTTCATGTGAGAGGAAAGGTTTTTTTTGGCCAGCTGTCTAAGGTGAAAGAAGCTGGATTTAACAACGGCACCAATTTGCCGATCGAGTTTGAAATCACTGTCCAGTTTAAGGCCCAAGTTTGAGACCGTTGATTTCAAATAAGGAGACAGGGGGCCCAAGTCTACAGGATGGAAGGGCCACTGGGACCAAACAATATCACCTCTGTCTTCTTTTCGTTGAATTTCATGAAATTTTGTGCCATCCAGGTTTTGATTTCTTCCAGACAGGATAGGAGTGGCCTTAATGAGAAGGCGTCTTTCTTTCTCAGTGGGACATAGATCTGGCAGTCATCTGCATAGCAGTGGAAGGGAATACCATGTTTCCTTAAGATGGAACCCAATGGGAGAAGATACAGCGAGAATAGCAGAGGCCCCAGAATTGAGCCCTGTGGAACACCACATGACAGGGGAGCAGTGCGTGACTCAGAGCAGCCAAGGCTGACACAAAAGGTCCTGTCAGCTAGATAGGACCTAAACCACTCAAGAGCACTGCCGCCAATGCCCACAAAGTGCTGCAAACAAGTCAGCAGAATACTGTGACCCACTGTATCAAATGCTGCAGTTAAGTCCAATAAGACCAGACACACGTGGTCTCCAGAGTCATTTGCCAGGAGGATGTCATTAGAAACGCGTAACAGGGCTGACTCCGTGCTATGCATTGTCTTGAAACCTGACTGGAAGACCTCCAAGATGTTATGTTCATCCAAGAAAAGTTTCAACTGCATGTGCACCACTTTTTCCAGAATTTTGGAAGCCATCAGCAGCAGCAGCAGCAGCAGCAAGCCAGGATGACAAATGCAGCCGGCTTGGTTCATGGAAAAAAAATATCCCTGTAAACATTGAATCTTTTCAGGAAATGCATGTGTCAACAAGATGGTGAAAGGCTGTAATGTGCCAACTGGGGCTATGTGTCATCAAACTGCGACAACGCATCATCCGACTGCAACAACTACTCATCATACCAGGAAGATATGCCACACTCTTACATAATAATTCCACACTGCAATGCAAGGGATAGATTTTTAGACTTTTCCTAAACGCCGCCTCCGTGTTCACAAAATTCCCAAACTTTAAATACGGACTGCATTTTCAAATGGAAGGTCATTTGAAGGTCAAATGAGGTCATCATTTCAGTGTGTAATGAGATGGGGTTTTTTTCTCTTGTTAAATATGTATCTGTACACAAAGCGCCCCAAGCTGAGGTTAGGATACAATGACCGAGTGGTTGTTCGTCTGCCTCCCATCAGTGGCGTCTCCAGAAAAATGTCAATGGGCAGCAAAATGTCGTAGGCAAGACACCAGACGTTTGTCAATCAGCAATTTCTACATTCATACAAAATTACATGACATTCATTACATGCACACACTGTGAAAACTGCTCGCGTTTTCATGCTTTCCACTTGATCACTTGGGTACTTCTTATGCAAATGATTCAACGGCTTTCCTGCACTGTGGTACCTCTACTTCTGAAATTAATTGGTTTTGTAAGAAATTTCTTAACTAGAAAAATTTGTAAGTAGAGAACATTTTCCATTTCAATGACCTAATCCGTTCCGAGTGCCCCAAAATTAAGACATAAATGTTTCCTAAGGCATAAAAGTGCATCAAAATCTGTAACAAATACATGATACATGTTACATTATAGCACAACAACTGAAAGTTGTGCATAACGTAAAAAACAGACTAGAATGAAGAATAAAAATGATGGTCATTTAACTTTCAACTGTGTTCACATTGTTTTTTTGTCCCTTTTTAGTTCATGTTCTCTCTCAGAAGTGGGTTTTACATGGCGTTTTGTAAAGAACTGATCTGAAGACGTTTGCTTTTGTGGGCTTTTAACAATCCTTCGAAAAATGTCCAAGGCCAACATCAGCATCGTGAGCGATCGCCTGACTGGTGAATACTTTTTCTGGGTGATTCACATTTATGTAAAACTATCGAAACACCCCATGGCCGAGGGGCAAATGACGAGGACGCTGCTTCTACACAAGTAGACACATACAGTAGAAGTCCCTCTTAGCCAATGGGATGGCAGGATGATGCTCGGTAGTAGCCAATGGCAGAGCAGCAAGAAGTACTGTATGTTGTGTTGAGTAAACTCAGAGCTGCGAGTAGCAGCCATAATGTAGTTTTTACCCTTCGTATCGTGAAATTGCTTATGTAACAAGAGGTAATATTTTTTTCCTTTTGTCTGCTCAAAGATGTGAACAAGTCTGTCATTTGAGCGTCTCCCTCTCTGCTGTGCACACTTCAGATGGCGGCCCTGACAGACTATGAATCATCTGTTCGGAAACTCGGTTGCAGCACAATAGGCTCTTCATAAGGCGAGGCAGGGCCCAAGCGCTAAAGTAGGCGAAGGTACGCCCGGTGACCATGTTGGAATTCGAGACGGAACAAGTCAAGTGAAGTTGCTCTTTGCTCTGTTGTTTTTATAACTCCTTTACACTGAGCAAAAAAAAAATCATGGTGCAAAAGTTTGGAATAGTTGAAAAAGCATGCTTTTCTTTTGCAGGGATTCTCGTTTTGGACAAATGCTCTGGTAAAACAAAAGTTTTTCGCGATACAAGTTTTTTTTGTTTGTTTGTTTGTTTGTTTGTTTGTTTTGTTTGATAAAGATGTGACAGGTCCAAGCACGAAAACAGACAACTGCCATTTAAGACAAATTGAGGCATCATTATTCATTGTTGCATTCTCCAACCCGGAAGACCAAACAGCTCCTTTCGAAAACCTGTGTAAGTTGAGAGGTTTGTTGTTTATCATTTGAAGGCTCTAATTTAAGAAAGAGCAAGAGGAGATATAGACTCTGTTTGAACACAGTTTTATTTCAAAACGTTTGCACCGCAGTACGGTCAAAAACACACACACTTCTCGGCAACTGAATCACTTCCTACTTTCCTTTTCTTCAGCCAATCAGAACCTATCAACATACAATCATGTCTAAGCAATTATTAAACAACCGAATGTGATGCTCAAATATAACATGATAATAATTTATAATATAACATAAGCTTGTTCTTGTAAATATAAAAGTTTTATTTTGACAATGCCGTCACAATTTTGCTGCAACAAGCGTTATCTCCGTTGAAGCCAATCACGCGCCACTATAACGTTTGGACGGACTTACTCCCACAAACATGTCAGCGCTCATGATTTCTCATTGTTACCACACTTTGTAGCTTCTGTTGTGCTTGAACGTGAGTGGTGAATACAGCATGTGCCACAAACACTCCAATTGAGATCATGTCAGGAAAGTCACCCGTGAGATTGGCGTTCATGATCAGATCCGCAGATTCTACCAGGAAGACAGTACAGCGAATAGGAAAGGTTTCCTCTCTGCCAGATTGTTTTCTGCCACCTCTTGGCCAGGTCAGCATTGCATTAGAGCATCTGTTTTCAATTGCCTGACCCGTTTCACTAAAGGTTGATTAAATAACCGGATTAATACAATTCATGCTGGTCTGCCGTCATTGTGACATGTCTCTCTCAATCTTTGAATGGTTTGGTTCACATTGTGTGTGTTGAGCATCTAGAGTTCACCACAGAGTAAGCACACATGCGTGCAATTTTTCAAAATGTATTTATTTGGTGGGGCTTCACATGTTTTAAAAATTGGTTTGATTGTACCTTGTTTCAGTCACTTTGAAGGCCATACCAAATACTTTCACTATTTGCTCCTTGATGCTAGTGTTGCATTGCTTGTGTAAGATTCTAATACGATATTGAGACTGCGGTTAAGGGAGCGGGTAATGAACTCTAAATATTTCAACAACCTCTCCACAATTAATATCTCGTTACCTCATGAGTACGCTCCTCCGTGTTTGAAGCCTATTGTAATATGCTCTGTGTCCGGCCTACCTTCCACCAAGGAAATTAAATGTTAAATATTTATCGTTCCCCTGGTATGCGACTGGGCAGATTCCCGCTGTGACGGGTAGCAGTCTCATTCTTCCCACAGGAAGTTTATTCTTACTCATTTTCATTTTCCCCTTCTGTGTCCGGATGGACTTTTTTTTTTATGTGGCCAGGAGCAAACGTGTCACTGCAGGCGAGACTTGAAGCTGCGCAGGACTTTTGAACAACCGTCTTAGGTGAGGTGGAATCCTAGCAGTCCTGTTGCACATATCAGTCCTGCCTGATTACATTTTCTTGTAATGAAATGGTAAACTCCGGCTTCATGTGTAGTTTCAAACTTGTGACAGTTATACTGCTGGCCATGAACTTTCTTTGTAAGATTTTTGGTGCTTGAAGGCTCAGGAGAACGCCCGATTGTCGAGTGCTTTTCCAAACAACGAACCAAGGCAGTTGGTCGGAGTCGGACTGAAATATTTTTAATTTTACAGTTTTTAAGACTAAGTAAGTTTAGTATCTGGATTGATATCAACTTTCAGTCCATTTTATCATGCACATTTTGACAACATGAGACTAGGGCTGCCACAAATGACTATTTTGTTAGTTGATTCGTCACCAATTGCAGTCCTGAACAGTTGATGAGCTGTAAATCACAACACATTGTATTAGCAAGCATCTGCTCTTTTCTTTCTCTCTCTCTCTCTCTCTCTCTCTCTCTCTCTCTCTCTCTCTCTCTCTCTCTCTCTCTCTCTCTCTCTGTCTCACTCTCACTGGAGAATGACAGAGCATGGAGAATGACAGAGCGAAGATCCTGTGGGACTTCCAGATCCAGACTGACAAGATGGTAATGGCGAACCAACCAGATATCGTGATCATAGATAAAGGGCAGAGGAAAGCCGTTGTAGTGGATGTAGCAGTCCCAAGTGATGGAAACATCAGGAAGAAGGAACATGAGAAACTCGAGAAATACCAAGGGCTCAGAGAGGAGCTGGAGAGAGCCTGGAAGGTAAAGGTGACAGTCGTGCCTGTGGTGGTCGGAGCACTCGGGGCAGTGACCCCCAAACTAGATGAGTGGTTGCAACAGATCCCGGGAACAACATCGGACATCTCAGTCCAGAAATGTGCAGTGCTGGGAACAGCAAGGATACTGCGCAGAACCCTCAAGCTTCCTGGCCTCTGGTAGAGGACCCGAGCTGAATGAGGGACGGACACCACCCGAAGGGTGAGATGAGGATTTTTTTTTTTTTTTATACACCGTATTTTTCGCACGAAAAGACGCACTGGATTGTGAGGCACACCTTCAATGAATGGCTATTTTGTTATTTTGTAATTTTTTTTCATACAATGAACGCTTCGTATTAAAAGGCGCAATCTACAATGCCTCCACTAGATAATGCCACGCTCCTTCCATTCAACTCGAGAGGCGTCCGTTCAACTTGAGAGGCGTTCATGACCGCCTCTGAAAAATGTAAAATTAATATTATTGTACTTAAATGAAACTACGAAAATTGAAAATAATGCATCAAAACAGAAAATCAAGCGAGGAAATCACAAAATCAATTCTATAACCCCCCCTACAGAATTTATTTTGTGATTTCCTTGAAGTAATAAATTATTTTCGTTTTTCAGAGGCGGCTATGAACGCCTCTCGATTGGAATGGAAGAAGGCACGGAGACGGACAAAGACGTACCTGTATTTGCTGAGACTATACATATACATATATATATATAGATATATGTATATATAATTCAGGATTGGACATTTCAATCAGGATCCTTCATAATTCAATATGTTGTATTTTAATTACAAATCAACGGATCCATCAGATTTGCAATTCTAAAGTTCATCCTTCAACAGGGGCAACCAGACTTTTGTCACAGAAAAGAATACAACCAAATTTCAAACATAGCTCCCGTGAAAAGGAATGGGAGTCGTCCGATTTCACAATCTGCCCAGCACAAAGCATCCCTTTGCCCCTATGACCCCGGGCTCCCCAACGACCCACCCTCCCCCTGTGTCGCCTTTTGTTGCGTGCATGTGACTGTCCAAATGGCTCGGTAGGAAATGCCAGAGTCCCCACATTAAACACACCAAAAAATAAAGAGGAAAAAAAGTTGTGAGAGCCACCCTCTACATCAATTCAGTGGCGACCAGAAGCATTTTACAGCTGCTTTATTGTTACTCCTCTGCTGTTTAAGCTGTCTTTTCTGTCAAAAGTCTTTTCCTGCTTACAAATCACCGGGAAGCAATCCCTTTGGCCGCACCGCTGTGCCCTAAGCCCATTCCTAGGGTTCAACACTTTGATCACCTGTTACGTCGGCCATCGAGTTAAGAAATAGAGTAACTGGCTGCTGGGATAATCTGGTGTTCTTGTCTGGAAAGGAGGAATCCCCCCTCGCCTTTTCAGGGGTTCCTTTTTTTTCTTGTCTGTGCTCGCAGTCGATGAGCCTGGGAACAGGTTCCCGCAAGAGAAGCTGGCTGAATTGAGGGGTGTTCACACAGCAACATTTGCTCCGGTGCAACGCCAGTGCTGCCCCAGTAGAGCGTTCACACGTGCAAAGTTACACCGGTGTAGCCCCTGAAAACAGCTTACTCCGGAGCAAATGCTCGTTTGCGGGGCAGCACCGATATAAATGGTACGTGTGAATGCTACAGGGTTAAAAATTTGCTCCGGAGCAAATGCTCGTTTGCGGCGGGGGGAGTAGCCTCGCTACGCATGAGAAGAATTGATTACGTACGGCTAGAATGCATTGCTTTCGTGTTCTGTTGTACTTCCGTCATCTCTTTGTCTAATAACGACACAAGACATGATGGCTGGCAATAATAGTAGCAAGTGGCATCTTGCCTCTTGGGTTATACCATCTCAACTAGAATGTTGGGAGAATAATGCCCACACATCATCTTTCCTTTTGGAGGAGACTAAACTGTCTTAGAGTTGTTTGTGTAGTTTGGTCCTATGTTGTGTTTTCACAACCCCCCCCACCCCCCCATAGAATTTATTTTGTAATTTCCTCTCTTGATTTTCTGTTTGGCGCATTACAGGTATATGTTTGCTTTTCTAAGTGTCATTGAAGTCATCGTTGATTTACGTTTTCGGGGCAGTCATTGAACGCCTCTTGAGCAGAAGGCACGGAGACCGAGAAAGAGAAGGACGTGCCTGTACAGTAGTTGCTTGAGTTGTATATGTTTTAAAATGAACCAACACGACAGCTCTTTGTTTTCTATCGTTTTGCTCCGCTGCAGAAATTGCTGTGTGAACGCCCAAGTGGGGCTGCGCCGGTGTTAACACGCTCAGTGGCTTTGTACGTGTCAACGCTCCACAAAATTTGCTCTGGTGTAAGATATATCGCAACAAAATACATCGTGCAGCACCGGAGCAAATGTGTGCCTTGTGAACACCCCTTTTGTGGATTTTTAGTTTTTGCCTCAAGAAAGAAAATAGCGACTGGCTTATTTTGAAACACAAAACTGGAAAACCTGCAAATTTCATTCGTGAACAAATCCCCAAACCAGTATTTCCTTTGTGGCAGACCACCAAACAAAAATATTCCAAACAGGTATACAGTGTTTACTAAAGTCACATCTGATACTTTGTACCTTCTCGTCTCCCGTGGGAGAGCATTTCATTCTTCAACCTCTCACTAAAATGTCACTGACACTTGTGGTCAATAAGATACAACCAATCTATTTTGATCGCATGATTTCCGGAGGCAGACCTCATTCTCATCAGAGTGGTTGGTAATAGCTGCCCTTTGGTGTGTCTTGGTGTGGAGCCCCATGATGCTACCTTTGTAAAATGACGATGTCATAGTTGGTAGTCACCTGTCGATAAAGGCTGGATGTACACCACAAGGTTCAAGTAATACAATTTGATTTTTTTCCCCATTCATGTGTCATAATTTGGAATAGTACATGGCGGTGTAGAAATTTGCTATTAATTGAATTTCTGCTTATGCGAGTGCAAATATATCAAACAGATCAGATTTTCCCTGAAGATGCAAGCCTGTTGCCATCGTTCAATATGATGTCGACATGCTACAAAGCGAAAATTGGTTTCTACATTGATCTGTGCATTCACGCTTGTTTATCCAATGACACCAATATTCATTTCAGTTGCCTTACACGGGGTGGCCACACCAAAGCTTTAGGTCGCTAATTTCATGCAAAACAAACCAACCAACCATTAAGAAGATGCCTCGAAATGAAGCCATTGTCGCCAAGCAAAGACTGGATGACGCATGCAACTCGAGGCGCAGTGGCAGGTATGTGGAACAGGACTCTATCAATTTGATCCAAAACGTTTGGTCTGGTAAATGAAACAGATTAGGTCATCGCCATGAAGTGTAACTGCCACAAGTAAACAAACACAGCCTCTGATTTGTGGACACCATGGCTACCGATGTGCTTTGGGCTGTATGTCTAACTGTGCTAGACCCTGGAATTCACTCTGGAGCCAAGATTCCTCATCATGAATATCAAATCATCCATATATTTCATTTGTATGTTGTAGAACAACAGCCCTTTTCCAACCTGTGACCTGTTTTGTGGCCGGGGGGTTAAACATGACCAGGCAACCTCCATGTGAACACTGCTGTTTCACTACCAGAGCCCTAGACCAGTTGTCACCGTTCCCGAGTTTTAAGATGTGCTTAATTGGCTTGCCTGAGTGCCAGGGGAGGGGAAGGAGATTGTGTTAGCTTGTTACAAGGAGGGCCCAGAGAGGTGGGGGTCCTTTATCAGCCCGTCGCCGGACACCTCCGGTGGCTATTAATCAGAGCCAGAGTCCGACTGGAGCCAGCAGAGGATCCGCCGAGGGGGGACAGCGATGGAGGGAGGCGGGGAGGTTAGGAGGCTGCCTGGAGCCTTCCTTGGTCCTCACTGACAGGAACAGACAGACAAACACTCCCACTCCTCTCCCTCTTCTCAAGTCCGAGGGTACTTGCGAGGGCAACCCACCCCCCATCAGCCCTCGTCCACTTCCCTAACCTTCCTACATGCTATTGAATTAGGTCCCCCCCCCCCCACCCTCCGGCCAGGACCCATCCATTTTAGCCGAGGTGACAGGTTTACATCGCCCCCTCTCCATTTTATTGTATCGGTGCGGCGCTGCCAGTTGCTATTGTGCTAACGAAAATTTAGCACCAGACGCAATATTCCTTTTTCACAGGATGTGCACGCAGCATGCAAAATATCTTGCCGGAATTTACAGGATTGAAGGTGCTCATTATTTTTAATGTTCGTGACAGAGTGGCCCCGAAAACAGTTTTTATGGACAGGAAAACAACGACGACATGTTTCTGATTATTGAGGTGTTTGCTAAATGATCTCTTGCTCATGTATATCATGGCTGGCTTTCGTGGCCTTTACCTGTACCATATGTACTCCGTCCAGCAGCAGCATTACAGACTCCTTTGGATTGCTCTACCTGGTACTTTACTTCTTATGGGGTTGAGGTTCTAAATCATCCAAAAAATTTTTTCTGGTCCCTTGATCCAGACTGTGCCCCGAGACACCTTTTAAAACCTGTTATTTTGGTCCAGTCGGAAAGTCCAAAACAAACAAGCTTAGCATAAAAAAAAAAATAATAAATCCCTGAATCTTCCGGGTGGTTCTGCCAAAATTTAATCCAGACGGGTTCATGTCCAAACCTCATTGTCGATCCTCCAAAACTGTTTTATGACCTCACCGTCAGTGGGGATTTTAAAAATTCCTATTGGGATCAATGACAATTTGGAAGATTATATTTCAAAACATGTCACTGATGGTGGAGTGGTGCGCTTTTCTTACATTGGTTGATTCATTTCCTACTCAGTGATGGTGTCATTGTGAATGGAGTCGGGTCTCTGTTTCTATTTGTGCCCTGTGAGTGACTGGCAACCGATCCAGGGTGCAGTCTGCCTTTCAACAAAAGATAGTCATGAAGGGGTCCAGCTCCCAATGAGCCTCAACAGGATAAATGGTATAGAAAAAGAATAAATGGATGGCTTTCAAATTTGTTATTTTGATCTAGGCAGAAGGTCCAAAGGCAAATGGGGTAGGGATGAAAATTCCCTTAGTCTTCTGGGGAGGCAATGCCAAAATTAAATGCAGACTGGTTCACAAACAAACTTGATAATTGGAACCTTCAAAGTTGTTTTGTGATCTCCAATTTATTGGGAGTCAAAGATTTTCCCAATATTCAAGTGTAGTGCAGCTACCTAAAAAAAAAAAAATCGACTGAAGTACCCCACTGATCAAATGCACCAAACTCATGCAACTGGAGGTCCTCAACTACAGTTTTCTCAAATGCTGGTACATTTCCTTTGAAATATCGAGCAGATTGAACACATTTTTGCTGTGCCGAGCAGAAATATGTGTTGAATGCTTCACAGCCAGCCCGTGTCGGATTGCAACATTGGCCATTAAGGTTCTGATCAACTCCTAATGGAAAACTTTTGTGAGGGTGCACCACAACGCTCCATGTGTAAATATTGAATAATGAGGCTACTTTCAAGTCCTCTTCTTTGTGTTTGGAGTTGGGGGGAAAATGTCATTAATGACGGCTTTTGCTGTGGTTTTACATCACACAAGCTCATAAAAAACCATCGCCGCTGATACAATTGTTAGCGTAATCCTCGGCGGGCATTTACAAGCCGGCGTGCGTGCATTTGTTGGCGTGCTTGTGCTCTGAGACGTGTGTATTAATGAGCCTCTCATTTGCTAGCTGATGCACGAACTCGCCATTAGTCACGGTCTGGCATGATGACAAGAATTGCTTATACTCACTGGAAACTTGACCTGCTTTTATGGCGACAAGCAGTGAGGATGTTGTTGTTGTGTGTGTGTGTGTGTGTGTGTGTGTCTGTGTCTGTGTCTGTGTCTGTGTGCACGTGTGTGTGCTTGCCTGATTAATTTCAGTGTGTTTAATACATTCAATTCAAAGAATTTCAGAGTGGTCCATGTGTCCTTCCCTTTTTTCTCAAATGAAAAAGGTTAGACACCAAACAAAGGGTTTGAGTTTGAAAGTGCGGTTTAAGTTTCAAACTGGCATAAAGGGATTCACTTTCAAATGATGGTTCAACTTCCAAGCCACTGTTAATAATGTTTTAAATTCAGGTTCCATGTGAGTTTCAAACACGGGATAGGGTTTCAAATAGTGTTTTCAAATGAGGGTTTCAAGACAGGGTTCAGGTGTCAATTTTAACTTAGGGTCTAAATTACCCTTTGTGTTTTAAGCCAGGGTTACGTTTTCAAACAAAGCTAGGCTTTCAAGTCGGAGTAGCTGTTTTCATTTTGTGTTCAAAATGAGAGTTTTAGCCATAATGGTTTAAAATTAGGTTCTCAAACCAGGGTTAGCCTGCTCATGCCGAGTGTTACACACTGTACAAGGGTTATGGTTTCAACCAGTGTTTAATTCAAACTATGGTGAGGATTTAAATGTTAATTTCAAGTCTGGTTTCAAACAAAGTTTACATTTTCATAGGGTTTGAAGTCAGGGTTAAAGTTTCAGTTAATAATAATAATAATAATAGTGCGCATCAGTTGGCAACTGGTTAGCACGTCGGCTTCACCGTGCACAGTGAGGTGTTCAATTCCGGCTCTGTGCAGTTTGCATGTTCGCTTTATGCCTGCGTGGGTTTTCTCCGGGTACTCTGGTTGCCTCCTACATTCCAAATCATGCAGGGCAGGCTAATGGAACACTCTAAATTGCCCTGAGGTGTGATTGTGAATGCAAAGTGCTCTGTGTCTGTTTGTGCCCTGCGATTGGCTGACAACCAGTTCAGGGTTTACCCTCCCTATCGACAGCTGGGATAGGCTACAGCATGCCCAGCGACCCTTTGAGGATAAGTGGATCAGAAAGTGGGTGGATGGATAATAATAATAATATTAATCATAATTATCATAATAATAACCATCATCATCATCATCATCATACATTTGATTAGTACACTGCTTTAAAAAAAATTCAAAGGCACTCCACATAGTAAAGGACAATAAAGGAAAAACAGGAAAAAAAAGACAATCGTAATATTAAAAACTATACTACTGTATACATGCAACAGTGCGTAAAAACAAAAAAATATATCATGAGAAATTATATTGAACTTTTGATTGTGTATTACAGGTTAAAAGCAGATCTGAACAGGTGGATTTTTTGTGATGTTTTAAATGAGGGGAGTGTGTGAGTATGTCTGAGATGATGAGGGAATGGACAGTAATAGAGAAGGCTCTATCTCCAAAGGTCCAGTGCTTGGTCCGGATGGGAGGGGTGAGGACGTTGGCATGGGCAGATCTAAGATTGGAGGTAGGGGTGTGGTGTAGATGTAGATGTTGGTGGACTGGGGCGGTGTGGTCTCTGGTGCGGTAGTGGATGAGGGGACGGGCAGCAGAATTTTTGATGTATTGAAGTTTGTTGAGGGTTTTGGTGGGTAAGCCACAACGGATGCTATTGCAGTAGTCGAGTCATGAGGTGAATCAATGTTTCAGCTGCTGAGGAGGAGGGAGAGGGGTGATTACGGGTGATATTTTTGAGATGAAAGAAAGCAGTTTTGGTGACGTGGTTGATGTGGGTTTCAAATGAGAGTGACTGATCGCCATGTTTACGGATATGGGTAGAAGCAGGAATGGTAGAGCCATCAATAGAACGTGGGAAATCAGGGTAGGATGTGTGGAGTGATTTCTGACAGATGATGAGGATTTCTGATTTGTTGTTATTGAGTTTGAAGAAGTTGGTCTGCATCTATTTTTTTGTTTATAAGGCAGTTGATGATGGTAGAATGAGTGGCATCAGTGATGGATTTGGTGGAGATGAAGAGCTGGGTGTCATCAGCATAGCAGTGGAAATTGAGACCATGGTGGCATGATGTGACCAAGGGGAAGCATGTAAAGGATAAAAAGGGGAGTGCCAAGCACTGAGCCTTGGGGGATGCCTTTGGAGACAGGAGCTGTGTTGGACTGAGATTTATTATTGCTCATGAACTAGTGGCGGTCGGTGTGGTATGATTTTAACCAGGAGAGAGCAGTGCCAGTGATGTTGAGGGAGGACTCCAGACGGATGAGGAGGATGGAGTGATGTATGATGTCAAAGCCATGCAGAGGTCAAGTAAGATGAGAATGTTAAGTTGGTGTCAGAGGAGAGGAGGAGGTTATTGGTGACTTTTAGGAGGGCTGTTTCTGTCCTGTGATGTGATCTGAAGCCGGATTGAAATGGTTCGTTCAGAGTATTGGAGTCAATGTGGGTTTTGCGTTGTGAGGCGACAATTCGCTCAAGTATTTTTGACAGAAAGGAGAGATTTGAAATGGGACGACAGTTTTGTGGGATATCGGGGTCAAGGCTGAGGTTTTTAAGGAAGGTGTAGCAGAGGTGAGCTTGAGGAGTTAGTAATAGAGAGAATAAGTTGGGTGAGATCAGTGAGACAGGCTTTGACTCGTGTGGAGAGGATAGGGTTTCGGGTGCAGGTGGTGGTCTTTTTGCCGGAAAGTAATCTAATGGGTTCAGAAGATGCGAGCGGGGAGAACTGGTCGCATGAATGTGGAGGAAGTGGAAGTGGCCAGTTGGTTATGGATGATGTCAATTTCTGCCTGGAAGAATGATAGGAAAGAGTTACATTTTTTTAATGAGGAGTGTGAAGTGTTTTCCATGGGTTTGAGGAGCATATTAATTGTGGAGAATACGGTCTTGGGGTTGTTGGAGTTGGAGTGGATGAGGCTGGAGTAGTAGGCGGAGTGTGCAGTCCTTGTGTGCTATGGTGTGAACTGGGAGTCCGGCTTTGTTGGTGAGTCGTTCCAGTTAATGTTTCCTAGTTTTCATTAGCTTCGGAGTTGTACTATGCAGCAATGTGGGTGAAGGAGACAGGTCTGTTTTTGAGGAGGGCAAGCTGGCCTTGGCAGGATGACAGTGTGTTGTTGTTGATGTTGACCAGGTCTGTGGGGGAGGTGCCAGAGAGAGGGATGAGGATAGATAATTTATCAGTGAAGCAGGCTGACAGGGAAGAGGGGAAAATGGATTTGATGTTGCGGAAAGTGATGGTGCGCTTGAGTTTGGGTTCCACGATGCGGATGATGGCTCGGTGGTCGGAGATGATGAGGCTCGAGCTGGAGAGGTGGTTGATGGTGATGCCAGTAGAGCAGACCAGGTCCAAGATGTGTCCTTGATTGTGGGTGGGGAAGTTTATGTGTTGAATGAGGTTGAAGCATTTAAGTATGTCCAGGAATTCAGTGGCGAATTTGCAGTCTGTAGAGTCAAGTTGGAATTTGAATTCCCCTAGAAGAAGGATGAAAGGTGCAATGGAACAAAGTTGGGTGAGAAATTCAGGTAGATTTGAGAGAGAAACTGGGTTTGGTTTGGGGAGGGAGGTAGATGACTGAGATCATAAGGGATTTAGGCCCGGAGAGTCTGAAGAACAGATGTTCAAAAGAAGAAGGGGCTTGGACAGTGATACGGGTGTTTTTTATGACTTTTCTGTGAATGGCAGTAATGCCACGACAGTCAGGGTGTGGTTTATCCATGTATGAGACCCAACAGGGTTGGTTTGATTAACATTGAAGTATTCAAGAGGCTTATGCCAGGTTTCTCTGAGACAAAAGACATCCAGGTGATTGTCCGTGATGAATTTGTGGAGGATGAGACCACTAGTGTTTAGAAACCGGGTTTTGAATGGGGCAAGTTTCATGCTGAGGATTCTGGTGGGTTGGGAAGATTTGGGTAGTATTTGGAGGTTGGCTGGGTTAACATGCTGCTTATTGTGATTGGAAGATGATACTCAGACCGAAATGACGGGAGGGAGTTGAATGAGTGGTAATGGTAAATGAACTTGTGCTGGAAGCCATTATGAGGATAACTGGGTGGGATGTAGATGTCATTGCCTCTCTTAGCAGGTTTAACACTGTGTTTGGAGGTGTAAGTGATCGTGTGAATGGGGAGAGTGGTAGCTGAGGGTTGTAGTGACAAGTGGAGCCAGTGTGAGGGTGGAGAAGGTTCATGAGAAACGGGGTTTAAAGGTAAATTAGTTAATTAAATTTGTTGTAAACTAGCCGCTATCATGTGGCTACCTAATTTGTGTCGGTTGTCACGTCCCATGTTTGCCAGCAGGGGGCGGGCTTTCTCTCCGCCGCCCACACACCTGTTACGCATTGGTCGGTGATTACTCTGCCTTTATTAGGACGCTCTGGCAGTCGACTCACTGCCGGAGAATTCCACGCCGTGCCATTATTCTCTCGCTCATATTCCTACCTTGATTACTCGTTGCCTCCTAGCCTTGTGGTTGTTACTACGCGTCATTATTCTTCTTGTATGAAATTTATACACTTGTCTAATCAGACCTTCCTCGCCATTTGTTTTCCGCGAGCGTTTTCGGTTGTTCCCTTTATTCCTTCCCTGGTCCTTATTTTGACCAGCGCTTTTTGTTATTCTTTCCCTGCCGGGTATTTTGTGTTCTTTATTAAAAACTCCCTTTGTTCTCTGACAAAATCCTTTTTTCGTGTCTGCTTTTTCGGGGATCCACCTCCTTATTTTGTTGTGCACGAAGCGATCTTTCCATCGCTTCGGGCACAACGTGACATCGGTGGATGCTGTCTGTTTAAAAAAAGGAGAGGCGGTCCCAAAACAGTTTAAACTCGTGATAAAAACAACGTTGTGGGACCTGCAGGTGGACTGGCGCCAGGTGAGAAGACTGGGGATTCTGATAAAATGGCCTGAGCCGCGGCCAAATTTTAAGGTTTCAAATTGAGCTTTCAAATCTGCATTGTTTTAAACCAAGGGGAATGATTTTAAATTCGTTGTCAAGGCGGTGTTGGGATTTCCAAGTCAGGTTTCAAACTTGATCCAGGGTTACAACTTAAAGCAAGGGTTAGGGTTTCAAATGAGGGTGTCAAGTCAGGGTTGAGGTTGAAGTTGAGAGTTTGAATGATTATAAATGTTGTAATATGGATATTTTCTGTGAGAGGAAAGCTCCACTAAGTCAAGTGTAGTCATCAAGTGTAACACTCACAATCCTTTTCTGACTCATTCAAGTGGGAGGAAGTTGATTTTTCTTGCCCAGTCCCCCCCCCCCCCCCCCCCTTCTGGTATCCAAATAAACAGAGAAATTTCAGTGAGTCACCAACTTGCCACGGCCACCGCTGTCCTGTACACTTTGGACGTGTGAAGAACACAAACAGTGCTGACCCGCTTATGCCTCAATGGAGCCCTTCTCAGAAATGAGGCACGGGCGCGCTTGCCAACTCAAATGCAATATAAGCTCGCTTCGTTTAGTTTTAACACTCTGACTCAACGGTCTGAAGGAAGGATTCAATCTAGAGTTTCACAATTGGGCTTCCAAGCCATGGTTCACGCTTCAATGAAGGATTTCAAATTAGGGTTTCTTTCTTGGGCTATGGTTTCAAGCAAGGCTGGGGGTTTTCAAGTCAGGTTTAAACCCTGTCTTAAATTTTCCAACAAGGGTTTCATATTATCTTTTCAAACCTGGTTTAGAGTTTGAAAAAAGGTAATATTGTATTTTCACGACCATTCGGCACACCATATGGTTGGGCGCAGTCTCTTTAATGGGTGAATTTTCTGTATTTTACACATAGACAAAACACACTGTATCATTGGGCACAGTTTTAAAGTGGTAAAACATACGCAAGCTTAAACCAATGGCATGCATGCGCGCACACTAAAAACACGTTAGCTTGAAGCATGCGGTAGCATGCCAAGACATACAGATACAGTGCACTCCGCTTAATAGAACACCGGTTAATAGAGCAAAAGGCTTTGGAACGGATTTGCCTAATGCAATTTCCTATAAAGATACTCCGCTTAGTAGAACAGGCCGTAAGCAATGAACATTGTAAACTAGTGGTTTTCGAAGTGTAGCTATCGCGATACTGTACCACTATCGCGAGAAAACGCGGTAGTTCTAGCCGTATACAGTTACAGGTAGCACGCGTCACTCCACACATAGACACACGCACGTCACAATGGCTTCAACTTCATTCAAGAGACGAGGGCTATCACCTGCGGATAAGAAGGACATACTCAGACGATACGATGCATTGCCGGATTGTCAGAAGGTACGCCCGCGGTTTCCAGGACTTCCCTCTTATCCAGCGCATTGAGAGGGAAGTCAACCGCAAAATTACGGACTCCTGTTTCCAGACAAAAGTAACGAAATTTTTCTCGTGATTTGAGATGTTTGACTGAAGTTGATTAAAGTTGTTGTTTTATTGTTTGATTAAAGATATGGACGTCCACAGTCGAAATATCTCTTCTAACTCGTCAGCAGGGGTTTTTCTGCGTGCATAACTTGGTCGTCGACGTGTCTGAAGGTGTACCTAATAAAGTGTCTCCGGTTAATAGAAACCCCGCTTAGTAGAACAGAAGCGCTTCGGCCCAATGGTGTTCTATTAAGCGGAGTGCACTGTACAAGCTAAAAACACGTTTTTAAAAAGGCAACGGAAGCAAAACTGATTTCTGTTGTATTTTATTTAGCCATCGTACAATGTACTCACGTTTTTCGATCAATCGTCACCCAGAAATCCATCAAAGTCCTCATCCTCTGTATCAGAATTGAACAATTGTGCAAGTACCGGTAATCCATCAAAAACACTGTGTTCCCTCTCGCTGTCAGAGTCACTCTCATTGCCATGCGGCTCCACAGAAATGATGCCGGCTTTGCCAAAAACTCGAACAACAGTGCAAGCAGACACGTTCGTCCAAGCAGCCACAATCCATTCGCAAATTGTGGCGTAACTCGCCCAGCGCTGCCTCTCACTCTTTGTAAAGTTGTGTTTCCCATCGATCAACCATTGTTCCCATGCCATTCGCAACTTTACTTTGAACGCCCGGTTGATGCCGATGTCCAGTGGTTGGAGTTTTTTAGTCAATCCTGCGGGAATAACGGCAAGCTCAGAGTTCATTTGCTTGACTTGGTTTTTCACCGCTGCTGTGAGATGGGCACGCATGCCAAAAGCATAACCGGTGGATTTAAGTTTGAACTGAGCTTCGTAAGCGTGTCTCTTTGTAGAATTTATTTTCCGGGGTTCTTAGAAACCAAAACCGAAGTTGTTTTGCAACAATGCACATTGCCACACTCTGTACAGGTGTTGGTACCTGCTTGGGGCGTCCCTTTAGCGTCCACTTACACGCCCACCCTTCACTCATTGGCGGACTTCTCCCCCGCATGCCTGTCCTCTCTCACGTCTGCCTTCTCTCTCTCTCTCTCTCTCTCTCTCTCTCTCTCTCTCCATATATGTATATACACACGCCCACCCTTCACTGATTGGCCGACTTCTTTGCCACATGCCTGTCACAGTCACTTCCGCCTTTTCTCTATATAAACAGCGTGTCTTCTGTCAGTCAGGTTTTGGGAACTCAGCGCATACACAAGACGCTCCGCATCATAAGTCGTCCTGTCCATTTTGGAGAAAATTTAAGACTTTTAATGGTGCCTTACAATACGGTAGTTTTAAATTAAACTTTCAAGACCAGGTTACATTTTGTAATTAGTTTTTTAAGTTTGGTTGGCCCAATGGCCCAGTGGTTAGCACGTCGACCTCACAGTGCAGAGGTACCTGTGTGGAGTTTGCATGTTCTCCCGGGCCTGCGTGGGTTTTCTCCGGGTACTCCGGTTTCCTGACACATTCCAAAAACATGCATGCCAGGCTGATTGAGCTCTCGAAATTGTCCCTCGGTTTGAGTGTGCGCGGAT
Organism: Hippocampus zosterae; assembly: GCF_025434085.1. Taxonomy (NCBI): domain Eukaryota; kingdom Metazoa; phylum Chordata; class Actinopteri; order Syngnathiformes; family Syngnathidae; genus Hippocampus; species Hippocampus zosterae. The sequence continues at coordinate 34,798,720 of NC_067451.1, forward strand.
GTTTGTTCGTCTCTGTGTGCCTTGCGATTGGCTGGCAACCGGTTCAGGGTGCCCCCCGCCTACTGCCCGAAGACAGCTGGGTTGGGCTCCAGCAGCCCCGTGACCCCAGTGAGGATAAAGTGGTTCGGAAAAAGGATGGATATTTCTGCGTGTGTGTGTGTGTGTGTGTGTGCGTGTGCGCGTGTTTGTGTGTATTTGTGTGCATGTGTTTTACATTAATTTACATTGAGGTTCCCCGAGGGATTCACCTCATGTGTGGTGAATCCCTCGGGGTTTACAGAGGCCAAGAAATGAGGATGAACAAGATTATTATGGAAAATGTATGAAAACGTTGCTGTAAACAATAACGTTTTGAGGCAAGATTTACATGCGAAGTGACAGTTTAAGGAGACCAGGAAATTTGTTCCACAAGTGAGATGCATTGAAACACAATACTGCTTCACTCTGCTTGTTGCCAGTTCTGGAAACAATAAGTCTGCAGCCGATGACTTTTGGAATCAATAACCTATACTTCTGTTTTAGTACTTTTAGCGTAACTTGATTCTTTAACAAGAATCAAAATGGCAACAGGTGGCCCGGTAGTCCAGTGGTTAGCACGTTGGCTTCACAGTGCAGAGGTACCGGGTTCGATTCCAGCTCCGGCCTCCCTGTGTGGAGTTTGCATGTTCTCCCCGGGCCTGCGTGGGTTTTCTCCGGGTGCTCCGGTTTCCTCCCACATTCCAAAAAATATGCATGGCAGGCTGATTGAACACTCTAAATTGTCCCTAGTGTCCCTGTCCCTGTGAGTGTGAGTGCGAATGGTTGTTCGTCTCTGTGTGCCCTGCGATTGGCTGGCAACCAATTCAGGGTGTCCCCCGCCTACTTCCCGGAGACAGCTGGGATAGGCTCCAGCATCCCCCGTGACCCTAGTGAGGATCAAGCGGTTAGGAAGATGAATGAATGAATGAAAATGGCAACATTCACAATCGTTGTTTAATCCATCAATCGACCAAACGTTCGGATAAAATGGGTATTTGAAACAGTCCTCGTCATCATGCTGTTCACGCCTAAGGCGTCACTGAACCATTGATTAACGGCGCCTCCCCATCGCAAAGCTTCTGAGCTGGCACAAAGTGTCTTAGGCAGGTTGCTACAGAGAAAAGAGAGAGACTGCAAGAGCCACAGAAAGGCCTACATGTGAACTTATTGGTCATGGATCAAACGCCTGCTGTGAATGTGGAATGATAAACCACACACAGTCCTGCAGTCACTGACGAGATAAGTTCGACTCCAGCACACTCGTATTAACTAAGCAAACAAGGCGTTTTTGGAGCAATTTAAGCCTGATGGATCCCTTTCAGGTAGTGTTGGTTCTTGTCAAAAAAACTACAAAGGAAGAGGGTATCAACCTTGGCCACAGTATAGCGATAACTGCAGGGCAATGGTTACACAATCATCTCACTCCGCCAGATAAAAGTCATTGTGTTTGCACAAGTTCGGAAGTAAACTCGCAAGGCCCCCATGCGGCAAACAAACAAACAGGAAGGAAATAATCAATTTGCTGCCTTTTAATGAGCAACAGCGTATGACCTCTTTGTGTGAGCATGGTTGCCACACAATGGTTAAACATTAGTCGAGCGATAGCCAGCTCGTACGCACACAGGAACTGAAGAGGGGTCAGGTTGTAAGAAGTCGTGTCAAAGGCGCACAAGCGCACTTTGGGTATTTGAATTAGTCTAATGACTCAACCTGAATCAGTTCAACAGTTTAATTCAGAGTAGTTTGTCCATCCGTCCTTTGCAAATCTCCTGGGGATCCTCGGTGTTACAAAATGTAATGTTTGGGAACCAGTGGCATTACTAAGCAATTTAAAACAGGTCAATGAGTGCTGCATCGGCAATACTGTAGTCGTATTCAATGGAAAATTGTCTCATCTCTGCCGGTCCCGGTTGTACTCCTGCCTTAACCCAAAAGTCAGCTTGGATAGATTCCATCTAAATACATGACCCTGAACCGACGAACAGAAAATGATGGAAGGATGGACGTATTAAAAGTTCGGATATGATTGTGACCTTTCATTGAAATCTGGCATTCATTGTATGAATAAAGTACATTTTGTGAGGGGGGGGGGGCATTAGAGATTCATGACGACAGGAGTAAAGGCCCTTTACTTATTTTTTTTAAATAGCCTACTTTTCAACTCCTATCACATTCAGGGATATGTGTGGTTTGAGAACCTGATTTTCAGTAAAAAAAATAAAAAATAATAAATAAATAAATAAATAATCAATCAGCGGATGCCTGGTATAATACCATGTGGTTGTTTAAAGTGTTGTAATAGCCAGAAGTTTTATTTCATTCACCAGACCAGTAATCTGTCCTAATCTGCTGTTGTCACGTCGCGTGCTCGCCAGCAGGTGGCGGGTTTTTCCCTCCGCCTGTTCGGCACACCTGTCCGTTATTTCGGGCTGATTACCTGCCTTTATTAAGCGACTCCGGCAGTCATCTCACTGCCGGAGAATTCCTTACCGTGCCATTGCTCTCTATTCGCTATTCTCGTCGCTTGACAATTTCTCGCTGCCCTATTGCCTTACGGCCTCAATCTTCGCGTACTTCATATTGTGACCAAATTGTTATCATCGGTTCTCCTATCTCGGTAGTTCCTCGCCCTTTATCGTTTCGCGAGCGTTTTCGGTTGTCTTCCTTATTTTTTCCTGGTCCTTATTTGACCAGCGTTTTCTGTTACCGTTTTCCCTGTTCGGGCTCCTTTTGTTCTTTATTAAAACCCCTTTGTTTCTCACAAGATCTTTTCGTTGTCTGCTTTTCCTGGCATCCACCTCGTTTTTTCTGTTGTGCACGAGGCGATTTCTCATCGCCTCGGGCTCAACGTGACAGCTGTATATAAAGTAAATTCATTTTTGAATGAATGAATGTTTGAAAGCAATGTAAAGCACAGTATGTCTCTGAGTGTCTTTTATTAAATGAAAGTGACAGGGTGTAGATCGATCAACGTGACACTTTACCACTTGCTAGAGGAAAAAGCAAGAAAGTGTGCAGGATCTTTTTTTAATGAACAAAAGCGCCAAATTTTGACTTTGAGGGACCATTTGATGTTAGGGCAAAAGGAGCCTCATTACCGGCCGGGCCCGCACAAGAGCCCCCCCCCCCCCCTCCTGAGGGGGGGGGGGCATCTTTCTTCCAGACACACTTAAATGGTCGTTAAAACAAACAAAAAAAGGGTGTGTGTATGTGTGTGTGGGGGAGGGGGGGTTGAGGTTATGAAATGCTGAATGACTCCAGAGGAGACGAATCATTCTCTTTGTCCTGTATCCTACGTCGCTGGAGCCAGCGGAGTCATAAATGGCTGGCTGCTAACACTAACAGTAGACGGGTATAAAGAAACTCCCAGTTTCCTTTATGTGACCCGCCCCCCGCTGCTCTAGGAGGGTTGGAGATGGCAAACTAAAGTGTGGAAATAGGAAATGCAGCGCACTTGATGAACTTCCAGTGGGCAGCTTTTCCTTAAAAAAAAAAAAAAGACGTGATTATCCAATATATAGTAATTGCCTTGAAGAGGAAGGCATTTAAGATGACATCAAGTGTTATTCGAGTGAGCTAAATGTTCCTCATTCAAACGAAATCAACCTTACATGAATTTAGGTTTGTTTCCATAAAAATTTAAGACGTCATAAAAGATGACAGAACCTGTTCAGGAAGACAAATATAGAAAAGCTAGATTCATTTGCTCTGATATTTGTGTAGAACTTCTGGGAAACTTCCATTCTGAAGTCTTGTAAGCTGTTCATAAAAGTGGCTTGAAAGACGACATTGGAAAAGCTGAGGATTTCCTCAAAAAATGACATTTTGACTGAGCATCTGATTAACAACATCTTCTATGCGAGTGTAAAGAAATTGGCTTCATGCTGAAACATCCACAATGCTCACTGTAATATCTTGATAGTGAAGTCTGGAATTGGAATTCGCCATCGTGCATCTTGACCAGCCACATAGCTTTTTTTCTCCCACAAACTTTTTGGCCAGTCAGAGTTCTGCTTACAGAAATAACACTGTTCCAATTCTTTCAGTGAAACATGGAGGCGGCTCAGTTATGTTCTGGAGCTGCTTTGCATCAACAGGCACTGGGTGTCATCTGTGCGGCATACAGTGAAATCCCAAGACTGTCAAGACATTCTTGAGCAAAAGATGCTGCCCAATGGGATTCAGTGTGGTCTTAGGTTAGCCAACAGGACAAAGACCTGAAACACACACAGCTGAAATCACCCGAGTATTCTCATACTCATCCTGATAAACTTAAGTCTAACCTAATACTAGGAACAAAAACAAACTATTCTGAATTGTCCTTCTATGACCCCTGATGTAAACTCTATTGAACATTTGCAGAAGGTGACTTCAGGCCAAAAGCAGACTACAGCCTGAACTAGTTGCTAGTCAGTCGCAGGGTACATATAGAGGCAACCAATCATTCACACCCACATCCACAACGTCACTTTGTGGGAATCAATCCCACATTGCTCACACACAAATCATGCTACTGTACCACGACGCCGGGGGTCGGCAACACGCGGCTCCAGAGCCGCATGCGGCTCTTTGGCGACATCTAGTGGCTCCCTGGAGCTTCATAAAAAATGTTTGAAAATGGAAAAATATTTTAATAGTAGGCTAATATAGCTTAATTAGATATAGATACATGTTGCAGCTCAAACGTACACTTTATTTTTAACAGTCTCGACAAACACAGACACATCTGCGCCCGACTCCGTGCCTTCATTCTTCTCGTGTGACTCGAGAGGTGTTCAAAGACAGCCTCCAAAAAACGGAAATTCATGATCACTTCACTGACACTACGAAAAGCGAAAATAATGCACCAAAACAAAAAAATCAAGTGAGGAAATCACAAACTAAATTCTATGGGGGCGTTTGTGAACACGCAACAAAGGAATTAATTACATAAACAATTCTGCGACAGTCCAGTCTCCTACATACATTGTAAATTTTAGAGAAGGCTTTTAATTCTTTTTGCAGCTCCAGACATATATGTATATATATATATTTTTTTGGTCCTATATGGCTCTTTCAACATTTTGGGTTGCCGACCCCTGCACTACACCATCAGCAACCGCAATATAATTAACACTATTTTATTTTACGAGCAGATCATTTGGCATTTTGAGTTAATTTGCTGAGAGTGTCTCGATGAAGGTGAATAGATTTCTATGGAAGAATAGAAGGTGAACAGTCTGATAAACTTGAAATTTGTTTAAATCAAAGCAGATTCAATTTCTGTCAATTCCCAACTAATCCGTTACCAAATTTACTACGATTGCTTTCTGATGATATTCAGAAGGATCCTACTGATTTGTAACACAAGATGGCTGACATAGCCGTTTTTACTAAAAACGTTTGTTGTCAAAACAAGAACCCTCCACCAAGATTAAAGGTAAATGACCTTTAAAGCTCTCTTGTCAACAGTGCAACTTTTTTTTCTTTTTTTTTAATCTTGTGTCGCATTTTCCAATTTTTGCCGTGGTAGCTTGAATGTCCCGCGATCACCATTAGAATGGTCTTGGCATTAATGTTTGGAGGCCGAACATGCTCGGAACACTCATCTCATGTTCGGTGTTTCCTCCACTGGAGATTAACTTGCCTTTGGGGACGTACTTAACAGACCCTGGAAACTGATATGCATCTGCGCGATAATTTAAATGTAGTTTTCACTGCTCCTCCACCAGCTATAATGACTATAATGCCTTGTTAACTCCTCTGCCAGAGGTTACATACCCCTCTGACGTTGGCCCTACGTCTAAGTCATGTAAATGGTGGCGGCCGGCAAGAGGCTCTATCTTCTCTTTGGCTGCAAACAGAACATGAAGACAAAGGTATGACCTATCTTTTATTGAAATAAATTACTCAAATCTTTTGCTCAAAATGTGTATGACTATTGATTGGTTAATCCAAAATCCACACATGGTGCAACGCAGCCAGATGTGGCTGAAGCGGACCGTTGTGCAAAGAAATGAGAAGTCGACTACTCTTCCCTGCACACCAATCGATTGATTGATTGATTCTTGTTTTGGGTTCTGAGACTCCACATGAAATGTTTTTTAATGACAATTACGATATTTTCAGAGGGTGAGGGCAAATGTGGATGACCACCATTCCTTCAATTGGCTGTGCATTCACACAGCAACACGGCATTGTGAATGGCACCTCCACCTAAAATTGGCTTTGTGTTCAATAAAACAGGACCAATATTTCACACTGAATTTGTACATTTGCAAGTAAATTTAGAAAAGATGTTTGGTGGTGTGCTGAGAGATTTTTCAAATGAAAAATATGTGCTTTGGCTCAATAAATGTTGGGAATCATTGGCTTAGAATTCCTGCTGTCTCGCACCCATAAAAATTAAGCTTCCAACAAAATATGCAATATATTATTATAATCCACTTCTTCTTTTTCTGTGAACTTTTGGTGCCCCTCAAGGTCACCCCTCTGCTCATTTCGGAGGCCCACGACCTGTTGTGTGAACCCCGACCCCAAGCTGGAAAGAGAAAGGCTTCGACTAGCTAACGTAGCCAATGGAGCAACCCAACACCGACATGTTTTGATGCAAATGTCAGGCTTTCCTTTCATATTCCCACAAAAAAAAAAGAAAAGCACCCCACCTCCTTCCACTTATTACCCAACAAGTCATTGACCTGCCAAGCACACCTATAATTAAGACCACATCACTGTTATCTACATACAAGTACTGTGAACACAAAATGTCAGGGAAGGCATCTTAAATGCTGCGGCTGAAAACACAATTATGTGTTTTTCTCTAATAATAATAATAATTGTAAACTGTTGTCCAAATTCTCAAATGGGGGTTGTTTACCATGTTGTGTGGATGTCGTGAGGGAGAAAAGCATATTTTGCTAAAAACGGGCTTTCGCATGCAAGGCACCCTCGATTTAGGACTTTTTTACATGCCTCGTGGGTGCTGCCGTTTTGGTTAGCAACACAGTCAAAATGGGCAAAAATGTTCACTGTAGGAAATATGATAATTTGTTTCTGAAACATTTAGCAGTCTTGGAGGAAATCTTTCATTTTCTGAATGCACATATGGAGCTACTAGCAACCTCCACCTAGAAAACCTTCCTATTTAATTTGGCTAACACATGGCACGCGCGGGCACACGCATGCCCACGCACACACACACACACACACACACACACACACATGCATGCCCACGCACACACACACAGACACATAAACCCAGATGTCAATCACCTTGTTATTCTTTTTCTTTTTCTTGTGGGTGGGGGTTTCATTTATGGCACTTTTTCATGCTTTGCCACACATGCGCTGAGCTTTGACAGACTTTATGGACCATATTTTTCCAGCGTAATTTGTCTCCGGAGCAAAAGTGACACAGCCGTAACGTTTAGAGGCTGAGCGCCCCATAAAGCACTCTCCTTCTATTTCTAACCATAACCATGCCCTGGTGGCCATTAACCCCCCCCCCCCCCACCACCACCACCACCTCCGTGTCCACTTACCCATGATCCCTCCTTGTTGCAATGGCAGTCTTTATTCATGGATTGCCGTGACATTACAAGCCTGAGGTGCATCCAGAGTGCACAGACCTCTGCCAAGGCCGTGCAGTACAGTGGAACCTCCAAAGATCCTCCGATTTGGAGTTCAACGTTTTCTGGAAAACATACTGTACATGGGAATTCGCGTTATTCTGAGTCACTCACTGACTAAAGTGAGCCAGTCACTTAAATTCCTTGAGTCAGCATTTGTGCCTCCACTCAGACTCACCCAGCTCATCTGAGTCTGCTGTATTTGTGGTGAATCCGAATCATATGGCTGTGTAGCGACGCTACTCGAGCGAAGCGCGACTCAACAGTCAATAGCCCGCTGTGCTCTGCTGTACATGTGTCAGCGCGGACATGTACGCACGGGCGCGTCTTTTGGCTTCAACCAATCAGCACTGACGCAACGGACGTTATACATCAAAAAGCTTTGATCTACAACACCCAGCTAACCTAGCCTAGCCGAGACTACAGCTAGGCCAGTAGAGTAGACATGACGCTCGAGGTCGGACGGACATGTTTTTCTGTCATCTTTATGTTTTTCTCTCTTTTCTGTCCAAATATATATATTTTTCTACAAACAGTAGCTGTCTTGTCCACGACGTCTTTTTTCGTTTCCGCCGAGGTTTAGCCAATGTGTTTATAAAGAGACCAAAACCCTCTTTTGCTGTGGTGTTTTCAGAGTCACCTAACTTGATTCAGGCACCCGATTCACCTGTATTTTCGGAGTCTGTGGTGTTTTTGGCGGGTACATCAACTTGTGTCAGTTTCCAGATCTGCCTGAATTTGGTCTGCAATGTTTCTGATAATATTGAACAAAATCATCTGAGTCCATTTCCGTGTCCACGAAATCAAGTCAGTCACCTGATTCTAGTTATCTCTAGTTAATCTAGATAATCTCAGTATGCGCCATTTCTAGTGTTTTTTTTTTTTTCTTAACCAAATCATCAGTCTGCAATGGTGTTGGTAGGACTTCTGACTCAAGCCAGTGATCTTGTCCAGTGTTTGGATTTCAGATTCCAAAAGCGTAGGCACAGAGAAGAGGTTCTGGTCACAAAAATACGTATTAACAAAAATGCAAGACCGACATAGTCCAACGAAGGCCGCTGGTAACAAAGAACCAGGAAAAGACGATATCAAACAAGAAAATGCTTGCAAAAACCAAGGAACAATACAAACAAAAAATGTTTGTCAACTTATTAAGAACCACTGAATTAGACGTAAATTACATTATTTTCTACTGTGGTTTGTGGCTTTCTTTGGGTTATGAATTGGATACAGTATTTTATTCATTTTATTCTGTCTGTCCTATTGTTAAAAAAAAGGGGAAAAAAAGAAACAGATTGTCGTGTCTTGTCATAAACGGTTCAATTAAAAGAAACAGAAAAACTGATTATGTTCTGTCCCATTGAAAAAAGAAAACCAGATCAAGTGTCGCCCTGTCTTGTCACATGCTACTCGAACCAAAGAAAAAGAATCAATCTCATCCGGTCCTGTCCTCATGGAAAAAAAAAAGAAAAACATATGTGACATGTCCCTTCGTGTCATGTCACATCCTATTCGACTGAAAGAAAAATGGATCTCACCATTGAAAAAAACAGAATGTCTTGTTCCATGTTGTCTTAATAAAAATAAATATTTGTCCTCTCCTATCACACTATGTTAAAAAAAAAAAAGGAAAAACAGGTCTTTGTTCGTAATCTCAAATTCTCATATTTCTATTCCATCGTATATCAAGGACCCTCAGTACAGGATTCAGTAAATACTGTAGCGGTCCCTTCGCTTTGCATTTTTTCAAGGTCTTTTAATTTTGCACAGCATTTAGTTACAAAAAAGTATTACTATCTACACTTACATTGTTTTTGATATGAACTCAGCACACACAGAGTTACAGTAGTTTGGATGCTTGTTTCAGCATTTTATGATATTTTCCAAACGCACGGGGTGGTGGAACGCAAACAGGAAGTCATTTTTAATTGGTGCCATCTTCCACTTCTCTACCCCCCACAACCCCCTCCACAGACTGAATTGCTACTCCCACATCCCCTCTGACATTCCAGCTTTGCAGTTTCGCCCGTCTCATTCTTTCTAATCCATCTCTTCCCTAAACACTTGTTTAAATAAATAAAAACATAGAATGCCTTTTTTGGACAAAGGACTCATCATTTTACTGATGATAATGTTTAAATGTGATTAAAACATTTTCATGTTTTAATCACATTTAAACATTTGAGATGCATTGGGAATACATACTGTGATGTCAAGTGAAATATTTTTTTCCCAGATGAAAGTGTCACTATCATAAAAAACTTTATTACGCAAACAGGAAATACTTTAAGTAACTTTCCCTGTTGCCTTACAAGATAAAGAGAGGTTTATTCAGGTTTATCATGCAACTGGTCTTACTAAATCAGGAACCACAAGTCAGAGTCCTCTGGATGGATGATGCTATGAACACAAGACGAGTTAGTGGATTTACTGGAAACACAGCACACTCAGATGATTCAGCTAAATTAGATGACTAATTCAAGTCGGTGGAACTTCCAAAAATTACATCGGACTCAGATTATAACTCTACTTGCTTGCATCAAATGACAAACTGCAAACATTGGTGATTCTGGTAATTTGATTTTCACGTTAATGGGTCCCCATAAACTGAGATAATTTAGAAAAAATCAATGATGGACTTGAGTTAGCGGAAACAGGAAACATGAAGGACTCTAACGCTTTGGTTTAATAACTGAAGTTCGCAGATTCACCAAACGCACTGTGGACTCAGATGAGTCCTTAAATTAGCGGATGCAGCACAAGCACTTTGATTCTCCAATGATTTGGTTCACTAAATCAAGTTGCCCGGAAACAATCCAAACCTGAGTGATTCGGACGGAATGGGAGACTGATGTGAGTTAGCAGACTGACCAAAAAACACGGGAGACTCAGATCTGTCATGATCCAGTCTTGTTTGCTTTTTGTTTGTCGCCAGCTCACGAGTCACACTGGTCTTGAATCGGGCCTTGTTACCTGCCAGTTTTATAAACGTGGCCACACCAACGACTGACTGTCAGATTATTAGTCTTGTTCACAACTCCGTCTCCAAGTGCCTAATTTTCGAGAAGTTGTTGATATTTTTTTGCCTCATAGCGTTGCCTTGTTAGTTCACAGTATTTTTGTTCGAGTAAGTATTTATCTTGTTATGTCTTCTCATTTTTTGTTCATTGTGTATTGGATTTTCTTGTCCTCTAACCTGGGTGACTCAATCTCAGAGGTTCGATGGAGCCTCTGCCATGGAGGGTAAGACACCCGCGACTCAACATGTTAATTAGTTATGACACGCCCGCTTGGCCAGCACTGGCCGCAGATGATCACATGATATTGCTTGTCCAATCAGTGCTGTTGGAAATTTAGTTCGTTTCATTGTCGTGTAGCTGTTGTTATAGTATGTAATTCAATTTTCAAAAAGTATACCTGTACTTATCGCTTGATATTTTATTAGATTTTTTTCTGTTTTTAATAAATGTGTTTTTTTTAAATATCTTGAATTTGTAAAAAATATACATATTTTTTTCACTCATGAAGGGTTCGGCGAATGTGCATATTAATTGAGCGGGTTCGGTACCTCTAAAAAGGTTAAGAACCACTGCTCTAATAGTTTTAGAAAATTAATACTATGGAGCCTGCCGGATGCATCTTAATGTATTCAAACGTGTTTCTTTGGATTACATTATAGAAAGAGCACTTTTCACAAGAACACAAACCATCTGGCTTGGATTGAAAAGAGCATCTTTTCTTGAATAGTCGTTCACATTGTGCACACATACATGTAACTTACAGGGGACATGCAAGGGGAAGATGGTGCTTGTAAAAGTGAGAGATTAAGTGTGTAAAGACGTGTGCTCGTGTGCAAAGAGGAACTTTGTATCAGGAAGCCAAGAGTTCTTCTTGAAGGCTTCCTTTGTCACTCCGTCAAGGGAAAACATTCCACATGCTGCCTAATTTTTCGAATTATCTTGGTGGCGAATGACTTCCAGATGACAGTGACAGGAAATCAACACTCTCTGCATGACATTGTCACTCAGACATAAATGCACTGTCGCCTCAATCAATGTAAACCATAGTTTGTAATCTGTGTCTTTTCGCAGCATGACATATTTTGCAAATCACACTCGTGCTGGAAATTGTCTTTTCTAGCCTGCTTGCTATAACTTAAAAAGATGGGACAAAACAAAATATTTTTATTCTTTTAATAAAGACAGGACATTACCTCCTTTCCTTATCAGGGAATTTTTTTTGTATGTTTTTGTTTTTAGTGCGACACGATGGCATTGGACAGAAAAAGACGTGTTTTTATTATCTTTGAATGGGACAGGTGATGATCTTTGGTTTATTAGGACAGAACCAAATATGGGGCGGGGGGGGGTCTTTATCGTTCAATAGGATGGGATGGAATGGAGCAGGACTGCAAGACAACCGTTTTTCTTTCTTCTTTTATAGAAAGGATGGGACCAGACTGGGGAGGACATGATCGTTCTGTTTTTACTTTTGCGGGACAGGACAGTGAAGGAATATGAAGAAGAATTGGAAACATCCATGTATTTGACTCCCAATGAGAAATAAATGAGAGGGTGATCGGGGAGATAAGTTCAGAGAACTGAAAGCAAAATGTTCTCCTCGTTCCCACCTCGCGAGATTGGTACCAGAATCGAGTGTTCTGTCTCCTTATTGGGTCTTTATTGTGAATGTCTCATTGATAACTCTGACATCGAGTGATCAGATTTTTCTTTTAGTAAAACGGGGGTTGAGACAGGTCTGAATGAGACTTGGACTGTTTTTCATTTTCTTTTAACATGGCAGGACTAGAAGGGATGTTTTTTTTCCTTTTAGTAGAAAAGGACAACTGTTTTTCATTTCTTTTAAAAGGAAAGGACATTATTTGTTTTTCTTTTATTCTTTCCATCTATCTCTATCTATCCCCATTGATCTCTATTCGCTCTTGCTCTTGCGGTTTCTCTCACCATCTGTCAATCAATCAGTCTCTGTAAATTCCCTTCTTTTCATAGTGTCCTCCGTCTTAATTTCCTTCAACAATGGCACTTCAATTCTTAAACTCACATTTCAGAAGTCTTTCAAATGTACGTATTTTTTGACATATTTTTAATTACTGCTTTGCATTTCACCTTAGTTTAACAATCAAGCTTTTGCCCAAGTAAATATGCCCAAATACATTTCTTGCGGGTCTCTGAGGGTCCAGTGTGGGACCCTTGCCTGGGCATTCCGATTTGCAGCCACCGTCTGCTAAGCAGCTGTTTGGGATCAGATGCAGCAAAAGCCGCCGATTAGTCCCAGTAGAAGCGAGACTGCCGGTGCATTCCCGCAACCTGATCTCGTGCGATTCCATCACCAGTGGGGGTACATGAACCTCGAGGGAAGAGGGCTCTCCTCTGGAGTCATACTGTTGGTCTATCGTCCTTTGCAATAGCCTTCACCTTTGAACTTCATATGAGTCAATGTAATGCATTTAGATCTTAATTTTCCCTAGAATATGTTTTTGGGGGGCCAATAAAACCTACATAATAAACACATTACTCCTCTATTAGTTAGCTTTGGCCAATTAAGAAAATCTTATGTGATTGGGATATAAATCACTTATTTTTAGAATATAAGCTCAAAAGCATATCACAAGAATAAAGCTGTATTTTTCTTCAGGTTCACGTTTTAAAATATGAATTGCATCCCTTGTTAAACTTTGACTTTAAGAACAAAGGATTACCAGTACTTTTTTTCTTTCAAACAAGCAATTTGTTCATTTCTATGCATTTACACACCGTAGGCATGCTTACTTGGCATTAGGATTATGCTTGGGTAATATTTCCTCCCCTGCTGGGGAACCCTGCAGCCCAAAAAGGTCAAGAGCCCCTTTTGTTGGCCAAGCTGCCATTTTAAGATGGAAACGTGACTTTGTGTTTATCCAGCTCTGCATGTGTGGAGCAACTCGACGGCGCGAGATTTACGATAGCAAACATTTTGAGCAGGTGGTGCTGTGACCCCACTTCACTTCCACTCTTCCTCTCCTCTCTTCTTCGTGTCTCATCTCAAACTTGTCCTCCCATTTAATGACGCACCTGCTGTCCAACTCCACCAGAAATTACAGGCCAACCAGACGCTCATCCAGAGAGACAAACGGCAGCATATGTTGAAATGCAAACAGAAAAACAAGTAACACTGACATTCGAGTGACGAAAGGAGTCGTGGATGCTGAATTTATGGCGGGAGGAAATCATAGGTTGTCGGCTTATTGTGCAAAAATCGATTTAGAGAGGAAGCGACTGCGATGCAAACAGCAGACGAGGAAGGAACCACATTTACATTACCGTATTTTCCACACTAAAAGGAGCACTGGATTATGAGGCACAGCTTCAATGAATGGCCTATTTTGTAATTTTTTTTTCATATATTGGAAGCGCCACGTTATAAGACACGATCTACAATGCATCCACTCGATGGCGCTTCGCTCAAGGAAATGCCAACAGAACACTACACGACACCCTTATTTATATAGCGACGATCAGATGTCAGTAAAACTTATTTAATAAAGCAGTGACTCGTTGATGTTGAACTCTCTTGCTCTATTTCCGTGTTCAACTGCGAAACCAATCACCCTAAGTTTGAACTCTGCGTTGTAAGCATGTCTCTAGCAAGGAGCCATTTTGGGGTTGACATATTACCAAAATGACCATACACAAGTCGCATCGGATTTGAAGGCGCGCTGTGAGGTTCTAAGAAAATGGAAGGCTTTTAGGTGCGCTTTTTAACGCGGAAAATACTGTATATTACCAGGTTCTTCAATGTCCGAACCCCAATGTAAGAACAATGGACGCTCTTAGCTGGATTTACCTTACAGGTCCAAGTGTCTATTTTCGGTATGGTGCTTCTACAGCAGGGGTGTCAAACTCATTTTTGTCGCGGGCCACATTGTAGTTATGGTTTCCCTTGGAAGGCCGTTATGAATTTTGTGAAACCATATAAATGTTTAATCGCCTCCACATGTTACATTCACAGCGAACAACAAATAGATTCATAACTAGTTTTGACATCCGAAATCAAGAATAATGGATTGTTCTACAGTGTAATTTTGACATTATATATGACAATTAAAATTCAGGTTCAGACTTTAGCAAGCATAATGGAAGTTGACATGCTTGAATCGCTTTCGCGGGCCACATAAATTGATGTGGCGGGCCAGATCTGGCCTTGACTTTGACACCCGTGTTCTATGGTAATCCACCACATTAAAAAAAAAAAAATCACCTATTCACGCTTTTCTGAAATGTTTTAAAATGCCACAAGATGGTGACAATGCCCTGTCTAATTGGACACTAGCGCACTACTGACAGGAAACATTTTGGAGCGTATATATCTCAATGAAGGGACAACCATTCTATGTTGGGGAGGAGCTAAGTTTCGCCTGGGTTGTGAAAGAGGAAGAAGCAACAGTGAGCCACATGTGCACTTTCGGTGTATAAAAATACACAATCATCTGTATTCCATTTATTTTGAAGCAAAATGTGAGATGGATTTGAAATGATATTGAAGCGTTTTGAGATAATAGTTAGATGGATATTTAGGGTTGTAACTATTAATATTGGCAAGTAGAAACACTTCTGAAGTGGCATTTTTTTGCCTAACGTGAATCCCAGCTGAATTGTGAGCGATTACTGTATTTGACCTTGGAAGAAGAAGCAAAAAAGCAGAGATGGAAAACATCAATTCCAACTAAGCTAATGATGAACTTAAAATGTGCGGCGCTCAATTGATTCTTATGTGAAGAAGAGTGACCAACTCATTTTTTGCAATGGTCCATTTCAGTTGTGTGCAAATGCGTCGCTCGGTGTGCGGCGGGTGTTATTTGAAAAACCAAAAGAACGGAGACTGAGATAATCAATTACAGGTAAATGGATGGAATTACTGAGCGTATCGTTTGATGGTGCGAAAGAACTTTTTGGAGAATATCCTGGGAATCGACATCACTGATTTCTCTGGGGGAGGAGTTCACTTTACTCGCCACCTATTTGAATATTTGAACTGCCAAGAAAAAGGACAAAAGTGGTGCCTGAGACCATTAATTCTCTGTAAGAAACAGATTATTTTTACAGGATTTTTTTTGGGGGGGGGTCCAAGGAAGTGTCATCACTGCTTTTATTTAGTAGGGAGGGAGTTCACGTTCCTCTCCTCTTGTTTGGATATTTGACCTGGTGAGAAGAAGCAAAAGAGCAGAGACGCGGGCCATCAATTCCTGGCAAGTTGACGAGGAGTGAAGGGGAGGAAAGGGGAGAGCATGAGGAATGGGAAACCGGAAGCACTTGAATGCAGAGTGCAGCTGCAGAATGCTATTTCACTGGGATCTTTCAGCTCAACTCTGATTGGCCTGACACTGTTAATCCCTCCAGATGTTCGGCATTAACTGATGAGTGTGTGACTGCGTTGCACGGGCAGGCGGGTTAGGATTGGAGGGCGGGGCGGAGAATGAGCCGGGGTTCCGAGGCTTCCACGGCCGGGCTCCAGGGTAAACAGGGCCTCTCGGGGACCAATGTCCGTGGGATTTGGGGAGATTTGGAGGACGGGATGAGCCGACATCCGGGAATTAGGTGGCACAGAGCGCAGATTGTGTCAACAGTTGGGGAGAATGGCCGTGCACGTGACTTCCCATTCCCCAACTGCCATCTGCATTGTCCAAATGTTTGTTTGTGCATGTAAAGAAATGTCCGGTGCTAGTTTCTCCAACAATGGGCAACACAGGAAACCCGCTTCTGGTTCTTTCCGAAGCCCGTCCAAAAATGGATACTCTTCGGAGGTGTACACATACATACCTTGGCAGACCAAATTAATAATAGTTTGGACATTTTGGACAATGGAGGTAGCTACAAGTACCGACCCTTCTGATGAGATGACGAGTCACTGGGGCGATATACTTATTTTACACTCCTACTAAGACTTGCCGTTATGGCTTTAAAATATTCCCTGACCAAAATCCAACGTCTGATTGTGATCGCTTTTGCAATCAACAATAACACCATTCAAAACAAGTCTTGCTTTTTAATCTTTTCCAGCTTCTGATTTGCTATATTTCTCCTGAAACCATTTTCCCAGCATTTTTCTACCCCAAGCAATAACTTGTTGATGAAATACTGCTTTTGCAACAAACAAAAAGGCACAATGTCTTTCACAATTTTAATCGCCATTGACTGTGTGATTCCCTTTCATCGGGCTCCTTCTTTGTCATAAAGAATACAATGTAAATCTAATTCCGCTCATGTTATCTATCGCGAGAAATGTACTAGGTTCACAACAATGATCGTGTGTTTTGTAAACAGGTGCCACTTTGTTCTCTACTTCATTGTTGCGATAACTATTGAGTGAAAATGTTCCTGGCCATAAGTACTGTATAAAATCATCTATTCATCCATTTTGTTTGGCTATTGCAAAGCACTCACAGTACCCGGTGTGGCAGAACGTTTCCAGGACCGGTGTCACAAAAGAGAGTTTCAACTGCAACTACAGTCTGCTTTGAAATAAAGCTAAAACACTTTCCACCTTCTCTGTCTGCCATGCCTTCATCCACTACTGGAAGGATTCAACCGGAGCCAAGTCAGGTGAGTGGGGAGATTGCTCCAGCACGGTGATGTTCTATTTGGCCGGGAGCTGTCAGATGCTCAGGCTGTTGTGAGCAGGTGTCATTTTGAGGCGCATTTTAATTGTCCTGCCGCAACTTTCGCATCTTTTCATGCACTAAACAAAGTCATCGCAGCAAAATCTTTTTGTAGTCATGCTCGTCAATTGTCTTGCTCACAATGAAGTTGAAAAGTCATAGTTTGAAATTTGGCTTTCAAATGTAGCGTTTGTGACACCGGTCCAGGAACTTTTCACACACACCTCATATAGACAAACAACTGTTCACTGTCACATTCACACCAATGGATGATTAAGCATGGTTTTGGAATGTGAGAAGACGCCAGAGAATCTGACCAGAGATGAAATTTGAACCTTGAACCTCTCCTACTTCTTACATTTGAAACAAAATAAATCTTGTATAATTGGCTTGCACAGTGAGTGAAAACTTCAGCAAAGGTGGGGACGATTGTCAGCTGAGGACCCCTTTACCTCTGTTTTGGGCAGTCAACTCGGCCAGTGTTTTTCAGACTCTGTGCCGTGGCACACCGGTGTGCCGCGAGATATTGTCAGGTGTGCCGTGGGAAATTATCCAACATTTACCTGTATGTATGTGCGGTCTATCCCCCGGTAGAGTAATTGTGTAGTACTATTCCATACCCGTAGGGAGCAGCAGCAGCTAGCGAATTGCCTTGTGCTTCGAGACAAGCGAAGTTTCCGGCGCGAGCCAATACAATGAAAGCTCTTTCATTTGGATTTACTTTTACCGGAGATGCAACGGCACAGGCTCCGGTGTGCTTGGCATGTGGTGAAAAGCAACTCTCCAACATCACTATTGTAACAAGTACCGTAAGCTTAAACTCCATCTCCAAACAAAACACCCTTCACCTCGAAACAACAATGTGGAGTATTTTGTTCGCCTGCGTGAACACACGAAGAAACAAGCAACGTGGATGAAAAAAGTCGCAAAGGTAAACGAGAGTCTTGAAAGCAAGTCACCGTGTCGCTGAACTTGTGGCTAAATCAAAAAAAGTGGCAGAGCAATTAATACTTGTCGCCTGCAAAGCCATTGTAAATGACATGTTCGGACCCAAAGCGGCTAAAGAAATAGCCTGACTGCAGTAAAAACAGAAAGAATGAGAGCTTTGGAAGCCTTTCATCGATTGCTGCCAGATATCAGATCTGTGTTCATCCAAACCATTTATCACACTCAGTGAGATAAATATGAAAGACTATAAAATATTGGATTAATGTTGATTTGATTATCGTAACAATATAACACTTAATTGTTAAAATACGTTTTTTTCTCCACATTTCCAGCAAGGGGTGTGCCGCGGGATTTTTTTCAATGAAAGAAATGTACCTTGGCTCGAAAAAGATTGAAAAACACTGAACTAGGCCAAACCTATTTGGTGTTTTGCTGAACAATTTCTCCATGACCGCGTGATTCACTCATATTCAGGCTTGAAAAACGGCCATCGTGGTGGTTAGAAGTGAGCAGCGTTCTGTCAATGTCACCTTTTTGACACGTCATTGTTTTGAAGCAACAGCCGCCAGGATGGGACGCGGGCCCAAAAAAACAGATGGGCAGAATGGAAGCAGCTGCACGCAGGAAGGGGGGGAGGCCCGCGGGAGTCGAAATGAACCGATCAAATGCCTCCAGACCGAGGACAGATTTCTTAATGTGTGAAAGCTGCGCAGCGTTCAAAGATATATTTTGTCTGCTCTTTGGGATTTGTTGATGCACAAGTCTTTCCTCTCACAGCACCCAATGAGTAATATGTTGGTTGGCAAGTCACCGCTTGGAATAACTGTTTCAGATTTTGGCCCGGTTGTTAGGTGGAGGAGAGGGGTGGTCTATAAAGGGTTAGGAGGCGGGCCGTGGTGGGAGCTTGTGTGTTGTGTTGTGTTGTGTTGTGTTGGGATGGGGCGGGGTTTCCGGCACTAGTCTGCTGAAATCCCAGCACAATTACTCTATTAGCATGCTCAGCTGTGCCTCTGCTTTTTTCTGCATTCACATAAGTCGTCAGAAGCGACAACCTCAGGCGGCCGTCCAAAAAGCTGCCTGTCAGAACTCCTTTGCATCCTCAACTCTTCGGCCTATAGTGGCGGCCTAGAGAAACGTGCACTGTTGTGCCTCTTGTTGTTGTTGTTAAAACTGAACTCCCGCCATGGCAATTCCACGAATCAGTCATGGTCCGATCAACCTCAAACCGTAGCTGAGATCGCAGCTACTAAGATGCGCGTAGCTGCAGATCAACCACTCCACACAATACGTTGAATAGTGGATCCACATGCGCAAAAGCAACGTTGTTTTCTGCATGCAATTGAGGTGTGGCTTGAATTGTCAAGTCAAGTCAACAGTATTTATAGAGCACTTTCAAACAGCCATCGCTGCATACAAAGTGCTGTACATGGAGCGATTTAACATGCACAATAAACAGTAAGACTAATCGGTAATAAAGGCGGTAAAAAGCACCAAACAGTAAAATCAAGAACAAATCTAAGTCATGCTGAGTCGAACGCCAAAGAATACAAGCGAGTTTTGAGGAGGGCTTTAAAGATGGGCAGCGAGGAGGCTTGCCGAATGTTCAGTGGGAGGTCATTCCAGAGAGAGGGACCAGCAACAGAAAAGGCTCGATCCCCTCTGAGCCTCAGTTTAGTTCTTGCTACTTCTAACAAAGACTGGTCCACAGACCTGAGGCGCCGGGCAGGTGTGTAGGGGCGGATGAGCTCAGAGAGGTAAGGTGGCGCAAGATTATTCAGAGATTTGTGAATTGTGAGGAGTTGCTGCTTGCCTGAAGCACAGAGGTTTCGCAAATTAGAAGCCTTGAGTCTACCACTCCACGATGCTAATCAACCCCAACAATGCCTGTTGTTGATTAAAAAAAAAGATTTACAATAAAACGGCTCTTCTTGCTCAGAAAACTGGGTCTTTTGGAGTTTAGGGGTAACTACTTAAGACCTTCAATGACTCTGTGTTGGCCTCAGCCATTCATTATGGCATAGTCAGCTGGCCAGGCAGCATCTCCGCCCGGGACAGAGAGGGACTGGACCAACTGGTCAGGAGGGCCAGCTCTGTCCTGGGCTGCTCCCTGGAGGAGGTGGGCAACAGGAGGATGCTAACTAAGCTAAAAGCTATGATGGACAGTCTCTCCCACGCCCTCCAGCCCGCCCTGACAGCACTGGGCAGCTCCCTCAGCCAGAGACTGATACACCCGCACTGCACGAAGGAGAGGTACCGCTGCTCATTCCTGCCAACTGCTGTCAGGTTATTGAATCGAAAGACTTGACCTGAAAACCTAGACTCACCCCCACTCACCCATTTTTAATATGCTGATATTTATATTTTATATTTATTTATATAATTTTTGTCCTTCTACTTCTCCCTTTCATAATTTTGCTGCTGTGACTTTCTTCATTGTGAGATAAATAAATTGTTTTCTTATCTTATCAATGGCGGCCCGGTTGTCAGAGTGCAAAGGTTGTGGGTTCAATCCTGGCTCCGGCGTTTCTGTGTGGAATTTGCATGTTCTCCCCGGGCCTGCGTGAGTTTTCTCCGGGTACTTAGGCTTACTCCCACATTCCCAAAAGCATTCATGGGAGGTTAATGGAACACTCTAAAAGAGGGGTGTCAAACTCATTTTCGTTGCGTGCCAATTTGGAGTTGGTCTTCCCTCGGAGAGCCGTTATGACAGTGAAACCACAAAATTATTACTAGTACACAACAAATGTATACATTACTAGTAGATTCCTAGTTTTGAAATCAGTGAAGTCAATTATAATAGTTTGTTCAATTATTGTTCAAAATGATTGCAAAATCTCAAAGTTATTTGTTACACATGACAATTTGACATTTTGCTGCAGATTTTAGCAAGTTGACACACATGATTTGCTTCCGCGGGCCACATAAAATGATCTGGTAGGCCGGATCTGGCCATCGGCCTTGAGTTTGACACCTGTGCTTTAAATTGCCCCTAGGTGTGAGTGCAAGTGGTTCTATGTTTATGTGTGCCCTGCGACTGGCTGGCAACCAGTTGGTTTGGTTTGTTTATTGAATATAAAACATATACAGTAATAATTTGTCAGAAAATAAAGTAAATAAAAAGTAAAAAGGAAAAAGGAAAGAGAAATCAGTCATCATTCAACGCAGTTATTATCTTCAAGGGAGTAGGAAGAAATAAAAAACGTATCTCGTCCTACCCCGTGTTATGTGTTTATATCTAGTAAATCAATCATATACCAATCAGAAAAGAAAGAAAGAAAGAAGTCTCCATTAAGGCTCATACTTTACCTTTAACCGTGATATTTTTACAACTTTTGGTTTGTATCGGGATTTTATACATACACACCCTGGCACTCTTGTATCAATTTTCTCTTGTATTCATAATGATATTACAATACCTTTCTCTATTTATCAACTTAGTTCTGATTTATCATTGTATTTAATGTTTAGAATTGATCATTTTAACTCTGATTGATGAAGGTTGTTTGTACTATTTTTTGGAATTTGTTTTTGAACTCTGAAAGCGATTTAATCATTTTCAGGTCCGTTTCGAGATTATTCCACAGATTTAACACCTTTGATAGATACACTTCTTTGCTTGATGTTTGTTCTTGTTTTGAGTTTTTTGAATAAGTTGGTACCTCTTAAATCATAGCTGCTTTCTCCAATTTCGAAAAACTTCAGAATGTTTTGGCAGAGCAGGTTTGTCACGTTGTGCCCGAAGCGATAGAATGATCGCTTCGTGCACAACAAAATAAGGAAGTGGATCCCCGAAATAGCAGACACAAAAAGAGTTTTTGTCAGGGAACAAAAGGAGTCTTTAATACGAACATAAAATACCCGACAGGGAGAATAACAAAAAACGCTGGTCAAAATAAGGACCAGGGATAGAATAAAGAGAACAGCAAAAAACGCTTGCGGCAAAATAGCAAGGAAGGTCTGATTAGACAATTATATAAATTTCATTCGCAAGCGGAACAAGGACGCGCAATAACAGCCACAAGGCTAAGAGGCAACGAATAATCCAAATAGAAATTGGGCGAGAGAATATTGGCGCGGCGTGGAATTCTCCGGCAGTGAGTAGACTGCTAGAGCGTCCAAATAAAGGCAGAGTAATCAACCACTAAGTGACAAAGAGTGACAGGTGTGCAGGCGGCGGGGAGAAAGCCCGCCCCCTGCTGGCAAACACGGGACGTGACAGTACCCCCACCTCAACGGACGCCTCGCGGCGGCCTACCCGGTTTGGACGGATGAGCAGCGTGGAAGTCGCGCAGAAGGGACGGATCAAGGATCCAGGAGCGGGGGACCCATTGCCGCTCCTCCGGCCCGTAGCCTTCCCAGTCGAGCAGATACTGCAACCCCCTGCCCCTGTGCCGAGAGTCCAGGATGGCTCGTACCGTGTACACCGGGTCACCATCGACGACCCGCGGAGGAGGGGGCGGAGTGGGAGAAGGAGCCAAGGGACTGGAAGTCACTGGTTTGAGCAGGGATACGTAGAACACGGGGTGAACCCTCATGGAGGCCGGTAGCCGGAGCTTGACCGCGACGGGGCTGATGATGGACTCGACCTCAAAAGGTCCGGTGAATCGGCGCCCCAATTTCGCAGATGTGCCGGCCAGGCGAAGGTCCCTCGTCGCCAGCCACACCTCCTGTCCCACCACGTAGGTAGGTGCCGGGCGGCGACGACGATCCGCGATCTGCCGGTTCCGGGTCGCTGTGCGGGATAGTGCAGCCCTGGCCTCCTTCCACACGCGATGGGCCCGTTTGAGGTGGTGCTGCACCGAAGGGACCTCCACTTGTCCCTCCTGGGACGAGAACAGCGGCGCTTGGTACCCGTAGGCTGACATGAAGGGGGACCTACCAGTGGCTGAAGAGACGAGGGTGTTGTGCGCATATTCCACCCAAGGTAAGTGGTCGGCCCAGGAGGAGGGACGGTGGAGACACACACAGCGGAGGGCCGCCCCCAGATCCTGGTTGGCACGTTCAGCCTGACATTTGGACTGGGGGTGATATCCCGAGGACAGACTTGCCGTGGCCCCGAGGGACCGGCAGAACCGCTTCCAGATGCGGGACACGAACTGGGGCCCCCGGTCCGAGACAATGTCCATCGGGATGCCATGGAGACGGAAGACGTGCTTGACAAGGAGGTCGGCGGTCTCCAGCGCAGACGGCAACCTGGACAGAGGCACAAAATGGGCAGCCTTGGAGAATCGGTCCACGATCGTGAGGACGACGGACCGCCCACGGGATGGAGGAAGACCCGTAACGAAGTCCAGGGCAATGTGGGACCGAGGTCTAGGAGGGATGGGCAATGGCTGGAGCAGCCCCGCCGGGGCCCGATGTGAGGACTTGCCGCAGGCGCAGGAGGAGCAGGCACTGATGTAGTCCACCACATCCCTCCAGAGCTGCGGCCACCAGAACCGCTGGGTAATGAGTTGCACAGTCCGGTTCACCCCAGGATGGCAAGCCACCTTGGACCCGTGCCCCCACTGCAACACCTCCGAACGTAGCGGTGGGGGCACGAACAGCTTCCCCGTGGGACATCCTGCCGGAACCTGGACCCCATCCTGAGCTGCTTGGATACGCTGCTCAATCTCCCATCTCAACGCCCCCACGATGCACTGGGCCGGGAGAATGGCCTCCGGTGTCTGGTCCCTCTCCGCGGGGTCGTGGAGACGGGAAAGGGCGTCGGCCTTGGTGCTTTTGGACCCTGGGGAGTATGTGAGGACGAAGTCGAACCGGGTTAGGAACAGGGCCCACCGGGCCTGACGGGAGTTCATTCGTTTGGCAGAGCGCAGATACTCCAGATTTTTATGGTCTGTGTAGACGGTGAAGGGCTCCTTCGCCCCCTCGAGCCAGTGGCACCATTCCTGTAAGGCGGCGACTACAGCCAGCAGTTCACGATTGCCCACGTCGTAGTTTGACTCGGCTGCACTGAGTCGACGAGAGAAAAAGGCGCAGGGGTGCAGCCTCTGGTCGACCGGGGAACCCTGGAACAGCACCGCCCCCACCCCTGAATCCGAGGCGTCCACCTCTACGACGAAAGGGAAGTCAGGGTCAGGATGTTGTAATACGGGAGGATTAGTAAATGCTGCCTTCAGGTTTTTAAATGCCGCGTCCGCAGCCGGCATTTGAAAGGGACTTTAATGGACGTCAATCGGGTCAATGGGAGCGCCTTTTGGCTGTAACCGCGAATGAAACGCCTATAGAAATTGGCAAACCCCAAAAAGCGCTGTAACTCCTTCCGGTTAGTTGGAATCGGCCAGTTCGTCACCGCCTGCGTCTTGTTGGGGTCTGCTCTTAGCCTGCCCTGCTCAATAATAAACCCCAGAAAAGAGATGACGGGTACATAGAATTCACACTTCTCTGCCTTGACGAAGAGCCGATCCTCCAATAAACGCTGCAACACCTGTCTGACATGTTGCTTGTGTTCGTGTAACGACCGGGAGAAAATTAAGATGTCGTCAAGATAGACGAAACAGAAAATGTTTAACATGTCCCTTAATACGTCGTTGATTAGACTTTGGAATACGGCGGGAGCGTTTGTCAGCCCGAAAGGCATGACTAAATATTCGAAGTGACCTAGCGCGGTCTTCCATTCGTCCCCCTCCCGGATGCAGACCAAATGATAAGCACTGCGTAAATCTAGTTTCGAGAATATTGTGGCTGTTTGTAAAGGGGGAGTCCAACAATGGCAGCGGATACTTATTTTTTATCGTGATGTCATTCAGACCTCGATAATCCACACACGGTGGCAGGGATTTGTCCTTTTTTTCCCACAAAGAAAACCCCCGCACCTAACGGTGATCGCGATGGCCTAATTAGACCTGCAGCGAGCGAGCTGTTTATGTATTCCGTTAGCGCCTCGCGCTTGGGTTGGGACACCTGATACAGCCGTGAGGTGGGCAACGGAGCGCCCGTCATGATAGCAATCTGGCACTCCGTCAAGGCAGATAGTTTCGGGGGGGTCGTCACTGGCACCTTCGTGCTCCCCTACGGCTGATCGTAAACAATGTTTATAACAGTACCGGCTCCAACTGTCTATTGCCGGGCGCTCCCAGGAAATCACGGGGTTGTGAGTCTTGAGCCAGGGCAAACCGAGAATAACCGGAGCGTTTCGAGACCGCATTAAATAAAACCGTCGATGCTCGACATGGTTTCTGAATAGTTGGAGTTTTAGTGGTTCCGTTCTTTGCGTTACTACCGCCAGGAGGCGCCAATCGAGATCACAAACCCGCTTCTTATCGACCAATTCCTCGATAAAACAACCGAAATCAGATGCGAGGTTGGTGGCCATCAAACAATCATCAGCCCCCGAGTCTGTCAGGGCCATAACCCGCAGTGACCGGGACCCCCCAAATATCTCCCCTTCGAGTTCTAGTCTCTTGGGGTGCCCCGGCCGGGAGTCGACTCGTCGAGGCTCGGGAGGCTCTGCGCGGTCTCGTGACTCACAGTACTCGGGGAATGAAGAGAACGGAGACTCCGGACGGCTGGGAGCAGCGTGAGGACCTTGTTGGACGCTGTCAGACACAGCCCGATCGTTGAATCGGCGCCTTCTCCCCTTCGATCCAACGTCTTTTCCACCCAGCTGCATCAATTCCTCCGCGGTGGCCATATTCTGGGATCGAGGGTGGTCTCCGGGCCCTGCTGCCCGAAGCGCCCCACGGTGTTCCTCGCGGTACGTGGCGTGCCGGAACGGGAACCGATCACCTCCACGCTCCCGGTTTCTCTCTCTCAGGCGGTTGTCCATCAGAAGGGCACTGTTGTCGCGGGTTGCCAGTTCGTCCTTGAGCTGGGTGGTTAACCCGTGACGAAACAGTCCACACAGCGCCCGATCATCGTAGCCACTCTGGGCGGCCAAACTCCGGAACTCGATCGAGTAGTCCGCCACCGATCGCCTCCCCTGGTGGAGTGCAAGTAACCGACCCTCCGCCTCTCTGCCCCGCACGGGATGGTGGAACACCCGGCGAAACGGCGTTACGAAGTCGTGGAGCTAAGACCGGAGGCTCGGCTTTGCGTCGCTCGTCGCCATAGCCCATGACGCCGCCGGACCTGTCAACAAACTCATAACATAAGCCACTTTCGCGGTGTCATTAGGGTAGACGGACGGTTGTTGGTCGAATATGAGTGAGCACTGGTGGAGAAAGTGCCCACACTGCCCGTGCTCACCCCCGTAACGTGGGGGGTGTGGAAGTGACGGCTCCCTCATCATTGTAGGGAATGATGCGGGTGCCTCAGGGGTGGTTGAACGAACCCCGGGGGCGGGGGGGGGGGGTGTTCTCCGTTCCTCCACCCGTACCAAACGGTGTTCGAACTCATCAAACCGATGAGCCAGCATGGAAACCGCGCCGCGGAGTTCCGAAATGGCTTGGCCCTGCTGACTCATCTGTTGCTCTTGTCGGGACAGAGCGGACAAAATCTTCTCTATGTTTGCGGGATCCATGGTGGCCAGAGAATTCTGTCATGTTGTGCCCGAAGCGATAGAATGATCGCTTCGGGCACAACAAAATAAAGAAGTGGATCCCTGAAATAGCAGACACAAAAAGAGGTTTTGTCAGGGAACAAAAGGAGTCTTTAATACGAACATAAAATACCCGACAGGGAGAATAACAAAAAACGCTGGTCAAAATAAGGACCAGTGATAGAATAAAGAGAACAACAAAAAACGCTTGCGGCAAAATAGCAAGGAAGGTCTGATTAGACAATTATATAAATTTCATTCGCAAGAGGAACAAGGACGCGCAATAACAGCCACAAGGCTTAGAGGCAACGAATTATCCAAATAGGAATTGGGCGAGAGAATATTGGCGCGGCGTAGAATTCTCCAGCAGTGAGTAGACTGCCAGAGCGTCCAAATAAAGGCAGAGTAATCAACCACAAATGAGTGACAGGTGTGCAGGCGGCGGGGAGAAACCCCGGCCCCTGCTGGCAAACACGGGACGTGACAAGGTTATTGTGTGCTTTGTACATTAATTGGGCGATTTTAAAGTCAACAAGGTCATAAAATTTCATCATATTTAATTTGATAAATAGTGGATCTGTGGGTCTGTGGGTTCTGTATATTTTGATCTATTAATAATTCGAATTGCTTTTTTTTTGTAGTTTTAGAATAGGGAGTGTGTTTGTTTCGCAGGCATTTCCCCATATTTCCACACAGTAGGTAATATATGGTAATAATAATGAAGGATATAATGTGTACAAATATCTCTTATTTAGTACTTCCTTGGTTTTGTAGAGGATCCCTATGGTTTTGGCTATTTTTCTTTTTACGTTATCGATATGTGGCTTCCAACATAGTTATGAGTCTATTGCTAATCCGAGAAACTTGGTTTCAGACGCTCTTTCTGTCACGTTTCGTGCCTGCCTGCAGGGGGCGGGCTTTCTCCCCGCCGACTGCACACCTGTAGTTCATTCGGGATGATTATGCTTCCTTTATTAGGAGACTCCGGCAGTTTACTCACTGCCGGAGAATTCCACGCCGTGCCATATTGCTCTCGTGCTCTATTTCGCTATTTGTTATTTGACTCGTTGCCTTTTTGCCTTACGGCCGATACTCTTGTGATTCGCGTTTGCCTCTAAGATTTTGTATTTATCGTATTTCCGCCAATTCAGGCCCTCCTCGCGTTTTTTTGTTTTCCGCAAGCGTTTTCAGTTGTTATTTCCTTCTTTGTTATTCCTGGTCCTTATTTGATCAGCGTTTTGTGTTACCGTTTTTTCCCTGTCGGGCTCTTTCTGTTTTTTTGTCATTAAAGACACCCTTTTCTTTGACAAGATTTTTTCGTTGTCTGCTTTCCGGGGATCCAACCCTTTACTTCCTTGTTCTGCACGGAGCGATCTGTTATCGCTTCGGGCAGACGTGACAGAATTCTCCGGCCACCCCGGAAGCGCCCCCCTCTCATACCATTATGTCGAGGGAACCATCGCTTCCACACCCCCCTCGTTATGGGGGTGAGCATGGGCAGTGTGGCCACTTCCTTCACCAGTGCTCACTCATATTCGACCAACAGCTGTCTGCCTACGCTAATGATGCCGCCAAGGTGGCCTATGTGATGAGTTTGTTGACAGGTCCGGCGGCATCATGGGCGATTGCGACCAGCGACTCCAAGCCGATTCTCCGATCATCGTTCCCTGAGTTCGTGACGGCATTTCGCCGGGTGTTCCACCATCCCGTGCGGGGCCGAGAGGCAGAGGGTCGGCTACTTGCCCTCCACCAGGG
This sequence comes from Hippocampus zosterae, assembly GCF_025434085.1. Lineage (NCBI taxonomy): Eukaryota > Metazoa > Chordata > Actinopteri > Syngnathiformes > Syngnathidae > Hippocampus > Hippocampus zosterae. The sequence continues at coordinate 34,827,182 of NC_067451.1, forward strand.
AAGGCGATCGGTCGCAGACTACTCTATCGAGTTCCGGATTCTGGCAGCACAGAGCGGATATGACGATCGAGCATTGTGTGGACTGTTTCGTCGCGGCCTGAACTCTCAGCTCAAGGACGAGCTGGCGACCCGCGACCACAGCACCGACCTGGAGGAGCTGATCGACCTCGCTCTCTTCATGGACAATCGCTTGAGGGAGCGAGGCCGGGAGCGTGGGGGAGATCGTTTCCCGTACCGACGCACTCCATATCGTGAGGAACATCGTGGAGTATTCCGGGAGACAGCACCCGCGGAGGAACCTATGCAGCTGGGAGGCAAAGACGTTGGTGGAGAGGAAGGAAGTCGCCGTTTCAGCTGTCGAGCGACTAGTGACAACACCCAAACCTCTCCTCACGCCACAACCAGTCATACAGGATCGTCTTTTCACGTCCATCCCGAGTACTGTGAGTCACGATCCCGCGCGTTAACTCCCGAGTCTAGACGAGTCGACGCGCGACCGGGACACCCCAACAGACTGGAGCTTGAGGGGGAGATATTTGGTGATTCCCGGTCGAGGCGGGTTCGGGCCCTGGTAGACTCAGGAGCAGACGACTGCCTGATGGACACCGAGCTCGCATCCGAGCTGGGTTGTTTTTTGGAGGAACTTATGGATAGAAAGCGGGTTCGTGATCTCGATGGGCGTCTCCTGGCGGTCGTAACACATAGAACGCAGCCATTGAAGCTCCAACTTTTGGGTAACCATGTCGAGCATCGGCGTTTTCTCGTAATGCGGTCCCGCAACGCTCCTATCATTCTCGGGTTACCCTGGCTCAAGGTACACAACCCCGTAATTTCCTGGGCGCGCCCAGCAATTGATAATTGGAGCCCGTACTGTTATCAACACTGTTTACAGTCAGCCGTCGGGGGGTACGAACGTGTCACACCCCCCGAGGATATCTGCCTTGACGGAGTGCCGGATTGCTATCGGGACCTCAAGGAGGTTTTCAGCGAGGACCGCGCGCGCTCTTTACCTCCACACCGCCCCTACGATTGCGCAATAGACCTGCAGGCGGGCGCCCCGTTGCCGACCTCGAGGCTGTATCAGGTGTCTCGGCCTGAACGCGAGGCGTTGACGGAGTACATTAACAGCTCGCTCGCCGCAGGCCTCATTAGACCTTCACGTTCACCGTTAGGGGCGGGTTTTTTCTTCGTGGGAAAGAAGGACAAGACCCTGCGACCCTGCGTCGACTATCGTGGGTTAAACGAAATTACAATAAAGAATAGGTACCCACTACCCTTGTTAGATTCCCCCTTTGCCCCATTGCAATCCGCCACCGTTTTCTCCAAATTAGATTTACGCAGCGCTTACCACTTGGTCCGTATCAGAGAGGGAGATGAATGGAAGACCACTTTTAAGACCCCTCTGGGCCATTTCGAGTATTTAGTGATGCCTTTCGGGCTTACTAACGCTCCTGCCATTTTCCAAAATCTCATCAACGATGTTTTAAGGGACATGATTAACATCTTCTGTTTTGTCTATCTGGACGATATATTGATTTTCTCCCGGTCGTTACATGAGCACCAGCAACATGTTAGGCTGGTGCTACAGCGCCTATTAGAGAACCGGCTCTTCGTCAAGGCAGAAAAGTGTGAATTCCATGTTCCCGTCATCTCCTTCCTGGGGTTTATCATTGAGCAGGGTAGGTTGCGAGCAGATCCCGTTAAGACACAGGCAGTCACAAATTGGCCAGTTCCTACTAATCGCAAGGAACTGCAGCGTTTCCTGGGGTTTGCAAATTTCTATAGACGGTTTATCCGTGGCTATAGTCAAAAGGCGCTCCCCTTGACCCGCCTGACGTCTGTTAAGACCCCATTTAAGTGGGACTCCACCGCGGACGCAGCGTTCGCAGACTTAAAGGCGGCGTTTACCAGTCCCCCCGTACTTCAACATCCTGACCCTGATCTTCCCTTTATTGTAGAGGTGGACGCCTCGGATTCAGGGGTGGGGGCGGTGCTGTCTCAACGCTCTCCGATCGACCAGAAGCTGCACCCCTGCGCCTTCTTCTCCCGTCGACTCACAGCGGCCGAATCCAACTACGACGTGGGCAACCGCGAATTGTTGGCTGTTGTCTCCGCCTTGCAAGAATGGAGACACTGGCTCGAAGGGGCAGGGGAACAGTTCACGGTCTACACGGACCATAAGAACCTTGCTTACCTCCGTACCGCCAAGAGACTAAACTCCCGTCAGGCCCGGTGGGCCTTGTTCATCACCAGATTCAACTTTATTCTCACCTACTCCCCCGGGTCGAAGAATACCAAGCCCGACACCCTTTCCCGTCTCCACGACCCCACGGGAGGGGATCGGCCCCCGGAAACCATCCTCCCGGCTCAGTGCATCGTGGGGGTCGTCCAATGGGAGGTTGAGCAGCGGATCCAGACTGCCCTGGAGGGGGTTCAGGTACCGGCGGGGTGTCCGGCGGGGAGACTGTTCGTGCCTCCGCCCCTGCGGTCGGAAGTTCTGCAGTGGGGACATGGGTCCAAGGAGGCATGCCATCCGGGGGTGAACCGGACGGTGCAACTCGTCGCCCAGCGGTTCTGGTGGCCGGAGCTCTGGAGCGACGTGACGGAGTTCGTCAAGGCCTGCACCTCCTGCGCATGCGGCAAGTCTTCCCGTCAACCTCCGGCGGGATTGCTCCAGCCGTTGCCCATTCCGCCACGCCCCTGGTCCCACATCGCTCTGGACTTCGTTACGGGCCTTCCCGTGTCTCGCGTCTGGAAGCGGTTCTGCCGGTCCCTCGGAGTTACTGCCAGCCTGACCTCCGGCTACCACCCCCAGTCCAACGGACAGGCGGAGCGCGCCAACCAGGATCTGGGGGAGGCCCTCCGCTGTGTGTGCCTCCACCGTCCCGCATCATGGGTCGACCACTTACCATGGGTGGGGGTGCACACAACACCCTCGTCTCCTCCGCAACCGGCCGGTCACCGTTCATGACTGCTTACGGCTACCAGCCGCCGCTGTTCCCATCACAGGAGGGGCAGGTGGAGGTCCCTTCCGTTCAGCACCATCTTAAGCAGGCCCATCACATGTGGAGAGAGGCCCGGGTGGCGTTGTCCCGCACTGCTACCCGGAACCGGCAGATCGCAGATCGTCGTCGGCGTCCGGCCCCCTCATACGTGGTGGGACAAAGGGTGTGGCTGGCTACGAGGGATCTTCGCCTGGCCGGCTCGTCGGCGAAGCTGGGTCCCCGATTCACTGGACCGTTCGAGGTCGAGGCCGTCATCAGTCCAGCTGCAGTCAGGCTCCGGCTGCCACCCACCATGAAGGTTCACCCCGTCTTCCACGTCTCCCTACTCAAACCCATGTCTTCCAGTGACTTGGCTCCTCCTCCCACGCCGCCGCCACCTCCGCGGGTGGTCGAGGGTGGTCCAGTGTACACGGTGCGTGCCATCCTGGACTCTCGGCGCAGGGGCAGGGGCTTCCAGTACCTGGTCGATTGGGAGGGCTACGGGCCGGAGGAGCGGCAATGGGTGCCTCGCTCCTGGATCCTTGATCCGTCCCTTCTGCGCGACTTCCACACCTCTCATCCTTCCAAACCGGGGGGTCCGCCGGGAGGCGTCCGTTGAGGGGGGGGTACTGTCACGTTCCGTGCCTGCCTGCAGGGGGCGGGCTTTCTCCCCGCCGACTGCACACCTGTAGTTCATTCGGGATGATTATGCTTCCTTTATTAGGAGACTCCGGCAGTTTACTCACTGCCGGAGAATTCCACGCCGTGCCATATTGCTCTCGTGCTCTATTTCGCTATTTGTTATTTGACTCGTTGCCTTTTTGCCTTACGGCCGATACTCTTGTGATTCGCGTTTGCCTCTAAGATTTTGTATTTATCGTATTTCCGCCAATTCAGGCCCTCCTCGCGTTTTTTTTTGTTTTCCGCGAGCGTTTTCAGTTGTTATTTCCTTCTTTCTTATTCCTGGTCCTTATTTGATCAGCGTTTTGTGTTACCGTTTTTTCCCTGTCGGGCTCTTTCTGTTTTTTGTCATTAAAGACACCCTTTTCTTTGACAAGATTTTTTCGTTGTCTGCTTTCCGGAGATCCAACCCTTTACTTCCTTGTTCTGCACGGAGCGATCTGTTATCGCTTCGGGCAGACGTGACACTTTCTATCTCAATTGAGTTTATCATAATTTTAGCTTGGTATTTGATTGGTCTTGTGCCAAAAACATAACTAACATTAACTTTGATTTTTGCAGGTTAAGTGAGAATTTATTTCTGTCGAACCAGTTTTTTAATTTGTTTAATTCGTTTTCTACGGTTGTCAGGAGCTGTTTCAGATTTATTCCAGAACAGTAGAGAGTTGTATCATCAGCAAATAGGACACATTCAAATTGTTTTGAGACCTTGCAGATATCATTTATATATAAGACGAATAGTTTTGGACCAAGCACTGACCCCTGAGGAACTCCATGAGTGATTTTCAGTTGATTTGTTTTTTTATTGTTGAGCTGCACGTACTGATATTTGTTTTCTAAATAACTTTTTACCCATTTATAAGCTACACCTCTAATGCCATATCTTTCTAGTTTTTTAATATACCGTGATCTATTGTGTCAAAAGCTTTTTTTTAGCTCTAGGAAAACCCCAACAGTTAATTCTTTGTTGTCTATATTAGTGGCTATTGCTTCCACAAACTCCATAACTGCCATTGAGGTGGTCCGTTTTTCCCTGAAGCCATATTGTTTCTCACTTAACAGCGCATGTTTTTGCATAAAGCTATCAAGTCTGCAAGAAAATAGTTTTTCTAATATTTTTGAAAATTGTGGTAGTAGTGATATTGGTCTATCATTTGTAAACAGATGTCTTTTTCCATTTTTATAAATTGGAATTACTTTAGCAATTTTCATTTTTGATGGAAAGATACCAGCTTTGAATGACAGGTTGCATATGTGCGTGAAAGGTCGCACTACATATTCTATAATCTGCTTTATTATTGTAATATTAATATCAAGGCAATCAGTTGACTTTTTATTTTTAAAGGTTTTTACATTATTTGATACTTCTTTGTGTTTTACAGCAGTAAGGAACATCGTGGAGGAGTTTTTTTCTACGTATCGATCTATTTCAAACAAGTTTGTTGGATCAGGAATTTGTTTTGCTAGGTTACTGCCGATGTTGACAAAATACTCATTAAATTCAGTTGCTATTTCTGTATTTTTTTCCAAAATCGTATTTTTTTTTTTTTGCCTTTGATACAATACTCTGGAGAATCCACTTTTTTAGGACTATTTCTGATTACTTGATTAAGTAGTTTCCATATTTCTTGTGTGTTACTTGTAATCTGCTCTAATCGTGCATGACAATGATCTCTTTTACTGGTTCCTATAATATTTACTATTTTTATATTTATTTTTATAGGTCTTATATTTTTTTCTGCTTCTTCAGTTCTCAATTTTAAAAACAATTTATATAAATTGTTTTTCTTTTTATATGCGTTTTCTATGCCTTTCGTTATCCAAGGCTTACTTGGGTCTTTATACTTTTTGGAGACTTTAGTTAATGGAAAATGTTTATCATATAAGGAGATTATGGTAGACTGAAATACTTCAAACGCCAGTTCAAGGTGTCCCACGCCGACTGCCTGAAGAGCTGGGATGAGCTCCAGTACGCCCCCGCAACTTTTGTGAGGACAAAGCGGATCAGAAAATGGATGGATGGATTTTACAGACATTTTGCCCAGCCCAAATTGATCCCATGGAAAATTGCAATTATGGCTTCATTCCAGTCAACCCCCACAATTTCTCACCAATCCCTAAGTTAAGAGTCGAGCGTGCTAACCAGCAGGCCAAGAGCCTTGGCTGCTGAGTCATTGACGAGCGCTACTCTTAAGTCTCCCGAGGACTGAATTTTGCTTCTTGACAGCGCAAACTGGCATCTGTTACACGTGCACACTACACAACTCAGCTCACAAGTGACGAGTGTAACCGTAACAGGTACCTCTTTATCACGTAATGCGAGTGCCACACTCTCCAGGCACGTTGACTCGATTTACGCTCATTCCAACTGTCACACTTATTGTAGGTAACAGCTGGTTACCTGGTGGGTTGCTTGGTCTTATCTGAAGAGTGAGGAATAAGGATGGCAGAGTAGAAAAGCGACTGTTGCGTCGCAACCGAAGGGTTATATCATATAATGTTGAGGTTTTTATGTCGTACTAAAATATTAATGCCATTGTGAAAAAGTTCCTAATCAAAAAACACGACTCGCGTGTGGTGTTGTCATTCATTTGCGGTGTGTGCTTGTCGGGCACGCTAATGAACAATTCCAAGGAAAAAAAAAAGGGGGGTGGGTTCCATTCCCAGCCATTCTGTTCTTGTTAATTTGGAAGCAATGTCTTTTTTTTCTGTTGTTACAAGTGTTTCTGTAAACACCAGTAAAATGCACTTTGTGATGTCTTCTTGTTCTTCTTTTTCATTTTCTTTACAAAGCACTTTAACACCAAAAACAGGACTAGGGGGGAAATGTGTCAAATTCTCGCCTTATCCATCGTTTTTGCTAACTAGCTGTTTTGTACATAGAGCCATTGATTTCGTGTTGCGTTGTGATAAACTGAAGAAAAGACGACATGGTGTTGGGTCTTCTTCCACCTTATAGAGAGATAAAAGAACCTGTGTCCAAGGAGGGCCAAAAGCAAATTGACAGCTCCCACTCCTCTACAATTTTCTTCATCTGTCACATTATTTATCAAACTATCTTTTGAGCTGAGAGGTTTTTCACCTTTCTAGCTAGCTAACGGGCTATTTGTCCATCCAGATATCAATCAAGCTGTCGAGTTACTCTGCTCTGCTTGTTTACGCGCTTTTATCTGCGAACAAAATACATTGCTGTGAGGTGTGACATTAGCAGTTGTACCAGAATCAAGTTGTTACTGCACACCTACTCATGTGTTTTCTCTGCCATGTTTACCTCCGCACGGTAGGAAATGTCTTTGACCACAGCAAAGCCCTCGAGCATGGAGCGGCACAAGCGAGTAAATCAACACAAGAGCGATAGGGAAGCTTCTTTATTCACCAGTAATAATGGGACGGGCGGCATGACGTGACTTGTCGGTGTTCCCAGCAAAGTGAGAAAGGCAGCCAGATAACTGCAGGCTTTCGTAGGGAACAAACATTACAGGTCCGAGTAGAGAAGAAAAAAGGACAACAGATCATACGCAGCTGCATTTTTGTCATTTAAAGTGTCACCTGCTTACTCATAGTCCTCCTTGCTTGAAAGGAATCCAAACATTTGAAACTTAGATTATTTTATTATTTTGGCAGTGTTTCTACTTACTATTGTTGTCCTTCTTGAATGAAAATTGTTATTTCGTCATACAATGTGAATGTGAAGAATAGAATGTTTGGTATTGTTTTTCCCATCGGAAGAGAAAAAGCTAGACAATGCGGAGATAGTTGCTGTTGGACAATGCCTGATCCCCCCCAAAGTTGTGTGAATCAGAATTCAACATGCATTTTTTTTTGGGGGGGGGGGGGGGGGGTGCTCAAATGTTGTTTCTTTCTCCTTTCTCAAAAAACACTACTTTTTTGGACTCAGATAAGTTGGAAAAATACGTTCAAAAATAAATTACTGACATTCATGGCAGCAATGCTGGCACAACAAAGCGAGCAAGTTCTTTTTCCTTATATCTTCAAGTAGGGGTTCAATAAAAGTGACAAATGTTCGATAAACTCGCTTTCTTTCCTGCGAAATGCAAGAAAGGCAATTTTCATAATAGCAGAACTTAAAACATTGCTGAATTGCCTGACTTAAAATGTTGTCGAAGTTTGTTGCCTTTATATGTTGAGTTCACCCGATGCAACAAGGTTTGTTTTGTTGCTTTTTACGTTACATTACCTCTTTCTATTAAGCATGTGTATCACATTATACCTTTTTAATTCTTATAAAATGTTAAAATTGAAATGCTATATATTAAAAATTGCTTCTGCTAACAACAGCTTTTTTTTTACATTTGCCTATCCAAGTTAAACATTTTAAAATGTTTTTGGTAGTGCGAGTTTGTCCCTGGATTGGAAATTTTCGCTTTCGTGATTGTGGAATGGAAAGAAAAAAAATCTCAGGCTTGTGGAATGCCCACTCCCATGTGGATGCACCCGGGGTGCTATTAAAATATGTTTTAAGATGATGATGATGATAATAATCTGTTCAGTTGATCTCTACAATCATTCAGATTAATTGTTCCATGTACTGTATGACGACATCATATTTATGACTGAATACCATATGATGTCCACCACACACATGCCTGCGCCTCAATCAAATGAACTAAAATAACATTTGCGGGGTTCCCACGGGTTCCTAAAATTAATAAAAATCCATAAAAAAGAAGGTGTAAAAGTATATTCTTAATTGTCCTTAATTATCAGGGAAAGCTTCTAAAATCAATCAAAATCCTTAAAAATTAACCTGTGGTGTTCATTTCATTTGTGTATGACATTTTCCCGACCCTTCCAATTCATAGTTTTGTCGGTAAATGCGCCTGGCGCCCTTCCCTCAAACCCCATTGTCGGGGTACATGCCTTCCTGGTTCCCGCTCTGCTTATCCCGCCGTCTCCGATCAGTTTTGATGATGATCACATGATCACTTCGGGTCAATTCGGGCCAACTTGACATATGGTATGTCAAATAAAATGTTAGGACAGGATAGGATACAACTTTATTGTCAAATATGCTGTACAGCACAGATGAAATTTCTGATTGCCCCTAAAAATAAAGATGTGCCCTTCCTTTGGCAGCAATAATTTGAACACCAGCTCAGTGATATGTGGCTTTCTGTTCATTAAATTCACCGTGAATCCCCTGCTGAATGGATAAAAACTCTTTAACAGATGGTTAAATTAGCCCTCAAAAGTCCTTAAAAGGTCCATAAATAAAAAGCAAGTGAAAGAGTGGGAACCCTGATTGCCACCTGCACTGCAAACTAGACCCTCCATCTGCGGGGCAGAAACTCCTTGTGAGGCTTAGCAAATCTATCAATTTCATAAACACGTTGAACAAGACCATTGCCCCGGCACTTAAGTGGCAAAGCACCCGTTTTTACACCGAGCATACTAATTTTTATTTCCAAATTGTCAGATGAGGCGGGGGCAACTCAGTGCACCGAGAAACCCAGATGGGCGCAAAACAGCCCTAAACGCGCTGGACCGGACTTACGATGGCACACAAATGAAGTTCCGCCCATTTTTACGCTGAGCGCACAGGCACCAGTCTGCCATAATAGGGCTCTAAACCAGGGCTGTCAAACTCATTTCACATTGTGGGCCACATACGGATTCGATAGATATCAAGTGGGCCATTAACATATACCATACTCTGCTATAAATAACCAAAATATCATGTCTTTCCTTTGTTTTGGTATAAAGAAGCATTGGCCCATTGATACCGTCTTCTGTGTTGGGTCTGTCTCAGGGACAGATTGAGACTGCTGTTTTCTTCTCTGATCAAAACAATGTTGTCTTCGATTCTGATCAAAACGGTCTGCCCCTAGCGGATAATCCACGAAATGCATTTTATTAAAAATATTCATTCTGTGTCTTTAATGCATTTTTTTTCATTTTTAAATTATCCTGCGGGCGAGATTGAACCACCTTGGGGGGCCGGTTTCAGCCCGCGGGCCGTATGTTTGACACCCCATTTGTGTCTAAACCATAGGTGTCAAACTCAGGTCCTGTAGAGCCGCTGTCCTGCATGTTTTCCAAGTCTCCCTGTTGCAACACACCTGACCAGCAGCCCTCCAGGACCTAAGTTTGACACCTATGGTCTAAACCAGGGGTCCCCAAACTTTTTCCTGTGAGGGCCAGATAACTTTTCCCTTCTCTGATGGCGGGCCGGTGTCAGTTTGTAACAGAAAAAGTGTGACGATCGTAGGGGAGCTTAAAAAATGTATTGTTTTCCAGAAAGCCACACATAACCAAATAACCCTTTCCAGGTTGTTGACAGAAAAAAGTCAGGAAACAAATAATAACACTATTAATGAAATAAATAACAACTAACTAAACCCTCTCTGAGTTCTTCACAGAACAGAGCAGGAAATAAATAATAACTAAATAACTCTCTCTGGGTTCTTAATAGGAAAAAAAAGCCATGGAACATTAACTTTCTGTTTTGCCATGCACAGATAAAAGTTCAGCTCAGTTGTCAGAGCAGAATTTCTTGTGTTCCTTCCTTATCATCCTTTTGTAGGTTCCAGTCGGCTTGTAGACACCGCTGTTTGCAGTTAGGTTTTTTTTGGGGCGGTTTTAACACAGTGACGGGTCATTTTGACCCTAGGACAACAGGAGGGTTAGAAGGCCGGGCCAAATGTGCTGACGGGCCATATCCGGCCTGCGGGCCGTATTTTGGGGACCCCTGGTCTAAACCTTCCCGTGTGTAGAGAAAACATCACATTTCATTTGTGGGTTGCAGGACTATTCAACGCTAAATGCTGCGCTGCAGTGTTTATGTGAGAGAACTGTCTCTGGTCCCCTCCAAAAGAAAAAAAAATAAAACAAAATTATCTCATAGTTCTGTGTGTTGGAGGTTTGGTTTGTACGAAGTATGACTTATCAAGTCTGCTCATCATGGTTGCCGCAGCCAGTGACCGCATTTCTTCAATAAAATCTCAAAGTGCGGTGGTGAGTAGTGACCACCTTATATGAGCATGCTTGGGAGACGACACTATCGTTGTGTGGTTTTTGCCTTGCAGCCTCCCAGTGACTTTAATGCTCCATTTAACGCTTACATCATTACGCCGTAGCCAGACAGGTTTAAAAGTTGAAGCGGACGTTGAGCAATCTCGACATGCGCTGTATTTCATTAATGTGACACGCTGACAAAAAGCCAACGGGCATGCGGTTGGCTGCCTTTGCATTCCAGCTGCATTGATTTGCAACGGCCGCAAAAAGAAAAAAAATAGAGCGGGTTATGGATTGAGGAGGTTAGTGGGGTGGTGGCCCGCAGTGCACACGTCCGTCGTGGCAGCGCGGCATGTGAAGCTCCATCAACACCTCGGAGAGAACAACCTCCAGCTACGAAATAAATAACACGGTGCAGGGCCAAACAGGCTGCTTTTGGACAGGCTTCAATGACGCTTTGATTCTTGAGGAAGTGAAACAAAATCACCATTTACAGACTCTGACAGCCGGCAGCTCTCTTTTTTTTCTTCTTCTTCTTCTTCTTCTTCTTCTTCTTTGTCTTCCTTCCTCCCCCCTTCATGTTTGGTTCCCCACGCCAATAAAAGGCTCTCGTTGAGGGGAAACTGTCATGTTGATCCTCAAAGCGCTGCGAGTGTCAAAGCCCCTCAAAATGGGCTCCCGCCGTTGACGTGCTTAGCCTGCAGCGATGTGACAACTTTAGCAGAGCGGGAGAGGGGGTGTGCGTGGTTGATGCCTGAAGACAGATACCTGCTGAGATACCTGCGTGTCCTCCAACACGCACACGCAGGAGCTGACAGCACACGTACAACAAGCACACTATAGAAGTCAAATGAAAGCATGTCTAAAATCACATGACATTAAAAAAATAAAAATAAATAAAAGTGAACACATTCACACGTTTTTCCCCCCCTTTTTTTTAATGTAACCTATTATTGACCTGTTTGTGCGTTCTCTGTAAAGCCCTGGCTAACAAGAAAGTAGCGGCGTCAAGGAAGTTTCTTGAAGAGATACATTTCGACTGCTCCTCGCAAGCTAGGTTTAGCTTGGATTGCAGAAGTTCCAAAGAGTCTTTGTCTATGTGTGTGATTTTGCTCTGTTGAGTGGCTATTCAAGCTAACGGACAACAGAATTGCTGGTAAACTGCTATTATTTATTATTTACTATTTGCTAATAAGGAAACTCGTGGACTTCTGGTGTACTTTTTTGAAATTGAAACCATCTGTAAGCCAGTTACTTTTAAGGGTGATGTGCTCCGAACGACCAGGCAATGATGAAGTCACGAACCGCTGACCATAAAATCAACCAAATACCAGTTAAAATCAGATGTTTGTTGATTTCAAATATCTTTTACTAAACCAGCTAATGAAGTTAATGTATGTAGTTAAAGTATTGTTGTAGTAGTAATGTGATACAAATTCTTAATTGGGTTTCACTGAATGGTGATGAGGTTCAAGTCTAGGTTTCAGGTCACCATTACAATGCTTATGTATTGCTTGTTGTGAAAGCAAAGCATGAACAGAGCAAATGAACAGCTCTGCAAAAAAATAATAATAATAATAATAATAATAATAATAATAATAATAAACTGATGTTGACAATTCACAGAGATGCAAAGGAACACCTTTCAGTAGCTGTTTGTCAACACGGATGCACCCAGTGACACCTACCTGCCCATGCACACCCTCAATGATTGCCCGCCTTCGTCACTGGATTGTTGTCGGCTGAAGACAAGGTCAAAGATACATTGTTTTTAGGAGGTAAATTATCATTTTAGGTCGAATGTAGTTAAGTTTGCATGCCACACCTGATGATCTCTCATACCAGAGTGCTGGGATGGGCGACTTAAATGGCCACAGTGTTTCATCAGTGCTACTGGGGGGCCACCACATAAGACCATCCACGTTCAAATCAGATGTATCACAAATATGCTATTTTATATATAGACAAAATGCAGGCATACTCTACATGCAAAATGTGTGCTCTTAATGGACTTCATTTGAACAGTTTTCAATGCCTGTATCAAAGATCCACGATCCTAACCCAACAACAATGGATTTGAAGTGTGCAAAATAACCACATACTGGGTTTATATATTTATATATATACACTGTATTTAGTTCAGCACCTGAAGGTTTGCATAATTGCAGATTTTTTTTCGATGTTTTGTTCATATCTTATCTCATATCTTTTTTCTGGGACCCCCCTAACCCTATTTTGATTTATGAGTGAATGAATGTTAGGTCTGCGTTTTGTAAAGAAATATTTCGTTTTGTAAAAAAAATTATGTTTCATTTATTTATTTTTTTTAAGTCATCAAGGGGCCCCACTCACAGTGTGGTCGCGAGCCATAAGTTGCTTCATATTACCTGATGGTAGCTTGTCATTTGGCCCCCGGTGTGGCGACCCAATTAAAACAACACCTCCTACCACACATACACAGCAAGCATACCCACTTGGTTTATTGGCAAAGGTGCGCTTTTGAATTAAGCAAGTCGCTTTTGTTCTGAAACCAATATTGCAAGTCTATAAAGAGGTCAGGCAAGCACAAAAGGCATCCGCCGAGGTAAGAAGAAGAAGGGCCTGTGGGCAGCTCTCCGTGAAAGTGCAGCATTAGGTTTGAAAGAAAACTCCCTGATGTCGAAATAACAGAACATTGTGGAAGAGTCCGGCCATCCCATCCAAGCTCGCAGCTGCACTCACACCCACCGCGAGCCTTGTCTTGCTTTCTCTCGGGCCTGAAATGTTTATTTTACATCAGGCCGCTTCCGCCTCCCGCCCTGATATCTACTGTACCTGCTGAGGGCTTGATTGACATGCGGCAATGGAGGCCCATATCAACACTGTCAGAGCTCAGAGCAAAGGGTGAGGGAGGAAATGAAGCCGGTATGTTTTAGCCCCCGGGTTGAGTCAGAAAAAAACAACAGATCTTTTCAAATGGCTGCGCGGTGGGCCAATGGTTACCATGTTTGCCTCACCATTATGAAGTTTCGAGATCGAATCCCCATTCTTTTTGCATGTTCACTAGCACTATTTGAGGTTTGTGGTTCTGAGTTCTGTTTTTTATGGCACCTTTTTATCATTTTCCGATCCGCTTTATCCTCAGAAAGGTCGCGGGGGGTGCCTATCGTGGCTGTCTTCAGGCAGCAGGCAGGGGACACCCTGAACCAATCGCAGGGCACACAGAGACGAACAACCATCCGCGCTCACACTCGCGCTTAGGGACAATTTGGAGTGATCCATGAACTTATCATGCGTGTTTTTGGAAAGTGGGAGGAAACCAGAGTACCCGGAGAAAACCCACGCAAGCCCGGGGAGAACATGCAAACTCCACACAGGGAGGCCAAAGCCGGTCCTATGTGTGGCCCTGCGCATATTTTTGTGGTCTTTCCACAATGACCCAAGATGACAACAAAACCCTGGCTAAGAAGAAAGTAGTCATTGATGACAAGGAAGTGTGTTGAAGTGATTCATCTCAACTTGTGGTGCATTTCTTCAAAATCAAGTTGCCAGTAGGATGTTTGATTTTTAAGAGTGATGTTATAAGATGAGGTGGAAATGTCGTGGAATCATCGTCTGTGAGATATTTACAGTTTCAACTTTTGATATGGGGGGCCCGTTGGCCCAGTGGTGAGCGAGTCGACCTCACAGTACAGAGGTCGTGGGTTCATCTCCCGGCTCCGGCCTTCCTGTGTGGAGTTTGCATGTTCTCCACGGGCCTGCGTGGGTTTCCTACGGGTACTCCGGTTTCCTCCTGCATTGCAAAAACATGCATGGCACGCTGATTGACCACTCCAAATTGTCCCAAGGAGTGAGTGTGAGTGCGGATGGTTGATCATCCATCTGCGATTAGCTGGCAACCGGTTCAGGGTGTTTCCCCACCTACTACCCGAAAATGGCTGGGATAGGCTCCAGCAACCCTCACGACCCTTGTGATGATTCAGCGGATTGGAAAATGATAGATGGATGGAAATACTGATGTGGGGAATGCTAAACGTTTTTAGTGGCTGCTTATTTGAACACCAGTCCCTTCAACATTGTTCTCCAAAACAACACGGAAGACTCTAAATTGCAAATTGAATGGCTGTTTGTCTATATGTGACCTGCCATTGGTTGGTGACCAGTCTCTAGTGTGCTTGGCCCTTTTTACAAATTCATTGATGTTAGACAAATAATGTAAATATTGTGCTTAATTTATTTTCACAATAATTAAAGAGATTGATTTGAACGAATGTTTGAATGTTTTGAACTAATGGCTAACGTAACGTAATACATGTGTTGATCGTTAAAATTAATTTAAATTTTTAGTTTTGGTCTAGGGAGCCCTTGCTAGAGAGACATTTCGCCAAGGATCCCTCATAATCCAAATGCCAGTGAAACCTTACTAGCATGTGTGAAACCTAAATGTTTTATGGCTTAAAATGTTGACTCCTTTGACAAAAAAGAAATCATATCATAAAGATCATAACTTGACACAGGAAACATCTTATAAGAGTAAAGCTGCTTTTTTATTCACACAGGAAAAAGTAAATCTTTTCTTGCACAAGGAAGTATTTTGTGGAGAAAAAAAAAGTTCTCTAGTATATTGACAAAAATAAAGTCTTATTTTTCTGAATTAAATATGTTGCAATTGGCTTGTAACCAATTCAGGGTGTCCCCCTGAATTCTCACAGCTGGATGGGCTCCAGCACCCCCCGCCACCCTAGTGAGAATAAAGCGGTTCGCAAGATGGATGGATGGAAATATGGATGTAATATGTATGTAATATTGTGACTCGAAGTTGAAGGATTGTAGGAAGTGATTTTAAGAAGTGGATTTCAAAAATACAACTTGATTGTTGTAATGTCCTACCTTTTATTTTGAAACAAAAAGTAGGAATTTGTCTCTGTAATTCTAATTTATTGTAAAACAGAAACACCCGACTTTCCATGCAAGGGGGCAGATGAAAGAACCAAGCAGGCCATTTGTGGCCCCCGGCCATATTTTACCCTCCTCTGGTATCAGCCAATCATTTGATCATTTGCCATTCCTTCTGGACTGGGAAGATCACAAGGCGATAGTATTAGCTGCCTTTAAATCCTACAAGGATGTTCTTTTCTTAACACTTGTGCTTTGATCTCTTCTCATCCTTTAATTACAGGAAGGGATTACTTCATTGTGTCAGTCAGGGGGTGTTGTTCGCCACGAGAAGCCCTTCGCCGTCTTTTTCTGTCCGCGGCAGCTCGGACGTGAACTCGCATAACACTCGGCAGCTAACAGGACGCTGCCTGCGGGCCCCGACATGCTCGGGCATGTATACGTATGCTGGAACCTTTCCCTGCGAATTATACAAGAGCGACTTGATGAGAGCCAAACAAAGCTAAGTGGCATTGAGTAGCTTTGATTTGATTGGAATGTTTATTTGGAAGATAAAATATAAACAGTCAACAAGAAATTTATATTTGAAGAAGTCCAGATTTCAGAAAACAAATTCTATTCGATTCTTGTCGAGCTGTTGTAAATTTTAGCTGTTCACCTACTTGAAAATTTTGGAGTAAAATATTAGAATTTCACTTTGCAATTTTAAAACATTCTCAATGAAAGGATGATTGTGATCAAGATGGCAATGTTGTAGATCAGGGGTGCCCATTAGGTAGATCCTGATCTACCTACCGGTAGATCTAAGACAGGTCCCAAGTAGATCCGAGGAGTGTCGAGGAGAAAAAAAAAAAAACAACCATTTGTGTGTCTTTGTACATGTTAGTAATATATATTTTTTGTGTTCATGTATTCTGCACCCTAATCATCTTATCAGTCTCATTTTCACACACACAAAAAAAAACAAAATTAAAAAATAAAATAAAGCAGGTAAATCTTGAATTTACGGTGGCGCGTGAGTATGTCACCGGAAGTTGTTTGCAATTGCAGCTTGTAATCATCAGAGCTGTTGCGCTCTATCTTTTATAGTCATTATTCTCATTCAGAGTTTGCTTCGTGTACAATTCACCGTGGGCATGGGAAAAGAATAGGAATCTCGGAGGGCCCAGGGAAGCACTTTAAAACTGTACGTGTGAGCTACGATAGGTACGTACTAGCTACATACGAGCTACGAACAGGCTGCAAAAGTGCATCGCATGCCTCAGTTTCAGGCTGTTTCTTATTTTGGCGTTCATGTGTGCGTGTGTGTGCACGTGTGCGCACGTGCCGGTAAGGGTAGATCCCGGGAGGTTAGTTGATCGAAAAGGAGATCTTCGGTCCAAAAGGTTTGGGCACCCCTGTTGTAGATGATCTCTTTGTTTTTTGTTTTTTTAAAGCAGCACTTCTCAAAGGTTATATCTACAGGGGAGAAGTTTCATAATCATAACACTATGCCTTTATAAAGCACGTTCCGTACACAAGACAACTTAATGTGCTTCACACAAGCAAAGACACGACACCATCAAGCATTTACAAACACAACAGCCACTAAGACATGACTGCCACGTGTATGCTGAAATGCCATCGAAAATGAGAAAGTAAAAAATAAAATAAAAAATGGTGAATATTAAAACAACACATCCAATTAGAATTTGTTGTATTTTTTTCAAGGGAAAAAAAAGTCATAATCATTTAAGTGTCCCATCGATAAATCCATCCATCCATCAATTTTTTTCAAGGTTCTTTGCTCGGCTCAACAAGGAAAGTGAGTCACATTTTAACAATGACAATGCAACTTCACTCTCATAATATTACTTCTTTTATTGTGGATCGGACACCTTTATTCTTTAGAAAATTGACTGTTCTTGAAAAAAATGCATTATGTTCTGAAGAAATGACTTCATTCATGTACACATATCTATTTATTAAACTAGTCAACAATTTTGTTGTAGTTTTTTTTACATCCCAGTTGCATATATGTATATATTTAGTGATGGTTATGAATGAAGGGATAGGTTTGGCAACATTATTTTGTCTGAAACTCCATACCAATAAATTATAGTCCTTGGTAATATTTGTGTTGCGCAAGCGTTTATGGGTCAAACTTAAAAAGAAAAAAATTAAAATGTCTCAAAAACCTCATGCTAGGGAAAATAAGTTAAATCATTTTTTAAATCAGTGTAAAAAAAATACACTCAGGGGCACACAAAGCCATCTCTGATTAAAATTTGACCAATGTTATAGTTAAAAATCAATCATCACCACTTTTAATTAGTCCAAAGGAAAGGTAGTGGGGGATATCTGGTTTATTGTGTTTGTTTTATTAGCATGCCAGTGCCCATGTATACCACAGGTATGCCCTTTTTAAAATGATATGGCATACATTCATTCATTACAAATCACTGTGCAGATCTAATCTACTGATCCTCCTCCTGACCCTTGGGGGTCCAGGGACCCCAGTTTTAGAACAACAGTTATGACGACTATATCACAGTGCCGGTCATTTGCGTGCTTGTGCCGCGTTATTTCCTTGGGCCGCTATCGCGCTCTATAGAAGCCTCTCGTTGTAGCGTGTCAAACTCTGCAGCCGCACACACTGAACAAAACCACGTAATTAATGATTTTATCTTCAGTCCAGGTCCCACATCGCACAGCTGGAGATAAGTTTCTGGACGGAAGGCTTGGGGGCACAGCATGTGGGTTTCCCCCCTTGTTTAGTGCACTCAGGCGTGGGGAAAGGCTGGAAGCATGAAGGCTTCAGCGTCTTATCTGGAGCTGCTGCAGATAAAGGAGGAAGTGGTTCAAGTGGTCCAAGGCGACTGCGTTCTTGCTGGAAAGTCCACCGCCGCACGTGTGCATGTCCGATGGAATGCATGTTTACACGTGCGCGCGCTCTGTCTGTCTGCATGGAATAAGGGCCAACGCGGTGATAGTCAATCTTGGATCCTGTATGGTACAACTGCATGAGCACCAAACATCTCAGGCTGTGTATCTCGCGGAACAATGTAGCAATAATTGGAATGTTTTATTTATTTTATTGACACATTTATTTGAAGTAGTTAGCGTGTCCGCCTCACAGAAAATCACCCCAGCTATTTGCTGATTAAAATATGCTCTTTCTGAAATCCCCACAAGATGGCACCAAAGCCCTGTCTACGTAGGAAAGTTGTACAGTAATTGGTACAGGGAAGTGATGCTGGATTGCGAGACAAGCTTTGCGTGGCAGGGAGGAGCTGGGTTTAGCCTATGTTGTTAGCGGAAGTAACAAAAGTCTTTGCCGCATCTGCATCTAGCGGCACACTTTTGCATTCCAGTTTTTCCAAATCACATAGTCTGGGAGGCATTTCTTTTCAAGGGTAATGACAAGATGACAAGTGTTTGGATTTATCAGTGCCATGCAAGTTGGCATGGTGTGTGGGGGGTACCACAAGGCTGCATTTTGGGGCCTCTTTATGTTCAGTGTTTATATAAATGATCTTTCAGTAGTTAGTCCTGAAGTTCTTTTACAAATGTAAAAAGATGACGTTGTGATATACCTTCATGAGAAAAAAAAGGCTGAAATCTGCAACTGTGCTCCAGGGTGACATGGAAAAAAAAAGATCAGAATAGATGGTCGGCGATTGGCTGTCAACCAATTCAGGGTGTCCCCTGCCTACTCTTGAAGATGGTTGGGATAGTTTCCAGCACGCCCCGCGACCCTTGTGAGGATAAGTGTTGTGCTGGACATTATATAGTCTTTGATTTTTGATTTTATTTATTTCAGGTTGGATATTTACACCTACATCTCTTGCTACGAATGTATCACAGCAGCTCCATAATCTGTTCAAACAGGCCCTCAAAATATTAGTAAAAAAAAAACAACTCTCATATCACCACTGTAACATAGTTAAGAAATTTAAATTACCAGTAACTTTTACAAATTTTCTCAAATCTCACATTAGCAGAAAAAAATCAGGCGTAATCTGGCACCACAACCCCTGAAAGTGTGAAATCATGTGATGAAGCAGGAGTCAGAAGAACTCGAGCCTCCTCCAGCCTGTACATATATAAACAATTGTGTCTTTGTGATTTACTTAGACTGTTCTTGTCGGGATCTTTTTGCTGGGGCTTCTCGTCATTCTAGTGCCTTACTCTCCAGGCATGACCAATATATACCACTGTCAGAGCCATTATCCAGAAATGGATAAAACTGGGAACAGTGGAAACCATTCCCAGGAGTGGCCGGGATGGATGGCAAATGGCTTTTCAGGGATGAGTGCGTTGGTTATGCTGGGAGTATGCATGATATAAGAGTTCTTCGTCAGTCGCATTTATGGGATGTTTTAAGTGATGGACAGTTACTTGGGCAAAACAAAGTAAACATCTCTAGCTATGATGTCGGACAGCACCTAATTGGTGACCCTGCGTAACCCAATGCAGAAGTGGTTCATGAAGCCATTTTCAGACACAGGCCAACAGCACACTTACAACAACAGACTGAGCAGTCCACGATCTTTTGTGGAGATGGCTTTTGGGAGATTAAAAGGACGGTGGAGGTTCCCCCTAAAAAGGAATCACTGCAAACTGGAGCTGTGCAGGAGATGGCATTGACCTACTATGCACTCTATCATAGTTGTGAGGAACATGGAAATAACTTTTTTGAGGAGCTGCCAGCCACACGTGCACACAATCATCCTCCTGTTCAACCCTTACCAGATAATGGTCATCGAGAGGGGGCAGATGTTAGTGCAGCCTTGATGGAATATTTTAACAGTACCTTATGTTGACTGCATGATTGATGTTTTTATTTTTTATAATCTGGATTGCTGTAGTGTTCAATGTTCAAAGACAGGGCTTGTTTGTGAATCCATTTGTTACACACCACCGATTTTCAATACATTCTTAGATGACAAAAGCTCAATTGCACTCTTTAATTGAAAAAGGAGAAAATGTTCGGATGTTCGGATTCGGATGCCTCCTGAACGCCTCCCTGGTGAGGTGTTCCGGGCATGTCCCACCGGGAGGAGACCCCGAGGAAGACCCAGGACACGCTGGAGAGACTATGTCACCCAGCTGGCCTGGGAACGCCTCGGGATCCCCCGGGGAGAGCTGGAAGAAGTAGCTAGGGAGAGGGAAGTCTGGGCTTCCCTGCTAAAGCTGTTGACCCCGCGACCCGGCCCCGGATAAGCGGTAGAAGATGGATGGATGGATGGATGGATGGAGAACATGTTGGTTGATCAAGTCGGATAAATGGCATTTGTTAATAAGAAGTACAGCTAAAGGAATCTGTCAAAACCTTAGAACGTGCTTTTATTTAAAACAGGGGTGTCCAGTTTGGACACCCCTGACACTGCCAAGGGAGCCAGATTTTATGTGGTAAAATGTCGGGGGGCTGACCTTGGCTGACATTCTTTACATTGAACAACAATATTGTTCAACAAATTTTAGTAAGCCAGTCTGTTTCACATTTCCATTTTTATTTTAATTTCAACAATCTTAAGAATTTCTTTTGGTTCATTTGAAACAGGTATATCACATGCAACTGCTTATTCACTTGACTTTTTCTTAAACAGAAGTCGCCTGAGTGCAAATTGATTGATTTGAAACATAAAATGTATCACCATGACTTTTCAATAGTCACAAAACCTTTGACTCGAACAACAGGGAAATGAACAAGCAATACACATATCCACAATTGCAAGGATCATTTGAAATATGACATATCAGTCAATATAAACACGGAGTGATGTCTTGTTAACTCGTGAGTGATGCCCTCTAGTGTCTAAATGCTATTACTCATTTAGTGAATGCTATTACTCATTTAGCCACTAGAGGGAAGCAGTACTCTATGAAACATCACTCACCAGTCTACGAGACCTCAGTCAATGCAACACGTGTTCCATTGCGCCCAACCTGCGGGCCAGACGGCACTGATTTTATGACAGGGGCCGAGGGCCGGATGAAATTCGACCGCGGGCTGGACTTTGGAAATGCCTGATTTAAAAAAAAACTTTATTTACAGTTGAAATTTACATTGAAAAAAATACCAATAAGGCTGGAGGTTATTTCTCTGCCCGCTCTTCCAGAAAGGACACCATGCTCCCCATCAGTCCCACCATCGCCTCATCTGTCCGCTGCAGGCTGTGGAATATGGCGGAGCTGAGGTCTCGGTTCCCTTGGTAACAGTCCAAGTACTGCGCATCTGTCCCCTACATTCCTGCAACAATTCTGCATGTGAATTTATCTTCCTTTTACCTGTTTGAAAACTAAGACAGTGGTTATGACTAGATTTCTCTATGTAGAACAGGGGTGTCCAAACTTTTTGCCAAGGGGGCCAGATTGTATGTGGTAAAATGTCGGGGGGCCGAGCTTGGCTGACATTCTTTACATTGAACAACAATATTGTTAAACACATTTTAATAAGCCAGTCTGTGTTTCACATTTCTATTTTTATTTTAATTTCAACAATCCAAACAGAACATTAAACAGAAGTCTCCTGAGCGCAAATTGCAACATTTGGAACAACATTGGAACAACAGGGAAATGAACAAACAATACACATATCCACAACTGCAGGGATCATTTGAAATATGACATCAGTCAATATAAATGTTGACTGAACTTTTTACATTTTACTCTGGAATGAAACTTAGGACTGATGTAAATCTTAAACATTTATTCAGAGACTTATTGCCAGCTGACAAATGATCTTAATGTGACGGGTGATATTGAGATCAGGATTGAAGCACAAAGGGCAGGTCTGGCTCAAAAGGAGTGGTATTGATGCGCAAAATGTCTCGCAGGTGATCGTCTGTTAGCCGTGTCCTCACACAGCTTTTATTTATGTTCATAAGCGAGAATGTCTTCTCACACAAGTACGTCGACCCAAACAAGCTCAGCATTTTCTTAGCAAATGCTCGAATCTCTCGGAACTTGTCCTTATTCAGCTGTCGGTAAAAGTTGGTGAGAGAAAGTTGCTGGTGCCAACTCCGGCTCTCAGCATCACACTGCAACTCGATGAGCTCCAGCTGCAAGTGGTCTGGAGCACATATTCATAATTAGTCAAATATTTGCATTAAAAACACACGCACACACACTTCCAGGCCTTAAATCTAAAACGGTCTCTCTCTCTCTCTCACAATCTCTCAATCTATCTATATATATATATATATATTAGAGCTGTCAAACGATTAAAATATTTAATCTAATTAAAAATGCAACTGTCATAATTAACTCAGATGAACTAAAAAATTAATCGTGATTGCTCACACATTTTTTATCGTTTCTGAATTTCCTTTTACATTTGTTGTCCTAATTTTCCCCATTTTCATGCTCTCATCAACTTGGAATCATGAATCAGTTTTCTATGTGCCAAATACAAATATTTACTGAAATAACAATTTCAATTTTCAAATTTACATGAACATTTTTCACTTGGAGCAGTTGTTCACACATAATCTCTCACACAATTTAACTGTCCATCAACAACAGTGAAAAAAATATTTTGTCACACAACAGCTGCTTTAACAGCTTTTTTAATGAAATCAAAACAGAGCAATATAACATTATAAAGTGCACATCTAAGGTAAACTCGTACTCAGCCTATAGTGGATTTAAACCATGGTTGCATACTTCGTTTTTCTCAAGTTTGCTTTGAACACAGCAGTCTGTTTCTGTATGTTTGTTGGAGAATAACGAGAACCCTGACACCAGTGTTCGTTATGTGCCGCTGTATTCAAAACTGCCGGCCGTACAAACAATCGCAAGCACTTCCCCCGTGCTGCTGGGGCAAACCATTCTGAAAGAGGGGGGTTTCACTCCCCCTAACAAAGTCAGGCTATGTTGATTATGTTGGTCCTTCTTGCGGGTAAGTCTCTCTACGGTTTTTGTGTCTACCTCATTTTGGATGACTACACTTGGTTCGATGACTACACTGGAGACGTTTAATTTTCGCTAGGTCGCTACAACAGCTGCGCACTATCACTGTCAGACGAACACAGAGAAGCTCCACCCGCTCTATTTATATGGACACGGACCGCTGTAACCTTCCACACATAATAGTTCCAAAGAAGTAACAATCGTGTCAGTGGCATACATCGTATACCTGTATGATACACAGAGAGAGAAGAACAGGTAACTTTGTCTTGTCAGTGGAGCAATCTGGCACCTTTTTAAAAGTAAACTTTCCATTCATAAACTCTTTAAGTATCCATTTTCGGTGTCTCGCGCTGCCATGGCTGGCGAAACAGACATGGGCGTGGACTTATGCAGCGCGCTTGTTGCTTTGTTTCTGGTGTATTTATAGACCACGTAACATCCGCTTGTGACGTGTGCCGCGTTAATCTCGCGAGAAAAAATGCAATCCCGTTAAAATTCATTTAAATTAATGCCAATAAAAACGCGCTAAGTCATGATAACCTTTTTGTGAATTTGAGTTAATTATGACAGTTGCATTTTTAATTAGATTAAATATTTTCATCGTTTGACAGCTCTAATATATATGTATATAAAACAGTAAGTACACATTTAATTGGTATGCCTTTCCTTAGGCATTGTTACCATGTATCCTGATTCTTGACGCCCCCGCGGTTACAAACAGTGCTCAAGGAGCTAGTTTTCATTGAGTGCTGTTCATAACCTCCAAACTGGCTTGTCAGTCTTGTTCCAAACTGAGGACACTCATTATTCATGTTGTCAGGTGCAGCGTTGGATAATAACGCCACACAACATTATGCCAAGTTGACTGGCTGTGAAGAAGCATCCTTAGAAGGTGGAATAAAATCAGGGGATTTGTACACACACACAAATCATTCCCAACTTAACGCATTGGCACTAAAAGGGAAGAATGTGAAGCACAAAGGCTTCCGTCTGATCAAAAGAAGCATTATGGGTGACTTCTTCCACTGAGCCATTGTCTGAAGTATCAGTCCTGGAGTAGCACCAAGCAGGGAGACCGAGACGAAGGATTTATTTTTTTTTAATTAAAGAGCTTCTGCTCTTTTTTCTCTCTCACCTTTTAATCCACCACTGTCGCTTTTACCTCCTTTTGGGAATAGATTCCTGCGTGCAGTAAAGTTGGCAGGAGTCATGGATGTTTTAAATTCATGAATTTATTTTCTAATTCAACTTTACAACTTCAAACAGCTGCGAGCCAGAGGAGCCCTGGGTGAGCTTCGGAAAGCTTGCGAGAAGGAGGTGTTGCTCGGAGCCACCGGGATAATGACCAAGACGGCCCCCCTGCTGGCCTTTTCAAGTCCTTGATGGAGATTCTGGCTTTGGCACTTGCTTTGAACCACGTCACAGAGTCCCAATTCTTGTCCACGTCCTCATTTAAGGAGATTATGCCCTCTCGTCTTCTTCTTTTTGACGCAGATCGCCAGCTAAATAGTTGCATCACGGTGGCAAAAGCAGATCTGCAATTAGCCACCTTTGCCTTGTACGCAGGACCCAGCAAACAAAGGCAAATTGCTTCTTTCATAATGAGATCCTGAAAAAAAATATTGCACTTCAGAACAATAACACAAGATAATGTAGTAAACCACATTTGCCATTTCCACAGAACCAGGAAATTCGGGATCACATTCTCTTTCACAAAAGGGCTGTTCACACGGCAAGATTTGGTCCGGTGCTGCGCCGGGGCTGCCCCAGTAGAGCGTTCACACGTGCAAATTAGCTCCGGCGTAGCCCCGGAAAAGAGCTTATACCGGACCAAATTTGCTCCGGAGCAAATGCTCGTTTGCGATGCAGCACCGGTGTAAATTTGCACGTGTGAACGCAACTGGGTTAAATTTGCTCCAGAGCAAATGCTTGTGAAGAGTACGTATGGCGAGAATGCGTTGCTTTCGTGCTCTGTCGGACTTCCGTAATGTGTTTGTTTAATAACGACACAAGACTTGGCTGGTAACATTTTTCCTTTTGTAGGAGACTGGACTGTCTCGTACTTGTTTGTTCCTTTGTTGTTTGTTCACAATCCCCCGCACCCCATAGAATTTATTTTGTGATTTCCTCTCTTGATTTTCTGTTTGGCACATTAGTGTTTGCTTTTCTGAGTGTCATTGAATTCATCGTTCATTTGCGTTTTCTTGGGCGGTCACTCTCGAGCAGAAGGCACGGAGACCGAGAAAGAGAAGGACGTGCCGGTCCAGTAGTCGCTTGAGTTGTGTATAAACAGTACGTTTTAAAAAGAACCAACACGACAGCTCGTTTGTTTTCTGTCGTTTTGCTCCGCTGCAGAAACTGCCGTGTGAACGCAAGTGGGGCACCCCCGACACTGTGTCGGGGCTGCCCCGCTCAGCGGCTTTGTACGTGTGAACGCTCCACACAATTTGCTGCGGTGCAAAATATATCGCAACAAAATATATCGGTGCAACGCCGGAGCAAATGTGTGCGGTGTGAACGGCCTTATAGACGTATGGCAAAATTAGCACGTCAGAGCCATATCACCGGATTCTACAATAAACCACTGTTGCTTTTTAACCTAAAACCCAGTAAACAAAGGCCAATAGTCACTTTCACACCGAGATTCTGAAAAAAAATCAATTCATCACAGCCATACCACCAGATTCCACAAGAACCCACCTTTGCCATTTTCACAGGATTTCCTGGTCCTCAACAGGCGGTATGAAAGGGCCTGTTTAATCTGTTGAGCTGTTTTACAACTCACCAGCAAGAGTATAAAGTCATTTATTCGTCGTAGTGTACGTCTATTTATAATTTGGGAAAAGGCAGACTTGTAGACTTGCTGTGACAAGAATGGGATGGGATTGTTTGTTTGTGCAGTTTAAAGTTGATCTGGTTGCACGGACACACAGGATTAGGCCAACTTCCTGCACTCCATTGTTCCATGCCAACAATGTGTTGTCCCAGTCACGCTGACACTTAATAGCAGAGAGGATAGAAAAAAGAACAAACAAACATGTGCTCGTGTTACATTGTAGGCTGCAGCAATCTGAAGCTAAGTTCGTTCATAACGGATAGCACGACTCTTGAAATAGGACTGTCCTATTCTTTTCACCACAGCATGGTTCACATCTATCTATCTATCTATCTATCTATCTATCTATCTATCTATCTATCTATCTATCTATCTATCTATCTATCTATCCATCTATCCATCTATCCATCTATCCATCTATCCATCTATCCATCTATCCATCTATAGAGCTAGAGAGATCATATCTATATATAGTATAGAGAGAACTGGATCTATTTTTATTTGATTGCTGTGTGAACAGGCTAGTGGTTAGCACGTCGACCTCACAGAGCAGGGGTATTGGGTTAAATTCCAGATCCGGCCTCTCTGTGTAGCGTTTGCTTGTGTTTTTCGCGCCTGTCATGGGCAGCATTTTCCACAACTCTGTTTTGTTTAGCGGAGATGTTGGCGCTATTGGACAGTGCGCTGGTGCGGCTGGATAAATAGATTGTGGAGCCGACGATGAGGGGAGAGGAGCAAATGGGTATTTGGAACTGAGAGTCGCTGCTTGGAAGTGAAGCGGATTTACATGGAACAGGAGATGTGACGCAATCTCTTTTTTTCGTAAATGGACGCTAAAGCTTCTTGTTGCTCTCAAACTTAGCTTGTAGCAGACGTGTGCACATTTTCAGCATGACGTATTTGATCCACTGGTGAAAAGGACACTTTGATTCTCTCCTCTTGCATCTATAACTGCTTCAAACAACAAAGTATATGCAGGAAAAGTGGTTAAGATTGAATTGAATTGAAAACGTGATATAAAGAAAGATGTATTATATTTCAGTCTGAATACCCTGTGGCACTGTGCCGCCTCTAACAGGTCAGTCTCGGTACTAAGACCGACCTTTTGTTTGGGATAGGAGCTTTCGTCATTTCAAAAATTGATATCACATGTCATACTTGCAGTTTGGCACTGTTTTAGTGTCATACCAATCCACCCCTTGTAAAAATCACTTAATGGCAGTTGTCTTACATAAGACCAGTATTCAGTTTTTATTTGATGCCTCTCATGTACTGTTCATGACGGCTGTTCTCATCCTCCTCTGAGTAGTTTCTGACTATTGCATGACTATTACACATTAAGCAGCGGCATTTCCTCCCATCCAATCACACCCTATTCCTCAGGAGGGCTGCAGATAAGCGGCGGCTCTCGCAAAAACACCATTTTGTAGATAGAAAATCAACACATTTCCTCTCTAAGCGTTCTGTGCTGAAAAGCAAACACCACCGCTGACAAAAGATAGCAGCTCCGAAAAAAATAAATAAACAAAAACAGTGAGGGAAGGGAGAAGCATGTTGTGGTTTATCTCCGTGAGTCAAACAATTCACAGCGCCGTCATGACCTTGAAGGAATCTGGAGAGATGTCCTGAGGAAACGCTGCTTCCTCTTCTCGGAAGACTGCTTTCTGTCCATTGAGTGGGAGTTGAGAATCACAATGCCGGAATGGTTTCAGGCAGTGTGGAGGATTGGCATCCTGATCAAAGATGAGTCAGGTCGTTCACTGCTCTATCTGGAGGGAATTCATCACGCAGAGTAACCAGTTTTGCGAGTTCCAAGCCATTTGTTTTGATTTCCCAGGAACGAAACTGAGTAACGAGCGCGAGATGAGTGGCACCAAGATGGTGCAAACAAGGCCTGAATTAAAAAAAAAAAATACAAACTTGGACTTGTTTAAGTTGCTGTTCCCTGTTGAAGTTTATTTTAAAACTAAACATAAAACTTTGAATGAAACTAAATAACTGAAAGAAATCTGTGAGCTTCTTGTTAACAAACAATTTAAAACACCATAGAAAGGCTAGCAAAACTAGCATCTATGTGATGGTAGTGATAACCCACTATGAAACAAGTATTTTCACACAAACAGTACCGCAAAGTCACGAGACCAAACCTAGAAGACAGGTGAGCCATGAAGTTTGCAGGGTGAGCCAGGGGGCAAAATGTATGTCCATTTCACTCGACAAATACCAAAATTGCAGCCCCCTTTCATGGATTGATGGATTAATCAATGATTCTCAATTCATAAACACAATATTAATCAGAATACCGTGATAAGACCAATGTTTCTTTAGTCCGTGAAAACTAAGGAAATAAAGAACTAAAATTAAAATTGAGAAACCATGTTTGTTAATGAAACACAATAAAAATAAAAAGCAACTCAAACTATATTTGAATGAAAAGTAACTATAATCATAGCCAAAATGTCCTTATTTTTCATCTTTGTCAATTAATACATAGACTTTTGGGGTTAATTTTAAAGATATACAGTATATTTCACTTTAACACAGCCATTAGCTGGAAAAAGGAAGTTGTGGTGGTTGTAGTGTGTGTCGCCGAGAAGATATGTCATGTAACAGTGGCCAATAAAGCGCCGGCTAGTGACGTCGCTCCGAGGCGATGAGCCATCTTTCCGGCTTGCATGTTCGTTTGTGCTCCCCTGCTTTTGTCATTTACCTCAGCCTAAAACATGAGGAAATGAAAACCAATACTCTCCTTTTATGGTTCATATATACACACATATTTCCATCCATCCATCCATTATCTGAACTGCTTTATTCTCAGGAGCGTCGGGGTGTGCTGGAGCCTGTCTCAGGAGCCTAAGGGCAGTCGGCAGGGTACACCCTGAATTATAGGTCGTAGCCATCCAATCGCAGGGCACACATAGATTTAAAAAAAAACATCTACACTCGCAAGCACACCGAAGGACCATTCCCACCAGAGAGTCCAATTAACCGACCATGCATGTTTTTGGAACGTGGGAGAAAATCGGAGCACCCAGAGAAAACCCACAGAGGCACCGGGAGAACTCCACACAGGAAGGCCGGAACCAGGATACGAAAATTTGACCTTTGTACTCAGACGCTGGTATGTTAACCAGTGGTTGACAGTGCCTCCGACATTGAACATACAATTGCAAAGAAAATGTTTGCATTGAATTGCTCGTAAAACACTCCCGCCCTAACCCATATCCTTTTTTTTCTTTGTAGCTGCATAGAACACCAGTTTTTATCATAAACAAAAAACTTGACATACTTTGTTGGTACAACCGTAAATTGACTCTGTTGGCTCCTACTTGGTTCCACTCCATTTCAAAACTGTCACTCTGCTTCTGACAAAATCTGACAAGCAATTTGTCTCTGCTGCCCTCTACTTGACCGATTGCATTACATTTTGGGACTTCCACATTTTTAGTCTGTCCAACTTGTAACTCGACAGAACATCAGGGGGAGGCGCTCTCTAACTTGTGACCTGGCTTTTTCATTAAAGAGTCTTACTCCTTGTCTGCTCGCAGAGTGGAAATAACCAAAGCAGCAAAGGAGCAAATATTCACACACAGGAAGCATCTTGTTGGACGTTTTGTGATTGTTTTTCGGAACAAAATGGACTGCCTGTCAGAGCACGTGGACCCAACTGGCAATGTGTGTGTGTGTGTGTGTGTGTGAGTGTGTGTGTGCGCGCGCTCGCTAGGCAGTCGGCCCTATCTATTTACAGAACGTTTGGCGCAATACCGCCCGACTTCCTCGCTCTTGGCAAACAGAGGACAGCAGCAGTCTGTGAATTGCTTTCCGACCGCAGAGTTTGTTGGTACTTGAAAGTGGTTTTCGGGCTGCGTTGCCTGTGTGATTTATGCGCCGTGTCTGTTTAATATCGATCATGAGCGATAACGCAGGCCGGGGAAAAGGAAAAGGCATCTCCTGTGGAAGCGCGCGCCGCACTTTGATGTGGAGCCGAACCGGGGGGAAAAGGTATGAGGCCTTTTCCAAATTAGGCCGCTCATTGGGGAGGCAGAGATGGAAAAAAGCACAAAGATGCTTAAGACTCACCTCAAATGTATTTTTTTTTAACTTTTGATTTACAGCGCTTTCTTTTTTTACATTTCAAGTCGAGTCCAATGAACCTTTTCAATGCAAAAAGTGCTGTATGCACTGTATGCAGTATGGCAGCCACTCTCATTCAAGGCCCTATCAAGCATGCACTTAAAAGTACACTTTGTGCAGGTCAACATATTTACTGTCACTCTACTGGCCTCTGCTGGCCGTTGTGAGATTAAACTGTGTCCGATCACGACTGTAAATTGTAGCTGCACTGTCAAAAATATGTGTCCTTCCCACTCCCCAGTCGGTTTGCTATATTTTACAGTCTGCCCTTCGCAGTAAAAATGGGTAATCTGACCACAGATGGGATCCAATATATTCATTCATTCATTCATTCATCTTCCTAACCGCTTGATCCTCACTAGGGTCACGGGGGGGTGCTGGAGCCTATCCCAGCCGTCTCCGGGCAGTAGGCGGGGGACACCCTGAATCGGTTGCCAGCCAATCGCAGGGCACACAGAGACGAAAAACCATCCACGCTCACACTCACACCTAGGGACAATTTAGAGTGTTCAATCAGCCTGCCATGCATATTTTTGGAACGTGGGAGGAAACCGGAGCACCCGGAGAAAACCCACGCAGGCCCGGGGAGAACATGCAAACTCCACACAGGGAGGCCGGAGCTGGAATCGAACCCGGTACCTCTGCACTGTGAAGCCGACGTGCTAACCACTGGACTA
Source organism: Hippocampus zosterae (assembly GCF_025434085.1). NCBI lineage: Eukaryota > Metazoa > Chordata > Actinopteri > Syngnathiformes > Syngnathidae > Hippocampus > Hippocampus zosterae. The sequence continues at coordinate 34,858,240 of NC_067451.1, forward strand.
CCGGGCCGCCTCCAATATATTCACAAATTCAAAAATTTAACATGCATGACTACCGCCCAGGACAAATAGTAATTCAATCAAGCTTGTCATATGGTGTCATGGCACTGCAGTTTAATTCATAGCAGATGGAAAGTCATTGACTAAAAATGACATCATGCAGATTAAATCGATTGATAATCTTGTGAGATTTTTTCTTTTGTACGTTTTATTTTTCATTTTCCTCACAATCTTTTTCTACTTCATTTAGATGTTTTTATTGTGTTAAAGTATGATATATGTTTAGTTGTTTAAAAATGCAAAAAAATCTGAAAGGGTTAAAATTAGAGCTGTCAAATGATTAAAATATTTAATCTAATTAAAAATGCAACTGTCATAATTAACTAAAATTCACTAAAAATTAATCGTGATTACTCACATTTTTTATCGTTTCTGAATTTCCTTTTATGATTTTTTTGTCCCATTTTCCCATTTTAATGCTCTCATCAACATGGAATCATGAATCAGTTTTCTATGTGCAAAATGCAAATATTTACTGAAATAACAATTTCGATTTTCAATTTTACATGAACATTTTTCACTTGGAGCAGTTATTTACACAATCGCTCACACAATATTACTGTCCATCAACGACAGTGAAAAAATATTTTGTCACACAACACCTGCACACACAACAGGTCTTTTTGGAATCAAAACTGCCAGCAGCAATATAACATTATAACGTGCACATCTAAGGTAAATTAGAAATCAGCCTATATTGGATTTAAAGAATGGTTGCATACTTCGTTTTTCTTGCGTGGAAGTCTCTCTATGGTTTTGTGTAGACTTCATTTCGGATGACTACACTTGGTTCGATGACAACACTGGAGACGTTTTATTTTCGCTAGGTCGCTACCACTGCACCGCTGAACTCTCGACGTGCCACAGCACACCGTCAGTCAAACGAACACAGAGAAGGTCCAATCCGCTTTATTTATATGGACACGAAACACTGTAACCTTCCACACAAAATAGTTTCAAACAACTAACAATCATGTCAGTGCCATACATCGTATTCGACAGGCTACCTGCTCTTTATTCACCAGAGGCTCATCAACCTCGTCTCTTATTTCTCTCCTGAAACAGTGTCTTCTCCCCCTTGGTGTACCTTTGCCTTCTCTGCTACGTACAATCTCTATACACAGCTTGTAATGGAGGCTCCCGCTGGCAGTCCGTTGTGGAGTCGTTTGATGCAGTGCCAATGATTTCAGCTTGAGTCGAGCTGTGGACAATATTGACAGGCTTACATGCAGTAGCCATACATTTAGCTATGGCTTCAGCAAATTTGTTCTTCGTCGTGTCATCCATTTTCTTCGCTTTGAAATGATCCATCGCTGTCTGTCTGAGACGAGGGGGTGGAGTACTCACGTCAGCTGTGTGCTTGGCCATTAGGTGGTATTTCAGACTCGATGTGCTGTAATGATAGCTCAATTTGCGACTTCAAAACATACAGGTAACTTTGGTCTTGTCAGTAGAACAATCTGGCAACTTTTTAAAAGTAAACTTTCCATTCACTTTTAGTATCCGTTATTGGTGTCTCGCTGGCTGGCAAAACAAACGTTTACGGTTTATTTATAGAACAACGTAACATCCGCTGTGACGTGTGCCGCGTTAATCTTGTGAAAAAAAATTGAATCCCGATGTTACTGTTGATTAATTATTTACATTCGTTGTTTTGAATTACAGTATGTTATTACGTTTTATTACCGCAGGCCGGTGACCCAGTGGTTCGCGCGTCGACCTCACAGTGCAGAGGTACTGGGTTTAATTCCAGCTCCGGCCTCCCTGTGTGGAGTTTGCATGCTCTCCCCAGGCCTGCGTGGGTTCTCTCTGGGTACTCCGGTTTCCTCCCACAGTCCAAAATCGTGCATGACAGGCTGATTGAACACTCGAAAGTGTCCCTCTGTGTGAGTGTGGGCGTGGATGGTTGTCAGTCTGTGTGTGCCTTTCGATTGCTGGCAACCGATTCAGGGTGTCTCGTGTCCGTGTTTTTAGCGTGTGTCCGTATGTCTTAGCTGCTACCGTATGCTTGAAGCTAACATACCTGGTATGTTTTAGCGTGCATGCATGCTACTGTATGCTTCAAGCTAACATGTTTTTAGTGTGAGTGCATGCATGTCGTATGTTGAAGCTGGCGTATGTTTTACCATGCCTGGCTGCGCCCAATAATACTGTGCGTTTTGTGTTTGTATCAAATACAGAAATAGCACCCGTTACTGAGACTGCGCCCAACAATACGGTGCGCCGAATGGTCGTGAAAATACGGGACTTGATTAGGATTTTTGTTTTGATTTTTCACAGTTTAAATTTCGTTTTTAATTCAAATTAAAACCAAATGCGACTTAAAATAATATTCTGGTTATGTTTTGTTATTTTTTAATTGTTTTCCAAACCTCAATTCTGTATATTTCCTTTGTAGCGTTATTGTATCTTTTTTAAGTTTCTAAAATGTATTTTTGTAATTACTGAAAATTGGTCATTATTCCTTCATATTTGTATTATTCAGCGTGTATATAACTCTCCGAAATATAGCTTCCGTAATTGTTGTTTTATGGATCCCATTGCTCTGGCCAACACAGACTTAGAACATTGTCGGCTGTCTGGTGCAATCAATGGAAAAGCTGTAGCTCAAAAGGCAGCAGGTGGCAAATAAATTGCAGTGTCTACCCTGAGGCCTCCTTCCTTTAAAGAAAGTATGATTTAACCGCGCTGTGGTGCGTTAAAAGTCACGTACAGGAAGTCACGTTGCAGAGCTGGTTATCTGAATGCCGGACCGCCTATTGATGTCCAGAGATTTGCTTCTCTTTTCTCCTGAGTTAATTTGCAGTTGTTTCCCTGCGACGCCAAGGACAGGAAATTAAATGTTTTCCATGCCGCAGTCAAACGTTTCCTGGCTGCAGTTTTTTACACAGTACGCTAGCACGCGGGTCTTGAAAAAGCTAAGCGCTATCAGGTAACATGGAGGCTCATGAGCGGCGATTTCAGAGCAATGAAGAAAATGTGGCTTTTTCCCCCAAGTTTGTTGGAACGCGTTCAAATACCGTTTTGATGACCCGAGTTGAACAAAATGGTTCTCAACACTTTCCGACTCAAGTGGTGTCATAATTCTACAGCGGGCTGCACACATACGCTGCAAGACAAATGCCAAACAAGAATCCCAAGAATTTCTCCAAGGGGCTCAATACGTGCGTGTACGTATGCGTGTATGCGCATGGTTGTCTTTGTGCGCGTGCATGTACTTGCCTTCGGCATACAATGCCGGTTGTCAACCCAAAATGTTGAAAGAGCCATACTGGATAAAACAAAAAAACAAAAACAAAAACCAAATATGTCTGGAGCCGCAAAAAGGAAAAGCTTTAACATGAACTCAAAACATGCTGTATGTATCTATATTAGCGATATTAGCCTACTATGAAAATGACGAAGTTGACTACAAATAAACAAGCATTCTTGTTTAAATGTTTTTCCCCCCTGCAGTTCATCCTGTAGAGCAGGGGTGCTCAAACTTTTTTGACCGAATATATTTAATTTGATCAACCAACGTCCCGCGATCGGCCCGTGACCGCACACGCGCGCATATGCCCACACTTACACATGCATGCCGTAATGAGCAACAGTCGTAACGGCCCCTAAGATGAATGAGGCACGGGACGCACTTTCGCAACGTTTTATAGTACCGTATTTTCACTACTATAAGGCGCCATTAAAAGTCTTAAATTTTCTCCAAAATGGACAGGACGCCTTATGATGCGGAGCGTCTTGTGTATGCGCTGAGTTCCAAAACCTGACTGACAGCCGACACGCTGTTTATATAGAGAAAAGGCGGAAGTGACTGTGACAGGCATGCGGCAAAGAAGTCGGCCAATCAGTGAAGGGTGGGCGTGTATATATACATATATGGAGAGGGAGAGAGAGAGAGAGAGAGAGAGAGAGAGAAGGCAGACGTGAAAGAGGACAGGCATGCTGGGGAGCAGTCCGCCAATGGGTGAGGGGTGGACGTGTAAGTGGACGCTAAAGGGACGCTGCAAGCAGGTACCAACACCTGTATAGAGTGTGGCAATGTGCATTGTTGCAAACAACTTCGGTTTTGGTTTCTACGAACCCCCGAGAATAAATTCGACAAACAGACACGCCTACGAAGCTCAGTTCAAACTTCAAGCCATCGGTTATGCTTTTGGCATGCTTGTACATCTCACAGCAGCGGTGAAAAACCAAGTCAAGCAAATGAATTCTGAGCCTGCCGTTATTCCCGGAGGCTTGACTAAAGAACTCCAACCGCTGGACATCGGCATCAACCGGGCGTTCAAAGTAAAGTTGCGAACGCCATGGGAACAATGGACGATCGATGGCTAACACAACTTTACAAAGAGTGAGAGGCAGCGCTGGGCGAGTTACGCCACAATTTGCAAATGGATTGTGGCTGCTTGGACAAACGTGTCTGCTTGCACTGTTGTTCGAGTTTTTGGCAAAGCCGGCACCATTTCTGTGGAGCCACATGGCAATGAGAGTGACTCTGACAACGAGAGGGAACGCGGCGTTTTTGATGGATTACCGGTACTTGCACAATTGTTCGATTCTGATACAGGGAATATGGACTTTGGTGGATTTCTGGGTGATGATTGATCGAAAAACGTGAGTAAATTGTATGATGGCTAAATAAAATACAACGGAACTTGGTTTTGCTACCGTTGCCTTTTTAAAAATGTGTTTTAGCGTGTATCCGTATGTCTTAGCATGCTTCCGTATGCTTCAAGCTAACGTGTTTTTAGCGTGCGCGCATGCATGCCGTATGTTTAAGCTGTCGTATGCTTTACCACTTTAAAACTGAGCCCAATAATGCAGTGCGTTTTGTCTATGTGTAAAATACAGAAATAGCACCCATTAATGAGACTGCGCCCAACCACACAGTGCGCCGAATGGTCGTGAAAATACGGTAGTTTAAAATGCTTCTTTCGGCTGCCCAGATTCCCATTCTGTGCAAGTACCCTCGATGAATTGTACAAGAAAAGCTTTTTTTTTTTAATAGTTTTTTTTTTTTTTTTTTTTTTAACAGCAGCCCCCTGACTGACATCCCGCCCTGCAAATAGAAATGTGTGTCGCAGACTATGACACAAATCCTCGTTGGAATTGAAATGGATTTACATGGGACAGTAGAAGTGAACCGGGCGGCCTGGTAGTCCAGTGGTTAGCACGTTGACTTCACAGTGCAGAGGTACCAGGTTCGATTCCAGCTCCGGCCTCCCTGTGTGGAGTTTGCATGTTCTCCCCGGGCCTGCGTGGGTTTTCTCCGGGTGCTCCGGTTTCCTGACACATTCCAAAAAAAAAAAAAACATGCGTGGCAGGCTGATTGAACACTCTAAATCGTCCCTAGGTGTGAGTGTGAGCGTGGATAGTTGTTTGTCTCTGTGTGCCCTGTGATTGGCTGGCAACCGATTCAGAGTGTCCCCCGCCTACTGCCCGGAGACAGCTGGGATAGACTCCAGCACCCCCCGTGACCCTAGTGAGGATCAAGCGGTTTGGAAAATGAATGAATGAATGAAAGGAGAAGTGAACCAATCTTTTTTTCGTTCATGGATGCTTCAGCATCTTGTTGATTTTGAAACTTAGCTTGTAGGCGACGTGTGCACATTTTGAGCATGACGTCTCTGATCCACTGGTGAAAGGACACTTTGATTCTCTCCTCCTTCATCTCAAACTGCCTTAACAACAAAGCGTATGAGTGGTTAGAATTGCACGACTGTCCGCGTAGTATGTTGTGTTGTGGTTATTATTTTACTAACTGTTAAGCTTTGTTACAGCTGCAGCTGTAGTGAAAGCGCTATATAAATCAGGATGTATTGTATTGTATTGTATTGTATTGTATTGTATTGTATTGCGTTGTATTGAATTCTTTTGCGTTTGCTCGAGGTCCTCCGCTTAAACTGTGCTTCGTACGTGTGTCTCTTCGGAGGTGCCATTTTTGTGATGTTGGTTTGCGCAATTCACGTACTCTATACTATATACACTTACTGGGGGCGTACCTTGAGAGTTCCCTTTCACGCCACTCTTCCCACTTTAACGTCCGCATGCTGTACTCAATAACATCTACTTTTACTCAATCCTGTATAAGCAGCGTGCCAACAACTTCAGTCACTCAAGCGGACCCCTCATTGAAGTCACACAACAGCATTGCCAAATTTTGGAACATGGTTCATAGACAATTATGAACATGTATTATTAGGCGACCTGTCCGTTTTGGAGCAAATGTACGTGCACCTTTCGGTCATGAAAATACAGTAATTGGGATTGTGAACGTTGTTCTTGTTATGCTCCGATGCAGATCTGGACCCAAATGGCAGAAAGCCTCTTTTATTGATGCAATAGGCAAAGTCGAGCAGTATCAGCAGGTCAGGCAAGCTGGCAGTTACTTAACAGATGGGCAAGAAAGTCTTTAGTGTGGACCAGGCGAGGTAGTGATCTCCACCAGTCTACGTTTTGCCAGGGCTGGAAGAAACGGCAGAACTGAAACATAATTTAATTATGTTCACAGCTTTAGACTGAAGGGCTTTCTGTGAAACCTTCAATGAATTATTCTTGGTTCACACTCTACTTCATTCTTTACATTCTATTCAATTATATTACTGTATATTTTAGTAGCTGTTCATGAAATATGTTTTCTTCCATACAGACTCCAATTGTGTACCTAATGTTGTGTCCATTAATTTAGTGAATGATAGTGGAATGTCCGCACGTGTTGGCCACATCAAACTGTAACATTCAGCCTTGTTCTTAGTAGCTGTCGCAAAATAAAAACAACGCAGCATGTCCCTCTCATTCTGACGTGGCGCCTGACACATTTTTAAAACCAGACCCCCCCCCCCCCCCCCACACACACACACACACACTTCCGCCCAATCAACCCCCCCCCCCCCCAATCACCCAAGAAGAATGTGAAGTCAAGGAGAGGTCCTGATGATGTTTTGGCTGCACAGCCTCCATCACAGTGCACATCAATCCTGCCGCTGGCTCGGCCCACTTAGGAAAGGACAGCGGAGCCCGAACCTGACCCCAAATTGACCGCGGGAATGCCCAGGCACGGACAATCCGCAATCACCCCATGCTGCTCCCACCGACAGTGAATAACTACTATTGCTACATTTACTACAACTGCATCTACTACTGCTGCTGTTGCTGCTACTACAACTAATACTACTACTGTTTACAATAGCTATTGCTACTTGTACAACTATAACAACACCACCTACCGCCAATATAAATACTTCGACTGCTAAAAACACGACCGCGTCCACTACACTCACTGCAGCGACTACAGCTATGGCAACATTTGGTAAGACTACTACGACAACTACAATAATTACTCCAGCTACACATGTACATTATGACCACTGCAACATTAGCATAAAAATTATCTCTAGTACTACACCTAGTACCAAGAATATAGATTCCACCATTGAAAAAAACTACGACCACACTTACAATAACAAATTACTTCAACATAGTTCTACAAATGCTCCTCCTACAAGTTCGTCTTTTACAACTACTACGACTACTACAAATAAAACTGTTGATAAGAATATAAACTGAAAGTTGTTGACGAAGTCATCAAGCAGATTTAAATAGCAATGCATTAAAAGTTTAGTGTTTTAAACTAAAAGTGAAAAAAAATCACACATGCTGGATGTATATCAAAATGAAAAGTTGTTGGATCTTGCTCATATTTTTTGATGAATTTGGTCCAGGCCTCGGAGGACATTTAAACTCCTTGTAGGAAAAAAAAAATGAAGCAGAGGAACTGCCAGGTCCGTCATAAATCCGCCACTTTAATTCATCAAGCTCCCCCTTGGTTCTTTTGGAGCCAGACCCCCGCTTGTACCCCGGAGAATGACAGGAGGAAATAAGTGTCCCTCTACTGCACGTGGCCTCTTCCACTCGAACCAGGTGAACCTTGTGCACTTTGATTTAGGGGGAGTGAGACACGGGCAGGAGTGCAATTCCCACAGAACTGCTTAGGAATCCATCTCGGTTTATTTACAGTCACTGATGGAAGATTTAGCGAAACACCTTCAAGGATCATGGACCATGGAATACAGACGCAGTGGGGGGAAACAAAGCAAATGTGTGTGTGTGTGTGTGTGTGTATTTATATTTATTTTATATATATATATATATATATATATATATATATATATATACATATATATATATATATATATATATATATATATATATATATATAAAAGCTTATGTTATATTCATTCATTCATTTTCCAATCCGCTTTTCCTCACAAGTGTGGGGGCAGGGGGTGCTGGAGCCTCTCCCAGCTGTCTTCGGGCAGTAGGCGGGTGACACCCTGAACCAGTTGCCAGCCATTCACAGGGCACACAGAGATGAACAACCATTCCCGCTCACACTCACACCGAAGGACAATTTGGAGTGTTCAATCAGCCTGCCACGCATATTTTTGGAATGTGGGAGGAAACTGGAGTACCCGGAGAAAATCCACGCAGGCCCGCGGAGAACATGCAAACTCCACACAGGGAGGTCGGAGTTGTGATTGAACCCAGCACCTCTGCACTGTGAGGACGACGCGCTAACCATTGGACACCGGGCCGTCCCTTATGTTATATTATTAATTATCATTTTAGGTTTGAGCATCATATTATTTCATGTTAAGAATATAGTACCTAAGTTATATTCTGTTGTTTAATAAATGCTTAGACTTTTTTATGTTGATAGTTTCTGATTGGCTGTTGAAGTAAGAGAAGCAGGAAGTGATTTTAGTTACGAGAGTTGTGTTCTCGAACGTGCTGTGGTGCAGATATTTTTTGCCATCTCTCCTCTCCTTTTGCCGTTCGTAAAGCTAGAGTTATCCACTAAAAACAACGAACCCCTCATGTCACGTCCCGTGTTTGCCAGCAGGGGGCAGGCCCTGTTGCCATCCTACACACCTGTCACCCATTAGGGACTAATTACACTGGCTTTATTTGTGCGCTCTGGCAGTTGACTTACTGCCGGAGAATTCCACGCCATGCCAAAATTTCTCTCGCCCAATTTCCTACTTGCATTGATTCATTGCCTCTTAGCCTTGTGGCTGTTATTACGCGTCGTTGTTCCTCTTACGAGTGAAATTATAATCTTTGTCTAATCTGACCCTCCTTGCTATCTTTTTCCGCAAGCGTTTTCTGTTGTCCTTTTATTTGATCCCTCGTCCCTATTTTGACCAGCGCTTTTTGTTATTCTCCCTGTCGGGTTATTTTGTGTTTCGTATTAAAGACTCCTTTTGTTCTTTGACAAACATCTTTCTGTGTCTGCTATTTCGGGGATCCTCTTCCTTTTTTTGTTGTGCACGAAGCGATCCTTCTATCGCTTCGGGCACAACGTGACACCTCAACTCACACACACACACACACACATATATATATATATATATATATATATATATATATATATATATTAGAGCTGTCAGTTTAGCGCGTTTTTATTGGCATTAATTTAAATGAATTTTAACGGGATTAAATTTTTTCTCGCGAGATTAACGCGGCACATGTCACAAGCGGATGTTACGTTGCTCTATAAATACACCAGAAACAAAACAACAAGCGCGCTGCAGAAGTCCACGCCCATATCTGTTTTGCCAGCCACGGCAGCGCGAGACACCGAAAAGGGATACTTAGAGTTTATGAATGGAAAGTTTACTTTTTAAATAGTTGCCATATTGCTCCACTGACAAGACCAAAGTTATCTGTTCTTCTCTCTCTCTCTCTCTCTGTATCATACAGGTATACGATGTATGCCACTGACGCGATTGTTACTTGTTTGGAACTATTTTGTGTGGAAGGTTACAGTGGTCTGTGTCCATATAAACAGAGCGGGTGGAGCTTCTTTGTGTTCGTCTGACAGCGACAGTGCGCTACAGTGGTAGCGACCTAGCGAAAGTAAAATGTCTCCAGTGTTGTCATCAAACCAAGTGTAGTCATTCGAAATGAGGTCCACACAAAACCGAAGAGAGACTTCGGAGAGAAGGACCAACACAATCAACATAGCCTGACTGTGTTAGGGGGAGTGAACCCCCCCCCCCCCTTCCAGTATGGTTTGCCCCTGCAGCACGGGGAAGTGCGTGTGCTTGTTTGTACGGCCGGCAGTTTCGAATACAGCGGCACATAATGAACACTGGTGTCCGTTGTCTCGTTATTCTTCAACAAACATACAGAAACAGACTGCTGTGTTCAAAGCAAACTTGAGAAAAACGAAGTATGCAACCATGGTTTAAATCCACTATAGGCTGAGTACTAGTGTACCTTAGATGTGCACTTTATAATGTTGTATTGCTCTGTTTTGATTTCATTAAAAAAAAGCTGTTAGAGCAGCTGTTGTGTGACAAAATATTTTTTTCACCGTTATTGATGGACAGTAATATTGTGTGAGAGATTATGTGTGAATAACTGCACCAAGTGAAAAATTGTTCACGTAAAGTTGAATATCGAAATTGTTATTTCAGTAAATATTTACATTTGGCACATAGAAAATTGATTCATGATTCCATGTTGATGAGAGCATTAAAATGGGGACAAAATAGGACAAAAAATGTAAAAGGAAATTCATAAACGATAAAAATGTGTGAGTAATCACGATTAATTTTTTAGTTCATTTGAGTTATACACATAGGACATAGATTCCCTGATCCACACAACCAGGATCTACAGCAGCGACATCGGGATGTCATTCGGGCTTGAGAAATGTAGTCGGATGGTGACCAAGAGAGGAAAGGTAGTCCGCACTGAAGGGGTCTCGCTCCCAGAAGGAACAATAGCAGACATTGAGGACAGCTACAAGTACCTTGGTATACCACAAGCCAATGGCAACCTCGAACTGGCAACAAGGAAAGCGGCTATGGCCAAATACCTCCAGCGAGTGAGGCAAGTCCTAAGAAGCCAGCTCAATGGCAAGAATAAGACCCGGGCAATAAACAGCTATGCCCTGCCAGTGATCAGATCAGATACCCTGCAGGAATAATAAGGTGGCCAAAGGAAGAGATTCAGACCACGGACGTTAAGACCCGAAAGCTCCTAACCATGCATGGAGGGTTCCATCCCAAATCCAGCACCCAAATCCAGACTGTACGCAAGCCGAAAGGAAGGAGGCCGGGGACTAGTGAGTGTGAGAGCCACTGTCCAGGATGAAACATCCAAGCTCCATGAATACATCAAGGAGAAGGCTCCAACGGATGACGTACTCAGAAAATGTCTCAGACAATGGGGAACAGAAGATGAGGCGCTGGAAGAGGGACCATCATGGGAGGACAAGCCCCTACACGGGATGTACCACCGGACCATAACTGAAGTGGCTGATCTCAAGAAGTCCTATCAGTGGCTAGAGAGGGCTGGCCTGAAGGACAGCACAGAGGCACTCATCCTGGCTGCTCAGGAACAGCCTTGAGCACCAGAGCCATCGAGGCCCAGATATACCACACCAGACAAGACCCAAGGTGTAGGTTGTGCAAAGAGGCACCTGAGATGATCCAACACATAACTGCAGGGTGTAAGATGCTGGCAGGGAAAGCCTACATGGAACGCCATAACCAGGTGGCTGGCATAGTCTACCGAAACATCTGTGCAGAGTATGGACTGGAAACCCAAAGGTCAAAATGGGAAACACCTCCGAAGGTGGTGGAGAATGACAGAGCGAAGATCCTGTGGGACTTCCAGATCCAGACTGACAAGATGGTAATGGCGAACCAACCAGATATCGTGATCATAGATAAAGGGCAGAGGGAAGCCGTTGTAGTGGATGTAGCGGTCCCAAGTGATGGAAACATCAGGAAGAAGGAACATGAGAAACTCGAGAAATACCAAGGGCTCAGAGAGGAGCTGGAGAGAGCCTGGAAGATAAAGGTGACAGTCGTGCCTGTGGTGGTCGGAGCACTCGGGGCAGTGACCCCCAAAACTAGATGAGTGGCTGCAACAGATCCCGGGAACAACATCGGACATCTCAGTCCAGTAAGGATACTGCGCAGAACCCTCAAGCTTCCTGGCCTCTGGTAGAGGACCCGAGCTGAATGAGGGACGGACACCACCCGAGGGGTGAGATGAGGATTTTTATATATATATATATATATATATATATATATATATATATATATATATATATATATATATATATATATATATATATATATATATATATATATATATATATATATATTGTTGAGGAATGGGAGCTGTCAATTTGCTCTTGGCCCTTCCTTGGTTACAGATTCTTTTATCTCTCTATAAGGTGGAAGAAGACCCAACACCACGTAGTCTTTTCTTCAGTTTATCGCAACGCAACACGAATCGATTCGGGCTCCTGTGAGTCTCAGATTTCATCAGGAAGCCCCGAAGAAACACATTCATGAGATTATATAGAGACAATATGATAATGAGAGGCGGGGAGGTACGCCTCTCATGCAAATCCCGAAACAAAGAAAGTAACATGTCATCTGACCCGGTGTGGCCGGAGGAAGCCAGGAGCGGTGAGGTGAGACCAGACCACCACTACCCCCCATTTGGTGCGATGGCAGGAACACAGATACCGGAGATAACAGCTCCTCTAAAACATGTCCCGCGGAGTGGGGCCCCAGAAGTGGTGGGGGCCGAGGGCACTAAAGTTGATTGTAATAACATTGAGCAGGAAATACCTTCAACCGCATTGTACATTGTTTCTTTCAGTGTCTGAACAAACACAACCAACAGGAAGGAACAACACCATAAAGTATAGACCACTGCTGCTGGTCACAGATCTTGAGACTAGGGTTCCTCTTTGAGGGCACTTGAGAGCCTTCAGGGACTTTTATGAGGTGGTGGAGGCAAGAAAACCCTTGGGGGGCTGTTAATTAACCAAAGGGAAATGGGCTCTAAACTTCACAGTACATTCTTTGTTTTAACTACTTCAGCAGATTTTCAGGAGAGAGACTAGTGTCAATAGTTCTCATAGCAAGATGAAATTCAACAATTTTCTACTACTACTTCTAGCGGAATAATTCCGTAACAATATATATATATATATATATATATATATATATATATATATATATATATATATATATATATATATATTATAATAGAGCTGTCAGTTTAGCGCGTTTTTATTGGCATTAATTTAAATGAATTTTAACGGGATTAAATTTTTTCTTGCGAGATTAACGCGGCACACGTCACAAGCGGATGTTACGGTGCTCTATAAATACACCAGAAACAAAACAACAAGCGCGCTGCAGAAGTCCACGCCCATGTCTCCTTTGCCAGCCATGGCAGCGCGAGACACCGAAAATGGATACCGTATTTTCACGACTATAAGGCGCCATTAAAAGTCTAAAATTGTCTCCAAAATGGACAGGATGCCTTATAATGCGGAGCGTCTTTTAGCTGAGCTGAGTTCCAAAATCTGGCTGAGACCCGACACGCTGTTTATATAGAGAAAAGGCGGAAGTGAGGTCGACCAATCAGTGAAGCGCGTCCGTGCACTTATATGTAAACATATGGAGAGAGAGAAAATGTGTACGTGAGTGACGACACGCACGCATGCGGAGAAGAGGTTGGACAATCAGTGAAGCGCCACCGTGCACTTATATGTAAATTATGGAGAGAGAGAAAATGTGTACGTGAGTGACGACACGCACGCATGCGGAGAAGAGGTCGGCCAATCAGTGAAGCGCGTCCGTGCACTTATATGTAAATTATGGAGAGAGAGAAAATGTGTACGTGAGTGACGACACGCACGCATGCGGAGAAGAGGTCGGCCAATCAGTGAAGCGCTTCCGTGCACATATATGTAAATATATGAAGAGAGGTGGACGTGAGTGAGGACAGGCACGCAGGGGGTGGGTCCGGCAATGAGTGAAGGGTGGGCGTGTAAGTGGACGCTAAAGGCACGCCTCTAGCAGGTACCAGCACCTGTATAAAATGTGAATATGTGCATTATTGCAAAACAACTTCGGTTTTGGTTTCCAAGAACCCCCGAAAATGAATTCCAACCGCTGGACATCGGCATCAACCGGGCGTTCAAAGTGAAGTTGCGAGCGGCATGGGAAAAATGGATGATCGATGGCGAACACAGCTTCACGAAGAGTGGGAGGCAGCGCCGGGCTAGTTACGCCACAATCTGTGAATGGATTGTGGCTGCTTGGATGAACGCATCTGCTAGTACAGTTGTTCGAGCTTTTGGCAAAGCCGGCATCATTTCTGTGGAGCCACATGACGACGAGAGGGAACCCGGCGGTTTGGATGGATTACCGATACTTGCACAATTGTTCAATTCGGACACAGAAGATGACGACTTTGATGGCTTTCTGAGTGATGATTGAGCAAAAAACGTGAGTACCTTGTAAATAAAATACAACCGAACTCAGTTCTGCTTTCGTTGCCTTTTTAAAAACGTGTTTTAGCTTCGAGGCGTCAGTGTATGCTTCAAGCTAACGTGTTAGCGAACGTGTTAGCATTCACGCATGCCGTATGTTTAAGCGTATGTTTTACCACTGTAAAACTGCGCCCATTAGTACAGTGCGTCCTGTGTATGTGTAAAATACAGAAATGGCAGCCATTAATGAGACTGCGCCCAACCGTACGGTGCGTCGAATAGTCGTGAAAATACGGTACTTAAAGAGTTTATGAATGGAGAGTTTACTTTTAAAAAGTTGCCAGATTGCTCCACTGACAAGACCAAAGTTACCTGTTCTTCTCTCTGTGTATCATACAGGTATACGATGTATGCCACTGACGCGATTGTTACTTATTTGGAACTATTTTGTGTGGAAGGTTAAAGTGTTCCGTGTCCATATAAATAGAGCGGGTGGGGCTTCTCGGTGTTCGTCTGACAGTGATAGTGCCGTGGTGTTGTAGCGACCTAGCGAAAATTAAACGTCTCCAGTGTTGTCATCGAATCAAGTGTAGTCATCCGAAATGAGGTAGACACAAAAATGTAGAGAGACTTCCGCGCAAGAAGGACCAACATAGTCAACATAGCCTGACTGTGTTAGGGGGAGTGAAACCCCCCTCTTTCAGAATGGTTTGCCCCAACAGCACGGGGGAAGTGCTTGCGCTTGTTTGCACGGCCGGCAGTTTTGAATACAGCGGCACATAACGAACACTTGTCTGGGGTCTCGTTATTCTCCAACAAACATACACAAACAGACTGCTGTGTTCAAAGCAAACTTGAGAAAAACGAAGTATGCAACCATGGTTTAAATCCACTATAGGCTGAGTACTAGTTTACCTTACATGTGCACTTTATAATGTTATATTGCTCTGTTTTGATTTCATTAAAAAAAGCTGTTAAAGCAGCTGTTTTGTGACAAAATATTTTTTTCCCTGTTGTTGATGGACAGTAATATTGTGTGAGAGATTATATGTGAACAACTGCTCCAAGTGAAAATTTTTCATGCAAAATTGAAAATTGAAATTGTTATTTCAGTAAATATTTGCATTTGGCACATAGAAAACTGATTCATGATTCCAAGTTGATGAGAGCATTAAAATGGGGAAAAATAGGACAAAAAATGTAAAAGGAAATTCAGAAACGATAAAAAATGTGTGAGTAATCACGATTAATTTTTTTTAGTTCATTTGAGTTAATTATGACAGTTGCATTTTTAATTAGATTAAATATTTTAATCGTTTGACAGCTCTAATATTTATATGATCAAATATATGAATGCAAATTTCATTTTGTGTGCATGTTGTTGACTAAATATGCGCTACAACGTGCTCAACTTTCTTTCCGAATCAGCTTGTTCTTACTGGTTACGACGCGCCTCCTTTGTCATTCATTCCCGCAGTTTCGTCCTGTTGAGCATCCGCAGAGCGTCTACTGCCCGGACGCCGATAGTCTCGAGAGTTCAGGGTAGGTTGTCTCATTGCAGTGAATGGAGATGAGTCATTGGATACAAGCTGGTTTTTGTCCCACCCACGGACGCTCGGCGTCTCTGGGACTGGATGGCAGCGGGAGAGTACCGGACGCCAGGCTTTTCTGCATCAGATTGGATGATCTGTCTGAGCCTGTGTGCCAGTTTGATTGACATCGAAATGAGCCAATCACCGACCTTTTAATGTAGGCATCCGTGTGAGCAATTTTTCAATTCACATTCTGTGTGGAGTTGAGCTGGAGACTTCTCCTAATCATTTTTGCGACAGTCTTTGTTGTAAACAACTAGCGACAAATTAATCTTTTATTTCTGGTGGGTTTTATTGTAGTTCTTGTAGTTGTAGGACACTAATTAAGTCCCTGGAAAAGACACCTTGTTGGTATCACAGGGTCACAGATCATTTTCTTGAAAAGGAACGGAGAGTAGAAATCACATATAAATAAACGGGCACATTTTATGATGTAGGCCAAAATTGAGCTTCCCGTCCTTGACAGACCAGCATCCGCCACTGATATATACACACACACACACGCACACACACACACACACACACATTTTTTTCGACTGTCCGTTCTCATTATTTCTTAGCGTCTGTGTATTATTGGATATTTCACCACTAGAGGACAGTATTGGCAACCTGGATATTGACGTTGTCTCTGGCTGTGTCCAAATTCACAGGCTGCGTCCTCATTGGGGCGCATTTTTGGCTGTAGGTTCTGCTATGGCGTCACTTCCGGCACAAACGGACTGCATGTGGTTTCCAAATTCTAGAAAGAGAATTTGCAAACAGGGTCCTTCAATGCCTTTCAAGGCTCCTGCTCATGGACCCTGCGCGGACTG
Organism: Hippocampus zosterae; assembly: GCF_025434085.1. Classification (NCBI taxonomy): domain Eukaryota; kingdom Metazoa; phylum Chordata; class Actinopteri; order Syngnathiformes; family Syngnathidae; genus Hippocampus; species Hippocampus zosterae. The sequence continues at coordinate 34,875,015 of NC_067451.1, forward strand.
CATCACCTGTGGTGAATTTGGAAAGCCTTAATATTTAATTGCACACCATGTGTGGTCGCTTTACACCGGAACTGATGTCATGCAGCCGAAAATGCGGACTTCGATGGACCCATCCTGTGAATTTGGACACAGCCTCTTCTTTGACTAATCCCCAGGTTGGCCAATCAACATCACTTTCTTGCAACTATTTACACAACTACTGATTGAACTCCTTAAGTAAAAAAAAAAATAGACAAATAGAGAATTCTGATCGTCGCATACCCGTTCCAAAAAACAAATTGTCAAAGAAATTTCATATAACTGAAACCTACTCAAACATTTTCCATCATTTATTGAAAATAAATAATGCATCTTCGCAGCCAAAAGTGGTCTCTACCCACCTGGTGTACTTCCAGCCATGGTCCAGCAGGTGGCAGTATTGTACCATCTGTACAGCTGTAAATCTACCACCATTTAAAGCAAATAAAAACTCAAATTGAGTGTCACGCCTAAACCAAAGGACTTATGTACACTTCAACATGTATTTTGTTCAGGATGACCCCCTGAAGCCTAAATCACCATTAATTTGATAACACAACTCATTCCTATGAAGATACATTCAAAGTCAAAAAATGCGCTCAACTCGCCCTGAAAATGCATTTAAAGCAATAAAAACTCAAATTGAGTGTCACGCCTAAACCAAAGGACTTAAGCACACACTTCAACATGTATTTTGTTCAGGATGATCCCCTGAAGCCTAAATGAGCATTAATTTGACCACACAACTCATTCCTATGAAGATACATTCAAAGTCAGAAAACGTGCTCCGCTCGGCCTGAAAATGCATTTAAAGCAATAAAAACTCAAATTGAGTGTCACACCTAAACCAAAGGATTTATGCACACATTTCAACATGTATTTAGTTCAGGTTGACCTCCTGAAACTTAAATGACCATTAATTTGATCACACAACTCATTCCCCCCCCTCCGTGAGTCGTCACCTTACCGTGGTGGAGGGGTTTGTGTGTCCCAATGATCCTAGAAGCTAAGTTGTCTGGGGCTTTATGCCCCTGGCAGGGTCACCCATGGCAAACAGGTTCTAGGTGAGGGGCCAGACAAAGCACGGCTCAAAAGACCCCTTATGATGAGTAAAATTAATGGATCTCAGTTTCCCTTGCCCGGACGCGGGTCACCGGGGCCCCCCTCTGGAGCCAGGCCTGGAGGTGGGGCTCGTTGGCAGGCGCCTTACACCCATGGGGCCCGGCCGGGCACAGCCCGAAGAGGCAACGTGGGTCCCCCTTCCCATGGGCTCACCACCCATGAGAGGGGCCAAAGGGGTCGGGTGCAATGTGAGCTGGGCGGCAGCCAAAGGCGGGGACCCTGGCGGTCCGATCCTCGGCTGCAGAAGCTAGCTCTTGGGACATGGAATGTCACCTCTCTGGCAGGGAAGGAGCCCGAGCTGGTATGTGAGGCAGAGAATTTCCGACTGGATATAGTCGGACTTGCCTCCACACACAGCCTGGGTTCTGGTACCAGTTCTCTCGAGAGGGGTTGGACTCTCTTCCACTCTGGAGTTGCTCACGGTGAGAGGCGCAGAGCAGGTGTGGGCATACTCATTGCCCCCCGGCTCAGTGCCTGTACATTGGGGTTCACACCGGTAGACGAGAGGGTTGCCTCCCTCCGCCTTCGGGTGGGTGGACGGGTCCTGACTGTTGTTTGTGCATATGCACCAAACAGCAGCTCAGCATACCCACCCTTTTTGGAGTCCTTGGAGGGTGTGCTGGAGAGTACTCCTGCTGGGGACTCCATTGTTCTGCTGGGGGCCTTCAATGCTCACATGGGCAATGACAGTGATACCTGGAGGGGCGTGATTGGGAGGAACGGCCCCCCCCGATCAAAACCCGAGTGGTGTTTTGTTATTGGACTTCTGTGCTCGTCACGGATTGTCCATAACGAACACCTTGTTCAAACATAAGGGTGTCCATATGTGCACTTGGCACCAGGACACCCTAGGCCGCAGTTCGATGATCGACTTTGTAGTTGTATCATCGGATTTGCGGCCGCATGTTCTGGACACTCGTGTGAAGAGAGGGGCGGAGCTGTCAACTGATCACCACCTGGTGGTGAGTAGGCTCCGATGGTGGGGGAAGATGCCGGTCCGTCCTGGCAGACCCAAACGTATAGTGAGGGTTTGTTGGGAGCGTCTGGCGGAATCCCCTGTCAGAAGGAGTTTCAACTCCCACCTCCGACAGAGCTTTTCCCATGTTCCGGGGGATGCGGGGGACATTGAGCCCGAGTGGACCATGTTCCGTGCCTCTATTGTTGAGGCGGCCAATCTGAGTTGTGGCCGTAAGGTGGTTGGTGCCTGTCGTGGCGGCAATCCCCGTACTCGCTGGTGGACACCAGCAGTAAGGGATGCCGTCAAGCTGAAGAAGGAGTCCTATCGAGCCTTTATGGCCTGTGGGACCCCAGAGGCAGCTGATGGGTATCGACTGGCCAAGCGGACCGTGGCTTCAGTGGTCGCCGAGGCAAAAACCCGAGCGTGGGAAGAGTTCGGTGAGGCCACGGAAGCCGACTTCCGGACGGCTTCGAGGAAATTCTGGTCCACCATCCGACGTCTCAGGAGGGGGAAGCAGTGCACCACTAACACTGTGTACAGTGGGGATGGGGCGCTGCTGACTTCGACTCGGGACGTTGTGAACCGGTGGGCAGGGTACTTCGAAGACCTCCTCAACTCCACCAACACGCCTTCCTTGGAGGAAGCAGAGCCTGGGGACTCTGAGGTGGGCTCTCCTATCTCTGTGGTTGAAGTCACCGATGTTAAAAAGCTCCTCGGTGGCAAGGCCCCAGGGGTGGATGAGATCCGCCCGGAGTTCCTCAAGGCTCTGGATGTTGTGGCGCTGTCCTGGTTGACACGCCTCTGCAACATCGCGTGGTCAACAGGGAGAGTGCCTCTGGATTGGCAGACCGGGGTGGTAGTCCCTCTTTTTAAAAAGGGGGACCGGAGGGTGTGTTCCAACTACAGAGGGATCACACTCCTCAGCCTCCCAGGTAAGGTCTATTCAGGGGTGCTGGAGAGGAGGGTCCGTCAGGAAGTCGAGCCTCAGATTGAGGAGGAGCAGTGTGGTTTTCGTCCCGGCCGTGGAACAGCTCTACACCCTTAGCAGGGTCCTTGAGGGTATGTGGGAATTCGCCCAACCAGTCTACATGTGTTTTGTGGACTTGGAGAAGGCGTTTGACCGTGTCCCTCGGGGAGTTCTGTGGGGGGTGCTTCGTGGGTATGGGGTACCGAACCCTCTGATACGGGCTGTTCGGTCACTATACCACCGATGTCAGAGTTTGGTTCGCATTGCCGGCAGTAAGTCGGAATCGTTTCCAGTGGGGGTAGGACTCCGCCAAGGCTGCCCTATTTGTCGCCGATTCTGTTCATAACCTTTATGGACAGAATTTCTAGGCGCAGCCGAAGCGTTGAGGGGGTCCGTTTTGGGGGCCTCAGTATTGCATCCCTGCTTTTTGCAGATGATGTGGTGCTGTTGGCTCCTTCAAACAGGGCTCTCCAACTCTCACTGGAGCGTTTCGCAGCCGAGTGTGAAGCGGTTGGGATGAAAATCAGCACCTCCAAATCTGAAACCATGGTCCTCAGTCGGAAAAGGGTGGAGTGCCCCCTCGGGGTTGGGGAGGAGATCTTACCCCAAGTGGAGGAGTTCAAGTATCTTGGGGTCTTGTTCACGAGTGGGGGTAGGAGGGAGCGGGAGATCGACAGGCGGATCGGTGCAGCGTCTGCTGTGATGCGGACGTTGTATCGGTCTGTCGTGGTGAAGAAGGAGCTGAGCCAAAGGGCGAAGCTCTCAATTTACCGGTCGATCTACGTCCCAACCCTCACCTATGGTCACGAGCTATTGGTCGTGACCGAAAGAACGAGATCCCGGATACAAGCGGCTGAAATGAGTTTTCTCCGCAGGGTGTCCGGGCTCTCCCTTAGAGATAAGGTGAGAAGCTCAGTCATCCGGGAGGGGCTCAGAGTCGAGCCGCTTCTCCTCCACATCGAGAGGAGCCAGATGAGGCGGCTTGGGCATCTGATTCGGATGCCTCCTGAGCGCCTCCCCGGTGAGGTGTTCCGGTCATGTCCCACCGGGAGGAGACCCCGAGGAAGACCCAGGACACGCTGGAGAGACTATGTCACCCAGCTTGCCTGGGAACGACTCGGGATCCCCCGGGGAGAGCTGGAAGAAGTAGCTAGGGAGAGGGAAGTCTGGGCTTCCCTGCTAAAGCTGTTGCCCCCGCGACCCGGCCCCGGATAAGCGGTAGATGATGGATGGATGGATGGATGGAACTCATTCCCATGAAGATACATTCAACGTCAGTAAGTGCTCAGCTCGGCCTGAAAATGCATTTCAATCAATAAAAACTAAAATTGAGTGTCATGCCTAAACCAAAGGACGTCTGCACACATTTCAACGTCTAAGTGTTGTTTCCGATGCGTGCTAGTGTGTGTGTGCGTGCGTGTGCAGGTGCTTGTGTGTGTGTGTGTGAGTGTGTGTATGTGTGTGTGTGTGTGTGTGTGTGTGTGTGTGTGCGTTTGTGTGTGTGTGCATGTGTGTTTTGTGCGCACCCCCCCCCCCCCCCCTCTCCCAAAGTACTGTATTCGGAAAAAAATGACGAATTACTCAGAGGTTTTAACTTTGGCTTTCAATTTATTTGTTCTGACACCGACGACGTCCACCAATGACAGCCCGAGTAGATCTAGCCCACGTGGTGTGAGGGCAGGGGGAGGTGAAAAGATGCAAAGCCATGCTGATTGGCTGTGCATCTTTCAGTCTTCCACGTGGGTTAGTCTTTGATCTTCAATCAGTGTCGATGTGTTGTTTACGATACGTGCTAGTGTGTGCGTGTGTTTGTGTGTGCTTGCATGTGTTAGTGTTGGCGCACTCGGAAGCGTGTGTGTCACAGATAAAGAGAGGGAGCGGGATCGCTGGCCTGTATGTACTCTATGTGAAACACACAGGACATTTGTAATTTCGTCCCGTTCACATTTTTTGGCTTTTTTAAAAATAAATCTTATTTTCATCACTGGTTCAAAATAAGTGTCACGCCTAGACCAAATGACTTACGCACACATTTCAACATTTATTTAGTTCAGGTTGACCTCCTGAAGCCTAAATGAGCATTAATTTGACCACACAACTCATTCCCATGAAGATACATTCAAACTCAGAAAGCGTGCTCGGCTCGGCCTGAAAATGCATTTAAAGCAATAAAAACTCATATTGAGTGTCACGATACGGGTACTGGGTACGACCAAAGGACTTATGCACACACTTCAACATATATATTGTTCAGGATGACCCCCTGAAGCCTAAATCACCATTAATTTGATCACACAACTCATTCCTATGAAGACACATTGAAACTCAGAAAACATGCTCACAACGGCCTGAAAATGCATTTAAAGCAATAACAACTCAAATTGAGTGTCACGCCTAAACCTAAGGACTTATGCACACATTTCAACATGTATTTAGTTCAGGTTGACGTCCTGAAGCCTTAATGAGCATTAATTTGACCACACGACTTATTCCTATGAAGATACATTCAAACTCAGAAAACGTGCTCAACTCGGCCTGAAAATGCATTTAAAGAAAAAACAACTCAAATTGAGTGTCACGCCTAAACCAAAGGACTTATGCACACATTTCAACATGTATTTAGTTCAGGTTGACCTCCTGAAGCCTAAATGAGCATTAATTTGACCACACAACTCATTTCTATGAAGATACATTCAAACTCAGAAAACGTGCTCAACTCGGTCTGAAAATGCATTTAAAGCAATAAAAACTCAAATTGAGTGTCACGCCTAAACCAAAGGACTTATGCACACACTTCAACATGTATTTTGTTCAGGATGAACCCCTGACGCCTAACACCATTAATTTGATCACACAACTCATTCCTATGAAGATACATTCAAAGTCAAAAAATGTGCTCAGCTCGGCCTGAAAATGCATTTAAAGCAATAAAAACTAAAATTGAGTGTCACACCTAAACCAAAGGACTTATGCACACATTTCAACATGAATTTAGTTCAGGTTGACCTCCTGAAGCCTAAATTAGCATTAATTTTGACCACACAACTCATTCCTATGAAGATACATTCAAACTCAGAAAACGTGCTCAACTCGGCCTGAAAATGCATTTAAAGAAATACAAATTCAAATTGAGTGTCACGCCTAAACCAAAGGACTTATGCACACATTTCAACATGTATTTTATTCAGGATGACCTCCTGAAGCCTAAATGAGCATTAATTTGATCACACAACTCATTCCTAGGAAGATACATTGAAACTCAGAAAACGTGCTCAACTCGGCCTGAAAATGCATTTAAAGCAATAACAACTCAAATTGAGTGTCACGCCTAAACCAAAGGACTTATGCACACATTTCAACATGTATTTAGTTCAGGTTGACGTCCTGAAGCCTAAATGAGCATTAATTTGACCACACGACTCATTCCTATGAAGATACATTCAAACTCAGAAAACGTGCTCAACTCTGCCTGAAAATGCATTTAAAGAAAAAACAACTCAAATTGAGTGTCACGCCTAAACCAAAGGACTTATGCACACATTTCAACATGTATTTAGTTCAGGTTGACCTCCGGAAGCCTAAATGAGCATTAATTTGACCACACAACTCATTTCTATGAAGATACATTCAAACTCAGAAAACGTGCTCAACTCGGTCTGAAAATGCATTTAAAGCATTAAAAACTCAAATTGAGTGTCATGCCTAAACCAAAGGATTTATGCACACACTTCAACATGTATTTTGTTCAGGATGAACCCCTGACGCCTAACACCATTAATTTGATCACACAACTCATTCCTATGAAGATACATTCAAAGTCAAAAAATGTGCTCAGCTCGGCCTGAAAATGCATTTAAAGCAATAAAAACTAAAATTGAGTGTCACACCTAAACCAAAGGACTTATGCACACATTTCAACATGAATTTAGTTCAGGTTGACCTCCTGAAGCCTAAATTAGCATTAATTTTGACCACACAACTCATTCCTATGAAGATACATTCAAACTCAGAAAACGTGCTCAACTCGGCCTGAAAATGCATTTAAAGCAATAAAAACTCAAATTGAGTGTCACTCCTAAACCAAAGGACTTATCCACACATTTCAACATGAATTTAGTTCAGAATGACCCCCTGAAGCCTAAATGAGCATTAATTTGACCACATAATTCATTCCTATGAAGATACATTCAAACTCAGAAAATGTGCTCAACTCGGCCTGAAAATGCATTTACGTCAAGTAAAGTCAAGTCAACAGTATTTATAGAGCACTTTCAAACAGCCATTGCTGCATACTGTAGCAACCACAAATGCCCTCTGAGAACTCTGACATTTGAATTTCGCGCCGCGAGACTGATCAGCCAATCGGCGGCCCCCGCTGCCGCTCGCTACCAACCAATCACAGCCCCCGAGTGGGCTGGACGTTTGTTTACACTAACGTCCGCTTTGCTGGTAGATAAATGATCGTACGTGTGCTGAATAAAAACAGTGTACCACCGCTCTTCGAGTACTTCACTTCACTTCGCCGGGCCGTCGCTCCTTACAATACAAAGTGCTGTACATGGAGCGGTTTAACATACACAATAAACAGTAAGACGAAATGGTAATAAAGGCTTTAGAAAGCACCAAGCAGTAAAATCATGCTGAGTCGAACGCCAAAGAATACAAGTGGGTTTTGAGGAGGGCTTTAAAGATGGGCAGCGAGGAGGCTTGCCGAATGTTCAGTGGGAGGTCATTCCCGAGAGAGGGACCAGCAACAGAAAAGGCTCGATCCCCTCTGAGCCTCAGTTTAGTTCTTGGTACTTCTAACAAAGACTGGTCCACAGACCTGAGGCGCCGGGCAGGTGTGTAGGGGCGGATGAGCTCAGAGAGGTAAGGTGGCGCAAGATTATTTAGAGATTTGAAAACAAAGAGGAGGATCTTGAAAATAACTCTAAAATGAATGGGGAGCCAATGAAGGGATGCCAGAGTAGGAGTTATATGCTCCCTCTTACGAGTACCAGTCAAGAGGCGAGCAGCGGCATTCTGGACCAGCTGAAGGCGCTTAATGGAGGACTGGCTGACTCCAAAGTACAGGGCATTACAGTAATCGAGCCGGGCTGTGACAAAGGCATGGATTACTGTCTCAAAGTGTTCATGTGAGAGGAAAGGTGTTATTTTGGCCAGCTGTCTAAGGTGAAAGAAGCTGGATTTAACAATGGCACCAATTTGCCGATCGATTTTGAAATCACTGTCCAGTTTAAGGCCCAAGTTTGAGACCGTTGATTTCAAATAAGGAGACAGGGGGCCCAAGTCTACAGGATGGAATGTACAAGGGCCATTGGGACCAAACAATATCACCTCTGTCTTCTTTTCGTTGAATTTCAAGAAATTTTGTGCCATCCAGGTTTTGATTTCTTCCAGACAGGATAGGAGTGGCCTCAATGAGAAGGCGTCTTTCTTGCTCAGTGGCACATAGATCTGGCAGTCATCTGCATAGCAGTGGAAGGGAATACCATGTTTCCTTAAGATGGAACCCAATGGGAGAAGATACAGCGAGAATAGCAGAGGCCCCAGAATTGAGCCCTGTGGAACACCACATGACAGGGGAGCAGTGTGTGACTCAGAGCAGCCAAGGCTGACACAATAGGTCCTGTCAGCTAGATAGGACCTAAACCACTCAAGAGCACTGCCGCCAATGCCCACAAAGTGCTGCAAACGAGTCAGCAGAATACTGTGACCCACTGTATCAAATGCTGCAGTTAAGTCCAATAAGACCAGACACACATGGTCTCCAGAGTCATTTGCCAGGAGGATGTCATTAGAAACGCGTAACAGGGCTGACTCTGTGCTATGCATCGTCTTGAAACCTGACTGGAAGACCTCCAAGATGTTATGTTCATCCAAGAAAAGTTTCGACTGCATGTGCACCACATTTTCCAGAATTTTGGAAATGAAAGGCAGTTTTGAAATGGGCCTGTAACTTGACAGCACATCTGGATCAAGACCAGGTTTCTTGATCAAGGGTTGGACCACAGCATCTTTAAACTGTTGGGGAACTACACCAGAAGAAAGGCTGCTGTTGATGAGACCGATGCACCAAAACTCGGGAGAACCTCCTGAAAGAAGCGTGGGGGAAGAGAGTCACAAGGGGAGCCAGATGGCTTTGTCTGGCGAGCTACATCCTCCAAAAGCGCGAAGGACACAGTATCAAAAGAATTAAGTACAGCTGAACATGGAACATGGACAGAGGGGTCAGATGCGGTATTTGAGACCGGAGTCCTAGCTGTAGAGACCTTATCAATGAAAAACTGAAGGAATCTGTTGCACATCTCGGGTGAAGAATCCGAGCAAGTAGGCAGAGGGGGTTTGAGTACAGAATCGTTTTAAATAGTGCGCGTGGGTTGCGACGGTTAGCTAGAATAAGGTCCGACAGATATTCTCTTTTGGCCTCTTTTACTGTGAGCTGGTAGTTACGCCCGCAGTCTTTCCAAATTTGATAAGAGACATGCAATTTGTCTTTTTTCCACTTGCGTTCAGCTTTGCGACACTCCTGCCTAGCTGCGCACGTAATATCGTCAAACCATGGCTCGGGTTTAGGCTTTGGGAGCACAATTTTTGAAGGAGCCACCAAATCCAGGATGGCACGGCATGACGAGTCGAACCAAGAGGTGAGTTCCTCTGTGTTAGACGAGGGTACGCAAAGTTATTAAAGGCATCAGAGAAACGACTAGCAGTGCGAGGAATAAAAATTCGGCGTTTACAGCTAGGAGCGCCAGATTTCACAGCAGCATGCGATAAGACTACTTCAAATAAAACTGCCATGTGATCAGAAATCCCATTTTCAAGGACTTCCAGATTCGACACCAGTAGACCATGAGCAAGGACAAGGTCTAAAATATGTCCTTGTTCATGTGTCGGGCTGGTCACATACTGCACAAAATTAAAAGAGTCGATAAGTCTTAAGAAGTCTTTTGCTAGCGGTTTTTCCGGACAGCACACATGGATATTAAAATCCCCCATTAGGAGGATATGATCATATCTCAGCCTGATTTCCGCAAGTAAGGTTGAAAAGTCACTTAAAAAGTCTTTGTTGTATTTAGGAGGACGGTAAATGACAGCACAAAGCACCGGGAAAACACGACCAACTTCAAAGAAGGTTGCTTCAAAGCTGTTGGCCGATGTGGTGAATGTGCACCGTTTACATTTGAAATTGTTCTTAAAGATGCTTACCGTACCTCCACCACGTCCTGATGTCCTCGGGGTATTGAGGAAACCACAGTTAGGTGGTAACAATTCAATCAACGCGTTGTACTCACCAGTACCTGCCCAAGTCTCCGTCAGACACAGAAAATCCAAGTCATTGGAAAGGAAATACTCCCTCAGAATATGGGTCTTGTTCGTCAGCGACCGGGCGTTTAACAACGCGATCCTCGTGGAAGTAGCAACGGGAGGGATTGCCTCTGTCGATCGCCGAGCCCGGAGGAATTCCCTCAAAAGGTTTCGCTGGACTCCTCCCCGAGAAAGGCGCGCAGGGTAGAAATGTTGTGGCGCGTTGGGAGAGCCAACGACTGTTAGCAAGCACGAGGCGACGGGGTCGAGGGCACACCACGCCGGAGCGATCGAAGTGCGTCTCAGATCCCGTTTCAGCTTCACGAGCTGACTACTGCGTTTGCCGCGGCTGCGTCGGCGGCGGCGGCGGCGCTTCAGTGAAGGGAGCGAGCTAACGCGGAAGAGATCAGCCGGCAGGTTAGCCAAGTACGGAGGTAGGGTCTTTTCACCACTGTCTTGCCAAAACGCGGCCTAATCTCCGACGTGTTGTTGAATCAATAACAACGATCGGCGATCATAAACCAACCGAGACGCTGTTAGGGAGGTAACAAGCATTGCGAAATGTAAAAAAACCCGAAATGGCAGGAGTGTCGCCGAACACACTGGCGCACAAGCGGCCATCTTAGGTTGGTATCTATACTAACGAAGAACACAGTCTTTCAAGAAGCTCTACGTGCCAAAACAAGGGCCATGCTATCAGTTACCTGGCATGACAGCCTTGTTATGAAAGAATTTTGTGTCATCTGTTTCCATACTGTAGTGGTTATCACGTTTGTCTAACACACGAAAGGTCCCCAGTTTGATACTGGGTGGAAACAATCCCTACTCCTTTTTGATATGATGTATTAAACTGCATCACCAAAATCATTTAAATTAGAGCAACTCCCCGTCAGGGAATCGAACAATGGTCATCCGCGTGACAAGCGCAGATACTGTCCACTATACTAACGAGTAATACAGTCTTTCAAGAAGCTCTACATGCCAAAACACAGGTGATGCTATCAGTTAGCTGGCATGACATCCTTCATGTGAACCAGTCCTGTGTCATCTGTTTCCATAGTGTAGTGGTTATCATGTTCGTACAACAGACGAAAAGTCACTAACTTGAAACTGGGTGGAAACAAACCCTATTTGATTTGCTGCAAACTGCATCAAAAAACTTATTTTGAGCAAATGCCCGACAGCATGACATACTTCATATGAAACTGTCCTGGGTCATCTGTTTCCATAGTGGAGTAGTTATCACGTTCGTCTCACACATGAAAGGAAACAACAATCCCAACTTCTTTTTGATTTGCTGTAATAAACTGCATCACCTAAATCAGAGCTACTCCCCATCAGGGAATCAAACCTTGGGCTTCAACGTGACAGGCGGAGATACTGTCCACTATACTAACAAGGAACACAGTCTTTCAAGAAGCTCTACGTGCCAAAACAAGGGCCATGCAATCAGTTACCTGGCATGACAGCCTTGTTATGAAAGAATTTTCCGTTGTCTGTTTCCATAGTGTAGTGGTTATCACGTTCGTCTCACACATGAAAGGTCCCCAGTTCCAAACTGCGTGGAAACAATCCCTACTCCTTTTAGATTTGATGTAATAAACTGCATCATCAAAATCATTTAAATTAGATCAACTCCCCTTCAGGGAATCGAACAATGCTCTTCCGCGCGACAGGCATAGATACTGTCCACTATACTAACGAGTAATACAGTCTTTCAAGAAGCTCTACATGCCAAAACACTGGTGATGCTATCAGTTAGCTGGCATGAAATCCTTCATATTAACCAGTCCTGTGCCATCTGTTTCCATAGTGTAGTAGTTATCACGTTCGTCTCACACATGAAAGGAAACAACAATCCCCACTTCTTTTTGATTTGCTGTAATAAACTTCATCACCAAAATCAGAGGTACTCACCCTCAGGGAATCGAACCCTGGTCATTGGCGTGACAGGCGGAGATAGTGTCCACTATACTAATGAGGAACACAGTCTTTCAAGAAGCTCTACGTGCCAAAACACGGGCCATGCTATCAGTTACCTGGCATGACAGCCTTGTTATGAAAGAGTTCTGTGTCATCTGTTTCCATAGTGTAGTGGTTATCACCTTTGTCTAACACACGAAAGGTCCCCAGTTTGAAACTGGGTGGAAACAATCCCTACTCCTTTTTGATTTGATGTAATAAACTGCATCACCAAAATCAGAACTATTCCCCGTCAGGGAATAGAATCCTGGTCTTCCGCGTGACAGGCAGGGATATTGTCCACTATACTAACGAGGAACACAGTCTTTCAAGAAGCTCTACGTGCCAAAACACGGGCCATGCTATCAGTTACCTGGCATGACAGCCTTGTTATGAAAGAATTTTGTGTCATCTGTTTCCATAGTGTAGTGGTTATCACGTTCGTCTTACACACGAAAGGTCCCCAGTTAGAAACTGGGTGGAAACAATCACTACCCCTTTTTGATTTGATGTAATAAACTGCATCACCAAAATCATTTAAATTAGATCAACTCCTCTTCAGGGAATCGAACAATGGTCTTCCGCGTGACAGGCGGAGATACTGTCCACTATACTAACGAGTAATACAGTCTTTCAAGAAGCTCTACATGCCAAAACACTGGTGATACTATCAGTTAGCTGGCATGACATCCTTCATAGGAACCAGTCCTGTGTCATCTGTTTCCATAGTGTAGTGGTTATCATGTTCGTCTAACAGACGAAAAGTCACTAACTTGAAACTGGGTGGGAACAAACCCTACTCCTTTTTGATTTGCTGCAAACTGCATCAAAAAATTAATTTTGAGCAAATCCCCGTCAGCATGACATCCTTCATATGAAACTGTCCTGTGTCATCTGTTTCCATAGTGTAGTAGTTATCACGTTCGTCTCACACATGAAAGGAAGCAACAATCCCCGCTTCTTTTTGATTTGCTGTAATAAACTGCATCACCAAAATCAGAGCTACTCCCCATCAGGGAATCAAACCCCGGTGCCATTGAGGTGGTCCATTTTTCTCTGAAGCAAGATGGATTTTTACTTAATAGCACATGTTTATGTATAAAGTTATCAAGTCGGTATGAAAATAGTTTTTCGAATATTTTTGAGAATTGTAATAACAGTGATATTGGTATATAATTTGTACCGTATTTTCACGACCATTCGGCGCACCGTATTGTTGGGCGCAGTCTCAGTAACGGGTGCTATTTCTGTGTTTGATATACACAGATAGTGTCCACTATACTAATGAGGAACACAGTCTTTCAAGAAGCTCTACGTGCCAAAACACGGGCCATGCTATCAGTTACCTGGCATGACAGCCTTGTTATGAAAGAGTTCTGTGTCATCTGTTTCCATAGTGTAGTGGTTATCACCTTTGTCTAACACACGAAAGGTCCCCAGTTTGAAACTGGGTGGAAACAATCCCTACTCCTTTTTGATTTGATGTAATAAACTGCATCACCAAAATCAGAACTATTCCCCGTCAGGGAATAGAATCCTGGTCTTCCGCGTGACAGGCAGGGATATTGTCCACTATACTAACGAGGAACACAGTCTTTCAAGAAGCTCTACGTGCCAAAACACGGGCCATGCTATCAGTTACCTGGCATGACAGCCTTGTTATGAAAGAATTTTGTGTCATCTGTTTCCATAGTGTAGTGGTTATCACGTTCGTCTTACACACGAAAGGTCCCCAGTTAGAAACTGGGTGGAAACAATCACTACCCCTTTTTGATTTGATGTAATAAACTGCATCACCAAAATCATTTAAATTAGATCAACTCCTCTTCAGGGAATCAAACAATGGTCTTCCGCGTGACAGGCGGAGATACTGTCCACTATACTAACGAGTAATACAGTCTTTCAAGAAGCTCTACATGCCAAAACACTGGTGATACTATCAGTTAGCTGGCATGACATCCTTCATAGGAACCAGTCCTGTGTCATCTGTTTCCATAGTGTAGTGGTTATCATGTTCGTCTAACAGACGAAAAGTCACTAACTTGAAACTGGGTGGGAACAAACCCTACTCCTTTTTGATTTGCTGCAAACTGCATCAAAAAATTAATTTTGAGCAAATCCCCGTCAGCATGACATCCTTCATATGAAACTGTCCTGTGTCATCTGTTTCCATAGTGTAGTAGTTATCACGTTCGTCTCACACATGAAAGGAAGCAACAATCCCCGCTTCTTTTTGATTTGCTGTAATAAACTGCATCACCAAAATCAGAGCTACTCCCCATCAGGGAATCAAACCCTGGTGCCATTGAGGTGGTCCATTTTTCTCTGAAGCAAGATGGATTTTTACTTAATAGCACATGTTTATGTATAAAGTTATCAAGTCGGTATGAAAATAGTTTTTCGAATATTTTTGAGAATTGTAATAACAGTGATATTGGTATATAATTTGTACCGTATTTTCACGACCATTCGGCGCACCGTATTGTTGGGCGCAGTCTCAGTAACGGGTGCTATTTCTGTGTTTGATATACACAAAACGCACTGTATTACTGGGCACAGCCAGGCATGGTAAAACATACACCAGCTTAAACATACGGCATGCATGCACGCACGCTAAAAACACGTTTTTAAAACGGCAACGGAAGCAAAACTGAGTTTGGTCGTACTTTATTTAGCCATTTTACAATGTACTCACATTTTTCTCTTCACCTCTTACACGCTCACCCTTCACACATTGGGGACTGGTACCTGCTAGGGGCGTGAAGGAGCCAAGATGGTGACGTAAGCGGTTGTGCTTTTGGGAGCTGCTTACCTGACTCGATATAAAGTTAATGGAACACAGCTAACTCTTCTATCTGACATAAACTCTATATTTATGTCAGAAAATTTATATTTTTTTCCTCTTGACTTTGCTGCACTCACGGTAACCTATCCTTCGCGCAATCCTAGTTCTCTTTCTTAAAAGTTGCCTCGACACGTGCTAAGCTAGCAGCATTATCGGCAGCATTGACTAAATGGAGCTGAAGCCCGCACCTGAGAATGTGCTCGTGGATGACGCGCACGCCTACTGCCTGCAAAACCATCCCGTCCTAACGGTTATGGAAACTGACTTTCCCGCATTGCCCGTCTCGCAGTCCAAGCCACCTGTGTCGAAGAAAAGTAAGCAATCTCGCACGACCGAAGGATAGAGCGCGACCAGGTTGCAACAAATGTCAACGCTGTTTAACACCAGATTTGATACGTTGGAGACAAATGTCAGTAAAATGACAAAGGACATAACGAAAATAGAAAACCCTCACAAAAATTGAATACAGCCTGCGCCGAATTAAGAGATGTGAAAGCAAATCTAAAACAAGTCGACAACCGCGTTGGACTTATGGAAAAGAAAGTGAGCATGATGGAGGGGCGTCTCACTGAACTTGAAAACTACTCACGACGCTGTAATCTACGACTCTATGGTGTAGCTGAAAAGAAAAACCAAAATGTCCGTGAGGAGGTAATCTCGATCTGCCAAGCGGTCCTGCCCGGAGAGAGAAAAGACAAATTTCTTCACGCCATTGACACTGTACATCGACTGGGACAGCTGAAAAATGATGCATCCAAGCCTCGAGGGATCATTTTCCAATTCACATCGCGAATCTTCCGAGACGCTGTCTGGAAGGCTGCAAAAAAAAATCCAGTTTTCTTCAAAACAACAACCTGCGCTTCACTGAGGATTTGTCACCATCTAAAAGGGAGAGAAGAAAGCTACTCTGGCCGTTGGTGGCGAAGGCACGCGAGGAAGGAAAAAACGGCGTACTACATCGGTGATCAAGCCTTTGCTAACGGGACCGAACTGCTTCCAATGGCTTAATTCCTCCTCTCCAACCTCGGCTGATGGGCGACTGACATTGGTAATTCAAGCATCCTATAATTTAAGGAAACAGAATCCTTCTCCAGGTTCACCTGAGTACCTCTCATGTACTCCACTGAGGAATTGAATTAAATATTACTTTCATTATTTAAAAAAAAAAAAGAAAAGGCGTTCCTTCAACTATGGCCATCACAATCAAAGCAAGGTCCAGATCTGTTATGTTATCAACCTGTTTACTTAGTTATTGCTAACTGGTACTTTTGATGCCCAACACAGTACTGCTAGTTTGGTTTATTGCAGTAATAATGTCTTAATTAGAATTGAACTACTGTTAACGAAACCACTGACATAAGATGTATACCTTTTGTTCCATCTTAAAGTTGTGTTCCACTAATTTGCTTAAAATAGATATTGAAACGGTACAGCCCCAAATTGTATAGGGTTAGTGTTTTAACACACAGTCACCCAGTTATATTTCCTAGTGTGTGTTTGTCGTTATTAATATGTCTTTATCTATTATTACTCTCAATGCCAGGGGATTAAGAAATATTGTGAAGCGTAAAACAATTTTTTTGTTTGCTAAGCAGCACAGAAATGATTTTAGTTTTCTTCAGGAATCCCACTCAATCACTAACGATTCACGGTTATGGAAAGCTCAATAGGGTAACGATTTATGGTTGGCACATGGATTTGAACACTCAGCAGGGGTCGCTACGCTGAAACACCAGTTTTCTGGGAGTATTTTACATTCTATGTGCGATAAAGCAGGCCATTTCCTTAATCAACACGGGAAACGTCAATATAATAATGGTTAACACATATGGGTACAAGTCAAAAATACGAAAATAATAACCTTTTTGAAGAATTAGAAAAAACATATTCAACATTCACTCGCTAAATTCCCAAATTCCGGTCTAGTTACAGGCGGTGACTTCAATACGATATTGCACCATAACATGGACTGTTGGCCTAATCGTAATCAATCTTCTCTAAATAAGACCCTGAAGATATTTATGCAGACATTTAATTTGATTGATATATGGAGGAGCAATAATCCAAACAAAAAATAGTTCACTTGGAGTAATAAAGATGCCACCAGGCGGTCACGTATCGACTTTTGGCTCATATCTCAAAATATTAACATCAATCCAGTTTCAGTTGATATCATTACAACACCTTCAACTGACCATAATGCGGTCCTCATCTCCATCCCTTTTCACTCAAACTCTCCTAAAATATTTAAAAGTGTCTACTGGAAGCTTCTAAAATATTTACAAGTGTCTACTGGAAGCTTAACAACTCTCTATTACAACATAAAAAGGTTCAATCTGATATTGAATGCCTTCTTAAAAAGTTTTGGAACAAAGAAAAAGTTGACAATTCTTTTCGTAACAACTGGGAACTATTTAAATTTGAGACTTGTCAATATGGCAATACCTTAGGAAATATGGCAGTAATTTAGCTAAAGCGCGTCAATTAGAAGAAGACACGATAGTCTCTAAAATAATCGAATTATCCCTAAAAAAACCCTGATAACATGTCAGATGAAGACAGACTACTACTAAGCTCAGAACAGGCTAAACTAAATGAAGTATATCTTATCAAAGCTAAGGGAGCGCTTGTAAAATCAAGGAAAAGTTGGATCGAGGAAGGTGAACAAAATTCATCGTATTTTTTTAATCTAGAAAAACACCAACGAAAAATCAACTTGATACAGCTACTTAATGTTAGTGGCATAGTAACTGACGACCCAAAAAACATAGCCAATTTCTGTTTTAAATTTTATAGTAACCTTTATCGGTCCAAATACTGTACTGTGAACACTCGGCAACCTCTTTTCTAAATTCTATCAGCAATGTCACACAGATAACTCAAAGCGACAAAGACGTCTGTAATAGGAATATTAATTTAGAAGAAGTAGTTTTTGCTATCGAACACCTCAAAGCAAACAAATCACCCGGAGTTGATGGCCTCACAGCAGAGTTTTATAAAACCTTCGTAAAAGTCTTGGCTCCATTTGTCCTTGACGTTTTTGTAGAAAGCATTGAGAAAGGTTGTCTTCCCCTTCTTTAACACAAGGATTGATTACTTTGATACCAAAACCAAAAAGAGATCATACCTTCATTGAAAACTGGAGACCCATTTCTCTATTAAATAATGACTATAAAGTATTTGCTTCCATTATAGCTAGGAGAATCAAAGGTGTACTCGACCCAATTATTGATGAGGTTCAATCCGGTTTTATGAGTAAAAGACACATTTCTAATAATAGCAGGCTCATCCTAGATCTGATTGATTACTCATTCCTCTGCTGTGACAATAGTTACAATTTCTGGACTTCCATAAGGCATTTGACAGGGTCGAACATGACTTAATTTTTCGCTGCATGGAGCAATTCGGATTTGGTGATGTCTTTTGTAAAATTGTTAAGACTATGTATGCCAATGGCAATAGCTCCATCAAACTGCGAAATGGCACCTCTCCAAGATTCTCTCTACATCGAGGAGTGCGCCAAGGCTGTCCGGCCTCTCCATTTCTCTTTCTATTGTGTACGCAACTACTCACCTGTCATATCAGAACAAGTGCCATCCAAGGGATATCTATAGCGGGCAGAGAAATCCTGATTAGTCAGCTTGCGGATGACACTACCTTATTCCTAAAGAACTCCAGCCAAGTCTCTGCTGCGATTAAAACGGGCGAACAGTTCTCAGCGGCCTTTGGTCTCCACCTAAATCTCAACAAATGCTAACTGTTCCCTATCCATGACCGGAATGAGACATCGATCTGCAACATCCCAATTAAAGAAAAAGTTACCTATCTAGGGATTACCGGTATGAAAAATGAAGCCATGCGATGTACAGCGAACTTTGAACCAATTATTAACAAAATCCAAGCTAAGCTTAACCAGTGGCTAGGTTGAGATCTTTCTTTAAAAGGACGTACGCTACTAACCAAAGTGGAAGGACTGTCACATCTTGCGTACGCAGCAATCTCTTTGTCTGTGAATGAGAAAATTTGTAAGAATATCAATAAGATGCTTTTCGACTTCTTGTGGAGGAACAAGACTCACTATGTGAAAAGGTCTGTTGTAAAGAATACCTACGAAACTGGTGGATTGAACTTCCTGGACTTCTCTACCCTCAATAATACGTTTATTACGATCCATGCGCACCAAATCCAGTAGACACTTAAACAGCTTCTTCCCTCTAGCCATTAACTCCTTAAACAGTCACTGAGGTAGTCACTCTTCTTGCACTACAAAATGGCACTACAAAGCTACTGGTTACTCTAAAATGGTTCAATGATTTTGTTGTTTACGATGATACTAGTGCAGCGTGTTATACCGGAGACAAATTCCTTGTGTGTTCTACATACTTGGCCAATAAAGATGATTCTGATTCTGATAATACGTTTAAAATCAATTGGATCAAACAATTTTTGGGTAATCCCTCATCGATCTGGAACTTTATACCTAACTATTTATTTTCTGAACTTGGTGGTCTTAACTTTGTACTTTTATGTGACTACAAAATAGAAACAATTCCCTTGGTTTTATCCAATTTCCACAAACAAATACTTTTGGCTTGGTCCTTGATATATCAACATAATTTCCCCCCTCATAAATGCTTTATCTGGAATAATCGTTACATATCATACAAGAATAGATCATTATTTCGCCATAATTGGTTCAACAATAAAATAGTCCTGGTCAGTCAACTAATCAATAATCAAGGTTTCCTTTTAAATTACTCTGAATTTTTAAAGAAATTTAATCTACCGGTCACCCCCAAAATATTTGCTACAGTCATGGATGCTATTCCTTCTGGAATCTTGACCCTCTTGAAAGGGGTGGACAGAACAACCTCCACACCAACCCTGGACCCCAAAATGACTGCATTCTTTTCCCACATTTGAAAGTAAAGAACAGAGCGAAACACGGTGGCAGCGCGTGTGTAGAAATTGGCGACGTGAAGAGGGGGCTGGACGAAACGCTAGCTCGTTAGCACGGAAGCTAACCGCGGACGTTAGCACGGAAGCTAACTGCGAAAAGTCGCGACGCATCTGGAACCCACGACCAGAGACCAACCAACCAAACGCCAGCGAGCGTGAGGGAGCCGGTAAACCCACTTGGCACGTTAGAAACACCCAGCAGCAAGCCTACTGGACACGTCACAAACTAGCATACAACCGGCTAGCAACGAGACCCGACAAAATGCCACCCAAACAGAAGCAAGACACAAAGCAGGAAGAGGATTTACGGGGCTCTTGCAACAACAACAGGAAAATTTCAAAGGATTTGTCAAGATGATAATAGACTCAACAAACTCACTACTTGACACTTTTACCAGGGAAGTCCAAGAAATAAAAAGGAGCATCAACTTTACCCAAAAAGAGGTAGACGACATTAAAAAAAATCTAATCTGTCAAACTGGCCATTCCAAAGACATCCAAACGGAATTCTACAAAGTATGTGACGGCATGCTTGTATTAACGGACAAGGTGGACTACTTGGAAGGACAGTCAAGAAGAAACAACTTAGTAATTGATGGAATTGAGGAAAAACCGGGAGAAACGTGGACTGAAACAGAGGAAAAAGTTCAAAAAATCCTTAAGGAGAAACTGCTGATACAGGGGCAAATTGAGGTGGAGAGAGCTCACTGCACAGGAAGACAAGACCCTGGAAGACCTCGACCAAGGCCAGTTGTGGTGAAATTTCTAAGATACAAGGACAAATCAAGGATCCTACAAAAAGCAAAATACTTAAAAGGCTCCAACATCTACATTAACGAAGACTTTACAGATGCCGTACGACAAAAAAGAAAAGAGCTCCTCCCAAAATTAAAAGCTGCACGTGACAGAGGGGAAACTGCCTGCTTAAGACATAACAAACTTATTGTCCACCCCCGCACCAGTACTCCAACACAACAGGCTCGAGTTCAACACCATCAAGCAGCATACTGAGAATTTTTCACCACCCGACAATAAAAACTCTGACCCTACTGAAGCAGGAAATTCACATACCAAAAAACATGGACTTTGAATCCTTTGATGACCCTTCCAACCCTTTGATGACTTCCAACCCGACTGACCACAAGACGTTTGACCCTGAGAACAACTTGTACCCGGACAATAACTTTTTCAAGACCGACCGACCGCGAGGCAGCCAGCGACGACCGACCGTGAGGGAGCCAGTGATGACCGCGAGGAAGCCAGCGACCGTGAGGAAGCCTGGAGACAACCAGCCTGCGACCACCGTGAGGGAGCCAACGACGACCGCAAGGGAGCCAGAGACGACCGAGAGGAAACCAGCGACGACTGCAGGGGAGCCAGTGACCGCGAGGGAGCCGGGAGACGGCGAGCCTGAGGCACCCGGGAGACAACCAGCCAGCGCGCGTAAGAGAGCCGGGAGGCAGCCAGCCGGCGAGCGTGAGGGAGTTGGCGACGACCGCAAGGGAGCCAGCGACCACGAGGGACCCAGTGATGACTGCGAGAGAGCGAGCGATGACAGCGAGGGAACCAACGACGGCCGTGAGGGAGCCATCGACGACCGTGTGGGAGCGGGAAATTCACATCCCAAAAACATGAACTTCCAACCCTTTGAAGATATTGACTATAAGCCATTCGATCCCGAGAACAATTTGGACCCAGACAATAACTTCTTCAACAACAAACAAAGGGTAACAAACTCTGACTATTACAACAACAACAATTCAACACTTATCTAAAATTGGAAAATGCACTTTCGGTAATACACTTAAACAGTAGAGGACTCTATAAAAACTTCACAAAAATTAAAGAATACCTGACTAAATTCAATAAATTTAAAATAATTGCCATATCAGAAACTTGGCTTGATGAAGATAAAACAACTGAAATGGAAATAGAAGGTTATGAAATGTTTGCAACTAATAGAGAAAACAAAAAAGGAGGGGGCGGGGTTGCAATATATGTAGACAAAGCACTTAAATGCAGTAAAATCGAGAGATTGACAAACACAATAGAAAACCTAATGGAATGTCTAACCATTGAAATACACAATAAAAAGGCATCAAATATCATCATAAGTTGCATCTATAGGACACCAGGAACATGTATTGACACATTCAATAAAAAACTAACAGATATGCTCAGTTACTACAACAATAAGAAAACACGAATAATATGTGGTGACTTTAACATTGACTTATTAAACCCAAATAGACACAAAAAAACAACTGACTTCATAAATACTATGTACAGCAACAGCTTTTTCCCAGTAATCCTGAAACCTAGCAGAATAACAGTTGACACGGCCACATTAATAGATAACATATTTATAAATAAGATTGATCATAAAATTGAAAGTGGACTTCTCATTAATGACATAAGTGACCACCTACCTGTTTTTGCAGTTTTTCATAATTATTTCGATAGAAAAGCGAAATCAACAACTCGTATAACAGAAATAAGACCCAACGTTCGATCGATGCCTTTAAGCAAGACCTAGAAAAACAAAACTGGACCGAGGTCTACTCAAACGAAGACCCAAATACAGCGTTTGAAGTATTTCAGTCTACCATAATCTCCTTATATAATAAACATTTTCCATTAACTAAAGTCTCCAAAAAGTATAAAGACCCAAGTAGCCATGGATAACAAAAGGCATAGAAAACGCATGTAAAAAGAAAAACATTTATATAAATTGTTTTTAAAATTCAGAACTGAAGAAGCAGAAAAAAATATAAGACCTATAAAAATAAACTAGTAAATATTATAAGAACCAGTAAAAGAGATCATTATCATGCACTATTAGAGCAGAATAAAGGTAACACACAAGAAATATGGAAAATACTTAACCAAGTAATCAGAAATAGTCCTAAAAAAATGGATTATCCAGAGTATTTTATCAAAGGCAAAAATACTATTTTGGAAAAAACTGCAGAAATAGCAACTGAATTTAATGAGTATTTTGTCAACATTGGCAGTAACCTAGCAAAACAAATTCCTGATCCAACAAACTTGTTTGAAATAGATAGATACATATAAAATAACTCATCCACGATGTTTCTTACTGCTGTAAAACAAGAAGTATCAAATATGATTCAAAAAACTTTTAAAAATAAAAAGTCAACTGATTGCTTTAATATTGATATTCTATAATCAAGCAGATTATAGAATATGTAGTGCGACCTTTGACGCACATATGCAACCTGTCATTCAAAGCTGGTATCTTTCCATCAAAAATGAAAATTGCTAAAGTTATTCCAATCTATAAAAGTGGAGAAAAACATCTGTTTACAAATTATAGACCAATATCACTACTACCACAATTTTCAAAAATATTAGAAAAACTATTTTCTCGCAGACTTGATAGTTTTATACAAAAGCATGCGCTGTTAAGTGAGAATCAATATGGCTTCAGGGAAAAACAGACCACCTCAATGGCAGTTATGGGGTTTGTGGAAGCAATAGCCACTAATATAGACAACAAAGAATTTACTGTTGGGGTTTTCCTAGATCTAAAAAAAGCTTTTGACACAATAGATCACAGTATATTATTGAAAAAACTAGAAAGATATGGCATTAGAGGTGTAGCTTATAAATGGATAAAAAGTTATTTAGAAAACAGATATCAGTACGTGCAACTCAACAATAAAAAAAACGAATCAACTGAAAATCAGTCAGGGGTCAGTGCTTGGTCCAAAACTATTCATCTTATATATAAATGATATCTGCAAGGTCTCAAAACTATTTAAATGTGTCCTATTTGCTGATGATACAACTTTCTACTGGTCTGGAATAAATCTGAAACAGCTCCTGACAACCGTAGAAAACGAATTAAACAAATTAAAAAACTGGTTCGACAAAAATAAATCGTCACTTAACCTGAAAAAATCGAAGTCAATTGTTTTTGGCACAAGACCAATCAAACACCAAGCTAAAATTATGGTAAACTCAATTGAAATAGAAAGAGCTTATGAAACCAAGTTTCTCGGATTAGTAATAGACTCAAAACTATGTTGGAAACCACATATCGATAACGTAAAAAGAAAAATAGCCAAGACCGTAGGGATGCTCTACAAAACCAAGGAAGTGCTAAATAAGAGATCTTTGTACACATTATACACTTCATTATTATTACCATACATGACCTACTGTGTGGAAATATGGGGAAATGCCTGCAAAACAAACACACTCCCTATTCTCAAACTACAAAAAAAAAGCAATTTGAATTATTAATAGATCAAAATATACGGAACCCACAAATCCACTATTTATCAAATTAAATACGATGAAATTTTATGACCTGGTTGACTTTAAAATCGCCCAATTAATGTACAAAGCACACAATAACCTGCTCTGCCAAAACATTCAGAAGTTTTTTGAAATTCGAGAAAGCAACTATGAATTAAGAGGTACCAACTTATTCAAAAAACTCAAAACAAGAACAAACATCAAGCAAAGAAGTGTATCTAGCAAAGGTGTTAATATGTGGAATAATCTCGAAACGGACCTAAAAATGAGTAAATCGCTTGCTGATTTCAAAAACAAAATAAAAAAAATAGTACAAACAACCTACATCAATCAGAGTTAAAATGATAAATTCTAAACATTAAATATAATGATAAATCAGAACTAAGTTGATAAATAGAGAAAGGTATTGAAATATCCATTATGAATACAAGAGAAAATTGACACAAGAGTGCCAGGGTGAGGATGTATATAATCCCGATACAAACCAAAAGTTGAGAAAATATCACAGTTAAGGGTAAAGTATGAGCCTTAATGGAGACTTCTTCTTACTTTTTCTTTTCTGATTGATATAAAAATGATTTAGTAGATATAAACACATAACGGGGTAGGACTAGATAAGTTTTTTTACTTCATCCTACTCCCTTGAACATAATAACTGTGTTGAATGAAGACTGATTTCTTTCTTTTTACTTTTTTTATCTACCTTATT
Organism: Hippocampus zosterae; assembly: GCF_025434085.1. Taxonomy (NCBI): domain Eukaryota; kingdom Metazoa; phylum Chordata; class Actinopteri; order Syngnathiformes; family Syngnathidae; genus Hippocampus; species Hippocampus zosterae. The sequence goes on from NC_067451.1 coordinate 34,900,147, forward strand.
TTCTGTCAAATTATTACTGTATATGTTTTATGTTCAATAAACAAACAAACAAACTGCTATCGGCAAATCCTATTTTACGTCAACATCAATCAGAAATAACAACCGTAATATACGATCCCTGTTCCAAAAAAAGATTTCAACAATCCCACACATTATTACCTACTGGTCTGGCTTTGTTAATAATCTAATTTGGGGAAAATCTGGTCTCTCCCATACAAATACCTCCTGACTAATAAAGTAAGTGAAATCTCTTTTAAAGTGATACACAAATACTATCCCACCAAGCATTATCTTCTTAGGATCAAGAAAGACATCTCTGTTGATTGTTCATTTTGTGGAATGTACCCTGAAACAATGGTTCACTTGTTCTGGTAATGCCAGTATACCAACACATTTTGGAATGTTGTATCCAGAGTTATCATTGAACATATTGACTCTGACTTTATGCTATACTGGAAAAATGTACTATTTGGGTTCTACAAAAATAAGGAAAAAAACACACTAAAGAAACCATTATAAATTTAATAATAATTCCTGCTAAGTTCCATATCCACAAATGCAGATGGAATAATTCAAAACCTATTTTCTTAATTTTTGAAGCAGAAACAAAGCAGTACCTGAGCTCTATTACGGATTCCAAAAACAAAAAATCTGTTAAGACTCTGGCTATATGTTCCTTATTTGAAATTTTTGTCTAAAAATCCCCTGGCTTCCTTTTTTTCTTCTTTTTTGTTTAAACGTTTGTAATGTGTATGTATTGGTAGCACGTTCGTTTTGTTTTGTATTTGCTGACAATTGTATTCTGATGAGGATCAAGCGGTGCAGAAGATGAATGAAGATGAATGTATTCTGATTTGTTCAATAAAGATTAGAAAAAAAGATCGGGGCGTGCCTTTAAGCGTCCTCTTACACTCCCACAGTACCCTCATTGGCGACTCGTACATGCTTGGGCGTCCTCTTACACGCCCACCCATCACTCATTGGCGGACTTCCGTATGCCTGTCGTCACTCACTCCGCCTTTTCTTTATATAAACAGCATGTCGGCCAGAAGCGTCTGAGTCATACTTTGGAACTCGGCTCATACACTGGACTCCCTGCAGTATAAGGCGTCCTATCCATTTTGGAGAAAATTTAACACTTTTAAACCCTTAGGTCCTTCGGAACAAAAAAACCCTAAGTTATGCGTTTTACAATTTGGAAATGATGTATGTTGTGTTATACAAACATTCTTTTTTTTTTTTTTTCAAACACTCAAAATGTTCAGAGGCATCTGTGCTATCCATACATATATAGTTTTTATTAGTTCTTTGGGATTTTTTTTGCCCTTTATGGACAATAAAGGCAGTACTGTGCTATGACTCTTCAAAGAAATCTATAAAAATAAAACCTGAATTGGAAGATGTCATATCACACAAGTAAAGCCATGATAATGTCAAAGAATTATAAAAAAAAATTCTGGATGAAAAATTTGTTTTTGTGGAAGTGCCGTTTTCATGAATATGTACAATTTCTAGTAAATGTTGTGAGATGTGATAACTAAGTCATTTATGAATATTTTTTACTTTCAACGACTCAAAATGTTCAGTGGCATCAGAGCTATCCATACACATATAGTTTGAAAAGGAAAAGTCACAACAACCATGTAGAATTTATAACAGAATTTATATAAAATAACCCACCACCAAATACAACAAAAAACAACAACACCTTTCAGAACCTTCAACAAATTTGGCAAATGTTCTTCATGTGTTTTCGGCACATGAGGGTTCCCCATTTGTCACATGCAGTTGATGCAATGCGTTTGTCTTTGCAGAGGCCACATTGCCTTTGCTTGGGTGAAGGCGCTGTTGCCTCACGTTGCTGCACTGCACCCTGCATCTCTTGCGGAACAGTTTCCGGCCTCCGACGCTGAACCTCTGGCATGATCAGTAAGTTGCCAAGCTCCTCGAGGAACAGCCGTCGCCGATATAATTTTTTTGCATGCCACGTGGGATTGACTTCAATGTACATGATGTATGCATTGAATGCCGAAACATCCAACATGTGGAAAAAAAAGGCACATTGGCCACCGTTGTGCTCGCCGGTGTGTTGGAATAGGTTCCACATGCCTGCAAAGAGAAACACACACAAAACATCAGATGACATAATTGACAAGACAGCTTTGATAAACAATTTGTGACAATGACAACTTGTGCTTACTTGGTCCAAGTGGTCCACTGCTCCCTTGGATTTATTGTAGTCCAGGACAATTTGTGGCTTTCTTTTGCCCCCGTTCTCCGTGGTTGACTCCTTGAGAAAGGTGCTGAACACCAGCACATTCTTTCCTTTCTTGGGAACGTGGGACACCACAGCCAGGTCCTTGGTGAAGGCGAAAAGGCTGAGAGGGGTTGCCTTCCTGCAATTTCAATCACCTTTGCGGGGAGCTCCGGCTTGTTCTTCCTAATTGTGCCCAACAGGTGGTTTCTTTTTTTTTTAGTTCCATTGCCAATGGAATGGAGGTGAAAAAATTGTCTGTAGTGACCGTGTGCTCTTCCAGTGAGTCCATGAGCCCCAGCACCACAACACATCCCGACATTCACCTCACGTGTGCCGCCTGGAGGCTTGCCGGTGTAGACCTCTAATTTTGAGGCGTATGGCGTTTGTGCGTCACAAAGTCCCCAGATCTTGAGGCCATACTTGGCAGGCTTCGACGGCATGTATTGCTTGAAGCCCCAGCGTCCGCGGACTGTGACGAGCTGCTCATCCACGCAAACGCTACGGCCAACATTATGCATCTTTTGGAGCCGGTGATTCCAGCCGCTCCACAACTCCGATATCGGCGACAATTTGTTGGCGTGGTGCCGTTGTGGTCTTTGGACTTTGTCGTCGAATCGGAGCAATCGATTTACTTCCATAAACCGCCGGTGCGGCATGGCGTCGGCGAACAATGGCCGGCCGGTCCTCACGCCCCACAAGCTGCGTGTGGATTCGTGCCGAGACTGGTACATCCCAGCCAGGATCAGGAGCCTGATGAAGGCTTGCAGCTCTTGGGGGAGTGAGGAGGGACCAGCGATTGCTCGTTGCTTGTAAATTTGTCATCCATCCATCCATCCATCCATCCATCTTCTACCGCTTATCCGGGGCCGGGTCGCGGGGGCAACAGCTTTAGCAGGGAAGCCCAGACTTCCCTCTCCCTAGATACTTCTTCCAGCTCTCCCCGGGGGATCCCGAGGCGTTCCCAGGCCAGCTGGGTGACATAGTCTCTCCAGCGTGTCCTGGGTCTTCCTCGGGGTCTCCTCCCGGTGGGACATGCCCGGAACACCTCACCAGGGAGGCGTTCAGGAGGCATCCGAATCAGATGCCCAAGCCACCTCATCTGGCTCCTCTCGATGTGGAGGAGAAGCGGCTCGACTCGGAGCCCCTCCCGGATGACCGAGCTTCTCACCTTATCTCTAAGGGAGAGCCCGGACACCCTGCGGAGAAAACTCATTTCGGCCGCTTGTATCCGGGATCTCGTTCTTTCGGTCACGACCCATAGCTCGTGACCATAGATGAGGGTTGGAACGTAGATCGACCGGTAAATTGAGAGCTTCGCCCTTTGGCTCAGCTCCTTCTTCACCACGACAGACCGATACAACGTCCGCATCACAGCAGACGCTGCACCGATCCGCCTGTCGATCTCTCGCTCCCTCCTGCCCTCACTCGTGAACAAGACCCCAAGATACTTAAACTCCTCCACTTGGGGCAAGATCTCCCCCCCGACCTGGAGGGGGCACTCCACCCTTTTCCGACTGAGGACCATGGTTTCAGATTTGGAGGTGCTGATTTTCATCCCAACCGCTTCACACTCGGCTGCGAAACGCTCCAGTGAGAGTTGGAGAGCCCTGTTTGAAGGAGCCAACAGCACCACATCATCTGCAAAAAGCAGGGATGCAATACTGAGGCCACCAAAACGGACCCCCTCAACGCTTCGGCTGTGCCTAGAGATTCTGTCCATGAAGGTTATGAACAGAATCGGTGACAAAGGGCAGCCTTGGCGGAGTCCTACCCTCACTGGAAACGATTCCGACTTACTGCCGGCAATGCGGACCAAACTCTGACATCGGTGGTATAGTGACCGAACAGCCCGTATCAGGGGGTTCGGTACTCCATACCCACGAAGCACCCCCCACAGAACTCCCCGAGGGACACGGTCAAACGCCTTCTCCAAGTCCACAAAACACATGTAGACTGGTTGGGCGAATTCCCACATACCCTCGAGAACCCTGCTAAGGGTGTAGAGCTGGTCCACTGTTCCACGGCCGGGACGAAAACCACACTGCTCCTCCTCAATCTGAGGCTCGACTTCCTGACGGACCCTCCTCTCCAGCACCCCTGAATAGACCTTACCAGGGAGGCTGAGGAGTGTGATCCCTCTGTAGTTGGAACACACCCTCCGGTCCCCCTTTTTAAAAAGAGGGACTACCACCCCGGTCTGCCAATCCAGAGGCACTCTCCCCGTTGACCACGCGATGTTGCAGAGGCGTGTCAACCAGGACAGCCCCACAACATCCAGAACCTTGAGGAACTCTGGGCGGATCTCATCCACCCCTGGGGCCTTGCCACCGAGGAGCTTTTTAACCACATCGGTGACTTCAACCACAGAGATAGGAGAGCCCACCTCAGAGTCCCCAGGCTCTGCTTCCTCCAAGGAAGGCATGTTGGTGGAGTTGAGGAGGTCTTCGAAGTACTCTGCCCACCGGTTCACAACGTCCCGAGTCGAAGTCAGCAGCGCCCCATCCCCACTGTACACAGTGTTCGTGGTGCACTGCTTCCCCCTCCTGAGACGTCGGATGGTGGACCAGAATTTCCTCGAAGCCGTCCGGAAGTCGGCTTCCATGGCCTCACCGAACTCTTCCCATGCTCGGGTTTTAGCCTCGGCAACCACCGAAGCTGCGTTCCGCTTGGCCAGTCGGTACCCGTCAGCTGCCTCTGGGGTCCCACAGGCCATAAAGCAGGGGTGTCCAAACTTTTTGCCAAGGGGGCCAGATTTTATGTGGTAAAATGTCGGGGGGCCGACCTTGGCTGACATTCTTTACATTGAACAACAATATTGTTCAACAAATTTTAGTGAGCCAGTCTGTTTCACATTTCCATTTTTATTTTAATTTCAACAATCTTAAGAATTTCTTTTGGTTCATTTGAAACATGTATAGCACATGCAACTGCTTATTCACTTGACTTTTTCTTAAACAGAAGTCTCCTGAGTGCAAATTGATTGATTTGAAACATAAAATGTATCACCATGACTTTTCAATAGTCACAAAACCTTTGACTCGAACAACAGGGAAATGAACAAGCAATACACATAACCACAACTGCAAGGATAATTTGAAATATGACATATCAGTCAATATAAACACGGAGTGATGTCTTGTTAACTCGTGAGTGATGCCCTCTAGTGTCTAAATGCTATTACTCATTTAGTGAATGCTATTACTCATTTAGCCACTAGAGGGAAGCAGTACTCTATGAAACATCACTCACCAGTCTACGAGACCTCAGTCAATGCAACACGTGTTCCATTGCGCCCAACCTGCGGGCCAGACGGCGCTGATTTTATGACAGGGGCCGAGGGCCGGATGAAATTCGACCGCGGGCCGTACTTGGCCCGCGGGCCGGACTTTGGACATGCCTGCCATAAAGGCTCGATAGGACTCCTTCTTCAGCTTGACGGCATCCCTTACTGCTGGTGTCCACCAGCGAGTACGAGGGTTGCCGCCACGACAGGCACCAACCACCTTACGGCCACAACTCAGATTGGCCGCCTCAACAATAGAGGCACGGAACATGGTCCACTCGGACTCAATGTCCCCCGTCTCCCCCGGAACATGGGAAAAGCTCTGTCGGAGGTGGGAGTTGAAACTCCTTCTGACAGGGGATTCCGCCAGACGCTCCCAACAAACCCTCACAATACGTTTGGGTCTGCCAGGACGGACCGGCATCTTCCCCCACCATCGGAGCCTACTCACCACCAGGTGGTGATCAGTTGACAGCTCCGCCCCTCTCTTCACCCGAGTGTCCAGAACATGCGGCCGCAAATCCGATGACACGACCACAAGGTCGATCATCGAACTACGGCCTAGGGTGTCCTGGTGCCAAGTGCACACGTGGACACCCTTATGTTTGAACAAGGTGTTCGTTATGGACAGTCCGTGACGAGCACAGAAGTCCAATAACAAAACACCACTCGAGTTCTGATCGGGGGGGCCGTTCCTCCCAATCACGCCCCTCCAGGTCTCACTGTCATTGCCCACGTGAGCATTGAAGTCCCCCAGTAGAACAAGGGAGTCCCCAGCAGGAGTACTCTCCAGCACACCCTCCAAGGACTCCAAAAAGGGTGGGTATGCTGAGCTGCTGTTTGGTGCATATGCACAAACAACAGTCAGGACCCGTCCCCCCACCCGCAGGCGGAGGGATGCAACCCTCTCGTCTACCGGTGTGAACCCCAATGTACAGGCACTGAGCCGGGGGGCAATAAGTATGCCCACACCTGCCCTGCGCCTCTCACCGTGAGCAACTCCAGAGTGAAAGAGAGTCCAACCCCTCTCGAGAGGACTGGTACCAGAACCTAGGCTGTGTGTGGAGGCAAGTCCGACTATATCCAATCGGAACTTCTCTGCCTCACACACCAGTTCGGGCTCCTTCCCTGCCAGAGAGGTGACATTCCATGTCCCAAGAGCTAGCTTCTGCAGCCGAGGATCGGACCGCCAGGGTCCCCGCCTTTGGCTGCCGCCCAGCTCGCATTGCACCCGACCCCTTTGACCCCTCCCACGGGTGGTGAGACCATGAGAAGGGGGACCCACGTTGCCTCTTCGGGCTGAGCCCGGCCGGGCCCCATGGGTGTAGGCCCGGCCACCAGGCGCTCGCCAACGAGCCCCACCTCCAGGCCTGGCTCCAGAGGGGGGCCCCGGTGACCCGCGTCCGGGCAAGGGAAACTGGATACCATCGATTTTATTTGTCATTAAGGGACTTTGTGAGCCGTGCTTTGTCTGGTCCCTCACCTAGGACCTGTTTGCCATGGGTGACCCTGCCAGGGGCATAAAGCCCCAGACAACTTAGCTCCTAGGATCATTGGGACACACAAACCCCTCCACCACGGTAAGGTGACGGCTCACGGAGAGGGTAAATTTGTCATTGACGATATTTGCAATTATTTCGTCGTCGAAAAATAACGCTAACGCCGACTCGGGGCTGCTTATGCAAGCGAACGCGTACAACGTGGGGCCGGGCGAGGGTACGCGTGGCGGCACGTAATGTTCAGCCACCTCATGCGTCGGATGCCAAATTATTTTTTTATTTTTTGACCTCCATTCCATACCTACAATGGTTTTCTGCTCGACCGCTCCCGCAGGATTGCCGGAGGTTCCCTCCCTAGCCGAGTCGGGACTGCTCTCCTCTGCAGAGTCAGAGCTGTCGTACTCGCTGGTGTCGTCAGCGTCCCCGGGCGAAAATTCCCCCGACGATTCCTTTTCGGAAGCGTCCGAATCCGAACCGTCGCTATCAGTTTACCAAAGGGCATCAAGCACCTCCGTTCCGCTGCACCTATTCGCCATGTTTGTTTCTCACCGTCCAACTCACTTTACTGGTTGTGTCGGTTGATCGAATACAAATCACCGCTACCTGGCCGCCTTGACCAATCGCGCACCGTACTTTCAAATCACAACCAAGCCGAAACGGACCAATCAGTGGAATTCAGAAAAAGAATCATGAGCCGATTTCCTACTCCCCCGCCCCGACCCACAGCGCCACCGCTGGGAGAGGCGTGGGGCGTGGTGTGACAGGGATGGGCGGGGTAGGGAGGGTTTCCTACTCACCTGCCCCGACCCACAGCGCCACCGCTGGGAGAGGCGTAGGGCGTGGTGTGACAGGGATGGGCGGGGTAGGGAGGGTTTCCTACTCACCTGCCCCGACCCACAGCGCCCGCTCGCCGGGTACCCAACATAATTATTTTTTTTTATTTTGCAAAAGAAAAAGAGAGTTGTGTATGGAGGTCCTAAACAAGCCCTACTAACAATCTCGACCGGACTTGTTCATGCAAAAATGCCCCGCGAGGCCTTCGACGGTGGCCCCGGCGCACCCAGCTGCTGGGTACCCAACATAACTTTATTTTTTTGCAAAAGAAAAAAAAAAGTTGTGTCTGGAGGTCCCAAACAAGCCCTACAAACAATCACGACCGGAATTGTTCATGCAAATCGCCACGCGAGGCTGTTGACGGCGGCGCCGGCGCACCTGCTGTTGGTACCCAACATAACTTTATTTTTTGCAAAAGGAAAAAAAAATGTGTCTGGAGGTCCCTACCAAGCCCTACTAACAATCCCGACCGGACTTGTTCATGTAAAATGCATTGGTTTGAAGCCTCCTGCAAAAAGGCAAACTCATTTGCGATCATCTGGCGCCACCTAAAGTTGCACAATTGGGATGACCTCAACCCAACAATGTGGCATGCATACGTCTGTCCAAGCGAAAACAAAGCGATTGACGTAAAAATCGCGTGAAATGCATGTTTACACATTAGGTCTGCGATGCATTCAAAAATATGAATTGTAATGGGTCTCTACGGTGCAAAATATGTAAATTGTGAAGATTACGGAATCGAAACCTTTTTTATTATTGCTGCAATGCCTGAGAATTATCAGCTGGTGACGTCATGAAATTTTGGCCATTTTAGAACCCCCCCCATACGTTTCAGCTCTCTCGTGTTTTTCGAATGCTTTTGCCTTTGATTCAAAGACATAATTTTGCATTTATCGCAAACGGTCGACTATGAGGGTTTTTAACATATACAATACAGTAAATATTCTCTAGTACGGACTTGTGTTTGCGCTGTCCAATTTGTCCTGATGACAGAAATTCCTCATTTGGGAAATGGGCATGGTACATGTCCTTTATGAACCTGCAAGTATGTTGACAAAATGCACGTGTAACAACACACTCAATAAAATACATAAAGATACTGTCCAAAAACTGTTTATGTAACAAAAACTGCAATACAGGTGTATCCCAAAAAAAACACAACAATAAATACGTACAGTATTTTAATGTTTATTTTTTTTCTGTCTTGGGGAAAAAATATGTATTTTGTATTGTTTTGTTGGATGCATTCTTTGGTTTATAACAATGTTTGCCTGCGCTCAAACGGATGCATTTCACTCGCTCTGCTCCAGTTGTTACAGTTCTTCTACGTTTCGATGCGATGATCTACACAACGTTAGTGAATAAAGTTAAAATCTTACGCAATTGAGAAACTGCGTGTATTTAAGCTCCCGCGGCACTACCCAGGTTACGGGTAGTGGGATTTCTGCTTACGCAACACCCGGTAACATGTAATATCGTAGTCAAAAACCAAATGTTAATGCATAGGTTTTTATTCCGGGTGAAGGATATTCGTCTCCGTAGAATTCCGCGATGGGAATATTTACTGTACACAGTAAAACAAATCAGTAGTAAAGACGATAGAAAGCACCAAACAGTAAAACCAAGAACAAATCTAAGTCATGCTGAGTCGAATGGCAAAGAATACAAGTGACTTGAGGAGGGTTTTGAAAATGGGCAGCGAGGAGGCTTGCCGAATGTTCAGTGGGAGGTCATTCCAGAGAGGGATCAGCAACAGAAAAGGCTCGATTTCCCCTCTGAGCCTCAGTTTAGTTCTTGGTACTTCTAATAATGTCTGGTCCGCAGACCAGAGGCGCCGGGCAGGTGTGTAGGGGTGGATGAGCTCAGAGAGGTAAGGTGGCGTGAGATCATTTAGATATTTGAAAACAAATAAGAGGATCTTGAAAATAATTCTAAAATGAATGGGGAGCTAGTGAAGGGATGCCAGAGTAGGAGTTAAGTGCTCCCTCTTACGCGTACCAGTCTAGAGGCGAGCAGCGGCATTCTGGTCCAGCTAAAGGCGCTTAATGGAGGACTGGCTGACTCCAAAGTGAAGGCCATTGCAGTAATCGAGCCGGGATGTGACAAAGGCATGAATTACTGTCTCAAAGTGTTGATGAGCGAGGAGAGGTTTTATTTTGGCCAGCTGTCTAAGGTGAAAGAAGCTGGATTTAACAATGGCACCAATTTTCCGATCAAGTTTGAAATCACTGTCCAGTTTAAGACCTAAGTTTGAGACTGTTGACTTGAGATAAGGAGACAGGGGGCTCAAGTCTACAGGATAGAATGTAAGGGCTATATATACAGTATATATGTGTATTACATATATATTTACATACCCCACCTTTTTTTTGTTTTCCCTATTTGTTGCAAACATTTCATATCTTTCAATTTTCATTTCACTTGTTTTTTCATTGTCAAGCCAAGTTTCTGACATGGCACTTATTTTAAATATTATGAATTCAGTCAAGTATTCTTAGATTTTTGTGAAGTTTTTCTTGAGACTTCTACTGTTTAAGTGTGTCTCAGCATGCCACGTGTTGAACTCGAGCCTGAGTTTGTCATGCCTCAAGTAGGCGATTTCCCCTATGTCACGTGAATTTTTAAATTTTGTTGAATTTTCTTTTTTGACGCACGACATCTGTATAAGTCGTATTTAATGTAGTTTTTGGTGGGGGGGGGGGGGGTGAAATTCTTGTTCTGTCCTTGTATTTTTCAAATTTCACCACAACTACCCTAGGTCGAGGTCTCCCCGGTTCGTGCCTTTGAGTGCGGTGCGCTCCTTCCATCTCGATTGCCTCCTTTATCTGCATTTGCTCCTTGAAGATTTTTTGCACTTTTTGCTCCGTTTCAGTCTACGTTTCTCCTTGCATTTCCTCAAATCCATTTATTACCAAGTTGTTTCTTTTTGACTGTCCCCCCAAGTAGTCCATCTTGTCAGTGAATACGAGCAGACTGTCACATATTTTGTAGATTTCAGTCTGCATGTTTTTACAGTGATCAGTTTCATTAATTTGCAGTTTTTTTAATGTCGTCTACCTCTTTTTGGGTGAAGTTGATGCTGGTTTTTATTTCTTAGTTTTTCCAGGGAAGTCCATCAAGTCGTGAGTTTGTTAAGTATCATCTTGTTGATGAGAAAATATTCACATCTGCGATGCAGGTGCCACGAGTAAGTTTCGGTGTAGGCTAGGATATGTCAGGACCACATCTACATATTCTGCAGTGGTGAAATCATGGAATTATAAATACCGTAATCTTTTGGCTGCAGTCGTGGAATCTTTGACCTCTGTATGCCATTGGGCGGGATTGACCATATATACTGTGACAGTAAAAGCATTTATGTACTGGAAAAGGTGTAAAAAGAAATCCAAGGTTACACATATGTTGTTATATATTTGGGGAGAGTGCTATACTAACTAGGGGTTGCTCATGAGCATTGTCAATCTTCAAAACTTGGAAAAAAACCTTTGTAACTATTAGAGGCAAGGAATGTATTTTTTTTTTCTTTTCAATGTGAATACATGAACTGCACTCACCAGAAGTTTCCAGTGGTTATTGTTTATATTTACAAAAGATAAAATTCCCTTGTAAGAGTTAATATTTTAGTTGCATCGACAGGAAAACCTTAAGTCTTATAGGTTTATTTGCCAAAACACAAAACAATCCTTCAATGATCTATGTCGGAGAGCAATATTTTTGTGACATTATTTTCAAATGAGTATTTAATGATTGTATTTAATCTGTATAAAAACAAGATGAGAATTGCACCTCACCAGTGAGCCACTAATGAGGTCGGAGTGAACAGCTCACTGTGCCGAATTACCAAGCTGCGGTCTTTCAGCAACAATCACAACTTCTGCTGGCTTACGATTCCATAAATCTTGTAACTGTAACCACAAACACAAAACAACAAAAATGTCATGGACCATTGTTATGTTTGGTGTCGTTGACACCTCTGACACCACTTTGTAACATTACGTGTAGTAATAGCTTCTCAACTGGAGTTGTTGAATGTTGCTGGATATGCAGCCCTTGACCGTTGCCAGTTTGAAGAGACTCCAAGGCTTGGCTCTGGACTGCAGAACCACATTCCTGAGAAGCTCTGACATCAGTGGTTTCATTGCTGACCTTGTGAACAGAGAAAGGGTTGTTTCAAACCTGCCATCTTAAGCTTGAATGAGAGCTTGAACAGTAACACATCGGTGTGTTATGTGTTTGTAATTTATCCGTCCATCCATTTTCAACACTACCTATCAGGGATGCGAGGAACTGCTGAAACCTATCCCAGCTAACTTGAGATGGATGGAAGATTGCACCCTGAACTGGTCGCCAGTCAGTCACATGGTGCACGTAAACCAGGGGTCACCAAACTTTTTGAGAGTGAGAGCTACTTCATGTGTCCTGATTGTGTGAAGGGGCTACCAAATTGATACGCGTCTGAAATAACATTTGTACAAATTAAATTTAATAATATTAGAACATTAGCTAGCTAGACGTATACTGTAGCTAGCTAGTTAGATAGCTAAATAGGTAGCTATAGAATCTATAATACTGCCCATGTTTGCATTTTTAAATCATAATTTCTACGAGCAAATCACAATCCTAGCACTGGCGGGCTACTGGTGTGGTCCTCACGGGCTACCTGGTGCTCGCGGGCACCACGTTGGAGACCCCTGACGTAAACCATTCAGACAGTCATTGAATGGGAACCGATCACACCCTGCCCGCACACAAGTCAGGCGAGTGTACCACTCCAACATCAACCAGATATGCGTCATTGAGTAAAGGAAAAGTGCACACATTATTATGTGTGTGGAAATATACAAGAGGCAGGATTTTTTTTTTTTTTTTACAAAGATTGCATAATTTGTCATGAACACAGTCATAAATATCCCATTTTTAAGGATTACTACAAACACACTTGGAAGCAACTGTCTTAAGTATTGTTGGAGTTTCCACTGTTTAAATATTTTTTTAAATGTAAAAAGTATATATTGTAGTCATATTTTAGATGGATGGACCAACTGGAGTCGTCAAACTCCTTCAACATAGCTGTGTGGATGAGCTGGTACCGGACAACAAAATCATTTAGCTTGGTGAGCCTTCGAGACGGGAACCAAATGTGTTTCAGATGCCACTGGCTTTTCTCCATTATGCCTTGTGTTTTATTGTCATCTGTGATATTCTGAAAAACAGTTACAGATGCTTTAAATAGAAAAACATTACTAAATATAGGAGAATGCGTTTCCTTTCAGCTACCTGTCTTTTCAGGGTTTTCAGGAAATTATATCTCCGTGTTGCATTCTCATAAACTGTGCCAGTCCCATGACGTCCAAGATCACCTGAGAACCCCCCCCCCCCAAAAAAACAACAAAAAAACACACACATACATACATGTACATATGTATATATATTACTGCTGGCAAATGATAAGAAATATTTAATAATTAGCTCAAATTAACTCATAATTAATCGTGATTACTCACATTTTTTATCGTTTCTGAATTTCCTTTTATATTTTTTGTCCTATTTTTCCCCATTTTACTGCTCTCATCAACATGGAATCGTGGATCCGTTTTCTTTGTGCAAAATGCAAATATTAATTCAAACAATTATTTCAATTTTAAGTTTTACATTAACATTTTTCATTTGGAGCAGTTAATCACATTTGGAACACAATCTCTCACACAATATAACTCTCATCAATAACAGTGTAAACAAGGGGTGCCCGTTAGGTAGATCCTGATCTACCGGTAGATCTAAGACAGGTCCCAAATAGATCCGAGGAGTGTCGAGAAAAAAAAAACAAAAAACAACCATTTGTGTGTCTTTTTACATGTTAGTAATATATTTTTGTGTTAATATACACTGCACACTAATCATCTTATCAGTCTCATTTTCACAAAAATAAATAAATAAATAAATAATAGAATAAAGCAGGTAAATCTTAAATTTGTGTGTGTGCGTGCGCGCGCCGGTAAGGGTAGATCCCGTGAGGTTAGTTGATCGAAAAGTAGATCTTCGATCCAAAAAGTTTGGGCACCCCTGGTGTAAACAAACATTAACAGAGCAATATAAAATTATAAAGTGCACATCTAAGGTAGGGGCGGCCCGGTAGTCCAGTGGTTAGCACGTTGGCTTCACAGTGCAGAGGTACCGGGTTCAATTCCACCTCCGGCCTCCCTGTGTGGAGTTTGCATGTTCTCCCCGGGCCTGCGTGGGTTTTCTCCGGGTGCTCCGGTTTCCTCCCACATTCCAAAAACATGCGTGGCAGGCTGATTGAACACTCTAAATTGTCCCTAGGTGTGAGTGTGAGTGCGAATGGCTGTTCGTTTCTGTGTGCCCTGCGATTGGCTTGCAACCGATTCAGGGTGTCCCCCGCCTACTGCCCGAAGACAGCTGGGATAGGCTCCAGCACCCCCCGCGACCCTAGTGAGGATCAAGCGGCTCGGAAGATGAATGAATGAACATCTAAGATAAACTCGTACTCTGTCTATACTGCAGATGAACTATGGTTTAAGACTTCCTTTTTCTCAATTTGCTTTGAACATAGCTGTCAGGCTGTGTTAGAAACGACCACCACTGTCTGTTGTTTGCGGGTCAATTTTTACCCAGGGTCTAACTTAGTCCTAATCATTAAAAAGAAAGGAGTATCACTCAATATTGTTAATACTACATCCTAACTAACATTATATGCATTCATAACCATAAAATCCTATTGTAATTGGATTTTATGGCCCCTGAGACACATCATGTCCCTTATTTTTTAGCTGAAAATAAGGTTGTTTAACCATATGTTAACTAAATGTGAAACCCATTGATAATAATGTTTTCTGACTATAATAGAACAATATTAGAATATAACGTCTGGAAAAAAAGTTTAACATATATATATATATTAATCATAGTTACATTGGTGGTGCTAGGGTCAAATTTGACCCGCATAAATTTGTTAGAAAAAAGGAGCCTTTGTTCTTCAGAAAACAACTTTATTTACCAAAAACACCAACCTCAGAATAATGATGACTGCATGAACACAGAAAACATTTTTTTTCAAACATCAACACTATTTGATTCAGAAAATAAAAATTCAATCACCAACTTTATTTGATTCAAATAATATTCACAGATCAATTATGATTAATGAACACAAACTTGAAGATGTGTGTGTGTGTTCACCTGCACGAATCACAGAAAGCAAATGTTTGCATGTGCTCCCTGCAAATGTATTTTTTACAATTGTGGCAGGTTGTCGTCGTTTTTCTGTCTTTGTTTGAAGGGCAAAACTGGCACCTCTTTCTTTTGGTGCCTTTGGCATCCACTGGCCGGAGCCCTGTAGACCCTGTAGAAGTCGCTGCCTTACTTGCTGCCTGCAGCTCTCTCACCAACTCGGCACTGCCAGGAGCTCGGGGTACCCGCTGGCGTCTCTCTATATGTGGCCTCACCAGAGCTTTCCCCAGCTCCTCCAGAAAGAGCCTCCTCCTGTTGAACTTCCCAATGTTCCATCCAGTACTGACCTCCGTCCACACCACAAACGCATTGTAGGCCGACACATCCAGCATGTTGAAGAACACAACCATTGGCCACCGTAATGTTTTTCTCTGACAGGTGTATGTGCCAGTGACCTTATCAAGAACATCAACTCCCCCTTTGCAACGGTTATAGTCCAATATTATTGCTGGCTTCTTGTCCTCCCTGCTGCTCACAGCAGCGTCCTTGTGGAGGGTTGAGATCAGGGTGACATTCTTCCTCTTCTTCGGAATGTAGGACACCATTGTGGTGGTTTCTGTGAAAGCAAATTTTGAGGAGAGAGGAACTCTGTCTTTGGTGTCAATCAGGGCAGGAGGGAGCTCTGGTTTATTTTTTCTTACTGTTCCCACCATGGTCAGTTTTCTCTTCAGCAGCTCTTGGCCGAGGGCATAAGAAGTGAAAAAGTTATCGCAGGTGATGTTATGCCCACGTAGACCCTCTGTCAAGTCCAGCACCACCCGCATGCCCTGGTTCCTTTCGGCCATTCCACTTGCAGATTTGCCTGTGTAGATCTGCATATTCCAAGCATAACTGCTCCTGGCATCGCATGCTGCCCAGATCTTGACTCCGTACTTTGCAGGTTTGTTTGGAATATACTGCCTGAACGGACAGCGGCCTCGGAATGGGACAAGTCGCTCGTCTACAGTTACCTCTGGCCCAGGATTATACATGGACGGCAGACGCTCCACCCACTTGTCCCAGACTTCCCTGATGGGAGCAAGTTTGTCAAGGGCACGCCGTGCTACTCTGGTCTCCCGGTTATCAAAGCGGATGACTCTCGACAGGACATGAAAGGTCTGAAGGGACATTGTGGCACAAAAAATATTCCGACCTGACTCAGCATCCCAGAGGCTCGAGGTGGCTTCATTGTTGGATCTGTCAAGGCAAGACAAGGAGAACTTATTTATAAAGCACATCAACACGGGCAATAGAAACACATAATGATGATGATCAATAATAATATCATCATCATAATTCATTCTATTCATAAATATAGTGCATTTACATATTACATATCATTACATATTACATATTATAGATGCTTTACATCGAGAATGAGGTAAACCACAGACTTAGTCGTTATCTGTGGCTATTCACAAACACATTACATACAGGGATGTTTTACTGGCTAGGTGGCCAGTGAGCCAATTTTATAATATACAGTGTAAAATAACATTTGAGTTTGTAAGAGATGATGCAGAATACACACCTGTACACCCCAGCAAGAAGCAGAAGGCCGAAGTAGGCATCAAGTTTGATACCATCAATGTCCTCCCAACTTTGGCTGAAGACTTTCCTCCCCTCCAGGTTTGTCATCTCAATCAAGATTGATTGGATGGAGCTTGGTATAAATAGCTGAAATGCAGTCTTTATATCTTGAATATGTGACTTCGCAAATCGAGTGGGTCCAGGGGTCATTTTTATAATGTTTGCAGATGTTGCTCTGCCTTCATTTTCATATGGAATTGAGGACCAAACCTGCCCATTCTTCGAAACAAAGCCCTGTTCTGGCTCATTCAGTCCTACTTCCTCATCTGGATCGGATGTGTCTTCATCTGGATGTGGATCATATTCCACAAAATCGTCCTCAGACACGTCTTCCTCTATTTCAGCCTGATCCATCTCCTCCAAAGCCTCTCCCTCCTCGAGGATGTGATCCAGAATCTCACGGACTGTATAATGCCTTTTGCTCATGATGAAATTGACAGATGCTGCTGCACAATGAAACTCAAATGATCCAGGCTCAGGTATTTATAGATATTTCTGCGAGAAAATCTGGGCACTGGTCAAATCAAGTTCCCATGGACGGGAGGGGAGGGGGTTGTCTGTGTGTGTGTGTGAGCAAGACAGGTGTCTAGTCAGGTCAAGTTTATTTGTAAACATTGTAACATTTCATTACAAGTTCTCACGCGCGGGGGTTGGGTCACATACTGTACTGTGAGAGATTTGTTTTCTTGGAGAAAGAGTGGAGGTTGGGGTCAGATAATGTCTGAGTTTTCTATAGTTTTACCTTGCCGGGTCAAAAATGACCCTAACACCACAGTTGTAACATTTTTTCTGACGATACCTTCAGAATTTTCAAAATGGTGAAATGTAGTTTTGCTGTGCTTATGTAGGTGTTGTGGAGGATATCATAAAGCCTTGTTCTAATAAAATCAACTACATGGTAGTTATTACATATTATAACCTTGAAACGGGTCACTGGAGACCCTAACACCACATCAGGTGGTGTTAAGACTTCCTTTTTCTCAATTTGCTTTGAACATAGCTGTCAGGCTACCTGCTCATTATTCACCAGATGCTCATCAATCTAGTCTATTATTTCTTTCCTGCAACAGAAAAGTAACAAACAGTAAATTAAGAGAAGAACGGTAATGCTCAACTATATAATGTAAGCCGAGCCTAATACTTCTTTGCTTTGAGCCAGTCACTGAAACAGACAAGCCTGTTGACATTTTCAAACGAAAGGGAAGCTCGCTTCTTCCGTACAATGTGTCCAGATATTGGAAACAACCTCTCAGAAGGTACTGATGAAGCCGGTGTTGCCAAGTACATGCGTGCAAGGTGAGACATTTGTCTGTATGCTCCTTCATGTGTGGACCACCATTCTTGGGGACAGTCATCCATGCCAGCAAGAGGCACTGCCTTGTATCGCTCCAGACATTAATCAAGACTTGTCCTCTTCGTCGTTTTGCTCCGCTGCAGAAACTGCCGTGTGAACGCAAGTGGGGCATCCCTGACACTGTGTCGGGGCTGCCCCGCTCAGCGGCTTTGTACGTGTAAACGCTCCACACAATTTGCTGCGGTGCAAAATGTATCGCAACAAAATATATCGGTGCCGCGCCGGAGCAAATGTATGCCGTGTGAACGGCCCTAATTAGACAAGACAAATCGCGGGACGTTTCGATTGTGTGCAGTTTTGCTCCCGTCTACCCAGGGATCTTTGCAGCTGTTTAACAGCAGAACACCGCAACATGTTAAATGAACATCCCAATGGTGTCCTCAAATAATATGTGCATGCCTCAGACATTGCATTCACCTTTAGTGGAAGAACAGCACTGCACATTCCTGTGCTCCCTTGTGTCAGTATTTAAAATGGTTCTTAACTCCTCTTCTAATATATTTTTCAATGATTTCAGAGGGGATGTAATAATAATAATAATAATAATAATAATAATTCTCTTGCGACACGGAGGCCCAGTCTCATTCGGCTGTGCGTAGAGCCGATCAGCTTCACCAGGGTCCGCCAATGACCACGGTGTGTTCACGGCAGGTCCGCTGCATCCTCCAGGGTAAGGCCCTGGTGTTTGAGACCCTCTCTGATGACATCAAGCCATCTGGTGTGGGGTCTGCCGCGTGGCCTTTTCCAGCCGGCTGTCGCTGGATCAAATGAGTAGTCGGAGGAGATGACCAAGCCAACGGATGCGCCTCTGAGCGGCCAGTCCCACCTTCCTCCTCCCCCCTGATCTTTGGCACAGACGAAGTGCAATTTGTCAATTCCATCATCTACCTGGGCTCCACTATTACCAGCAGCGGCGATCTCAAGCCAGAGATTGACCGCAGACGCGCCCTCGCGGCAATGCAGTCACTGTGGCGGCCCCTCTGGCGCCACCACTCAGTGTCTCAAAAGACCAAGATGCACATTTATAACTCAGCAGTTCTTCCCATCCTCCTGTATGGTGCAGAATCCTGGCCATTAAACAAGACCGAGGCCAAGAGGATCGACGGCTTTGACAGCAGGTCACTCAGAACCATCTTGAACATCCATCAGCTGGCACCTTCATGTTTCCAACTCAGACCTCCGAAAACATACCCTTCAGCCCCCTGCATCCCGAGAGGGGATGTGCAAAGGGGAATTGTACAAATGAAAATAATATGTTTGTTTTCATTTTATTTTGGTAAAATGAGTATTTTGATTTGCTTTCGTTAAATTAAGGGAAAAAAAGACAACTACTGTTTTAACAAAGTTAAAGTAAAAAATGTCTTATTTCCCTAAAAGGGCTATTTCTATTATTAAGCAGGCACAACTTAACAAAATAAAAGAGTTCCTCTGCCTCAACACAATACCTCTCATTATTTGCTGTGTATTGGCAAAGTGAATAATTGTTATTTTCATGCACCCCATTATTGGTTGGTTGTGAGGAGTGTTGATTTGTATAAGCTTGGCTTGACCATACTAAATGGGCATATAGCCCTGCTCCCCATGACCACCGTGCATGGGACCGGACCTTGGTCTTATAAAAAAAAAAAGTGGACCGACAGCATTTCTAGTTGAGGACCACTGATATAGATAAAGCACTTTAGTGGGGAACTACTGATGACTACTGTAATTTAACAAGAGTTAACACACCCACAACTCATCCACACACACAGGCAGATATTTACAACACACAAGTAGACACATACACACGCACGACACAGGGAGACATATACAACAGACAGGTAGACATGCACACACACACTAGCACTAAGATCGGTCCTAAAAAAAACAAGCCTGACCCAAACCGGCCCGAGCGTATTCAAGCACGACCCGGCCCGAGCCTGATCATAAAGGGATAAATTGGTCAATCTGCACTGCATCTTTCTCCAATGGCATGTCCTCTTTTGGGGGAACAAAAGAGTCTGTGATTTTTAGTTCTGTAGTGCAAATACTTACATCTGATGGAATTACAACTTTTATCTGGAACGTAGTCCATGTCGTCATAATCTGTGCAATCTGAATGTTCATGTGACATGTGAATGAAAAAAGGGAAAACTTGTACGCATCCCTACGTTCGCCTGGAGGCATGCCGGTATAGACATTAAGTTTTGAGGGGCATGACGATTGCGTGTCACAAAGCACCAAAGTCTTGAGGCCATACTTGGCAGGCTTCGACAGCACCTACTGCTTGAAGTTGCAGCGTCTGCGTGGATGAGCAGCTCGTCTCATTCCGCGGACGCTGCACATTTTCCGCATGACATCTCTGATCCACTGGTGAAAGGACACTTTGATCCTCTCCTCTTTCATCTATAACTGACAACAAAGTGTATGCAGAAAAGTGGTGAAGATTGCACGACTGTCTGTGTCCTATGTGTTGTGTTATTTTTGTTATTTTGACTTCAAAATGGCGCAGCGAGAGTGGCTGCCTTTCCAGCAGCTCCTATATTTTGTTGTTCTACTTCTTCCTTTCATAACTTTGCTGCTGTGAATTAGGAATTTCTCCATTGCGAGACTAATAAAGGTTTTCTTATCTTAATTGTGAATGCATACTTGGTTTTAAATGCTCCTGAAATTAAGTGCTGCTTGACGAGCCAATACTTTATTGTGACAATGTATGTGACATGACTGAAGGCCTACGGTTGAAATACACGGCCCACCACTGTAAAAAGGTTTATAAATTTAATTTTATTTGAATTTAATTCTATTTATGCTATTGTAACAGTATTTTACATTTATTTCAGATGAAAATATCCTTCCTGAAGATTCAGATGAACTTTTTTTTCCACGCCATCGAGCAGAGATGATTTCATCCCTGATACCACCATCAAAAGTGATACTGACAGTGAGGCTAGCATCAAACTCAACACACCCTCAATGACAAAACATCTTTATTTTGATGATATAGCTGCCATGGGTTCCCCTATCTGCGACTCAACAACATGAGGTGTCAAGTCCTAGAAGAGCGCGAATGTCAAACTGCCGGTCCCATGGGCCAGATCTGGCATGTGAATGTTTTCAGTGGCCCCTGGGATGATATTGATTTATTATTAGAACTGGCCCACGGACCGCAGTAAGCCGGGAGCCTGCAGATCTTTTACATGCAACAATACTACATTTCCCACAATGCAACGGTGACGCGCCAAGCAGTGGCCGCTTCATTTCAATATTAGTGCAGCAGTCGTTAGCATAGCAGTGACGTTAGCTTGCAGATGCCCATCAAAAATGGCAAAACGTAAGGTGGAGACTGAGAACTGGGGGTTTCAAACAAGGTGGGGGTCAGAATACATGTTCATGGACATAGCTGGCAAACCTGTGTGTCTTCTGTGCGGCAGTATTGAAAGAGTGTAATCTGAGACGACATCATGAAACGAAACACACGAACAAAAACAAGAATATGGATATGGAGGGGAAAGGGGATTTCATTAAAAACTGTATACTTAAAGTTTGTGACGCAGTTTGCCCCGAAAAAAGCAACTCTTTCAAACGTGAGCATGAGCAGAAACGCAATTGCCGAGCGAGTAGAGCAGTTGTCCATTTATATAAAGGGCAGCTTGTGAAAAAACTGAAAAGATGTCATCGCATATTCCTCGTCTGTGGATCCAGGCTGATCAAACATCGAAAGTTTGGCAGCACATACCTGTGTGAACAACCACTTTCTTTGATGAAGCTGAACAAAACATCACAAAGAAGTCGACTTACTGCTGAACACCTTCACTCAATTTTGAAGATTTGCTCAGCTCAGAGCCTGACCCCAAATATTGATGAACTTGTCGAAAAGATAAGACACCACCGAGTATCAGCCTCAGCCTCAAAGAAGTGAATGTGACTGTGCAATCACATAATTAGAGTTTTTACTCACTTCAAGTTTAAAAAAGTATAATATTGGCTTTCACTGTATGTTACTTCTCCTTGAAGTGTTGTTTTTGGTTAAAAAAAAATTTGCACTTTGTTGTATTTAAATCCAATTTTGTTTTTAAAATATTTAATTTGAGTAAATGATCAAAAATTGCTTTTATTTGTTTTTCTTGGAAGTAAATTTAACCTACTTTTGCTCAAAGAGAAAATATATAATCAACTATATGTGGTCATTTTTCAAATTTTCAATGAACATTCGATCAGTCCGGCCCTCGGCTCGCTGCAAAATTTTTGATCTGGCCCTGCGTCCATTTGACAATAGGGCTGTTCACACGGCACACATTTGCTCCGGCGCTGCACTGATGTATTTTGTTGCGATATATTTTGGACCGCAGCAAATTGTGTGGAGCGTTCACACGTACAAAGCCGCTGAGCGTGTCTGCATCGGCACAGCGTCGGTGCAGCCCCACCTGCGTTCACACGGCAGTTACTGCAGCGTAGCAAAACGACAGGAATGCGGAAGTAGAACATGCGCATGCCTAAAGTGTACTTCCTTTTCCCCGTCTTCTTCTTTGTGACAAAAATGACTTCCTCTCCGGAGAAACGATGTGGTCGATTATCAGACGCCGCAGGAGAGAAAAGAAAGATTCCTGAAATACAGAAGAGCACGAAAACAACGTATCCTTCGATTTATTCAGCAACAAGTGGACAACTTCGCGGCGTTCGTGGTTATGTGGACGGTCGCCATGGCGTCACCAAACGCCGAGAAAACCACTTGGATAAAGACACGCAGTTCTGTTTGGTGGGATAGAGTTGTCAACGATTCGTTCACTCATTCAGACTGGATATCTAACTTCAGAATGAGCAAGGAAACATTCGGATATGTGTGCGAGAAGCTTCGCCCATCCCTCTCACGTGTAACGACTGCCATGTGAATGCCGATCAGCGTGGAAAAACGGGTCGTGATCACCCTATGGAAACTGGCTACCAACGCGTGCTACAGAACAATAGGACATCTTTTCGGTGTTGCTAAAAACAGTCTGTGTCATCGTTTATCAGACTTGTTCTGCCATTGTTTCTGAAATGAGCCAAGACCTCATTAAATGGCCTGTTGGTGACCTGATGGTTGAAAATGTCCGAAATTTTGAACAGTGCCGGGGCTTACCTCAAGTTCTGGGTGCAATCGATTGTACACACATTCCTATTATTCGACCACACAATTGTCATACTGACTAAGATAAGATAAGATATCCTTTATTCGTCCCACACTGGGGAAATTTACAGCCTCCAGCAGCAAGAATGTATGTAGAAAGAAGAAAGAGAAAAAAACAACAAACATATTTCAATTAAATGCAATATGAACACAAAATGGATAAATCGCAGTACTATTTACAATTTTCCTTCACATCATTTAATTATTATTATTACTATGATTGTTATTTTTTATTCATCAGCCTGACAGCAGTCGGTAGAAACGAGCGTCGGTATCTCTCCTTCTTGCAGCGCGGGTGTACCAGTCTCTGGCTGAAGGAGCTACCAAGTGCTGTCAGGACGGGCTGGAGGTGGTGGGAGGGACTGGCCATCATAGCTTTTAGCTTAGTTAGCATCCTTCTGTTGCCCACCTCCTCCAGAGTTCAAGGGAGCAACCGAGGACAGAACTGGCCTTCCTGACCAGTCGCTCGAGTCTCTTTCTGTCCCGGGCTGAGATGCTGCCTGACCAGCAGACAATGCCATAATGGATGGCCGAGGCCACCACCGAGTTATAGAACGTCAGAAATCCACAACCAACTCCTTAGTTTTCCTAGGGTTTATCTGGTGGAGATTCTGCTGGCACCAGTCCACAAAGTCCTTTGTCAGTCCCCTGTACTCCCGATCGTCCCCGTCTGTAATGAGGCCAACAATCGCAGAGTCATCGGAGAACTTCTGAAGGTGGCAGTTTGGAGTGACGTGTCTGAAGTCCGAGGTGTAGAGGATGAACAGGAATGGAGCCAGAACAGTCCCATGCGGCGCTCCAGTGCTGCAGAGAAGCCGGTCCGACTCACAGCTCTGCAATCTCACGTACTGCGGCCGATTTGTGAGGTAGTCTATGATCCATGCTGTGAGATGGTGGTCCACTCCGGCGTTCTGCAGTTTGCCTCCCAGCAAATTGGGCTGGATGGTGTTGAAGGCACTGGAGAAATCAAAGAACATGATTCTCACAGTGCTTCCAGCCTTCTCCAAGTGTGACAGCACTGAGTGGAGGAGGTAGATAATGGCGTCTTCCACGCCGATGCCAGGCTGATAGGCAAACTGCAGCGGGTCCAGTGACGGGCTCACCAGCGGTCGAAGGTGGGCGAGGATGAGTCTCTCCAGCGTCTTCATCAGGTAAGACGTCAGCGCCACCGGTCTGTAGCTGTTCAGCTCCTTAGGGTGGGGGGTCTTGGGCACTGGGACCAGGCACGAAGTTTTCCACAGCTGTGGAGCTCTGCCCAGCTTCAGGCTCAGGTTGAAGATGTGCTGGACAATGTTACACAGCTGGTCATAGCAGGTCCTGAGGAGCCGGGAACTGATCTTGTCCGGACCTGCTGCCTTCCTCACATTCATCTTCCTCAGTTGGTTCCTTACCTGCTCTGTTGTGACGGACAGGCAGGAACCAGGTGACATACTGGGTTGATGAGAGCTGGTCGAGAGAGGAGGGGGAGGAGAAGAAGTCCTCAGTAAGAGAGGTTGCAGTTTGTGGTTGGGGGAAGGGACAGAAGACTGGTCGAAACGGTTGAAAAAATGGTTCAGTCCATCTGCCCAGTCCTTGTCCTTCTCGATCACTGTCTTTGAGCTGTCATGGCCTGAGATGGTTTTCAGGCCCCTCCAGACACCAGTGACATTGCTGGCCTGTAACTGGTCCTCCAATTTCATCCTGTATATCTTCTTCCCCTCCCTGATCTTTCTTCTCAGCCGAATCTGCACGGCCTTCAGCTCCTCTGTTTCTCGACCAAAAAGCTCTCCTCTTCTCCTTCAGCATGGTCTTTATGTCAGGATTAATCCATGGTTTGCTGTTGGAAAAACACCGCAGAGTTCTGGTGGGTACGGTGTTCTCCTCACAGAAGTTTATATAGTCCGTGATGGTGTCAGTGAGTACATCAATGTCCTCCCCATGAACCTCGCTGAAGAGTTCCCACCTGGTTGTCGCGAAGCAGTCCCGCAGAGCATCTTCAGCTTCCGATGACCATTTCTTGACCATTCTGGTCACAGTTGGCTGCCTGTGCACCAGGGGTTTGTACACAGGCTCGAGAAATACCAAGTTGTGGTCTGCTCTTCCAAGAGGGGGGAGGGAGAGGGCTTTATATGCCTCCTTGGTATTGGCATAAAACAAGTCCAAAATATTATCGTCTCTAGTGGCACAGGTTACATACTGCTTGAAGGTTGAAAGGGAGGACGACAGAGAGACATGGTTGAAGTCCCCAGAGATGATCAGCAGGGCGTTGGGGGACTGTGTTTGCAGCCTGCTCACGACAGTCATCAGGGCATCACACGCTGCATCACTATTATACGGAGACCCCTAAGGGGACATGGGGGGAAAAAAAAACTTTGCGAGATCTTGCAATTAAAGATTGCGAGATCTCGCAAAGTATTGCGAGATCTCGCAATACTTTATTTATTTATTTTTTCTTTGCGAGATCTCGCAAAGAGAGATCTCACAATACTTTATTTATTTATTTTTAATGGTCGTTGACTTGCTTCCGGGTCATCGTACGTGTAAACGCAGACAACAGTTATGGAGCGTGTTCAACCGTTCGTGAGTTTAATAGAATTTTACTTTGAAATTGGCTTGAAATACAAAGACATTAAATCTGTTCTTGATGTTAAGTACGGTTTCCAAATAAGTGAAAGACATTTGAAGCGAGTGCTGAACCAAAGAGGACTATTTCGTCGGAAAACGTTCAATGACTTGGCAGTCCTGGTTGACTTCATTCGCAACCAATTGCAGCATTCCGGACAACTACACGGTTACAGGTGGATGTACAGTAAGTGCAGAGAATATGGACTTCTTGTCAGGAAAGAGGACGTTCGTCTGGTCCTGAAAGAGTTGGATCCGAGAGGAGTGTCGTTAAGGCAAGCAAGACGTCTGAGACGGCGAAACTACTTCTCCAAAGGGCCCAATTTTATATGGCACATGGACTCCTATGACAAACTGAAACCATTTGGAATTTGTATCAATGGGGCTATTGATGGTTTTTCAAGGAAAATAATGTGGCTCAATGCCTACATAACAAGTAGTGACCCGAAGTTGATTGGGGGTTACTACATCGACGTTGTGCACCGTTTTTGGGGGGTTGTCCTCGAATCGTTCGAGCTGATCTTGGGACTGAAAATGGTCACGTCAAAGGCTTTCAGCGTTTCCTCGTGCCAATACCGCCAGGCAGCACTCTTGACAGTTACTTGGATGGAGCCAGCACTGCCAATCAAAGAATTGAATATTGGTGGCGGTTTCTACGCAGCCAGTGCATGGAGTTCTGGTTATCCCTCTTCACAGACCTCAGAGACAATGGCTTCTTTGATGGTGGATTTCTGGACAAAAACATCCTACAATTTTGTTGCATGGGACTTATTCAGGTGAGTTCATACATTCTGATAGACTCATTAATTAAATGTGTATTTTTGTGTGTGAGAGTGAGTTGATGGGAAAGTGGACAGGAACACCCAAGAAGATAATGGTGTGTGGTGAAGGTGAAGGAAAAGTTGGGGAGATGTGGTACACATGAGAGGGGAGGAGTGAGACAAAAAAGCAGCTTCACGCTAAAAGTTCTTGCTCATAAAAGCCGATATGACTGTGCAACTCTTATTTAATCTGGCTGTATATTATTTTCAACAGGATGAGTTGGATGACACGGCCCTAGTTTGGAACAGCCATCTCATCAGGCCCTCAAAGAACATGAATGTCCCCAGTGGTCGGCCCAACGTGATGTATACGTTACCTGAACTTTATGGTACAAGGGACTTCCTCTCCCCGGTTGACAATGAACAAGTTCAACTGTGCAAAAGCCAGTGTGTGTTTCGTTTGACCATGCCTTGTGATCCAGATGTATTTGCATTGTGTGCTTTTTTAATGGCCCAGTCCGATCTAATGCCACCAAAAGATCCATTTCAGGCTGTGAACTTGTATTTACACCTCAGAGAGGCCCTCACCGCTACTCTTTAAGATAAGAAAACCTTTATTAGACTCGCAATGGAGAAATTCCCAATTCACAGCAGCAAATTTATGAAAGGAAGGATATAAAATATACAAAATATAGGAGCTGCTGGAAAGGCAGCCACTCTCACGGCTGCTGGAAAGGCAGCCACTCTCACGGCGCCATTTTGAAGTCAAAATAACACAACACATAGGACAGACAGCCGTGCAATCTTCACCAATTTTCTGCATACACTTTATAAATTACAGCAATCTATGTATTGCTTGGTGTTTGGACCAAACTATATTACGGCTCCTCAACTGGTGTGAGAAGTAACATTTACTGAAGCCTGAATTTGACCATTGTCATTTGTTTTATCACTTCACCTTCAAAGGATAATTGAAACACTTTTGATGACAAATAATATATACCCATCATAATTAAAAGCATTGTTTATCTGCTGTTTTTCTACCTGTACAGTATAAGGACAACATATTTGATATACAATATAAAATGTTTGTCTGTCAAAGCATTATTGGTGTAAATAAACATTCTTTCTTGGTTCCTGACTTTATTCACAAATACTTAACCAACGTGGATGCTAGGGAGTATTCCTACATAATTGTACATCATCCCAATTGAATTTTCACCTGCATGTAAATGATGACTGCGTAATTGTCACTCCTCACTTTCGTCAGCAGGTGGTTTCTTGTGTTTAAAAAAAACTGTTAAGAATGATTTGGAACAAATTTTATTCACATTGACATATTCTTACAAACATTAATCTCAACATTTTAAATGGAATGTACAACTTCAGACCTTTGGGTAAAACTGAAAACTCCCATCTTGCCTGAAACCATCATGTGAATAAGTGGTGCAGAAAATGGAAGGAATGGAGAATTAACACAGAATCGATTGCATTGTAATAATGCACAATACACAAATGGAAAACAATTGCAGACTGCCCTTCACGTGGTTAACTATGCCAGATGTTTTACATCTCAAAAGTGCAAATGAACAACAGAGCCAATAAAATGCTTCAAGTCACACTATATATCTATATCTATATATAGATATGTCTATATATATATATATATAGATATGTCTATATATATAATATATATAGAGAGAGAGAAATATCTATATATGTATATATGTATACACACACACATTTATAGATTATATATATCTATATATAGATATATCCATATATATAGATAGATCTATCTATCTATATATATATAGATATATCTATATAAAATGTGTGTGTGTGTATACATACACACTCGCATGCACATAAATATATAGGCCTGATCAGGAGAGTTGTCAGGTTTAGAGGATGTCCATTTCTAAGTGGTTACTGGACAAAATATTGTCAAACTCTGTGCGGAATTCAGGGTAAGAGCTGTATGTACATGGTACTTCAAGTGTGGCTCCACAGGTATGGGCAACAAGCCTTCTGTTGAGTCCACTTTCACCATTGAAGCATACCAGAATTTTGTCAACGCAGATGACAGAGGAACCAGTCCAGAAACGCAGGATTTTTTCAGCTTTGGTTTGATCAGCATTTTTCACATAACGTTGAAGATAGTTAAAGGTTGCTTGCTCCCCCTGAGACAACACCGTCTTGGTTGTTTCAAGCAGTTGCAACACTCTTTTGCCTGTGGCCTTCTTTGAATCATACAAGGACAACACACTTTCCTTGTCCGGTAATTTGTAATGCACAAGATGCAATATTGTGGCGAAACAATCAAGAATATATTTGGGCTCTTGTAGAAGGGCTTTATGAGCCATTGTTTCAATGGAAGGCTGTAAGATATTCTTTGCGGGAGGCAGTGGGAACCCATCCTTGTAAATATGTCAAGCAAGTCCTCTTCATCACTTTCCTCCATTGTGCCCTGGAGGCCCTTCTCAACTGCTGACCTCTCAATGGGAGGAAGGTAGTTAAGGAATGATGAAATTAGGATGTCTCGATCAACTGAATCAATGCCATGGATGCAAGCTAACACGAAAGCCTTTGATAGCCTCACTGGCATGACACCATGGTCTAATAATCCTTTCACCCAGATCCGCCCAACCGCTTGCCATTCAGCCTCACAGAAATCTGGCCTGAGCCTTGGAACCCGCTCTGTTTCCCCTTCACACTGTTCAAGAAATTGTTCCCAGAATGCACTGTAAGCCTCCCTTGACACACCAGCATCGTCAATAGCGTTTTCATTTACAAACATAATCTTTAAATTGAATTCCATTATGCTGCAGTCCATAAACACAGACAAAAGATCATCAACAACCTTGATCCTACAAATGGCTGCACGCCATGGTGTCCTTGGATCTCCTAGATTGTTCGGTGAGGTTGAAGGGGATAGCGGACTGCTTGAAATTGAGAAACAAGTCTTGCGGTAAACGATGTGTTCCACTGTCCTGTAAGAATAAAACATTTAAAAAAACATGAAAAAGGTAGCAGAGGTGAAATATGAACTCAACCCAACTGTTTTTCTCGAGCACTTTCAAACAGCAATCGCTGCTGCATACAAAGTGCTGTACATGGAGCAACTAACATATACAACAGTAAAGCAATACATCAGTAACAAAGATGGTAGATAGCGCCAAACAGTAAAACTAAGATCAAATCTGAGTCAAGCTGAGTCAAATGCCAAAGAATACAAGTAAGTTTTGAGGTGGGCTTTAAAGATGGGCACCAAGGGGGAGGTCAGTGGGAGGTCATTCCAGAGAGAGGGACCAGCAACGGAAAAGGCTCGATTCCCTCTGAGCCTCCGTTTTGTTCTAGGTACTTCTAATAATGTCTGGTCCGCAGACCTCCGGCGCCGGGCAGGTGTGTAGGGGCGGATGAGCTAAGAGAGGTGATTGAAATGTTGCCGGGTCCTATAAATGCCTGGCAAGGACCAACAAACTACGGTAAGCACTCAAGGGAAAATTGCAGTTCAAGACTAACATTAAAGTGAGCTGTGTCAAATGATTTCATGGAAGGTATTTTTGAAATTATATACAGTATTTTGGTTTATGGTCCGCCCAGTGGTCCAGTGGTTAGCGCTTCAACCTCAGTGCAGAGGTCGTGGGTTCGATCCCGGCTGCCTGTGTGGGTTTTCTCGGGTACTGCGGTTTCCTCCCACATTCCAAAAACATACTTGGCAGGTTGATGGTACACTCTAAATTGTCCCCAGGTGTGAGTGTGAGCGCTGATGGTTGTTCGCAGAATAGCCTTCTGTTGGTCAATGGGAAACAGACAATACAGTATGCCAATTGGTTGCGTGTCGCCACGGATCACTACTATCCACTTGTTTCAGTGGGAAATGGGTATTATTATATTACTTAACAGTTGTGTAAAATCATTAAGTAGTTTAAAAAGCATTCAGGATTACTTGCAGTAGAGCTTACCTATGCAGTCTGTGCTCCCTCCTCTTGTAGGGACTGTACAACTTGTGAAGCCAGTTCATTGTCAGAAGGTAACAGGAGTTGTGAAGCCTGTTCAGTCCCTCCATACATCTCAGTACTCTGAAGAATGAATTTAACAATGTGTTAAATGACAAATGTATGATTTTATGACCCATAAAATGTTTTAGCCTGTTTGAAGACTGTTATTTACAGTACACTGCAAGTCTTTCCAAATGGACATTTTACATCTCTTTATCATCCTGTCTCCCTCCTCCCCACAAAACAAACAAAAAATCATTTGGAAGTTATAGTAATTCCATACTGATTTTAAGAAATGTCAAAACAGAAACAATATATTTCAGAAACAGAGAAGTACAACTATGTACTGTCATTAATTAGCTGAGTATTTCACACTCAAATACCTTGTATGTATTTTAACACCCGCGTTAGTATTTCTACCTTACCCCAATGGTTACTGCCGCCTCATCCTGATCTATTATAACAAGGCTGTCATCTGGATCCCATACAACTGTATCTGCTTCTTCAAATGTGTCATAACAGATGCACTCCATCTCTGTTTGTGAGGAGGCATTGGGAACTGCTCTGTTTAGGTCAATAATTTCAAAGCAAGCGTCAGAGAAATCTTTGGAATTTGGCAGATTAATCCAAACGGCATCCTGTTCATTTGTGTTGATGTCCTGCCCCTCGCCAATGTCTGTTTCATTATTTGTTGTTGGCGTTGAATGAGACGGTTGGGGTTTTCCTGCCCCTTCTGCTGTTCCAGTCTCCGTAATTCCTTTTTGTTTTTTGAATCTTGCTTGCAAATGCAGACTCTGAAACAAATACAACAAAGACATGTTGTGCAAACTATACAGATTAGGATTAAACTTCAGAACCAGTTTAAGATTGTCGTTAATTTTCCCTCAGATGCATTTTTAAGCAAACACTTCACGACTGTCCGTGTTTTATGTTATGTGTTGTGTTTATTATTTTACTTTATGTTAACTGTTTTGTTGAGCGCTTTGTTACAGCTGCTACTGTTGTGAAAGCGCTATATAAATCAGGATGTATTGTATTGTATTGTGAACATGTTCATTGCTGGGACACAATGTTTTTAAATTTTTGAAATAGCAAAATGACTTCACTTCTGTTTTACTTCAATCCAACATGACAAAAATTGCACCAAATGGCACAAACCTGTTCTCCGATGTCACTGTCAGACGAGTGTCCATCATTTGCATCAAGATGAGATCCATCTTCAAGACTCTGTGAACTTTCTCCCACCACGTTGGGAACAGCTTCACTGCATTCATCCGGTTGACATGTTGGAGGATTTTGTTTTGTGGAAATGTAAAATCTAAGAAGCTTCAATTTGGTCTTGGTAGAGTCTGCCAACCGTTTCATCGAGAGCAATCGGATTTCTTTTAAAATCGCAGACCTCAAAAGTAAAGTCACCAACTGGTCCTTTTTTTGAGCTTCCATCTGGGAAAAATAGCTCTTTTCCCAACTCCAAAATCTGAGCCACAGTAGCTGTTTTTTTCATGTTGGCATGCCTTGTTCCTCCACCATTGCTTATCCTCACTTGATAGAATTCATTTCTATCAAAATGGAGCCACCCAATTTCAATCTTCCTGTTAGGCTTTTCAGCAGAAACATTTTTAAATCTTGCCATTCTCTCATCAAGGTTTTGGAGCACACTTGGAGATCCACCCAGTACACCTTTTTTCCTCGATCTTATTTTGTCTCTCAATCTTTGGAGGAGCATTTCATTATCAGTTAATTAACAGTAGAGAAAGTGAGGGTGTAGGAGCCAGTGTCCATTTTGCTATTGCTACGCTTATTATGTTAGTGTATGGGTGTATGCCCACCTTGTCGCTTTTTATGCGCGTAATGTCCACCTGAGCGACATTTCTTGATCGCAAGAAGTTTTCCAAGTCCTCCTCCATTCTCTCCTCTGAGGTCGTGTGTAGTCGCTCAAATTAGCCGCGCACGACAGTCAACATTCGCCAAGCTGACCCGGAAGTCGATCAACGCGCAGGAAAAGAACACACTCCATAACTGTTGTCTGCGTTTACACGTACGATGACCCGGAAGCACGTACGATGACCCGGAAGCAAGTCAACGACCATTAAAAATAAATAAAGTATTGCGAGATCTCGCAATCCTTCTTTGCGAGATTTCGCAAAGTTTTTTTTTTCCTCCCATGTCCCCTTAGGGGCTCCGTACTATTAGCCGACGGGGGGATGTACACTGTCACAGCTATGACGTGTGAGAATTACCTCGGGAGATAATGGGGCCTGAGGCTAATGGCTAGCAGCTCAATGTCCCGGCTGCAGAGTTTGTCTTTGATCGTGATATGCCCCGGATTGCACCATTTGTCGTTCACAAAAACAGCCAGTCCCCCACCTTTTCTCTTTCCACTCCCTTCATTCCTGTCCGCACGTATGAGTTGGAAGCCTTCCAACTCGACATGTGTGTCCGGAGTGATCGCTGTTAGCCACGACTCTGTGAGTAGCATTAGGCTAGCCTCGCGGTACTCCCTTTGATGTCGCGTTAGCGCCGCCAGCTCATCCATCTTGTTAGGGAGCGATCTTACATTCCCCATGATGACGGACAGGAGGACATGTCTGTACTTTCTCCGCCTTGTGCGGCGGTCCTTCCCGGCTCGACACCCTCGTGTCCTCCTCTTCAACTCTCGTGGGATATCCGGTTTGTCACCGGCCAGTAGCCCGCTGTTAGCCTGCCATGCTAACAGCTGGTCCTTACTGTACACAATGGAGTTGCGTGTGCTATCTGGATCTCCGTTCACAGGATACGTAAAAAGATTAAAGCAAATAAAGGAGATGAGCATAAATGAAGCTGCCCCTCTCCCCCCATGGGTTTGGGGTACAAAACCACGCAAAACAAAATCGGAAGAAGTAATAAATAAAGTGAAAGGACGAAAAGAAACTCAAACAGGGATATGAGCTGCTGGAGAGGCAGCCACTCAGGGGGCGCCATCATTTAAAAAAAAAAAAACTACAACATAAAAGGATATTATTCAATTATGCAAGCAGTTGTCGATTTATACAACTTTTTATTGGCTGGCCAGGTAGTGTACATGACGCACGAGTATTTGCAAACTCTCCCTTATATCAAAACAGAACATCTGGCTCATTGTTTTGGGGAGATAAATGGGATATTGGTGGAGTGCCAGTACCATTGGTGCTGTTGGGTGATGCAGCATATCCCTTATTTACGTGGCTCATGAAGCCTTTTTCAGACAATGGTAGACTGACACAACCTCAAAAAGAATTCAACTATAAACATAGCAAGGCAAGAATGGTTGTGGAAAATGCATTTGGCAGGTTGAAAGGTCGATGGATTGAACTGAGCTTCGTAGGCGTGTCTCTTTGTCGAATTTATTTTCAGGGGTTCTTAGAAACCAAAACCGGAGTTGTTTTGCAACAATGCACATTGCCACACTCTATACAAGTGTTGGTACTGGCTTGAGGCGTCCCTTTAGCGTCCACTTACACGCCCACCCTTCACCATTGGCGGACTAGCTTTCCTGTTTTCTCTCTCTCTCTCTCTCTCTCTCTCTCTCTCTCTCTCTCTCTCTCTCTCTCTCTCTCTCTCTCTCTCTCTCTCTCTCTCTCTCTCTCTCTCTCTCTCTCCACGCCCACCCTTCCCTGATTGGCCGACTTCTTTCCCGCATGCCTGGCCACAGTCACTTCCACCCTTTCTCTATATAAACAGCGTGTCGGCTGTCAGTCAGATTTTGGAACTCAGCGCATATAAAGGACGCTCCGCACCATAAGGCGTCCTGTCCATTTTGGAGAAAATTTAAGACTTTTAATGGCGCCTTGTAGTCGTGAAAATACGGTACTCTAGACTCTAGTTGATTATGTGGAAGAAGTAATCCGTTGCCATCAATTTTCAGATGTAGCTATATGGAGGTTTTTATTACGCCAATAACCCTAAATTTGTAGCACTCACTCACTGTAGCATTCACTCCTCTTTCTTGCATTTGCCTCAGCGGTTCTCCATTCCTATCACTCCACACATACCTCTAACACCTATT
The DNA here is from genome assembly GCF_025434085.1 of Hippocampus zosterae. Lineage (NCBI taxonomy): Eukaryota > Metazoa > Chordata > Actinopteri > Syngnathiformes > Syngnathidae > Hippocampus > Hippocampus zosterae. The sequence goes on from NC_067451.1 coordinate 34,934,730, forward strand.
GTTGGAGGTTATCAAACGGGGGGAAGCGTGTGGTTGTGGACACGACGGGATCCATTCACCGTTCTCCACTTCCCCAGGTCCTCCGCGTGTTCGTTTGATTCGGGCTGAGTTGATGTGCGAAAATCAGAGGCTGGAAATGGAGAAGTTTTTGCAAGATGTTTTACTGAACGTTCAGGGCACAAGTGTGAAACAACACGAATCGATTCGGGCTCCTGGGAGTCTCAGATTTCATCAGGAAGCCCCGAGCAACTACAGTCACACGTATACATATGTCACGTCGCGTGTCCGCCAGCAGGTGGCGGGTTTTCTCCTCCGCCATCGGCACACCTGCCCGTAATTTCGGGCTGATTACCCCCCTTTATTTAGAGACTCCGGCAGTCATCTCACTGCCGGAGAATTCCACGCCGTGCCATATTGCTCTCGCGCTCGATTTCGCTATTTGTCGTTCGACCTGTTGCCTTTTTGCCTTACGGCCGATTACTCTTGCTATTCGCGTTTCGCTTCTAGATTTTGTATTAATTGTATTTCCGCCAATTCAGGCCCCCCTCGCGTCGTCTTGTTTTCCGCGAGCGTTTTCAGTTGTAGTTTCCTTCTTTGTTATTCCTGGTCCTTATTTGACCAGCGTTTTGTGTTACCGTTTTTTACCTGTCGGGCTCTTTCTGTTTTTGTCATTAAAGACACTCTTTTCTTTGACAAGATTCTTTCGTTGTCTGTTTTTCCGGGGATCCAACCCTTTATCTCATTGTTCTGCACGGAGCGATAGTTATCGCTTCGGACAGAACGTGACAACATAGGCATTGTGTGTTAATTATATTAATTAGGGGCAGGCAGTCCTTCACCTTATGTAAGAATCAGAAACAAAGAAGGTCAAGCAAAGATCGATCGAGATTCGATCTTGGCATTTTGACAAAGTACAGACCATATCTGCTGTGCACAAATCTCGAGATAAAAGTTCCTCCTCAAGGGAACTTGACAGCCTTCAGGAACTTTCCTGAGGTGGGAGACGCATAAGAAGACACTTGGGGGCTGTTAATCACTCGAGGGGAAGTAGGACCCCAACTTTACACTACATTCTTTGTTTTAAGTAGCGGATGTTCAGGACAGAGACCTAATAGTCAAAGTCGACCTGTCTATGATACAAAGTTTTAAGCTAAACATATAACATATATAAATGATAACTTCACTATCCATCCACTTCTGTAGTTTTCCCACATCCTTCTTAAACCACGTTCTTATCTGACAGTCATACAGCAAGCTGCTCTCTACACACGCCTCTACTACTCTCCCTTGCCACCTCTTTGAAAGTCGTGCCCCTTTCAGCCACCCTTTCACACTCCCCCAAAGCTTTCCTGGCCTTTTGATCCATTTTTTCATGTCTGCCTGAGTACCAATTCAGCTTCCTAACACTCTGATCCCCCCCCCCCCCTCTTGTGTTCCAAACTCCAGCACCTTCTCCTCATTGTTCCTCTCTTCCCACTGAGTCATCACACTTTTCACTCTCCTTACACTCTCATGTATCTCTCCTTTCGTTCCCAATATAGTAAACAGATTAACGGTTGCCATGTTTCTGCTGCCATCTGCTGTGTATGCAACGCAACAGTATTTGAAAAGATTGCAAACGTTTGCAATGTCACTGTATAACAGTGATTCCCAACTTTATTGAGTCTCTCGTCGAAACACAAGGCAATTGGCTAGCTGTTGCTGCTCCCTAGCGGTATGGGAGGGTACTACACGATTACTTTCTGGGCGAAAGACCGCACAGGCATACAAATTGGATATTTTCCCGCGGCACACCTGACAATGTCTCGCGGCACACGGGTTGAAAAACACTGAATTAGAGGAATTTAATATACAAGTCAGTGATGGTGAAAGTGCTCAGGGTCTTGACGATGACGATATGGAAGAGGCAGAGGCGTTGGTGTCTGATGAGGATATGTTTGGTCTTGGAGTCCAATGTCAAAATGGTGGGCAGTTTCCTTTGGTATTTCTCTCATGGCTTCTGAACATCAAAATGTACCACCCTTGTCTGCTCAAAGATGGATGAACATTGTTGAACACAAAAAAGAGCTACAACATTAACAGCGCAGCGGGTGGTGTCTTCCATTATCATGGAATTTTGAATTCATTTCAGAAAATATTGTGTGGCATGGCGTCTTCCTGGTTTACCCCCCGGGAAGAGCTCTAGAATCCGTATGGCCAAACCTTGCTTTGTTATAAGGATATACAAAGGAAGCAATGTTGATGGGACTGTTTTATCCGCAGCGCCATGTTCGGGCGACCATTTCACTCAGTAGTTGGTTCAAATCGCAAGTTGCTCTCAGCCAATCGCCGACGACAACAAACGGGACAACACACGTGCCCCTCCCGTTGGTCGACAGCCTCTTCTTGTCCTCAAAAAAACCTGCGCACTATGTGGGTATTCGGCCGTCTCATTCCCCCCCCCCCCCCCCCCCCCCCCCCCACCCCCCAGCGACGCTCAGGTTCGACGGTGGGTATCGTCCGAGGCGCGCCCTTCGGGTCGCCGCGCGCGGCGGGTCGATGGCCGCCGCTGGCCGGCTCCGACCGCGCCATCTTGCCACGCACTGTCAGACGAGGGCTTGGAACGCCGAAGCGCGCATGCAAATTAGCCATGTGCGCGAAAGCCGCGCAAGGGATTCGAAATGTACGCACCTTGTGTTGTCGTCTGAAATGAAAAATAAAATAATTTGCCCGCGCGCGCCCCCTCTCTCTTAAAACTAACAGTGAAATGAGCCAATCCATCTTGAATGAAAATCAACAAATGACACAAAGGCACTCGCTGCTGCTGGTTCATCACACATCTATCTATCTATCGACTCAACTAACTTCACACACCACATCTATAAGAACTACTTGAAGATTGAAAATTGAACACCGGTGCACGCGGAAACGCACACAAGAGAGACGTTTTGACACAGAGATTAGGCCTTGCGTGCAGGTTCTTCATCCTCGCGCGCAGGTTCTTCCTCCCTAGAGGAAGAAGGCGCAGGTGCTGCTTGCGTAGCGGCATCAAGCGTTTCCCTCGCCCGCTGCTCTGCCAGCCACAGGGCCATTGGTTTTCCCTCATGGGGTGTGCAGAAGGTTCAGAGAGTCTTCTTGGGCACTTTGCTCATGAAGGAAGTGTGACTGTACACCGCCTGTTGCGGGTGGCCACACTTTCCGCACGTTCTGGCTTTCCGCTCTGTCGACTGCTCCCGCCCCTCGGTCTGGTGTTTGCGTTGCCGCCACGCAGTGGTACGGTGAGTTTTTAGCGGCAGCGCAGACAACTGCTTTTGCAGCCATGTCGAAATGCTCACCACGCCGTCCTCCCCGCAATCCTCGTTTAATTGGCAGAAATATCTGTCTTTGTAAAAAGCAAGCATCGTTCGTTGGCATCGAGTAGCTGCTCGTCCTGCAGGGCTCTGCTTTTCCTCCTGCGAACGGTACACCTGGCGGGCGTATCACCGCTGCCGTCGGGCTCGCCGCTGGCACGGTACCTCCTCCTCCCCCTCCTCCTGCTCGTGACCAGACCACCGCACGTATCGCATCTTCCTCGGCACTCCACGCAAACGATGGGGGTGCTCGCGGTTGCGGCAGATGATGAACTGCATCTTCCTCGGCGCTCCAGGCAAACGTCGGGGGCGCTCGCGGTTGCGACCCATGAGTCGTTTACCTGGACGAGACCTTTTGTAATTTGCCTCATTGTCTCTCCCAACGATGTAGGAGTTCAGGGTGTGGAAGAAGGAGCCCGCCATAACAGCTTTCCCTGCGCGCATACGACAAACATACCTACACACAGAAACCACCAACAAAAATACACGAGCAATGTCCAGTTTTCACCTTCCCATACATAACAAACACTATTTACGCTCGATGACGCTCATCAGTTGACTCGTAGAGAGAACGGTAGGTTTCGTTGGGGAACTGTCCCATTGTCAGCAGTTGCTCATCCAGCTCCCTGACCAACGGTGCTCCCATGACCATCAGCCGATGCCGCACGACAGCGGCCATCTCCGGGAAGACGTGTGTGTACGATGCCAGGGAATCTTTATTGGCCGCCAGGGGTGACTGCGACGTGTCGCCGTTTTCGCGCTCCTTCTGGTGGGAAGACACGACCATGGCACAGTAGCCCACATCGTTCTCAAGGAGCCATTTGAATGTTTGGCCCCGGTACTGGCCAAACTGGAGCGTCGTCTCGCTGAGCACCAGTTGCCAGCACTCGGGGTCTCCGCCGCCTTGAACAACGCGGGCCACGGCCTCCTCCTTCACCACGCTCTCTTGCAGGCGGTAGCTGCGGGTTTCGCTCAAAACAATAAATAAGGTGTATTAGCCTACTTTGACGCTTTTGAAATGAAAGCGTGGACGTACCTACCTGTATGCTTGGGGCAGCTTTGTTGCCTGAGCCGTGCACTGCAGCCGTAAATGCTTCATACCAGGCGGCATGAACACAAAGTCGGGCTTGAAATCCATTGCCTACCACACACACACCAGTTAGTCCCCCCCCCCCCCCTCAATTATACATATCAGGTAAAAGATGTTTGTAAAATGTGTTCGACTGGGGTAATTGCGACCTATGTGGCTTTTCTTTTTTTTTAAGCCATGACATTCTCACACACACCAGTATGCCCCCCCCCCCCCTCAATTATATATGCCCCCCACACTCAATTATACATATCACAGCAAAAAAATGCCTGAAAAATGTGTTCGGCTCGGGTATTTGCGATATATGTGGCCTTTCTTTTTTTGAAATCCATCGCATTCATTCGCGCATGAAAAAAACACCTCCTCCTTTTTATTTACTTTCAAACAGGTACATCGGTAATGTGTTCGGCTGGGGTAATTGTCTCGTCTTCTCCTTGAAAGTATTCCAGCGATATATATTAGGAGTGTTGAAGTTACATGCCCGCCATTACAACTTTTGGAGGGGGGGAGAGCAGAAAATGTGAAAATACAGTAACTGAACATACGTTCCCCTATTTTTTTACTATATATTCACGCCCGAAACAGACATACCCGAACGAAGCTGAAAGAGTATTCAAGCAAACTTACCAGAAAGTGTTTTGGTGAGTTCGACGACAATGTGAGTTTAATTTTACGCCTGGAAATCTCGAACAAATGTGAGAAGAATGAATCGCGGAGCGAGCGAAAGTGGTGAGGACATGAGCCACTGGGAGAAGCTAATTTCACTCTATATTAGGATTAACATTTCGTTGTCGTCTGCGATTGGCCCGAGAGCACGAAGAGGCTGTTCTGGTACGTGTGTGTTGTCCCGTTTGCCGTTGTCGTCGGCGATTGGCTGAGGGCCTGGGTTAGCAACTTGCGATTTGAACCAACCACTGAGAGAAATAGTCGCCCGAACATGTCGCTGCGGTAGACTGTCGGCAACATATACAGTATGTACATGTGTATGAGTACAAAAAATAATAAGGCCAAATTTAATGATATACTGTACAGTACGTGCATGTAGAAGTACAGTACAGAACAGTAATTAACTTTCTTTAATTCTATAAAGTAAACATTATGCAAATTATGACATTTCTCGTCTTTGAATCAAAGGCAAAGGCATTCGGAAAAACACGAGAGCTGAAACGTAAGGGGGTTCTAAAATGGCCGAAATTTCATGACGTCACCGGCTGATATTTCCCAGGCATTGCAGCAAAAATAAAACGTTTTGATACCTTAACCTCCACAATTTACATATTTTGCACCGAAGTGACCCATTATAATTCATATTTTTGAATGCATCGTAAACCCAATGTTTAAACATGCATTTCACGTGATTTTTACGTGAATTGCTTTGTTTTCGCTTGTACAGACGTATGTATGCCACATTGTTGTGTTGAGGTCATTCAAATTTTGCAACTTTAGGTTGGTGCCGGAGGATCGCAAATGAGTTTGCCATTTTACAGGAGGCTTCAAACCGATGCATTGTGACATGAACAATTCCGGTCGGGATTGTTAGTAGGGCTTGGTTTGGGACCTCCAGACACATTTTTTTTTCCTTTTGCAAAAAATAAAGTTATGTTGGGTCCCCTACGGCTGGGTGCGCTTGCGCCGCCGTCAACGGCATCGTGGGGCATTGTTGCATGAACGATTCCGGTCGTGATTGTTTGTAGGGCTTGGTTGGGAGGTCCAGAAACAACTTTGTTTTTCTTTTGCAAAAAATAAAGTTATGTTCGGTACCGGGCGGCTGGGTGCACTGCCACCGATGCCCTAGCGGAGTCAGGCCGCAGGACGGGCGCTGTGGGTCGGGGCAGGGGAGTAGGAAACCGGCCAATGACCGGTGCCGTAGCCCGTCGTCAAGCCACGCCCCACTCCTCTCTCAGCCGCTGACGGCCTCGTGGGCTCGGGCCGCGGGGCGTGCTCTGTGGGCGAGTGAGTAGGAAACCGGCCAATGACCGGCACCATACCCCGTCACGCCACGCCTCTCCCAGCCGACGATGGCCTCGCGAGGTTGGGCCACGGGACGGGCGCTGTGGGTCGGGGCGGAGGAGTAGGAAACCGGCCAATGATTCTTTTTTTGAATTCCACTGATTGGTCCATTTCGGTTTGGTTGTGATTTGAAAGTACCGCAGCGGCACCACGCCAATAAAATGGCGCCGATAGCTGATTTGTGGAGTGGCTGGAATTACCGGCTCCAAAAAATGTACAATGTAGGTCGCAGCGTCTGTGTGGATGAGCAGCTCGTCTCATTCCGCGGATGCTGCAACTTCAAGCAGTACATGCCGTCGAAACCTGCCAAGTATGGCCTCAAGATCTGGGTGCTTTGTGACGCGCAATCGTCATGCGCCTCAAAACATTGAGGTCTATACCGGCAAGCCTCCAGGCGGCACACGTGAGACGAACGTGGGGATGCGTGTGGTGCTGGGGCTCACCAACTCGCTGGAAGGCCACACGGTGACAACCGGCAATTATTTCACCTCCATTCCATTAGCAATGGAACTTAAAAAAAAAACACCTTTTGGGTACAATTCGGAAAAACAAGCCGAAGCTCCCCACAACAGCCGTCCAAATCACAGGAAGGCAACCCCTCTCTTTGCCTTCACCAGGGACCTGACCCTGGTTTCTTATGTCCCCAAAAAAGGGAAGAATGTGCTGGTGCTCAGCACCCTCCACAAGGAGCCAACAGTGGAGGACGGGGGCAAAAAAAAGCTACAAATAGTCTTGGACTATAACAAATCCAAGGGAGCAGCGGGCCACTTGGACCAAGTAAGCACAAGTTTGTCATTGTCACGAAGTGTTTATCAAAGCTGTCTTGTCAATTATGTCATCTGATGTTTTGTGTGTGTGTCTGTTTGCAAAAACCATTGTCAACGGCTGTTCCTCGAGGAGCTTGGCAACGCGCTCATCATGCCGGAGGTTCAGCGTCGGAGGCCGCAGACTTCTGCAGGAGGGATGCAGGGTGTAGCGGAGCAACATCAGGCCACAACGCCTTCACCCAAGCGAAGGCAATGTGGCCTCTGCAAGGACAAACGCTTTGCATCGAATACGTGTGACAAATGTGGAATCCCCATGTGCCGGAAACACAAAGAATGTTTGTCAGAACTGTCAGTCAGAACTGAAAAAAAAAAAAGTTCTGAAAGGTGTTGTTGTTGTTTTTCTTGTTCAGTATTTGGTGGTGGGTTATTTTATATAAATTCTGTTATATATTCTACATGGTTGTTGTGACTTTACTTTTCAAACTACAGTAAATATTCCCGTCCCCGGAAGTCTATGCAAAGGAATATCCTTCACCCGGAATAAAAAGCTATAGCTATGCATTAACATTTTGACTACGATATTACATGTTACCGAAAGTTGCGTAAGCGAAAATTCCACGTAACCCGGATGGAGGTGTAATGCCGCAGGAGCTTAAATACACGCAACGCCCACCCGATGCGACGGAAAAGACTACGCTGAAACAAGTTTTCACTTCGAGTTTTTCGATCATCAGATTCTAAACCACGACGTGCAAGTGAGTTTTTATTGCTGTGCGTTTTACTGTAATTGTGAATGATTTTAACTTTATTCACTTACATCCTGTAGAACGCGGCACTAGCTTAAAAGCAGCACCCACTCGATGAGACCGAAGAAACGTGTTCGCTTCGCCGTTTTCATTCATCAGACTCGAAACGAAGAGGTGTAAGCGACTTTTTATTGGCGTGCGTTTTACTGTAACTGCTTAAGATTTTAACTTTATTCACTTACGTCGTGTAGATCATCGCATCGAAACGTAGAAGAACTGTAACAACTGGAGTGGAGTGAATGAAACGCATCCGTTTGAGCGAGGCTGAACACAAAGTTAAAAAGATCCAGCAGACACTTGGAGTCGGAAACACGCAAATCTACGAAACTTTAAACAAGGCATCGATTCAACTCCTGATGACAAGCCACCATCCAGCAAGGAAGCAATGCAAATGGAAAAAAAATCCTTCAGTATGTACAAGAATTACCAGACATCAGTGATCAATGGGACAGTTACTTGCAACTAACAAGAAAACTGTATGACACGCAGGCAAACATTGTCATAAACCAAAGAATGCATCCAACAAAACAATACAAAATACATATTTTTTTCCCAAGACAGAAACAAATAAACATTCAAATACTGTACGTATTTTACTGTTGTGATTTTTTTGGGGATACACCTGTATTGCAGTTTTTGTTATATAAACAGTTTTTGGACAGTATATTTTTGTATTTTATTGAATGTGTTGCTACACGTGCATTTTGTCAACATATTTGCAGGTTCATAAAGAACATGTACCATGCTCATTTCCCAAATGAGGAATTTCTGTTATCAGGACAAATTGGACAGCGCAAACACGAGTCTGTACTAGAGAATATTTACTCAATATGTGTATGGATAGCTCTGATGCCACTGAACATTTTGAGTGGTTGAAAGTAAAAAAAAGAAGAAGCATAAGTTACTTGGTTATCACACCAAAACATTTACAATTTTTGTAGAAATTGTATGTTGTGTTACTTTTTCATGAAAACGGCCATTGCTGCAAATTTTCATCCAGAATTTTTTTTTTGGGATAATTCTATGACATTTTCAAAGCTCTACTTGTGTGATATGACATCTTCCACTTCAGGTTTTATTTTTATAGATTTCTTTGAAGTGTCACAGCACAGTACCGCCTTTATTGTCCATAAAGGGCAAAAAAATCCCAAAGAACTAATAAAAACTATATATGTATGGATAGCACAGATGCCTCTTAACATTTTGAGTGTTTGAAAATACAAAACACATGCTGGAATAACGCAACATACATCATTTACAAAAATTGTAAAATGCGTAACTTTTTTTTTTCGATACAAGGGGAACGAGAGGCGCTTGAAAGGCTCTAAAGCTCACGATGTTACTGCCCTCATCTGTAACCCACACTATTCTGGATAACAATGAAAGTTCCAAATTTATTCACCAGAAGCCGGACCAGTTCTTTTCTGATATTCTTCCCCGTTTTACCGTCTTCTGCTGGAAACACAACAGCAGTGAGGGTTTTTCCAACCAAGTTGAATTGTGTTTCAGTAAAGTGACAAGTTATTGCAATACGTATAACTCATCTTTCTGTAATCATCTGTCCACATATTGGCACTCATGGCGACGTCACAGCCACTTGTCAGAGCTTTCTTTACCCACTCAATTAACAAGCTCCTTTTTGCCTCAGCCTTCTCGGTGCACGCCTTTGACACTGTGGTGTAGTGAATGAGGCAGGACCGAGTCGACAGCTATGCGGACAAAAGTTGACCCAACATTAATCAGTTCTTGGGCCAGACTTCTAAAACCTTTTCCACTCACTACTGAAAACGGTCTAATGTCCTGACAGCAAAAGTCCACGCACTTGTTTGTGATGGCCTGCTTAGCGCTAAGAGGGGCACTTTTTGAAACAAATGATAACATAGATGTTTGGCAGCAATGATCAGTTTTGTCAGTACAGATGTTTAAATGCCTGCTCAGCATCGAAGTCCCGGTCTCGTACGAAAGCAAAGCGCCATATTGACTACATTCAGCTCAGCCAACGCTAGTTCCGGTAGCATTTTCGACAATCAATTTGAAGCTTTTCCACGCCTCACTCTTCCCGGTGCGCGTTTGTCTTTTGAGTTCTCCTGTCTTTAGTTTATCCCTAACTTCTTGCCCCTCCATGTTTGGGATACCACGTCAAAAAGATGCGGACTTGCGGAGGGTAAGTTATTATTACAAGTGCTGCGTTCACGTGACGTAATATGTGCGGCGTGTGCAGTGCATGCTCCGCGTCTGGCCGTCTGCGCTCCTGTTTAGCTGTTTGTCGTGCGGCGAAACAGCAGGCCAGGTGAAAAAGAATAAAAAGGCAATTCAGCCAGGATTCAGCAAGGAGATTTTCCAGTTTTCTTTATTTTCAGGAGTGACAGTTGACCAGTTTTGAGCAGCCCACATGTAGCACTGCTAGTGATGGGTCCATGAGGCCTCATGAGGCGTGTCGACACACTGACACACTGTGTTGATACTGTGCTGATACTGTGTCACTGACCACTGCCACCTGCTGGACCTACAAGATCCATGCAGCCAACCCACTTAACAGACTGAACTGACTAATTGTTTTGTACATTGAACATATAAAATATACAATTCGGTAATAAATTGGCAAAAGGTGAAGGTAAGATATAAAAAAAGGAAAAGAAAATAGTAATCATCACAAATATGTGTTCAAAGGAGTAGAAAGAAGCAAAAAACCTACCCCGAGTCCTACCCCTTCTTATATATGAATTGATCATTGTTCTAAATAGGAAAGAAAGTCTAAATATCAACAAATGCTTTTACCATTATGTATGCTGTACTAATACATTTTTACAACATTAGGTTTGTATATACAGTACATACTCTTTAGAGCACATGTATATGTCGATTTTCTCATATTCATAATGGATGCTACATTTCATTAAGATATTAAATAATCTCATCAATGTATTTCTGATGTATTGCTATATTTCATGAGTGTATCGAATTTATCAGCTTAATTCTGATTTGTGTAGTTGTCTTGTACTACTCTCGAATTCATTTTTAATCTCGGCAAGAGAGTTCCTCATTTTACTGGTCCGTTTCAGAATCATTCCACAGATTTACACCTATTACACATACACTCCTTTGTGTGATGTTCGTTCGTGTTTTGGATTTTTTTGTATAGATTAGTACCCCCTAGATTATGACAACTTTCTCGAATTTTAAAAAGCTTCTGGATCTTTTGGCAAAGGTTATTGCTTTGTACATTAATTGGGCGATTTTGAAGTCATTCAGGTCATGAGATTTCATTGTTTAATTTGATAAACAGTGGATTTGTGGGTTCCGTCCATTTGGAGCCAGTGATTGTTCCGATTGCTTTGTATTGTAGTTTTAAAACGGTGTTTTACTGGCATTTCCCCATATGCCCACACAATAGGTCAAATATGGAAGTAATAAAAGTATAAGGTGTACAAGGATCTCTTATTCAGCAAATCCTTAGTTTTTGGGAGGATCCCCATGGTTTGGGATATTTTTCTTTTATTATCTATTATGTAGCTGCCAGCACAGTTTTGCATCTACAACTGTTCCAAAACATTTTCATAAGGTCATTCATCGATTTGATGATGAAGTGTATACAATATCATTCACATCCATGCATTCATTTTGCAACATTCAATGTGTTCAAATAATGTGAAGATCATTTGAATGAGGATGCTTGTGGGCTTTTATTTCACAAATTTTTATTGAGAAAAATAAGATGCTCCAATGTTTTAAACTTCAGCCTGTTGCGTCTTTTACAAGCGATTTCTCCTGCTGTGGAGAACACACGCTCACAAGGGACGGATGAGGCTGGCGTACAAAAGGAACTCCTTTGCGAGGTGGGAGAGGTTTGGGAAAGAAGTGTGTTGGTCCTTACAGTACAGCCGCTTCCTGGAACCTTGATTGTCAAACATGGAGTAGAGAGTCAACCAATAATAATTACTGATTGTCAATTAAATCATCAACATAGCAACCGTGAAAAGATGAGTGAACGTTTGTATACCTGGCGTAATACTGGGTGTATCGCGAACTTCATTCTCATGCTTGGCCCGATAATGCCTCAGCATGGTGGAGGTGCTTCTGTTGGTGTATGACAATTCGACTTGGCAAATTCGACATTTCACCTGTAATGAAATGTGAATAAGAAGTAACTAAGAGTTACCTTGAAATGTATTCGGATTAGAATGGTACAACACATGTCAATAATCTGAGAGGCACTCGGCGAGTGCCTCTCGCCGAGAGGCTCTCGGCCACAGAAGGCGATTTGAATAAATAAATAAATAATACCTTATTCTCCAGGACATCAAAATGGTCCCACTAGTGATGGGTCCATGAGGCCTCAAGAGGCGTGTCGACACACTGACACACTGTGTTGATACTGTGCTGATACTGTGTCACTGACCACTGCCACCTGCTGGACCTTCAAGATCCCTGCAGCCAACCCACTTAACAGACTGAACTGACTGATAAATTGTTTTGTATATTGAACATATAAAATATACAATTCGGTAATAAATTGGCAAAAGGTGAAGGTAAGATATAAAAAAAGGAAAAGAAAATAGTCATCATCACAAATATGTGTTCAAAGGAGTAAAAAGAAGCAAAAAACCTACCCCGAGTCCTACCCCTTCTTATATATGAATTGATCATTTTTCTAAATAGGAAAGAAAGTCTAAATATCAACAAATGCTTGTACCCTTATGTATGCTGTACTAATACATTTTTACATTAGGTTTGTATATACAGTACATACTCTTTAGAGCACATGTATATGTCGATTTTCTCATATTCATAATGGATGCTACATTTCATTAATATATTAAATAATCTCATCAATGTATTTCTGATGTATTGCTATATTTCATGAGTGTATCGAATTTATCAGCTTAATTCTGATTTGTGTAGTTGTCTTGTACTACTCTCGAATTCATTTTTAATCTCAGCAAGAGAGTTCCTCATTTTACTGGTCCGTTTCAGAATCATTCCACAGATTTACACTTATTACAGATATACTCCTTTGTGTGATGTTCGTTCATGTTTTGGATTTTTTTGTATAGATTAGTACCCCCTAAATTATGACAACTTTCTCAAATTTTAAAAAGCTTCTGGATCTTTTGGCAAAGGTTATTATTGTGTGCTTTGTACATTAATTGGGCGATTTTGAAGTCAATCAGGTCATGAGATTTCATTGTTTAATTTGATAAACAGTGGATTTGTGGGTTCCGTCCATTTGGAACCAGCGATTGTTCCGATTGCTTTGTATTGTAGTTTTAAAACAGTGTTTTACTGGCATTTCCCCATATTTCCACACAATAGGTCAAATATGGAAGTAATAAAAGTATGTGTACAAGGATCTCTTATTCAGCACATCCTTAGTTTTTGGGAGGATCCCGATGGTTTGGGATATTTTTATTTTATTATCTATTACGTAGCTGCCAGCACGGTTTTGCATCTACAACTGTTCCAAAACATTTTCATAAGGTCATTCATCGATTTGATGATGAAGTGTACAATATCATTCACATCCATGCATTCATTTTGCAACATTCAATGTGTTCAAATAATGTGAAGATCATTTGAATGAGGATGCTTGTGGGCTTTTATTTCACAAATTTTTATTGAGAAAAATAAGATGCTCCAATGTTTTAAACTTCAGCCTGTTGCGTCTTTTACAAGCGATTTCTCCTGCTGTGGAGAACACACGCTCACAAGGGACGGATGAGGCTGGCGTACAAAGGAACTCCTTTGCGAGGTGGGAGAGGTTTGGGAAAGAAGTGTGTTGGTCCTTCCAGTACAGCTGCTTCGTGGAACCTTGATTGTCAAACATGGAGTAGAGAGTCAACCAATAATAATTACTGATTGTCAATTAAATCATCAACATAGCAACCGTGAAAAGATGAGTGAACGTTTGTATACCTGGCGTAATACTGGGTGTATCGCGAACTTCATTCTCATGCTTGGCCCGATAATGCCTCAGCATGGTGGAGGTGCTTCTGTTGGTGTATGACAATTCGACCCGGCAAATTCGACATTTCACCTGTAATGAAATGTGAATAAGAAGTAACTAAGTTACCTTGAAATGTATTCGGATTAGAATGGTACAACACATGTCAATAATCTGAGAGGCACTCGGCGAGTGCCTCTCGCCGAGAGGCTCTCGGCGACAGAAGGCGATTTGAATAAATAAATAATACCTTATTCTCCGGGACATCAAAATGGTCCCACACGGCGGATGATTTGCGTCTCTGCTCCATAATCGGCAAGGAAGGCAAGGCACGAACACGAAGTCTGCACTGACACGAACTTCGACAAGCGAGCGTAAGTGAGGTCTGGCTTGTTTCGGCAGGTGACTTTGTGTCGCCAAACGACTTCCTTATAAACACTGTGCGGCGGGCTTTTGCTGCGTCAACGCCCTCTGCACTGAGTCGACGCCCCCTGGACTAAGTGGCGCAGCCTGTACTGTGCCAAGCAGCCCATGCAGTCTAAACTGCACCGGTGCAGTTCACGTGTCAATTAGCAGCCTGGACTGTGTCAACGCAGCCGATGTGTCAATTAGCAGCCTGGACTGTGTCAACACAGTCGATGTGTCAATTAGCAGCCTGGACTGTGTCAACGCAGCCGGTGTGTCAATTAGAAGCCTGGACTGTGTCAACGCAGTTCACGTGTCAATCACGTGACGTAATGAGCCAGCACATGCATCGACACGTGGTTTGCTCTGTGAGCCCGGCGCATGTGTCAATGCATCGGTGTCGCTGGACCCATCACTAGGTCCCACACGGCGGATGATTTGCGTCTCTGCTCCATAATCGGCAAGGCACGAACACGAAGTCTGTACTGACACGAACTTCGACAAGCGAGCGTGAGTAAGGTCTGGCTTGTTTCGGCAGGTGGCTTTGTGTCGCCAAACGACTTCCTTATAAACACTGTGCGGCGGGCTTTTGCTGCGTCAACGCCCTCTGCACTGAGTCGACGCCCCCTGGACTAAGTGGCGCAGCCTGTACTGTGCCAAGCAGCCGATGCAGTCTAAACTGCACCGGTGCAGTCAATTAGCAGCCTGGACTGTGTCAACGCAGCCGATGTGTCAATTAGCAGCCTGGACTGTGTCAACACAGTCGATGTGTCAATTAGCAGCCTGGACTGTGTCAACGCAGCTGGTGTGTCAATTAGAAGCCTGGACTGTGTCAACGCAGTTCACGTGTCAATCACGTGACGTAATGAGCCAGCACATGCATCGACACGTGGTTTGCTCTGTGAGCCCGGCGCATGTGTCAATGCATCGGTGTCGCTGGACCCATCACTAAGCACTGCTCTCCAAGTTGTGCGGCCCCCAGTGACTTCCTCATTCCTCTTTTAAAGGGAGTTCACTTGAGCTTCAGGCCAATCAGGTCCAAGCAACAATTGGCCCTTCCCAGGTGGTTGCAATTACTTCATCTGAAACAATTAGTATCCTAAAAAGTACAACAGTTTTTGATGGTAAGAAATGTGCACCTTTCTTCCATCCAAAATCCACAAAGAAACAGAATTTTTAATATTTGTCTTTCTACATCATGACAGATGTGTTAAATAAAAGATCATTGTACACATTTTACTATTCATTATTACTTCCATTTATGACCTACTGTGTGGAAACATGGGGAAACACATGCAAAACAAACACACTCCCTGTTTTAAAACTACAAAAAAAAAGCAATCAGAATAATCAATAGGTCTAAATATACAGAACCCACGAATCCACGATTCATCAAATCAAACACAAGGAAATTCTATGACCTGGTTGACTTTATTCATTCATTCATTCATATTCCGAGCCGCTTGATCCCCCACTAGGGTTGACTTTAAAATCGCCCAATTAATGTATAAAGTTCATAATAACCTCCTTTACCAAAACATCCAGAAGCTTTTTGAAATGAGAGAAAGTTGTTATAATTTAAGGGGTACTAACCTATACAAAAAATCCAAAACAAGAACAAACATCAAGCAAAGGAGTGTATCAGTAATCGGTGTAAATCTGTGGAATAATTTTGAAACAGACCTGAAAATGAGTAAATCGCTTGTCGAGTTCAAAAACAAATTCAAAAGATTAGTACAAAAAAACCTACATAAATCAGAGTTAAGGCTCTTTCTTCTTTCTACATACATTCTTGCTGCTGGAGGCTGTAAATTTCCCCAGTATGGGACGAATAAAGGATATCTTTATCTTTTTTTTTTTTTACATTTGATATATCTATATCATATAGTAATCATCAGAATTATGAATATGCGAACATTGATATAAGAATGCAAGAGTGAGTATGTATATACAAACCGAGAGTTGTAAAGAGAGATGAGTACAGTACGCATAAGGATAAAAGCATAGATGATATGTTGATTTTTCTTTTATTTTCGTATTTAAAAAGGATCAACTCATATGTTGCTACAGAACAAGGGGTAGGACTAGATACATTTCTTATTTCCTCCTACTCCTTTGAACATAGAATTGTGATGATAGCAGTTTTTTTCTTTTCCTTTTTACAACTTTTGCTTCCTTTCACTTATGTCAATTTATTGTATTGTGTTTTATATGTTCAGTAAAACAAACAAACAAACAGTATTTTACATGTTACCTACTCTCTTATACGTGTATACAGTTTATTGTGTTAAAAAGTGCTTTAAAAAGTTTTCTAGACTTGGAACAGAATAAAATTTATGACATTAATTACAATGCGAAACATGGTTTCGGTTTGTGAACAAATCGGTTTTCGAACAGCCTTCTCTAACGGATTATGGTCGAAAACCGAGGTATGACTGTATTTTTCATATTTTCATATGCCATCAGAAAAAAGTCATGTCTGTGCTTTCAGCACATAATCATCCTCCTCCCCCCCCCCCCCCACCCTCGCTTCAGGCTAATGCTAATCATCATTATTCGCACTGTTCAAAATGCAGGCTAAACTCTTCACCCAGGGGTGTCCAGACTCAATCGTCCTGCTTGTTTTCCAGCTCTCCAAGGAGCAACACACCTGATTCAAGTGATCAACTCATCAGCCAGCTGTGAAGCAGCGCTGGAATGATGCTGATGATTTGGATCAGGTGTGTTGCAGCCGGCAGAGCTGGAAAACAGGCAGGACAATGGCCCTCTTAATTTGGTTGCAGACGATGTGCTTTTGCTGGTGCAGGTTCCTCACTGAGAACCCTGTTGAGTTTTATTATACACAAGTAGCATGTCACATTTCTAGTCCAACTAACTAATCCAAATGCACAATTATCCCAACTGACACAAGACCTCACCCAAGGGTACTGATGGCGCCGACACATGTGGCTGCCTCGCTTACGCGCTCCCTAGTATTATTCCTGTTTTTGTCATTTTCTTTTTGTTTTTGTTTTTTTTTTGGGGGGGGGGCGACCCTATGCGGCTTACTTACACGAGGGAAGAGTTGCTTAGCATTAGAGAGTCTACGCTCTGACTTTTTACCAGCACACGAAAATCCACAAGGATTTTCTGAGCGAATAGCGAGCGGAGCGGCTGCACTGTACGGAGCATGGAAACGCCGTCAGAGAAGGGGGAAGCGAGCCGGTGTGCTAGTCAAGCTACGGCAGCGTGGATTTCAAACCCCGCTCCCATCGATCCATCTTGCTAATCTACGTTCTCTGCCAAACAAGATGGATGAACGTCTTCTCCTCACAAAGACCAACAAAACCTTTGCACGTTCTGCTGCGCTCTGCTTCACTAAAACCTGGCTCAATGACCGCCACCCGGATTCCGCGCAACATCTACCCGGCTTCCGCCTACTCCGAGCCGATCGCGACACGCAGCTCTCAGGGAAATCGAAAGGTGGTGGGATTTGCTTCTATATCAACGAAGAATGGTGCACTGATGTCACGAAACTCAACGCACACTGCGGCCCGTAGAAAGTGCATAACGTGCAATAAAATGCAGCCAGCATTTAAAAAAATACAACAGCAGCCTTTTGAAAAAGTAAAGTGCCGGGACACAAAATCTAATTAATACCACTTAAGTCTTCTTCTCTTTTGAAATGCAACCAACGCAGCTCTCCGCGGACCTGAACAAAAAAACACATTAATATCCCTGTGTCATTCCGAATTTATACTGAAAATCAGAAATCCCTTTATAAAAACAGCCACTTTGTTAGTAAATATGTGCCTGTGACATGATTGTGATCTTACACATTTCTGCTTTCTGACATCACTGGTCAGTTTCTCAACATCGGGCATATAAGATGTAACTTTAATTTTGACGCAGGCCTGCAAGCTCTTATTTATAGGTGGGTGCAATATTTTGATTTGATGTAGTTTGTTTGAGAATATCTGCTCGCAAGGGGATTTTTATCCAAAGATGGATAATACTCCAAATGCATATGTCTTCATGTTCCTATAATTGTCGGGAAGAGGAGTCCATGTGTCAAAGACAAGTTTCTCGGGTGGTGGAAGGCTTTCAATTTCGCACCATTTTTGGCTTTGGGCAAGCCGGGCTTTCTGGCGAGTCTTCAAGATCAGCTGTCAGACGTTTGAATTGGGACACCCATACATCTTTGTCGGCTATATCAGCCATTTCCTTTCCAAGGTCAGTTTGATTTACTTCTGGGAATGTGCTCAACAAGTACGGGTCAATATCAAGGTCAAAGTGTGACAGGGAACGACATTGTCATTTTTTTCCCTTTGGGAGCTCACAAAATCTGCTCCCAAATTTGCATATCAATGATCGCACTTTGTAAATAATCACCGTTGAGTGTGTGATCGTGATGGGCTTTGAATTCTCTCACGGAGGGGAAGTGGGAAAGCGTGCCTCACTGTAAATCTCTGGCAAAGGCAGCAGTCAGCTTGCACTCGTATGCCAAATGCATTTGCAGTGCAGTTTGCCTTCCCCCTGGAGACATTCATTAATCTTGTTTAGGTGGCTTGTCACATCTACCACAAAGTGCAGTTTTTCAAGTCACTGTGTATCTTCCAGTTTTCGGGTAGTTCAGGTCTCTGCTTGTTCGGAATGTTTTCACCTGTTCTAAACAAGCGACAAAGTGACGCAAAACCCTGTCCCACCTTGACAGCCATCGGAGTCTGTAATTGTCACGTTGCACCCGAAGCGACAGAATGATCGCTTCGTGCACAACAATAACTGGAAGTGGATCCCCGAAATAGCAGACACAGAAAAAGTGTTTGTCAGAGAAAAAAGGAGATTTAATACAAACACAAAATACCCGTCCAGGCGAACAACAGAAGGCGCTGGTCAAAATAAGGACCAGGAATAAATAAGGAGACAACAGAAAATGCTTGTGGAAAAAATAGCAAGGAGAATATTTTGGTGAACGATATAATCTCATACGAGAGGGTATAAAGGCGCGCATTTTGTGTTTATATTGCACTTAATTGAATGGTGGTTGTTATTTTTTTCTTCTTTCTTCTTTCTACCTACATTCTTGCTGCTGGAGGTTGTAAATTTCCCCAGTGTGGGACAAATAAAGGATATCTTATCTTATCTTATCTTATCTAAGGATTAGCTTTGAGCTAATGACAGAGCAGGCTGATTCAAAAGGGGGCATTTACCTGTTTATACAGCAACGGCCTATGTAGGTCAGAATCATCCAATCCAAATTGCTCCTGGAGCCAACTGCAGCCCTGAACAGGACATGAGCAGTGAAAAATGGATGGATGGAAACAAGTGAAAATATTTTCTTTTATCTGCAAGCCAGATCATCCAAAGAGCCACATCTGGCTCGCGAGCCATAGGTTCATGACCCTTGCTCGAATGTAATAAGCGCAACAAGAGCAACATAGACACTGGCGCTGACACACTCATTTCCCTACTGTTAATTTTGTGTTTTGTAAATAGGCTACTATAGTGCAACCCGTTTGATTCTTTTGAGTGGTTAAAAAAAGTATGATATAAATTGTATTAATTAAACCTCCTAAGATCCGAATTCTTGCAAGGCATGCATTTTTATTTTCTCTTTGATATTTAGGCTAATTGGGACCTGATGAGTGAAAAATCAAAGAATTATCTTTTGACATGATGTAGTTTCTGAGAAAAATTATGTCCACATATGAGGACATTTGTTTTAAATTTGATTGAACACAACAATGTCACAATTGAGTAATGATGAGCAAAACTTTATTTGTTGCCTGAACACAGCAGCATTTTTTCCGAGTGCATAAACAGAATTCAAAGCAACAACTTGTGCCCCTTTACGCAAGTCATATGAAGTGCTGCTGCTAACAGTTGCAGGAGCACAGATATAAAACAAGTAAACCTTCAAAAATATTTTTCATTGCTACTGTTGAACTGTTCATTTCAATTTCTGAACATGGCGTGAAACGTGAAACTTGCACACCAAAAGTGCTCCAACATTTTTTTCCCCTTGGGTAAATGTTCATGCCTATGTATGAAAGGCAGCGAAATAGTTGCGATCTGCCTGTAAGCAGAGGAACACCTTGCACGTAACACACTGCACTCGAGTTTTCCATGAGCATCCTTTTGCTCTGCATCGTCATGCTTTCTTTGAGTGTACCACTTCTGGCAGATGTGCATTAGCTGCGGAATGAGATGTGGGGCACTGCCTGCACTGGACGCTGTTTCTCTTGGACTGAAACTTCTGTGTCATCTTCCTGCTTTGAAAAGTCAGAGTTGTCATTGTCTCTCTGAGCCAAGAAGGTCATGGCCACTTCCATGCGAAATTGAAGGAACTGCATGATGTTCTTCTTTGGTGTGCTATTCAGAGTGAGGTCTTTGCGGTACAGTAAGCTGATGGCTAAAGCCAGATCGGGAATGTACGGAGCCCCTAAGGGGACATGGAAGGAAAAAAAAACTTTGCGAGATCTTGCAAAGTAATGCGAGATCTCGCAAAGAAAGATTTCGGTATCTCGCAAAGTAATGCGAGATCTCGCAAAGAAAGATTGCGAGATCTCGCAATACTTTATTTATTTATTTTTAATGGTTTTAATGAGAGAAAGATCGAGAAGACAACTGGAGAGAGAGAAAGAGAGTAAGAGACAGAACTACGATACCGTGTGATCTATGTGATTTACTGTAACTTGATGTACTTTCGGTTTGCCAAGGTGCACACGGTATGTCATTTTGTGTTATTTATTTAATGTCCTGTTCAAGATATTATAATTTTGATTGTTGTTCGTAATGTGTTTTAGTTTTCACGGTGTTCCACGATTAAACGGTTTTGGACATCAGTACGAGGTGTCATCCTTGACCGGGGTAGATACGGAGCGTGTTCTTTTCCTGAGCGTTGATCTACTTCCGGGTCAGCTTGGCGAATGTTGACTGCGCGGCTAATTTGAGAGACAACACTACCTCGGGGGAGGAGAGAATCATGGAGGAGGACTTGGAAAACTTCTTGCGATCAAGAAATGTCGCTCAGGTGGACATTACGCGCATGAAAAGCGACAAGGTGGGCATACAGCCACACTAACGTAATAAGCGTAACAAGAGCAAAATGGACACTGGCTCCGACACGCTTACTTTCCCTACTGTTAGTTTTCTGTTTTGTGTAAATACGGTACTGTAGTGCAAACCGTTTGATTCTTTTGAGAAGAAAGAAAAGCATTACATAAATTTTATTATTATTAATCGTAGTAGGAATTGGTCTTGCAGACCTCCAAATACAGTGAGAAACTAACTTGGCGGGGAAAGTGAAGCTAGCATGACTTTATGTAACACAATTTAAAAAATACATCACAGTTAGTAATTGTGCTGCTGCTTCCTGATGTATTATTATTATTATATTATGTAATATTGAATACAAATAATGATGACTGCTCTGTACCATCACTCATGTTACATTCAAGTTATTATTAATTAAATCAAAATTCATTCTCACTATTTATCTTTGCAGGTTGACATGGCAGTAATCATGCATCTGGCATAGTTAACCACGTGAAGGGCAGTCTGCAATTGTTTTCCATTTGTGTATTGTGCATTATTACAATGCAATCGATTCCATGTTAATTCTCCATTCCTTCCATTTTCTGCACCACTTATTCTCATGATGGTTTCAGGCAAGATGGGAGTTTTCAGTTTTACCCAAAGGTCTGAAGTTTTATATTCCATTTAAAATGTTGAGATTGATGTTTGTAATAATTTGTCAATGTGAATAAAATTTGTTCCAAATCATTCTTAACAGTTTTTTTTAAACACAAGAAACCACCTGCTGACGAAAGTGAGGAGTGACAATTACGTAGTCGTCATTTACAGGCAGGTGAAAATTCAATTGGGATGCTGTACAATTATGCAGGAATACTCTTCAGCATCCACACTGGCTAAGTATTTGTAGATAAAGTCAGTAACCAAGAAAGAATGTTTATTTACACCAATAATGCTTTGACAAACAACCATTTTATACATTCATTCATTCATTCATCTTCCGAGCCGCTTGATCCTCACTAGGGTCGCGGGGGGTGCTGGAACCTATCCCAGCCGTCTTCGGGCAGTAGGCGGGGGACACCCTGAATCGGTTGCCAGCCAATCGCAGGGCACACAGAAACGAACAACCGTCCACGCTCACACTCACACCTAGGGACAATTTAGAGCGTTCTATCAGCCTGCCACGCATGTTTTTGGAATGTGGGAGGAAACCGGCGCACCCGGAGAAAACCCACGCAGGCCCGGGGAGAACATGCAAACTCCACACAGGGAGGCCGGAGCTGGAATCGAACCCAATACCTCTGCACTGTGAAGCCGACGTGCTAACCACTGGACTACCGGGCCGCCCAACCATTTTATATTTTAGATCAAATATGTTGTCCTTATACAGGTAGAAAAACGGCAGATAAAAATGCTTTTAATTATGATGGCTATATTATTTGTAATCAAAAGTGTTTCAATTATCCTTTGAAGGTGAAGTGATAAAAGAAATGACAATGGTCAAATTCAGGCTTCAGTAAATAAGATAAGATATCCTTTATTTGTCCCACACTGGGGAAATTTACAGCCTCCAGCAGCAGGAATGTAGGTAGAAAGAAGAAAAAAAAAGACAACAAACACCATTCAATTAAGTTCAATATAAACACAAAATGGATAAATCGCAGTGCTATTTACAATTGTCTTTCACATCATTTTATTATTATTATTATTATTATTATTGTTATTTTTATTCAGCAGCCCGACAGCAGTCAGTAGGAACGAGCGTCGGTATCTCTCCTAAATGTTACTAATGTAAATGTAATGTAAATGTTACTTCTCACACCAGTTGAGGAGCCGTAATATAGTTTGGTCTAAACACCAAGCAAAACATAGATGGCTGTCATTTATAAAGTGTATGCAGAAAATTGGTGAAGATTGCACGGCTGTCTGTCCTATGTGTTGTGTTATTTTGACTTCAAAATGGCGCCGCGAGAGTGGCTGCCTTTCCAGCAGCTCATATATTTTGTATATTTTACATTCTTCCTTTCATAAATTTGCTGCTGTGAATTGGGAATTTCTCCATTGCGAGACTAATAAAAGTTTTCTTATCTTAAAGAGTAGCGGTGAGGGCCTCTCTGAGGTGTAAATACAGGTTCACAGCCTGAAATGGCTCTTTTGGTGGCATTAGATCGGACGGGGCCATTAAAAAAGCACACAATGCAAATACATCTGGATCACAAGGCATGGTCAAACGAAAGAAACACTGGCTTTTGCACAGTTGAACTGGAGAGGAAGTCCCTTGTACCATAAAGTTCAGGTAACGTATACATCACGTTGGATCGACCACTAGGGACATTCATGTTCTTTGAGGTCCTGATGAGATTGCTGTTCCAAACTAGGGCCGTGTCATCCAACTCATCCTGTTGAAAATAATATACAGACAGGTTAAATAAGAGTTGCACAGTCATATCAGTTTTATGAGCCAGAAATTTTAGCATGAAGCTGCTTTTTTTGTCTCACTCCTCCCCTCTCATTTGTACCACATCTCACCACTCCCCACTTTTCCTTCACCTTCAACCCGTGATAACACACCATTATCTTCTTTCCTTCTTTCGTGTTTCTGTCCACTTTCCCATCAACTCACTCTCACATACAAAAATACCCATTTAATTAATGAGTCTATCAGAATGTATGAACTCACCTGAATAAGTCCCATGCAACAAAATTGTAGGATGTTTTTGTCCAGAAATCCACCATCAAAGAAGCCATTGTCTCTGAGGTCTGCGAAGAGGGATAACCAGAACTCCATGCACTGGCTGCGAAGAAACCGCCACCAATACATGTATTCAATTCTTTGATTGGCGGTGCTGGCTCCATCCAAGTAACTGTCAAGAGTGCTGCCTGGCGTTATTGGCAACAGGAAACGTTGGAAGCCTTTAAGGTGACCATTTTCAGTCCCAAGATCAACTCGAACGATTCGAGGACAACCCCCCCAAACGGTGCACAACGTCGATGTAGTAACCTCCAATCAACTTCGGGTCACTACTTATTATGTAGGCATTGAGCCACATTATTTTCCTTGAAAAAACATCAATAGCCCCATTGATACAAATTCCAAATGGTTTCAGTTTGTCATAGGAGTCCATGTCTCGCTTCAAATGTCTTTCGCTTATTTGGAAACCGTACTTAACACCAAGAACAGATTTAATGTCTTTGTATTTAAAGCCAATTCCAAAGTAAAATTCTATTAAACTCACGAACGGTTGAACACGCTCCATAACTGTTGTCTGCGCTTACACGTACGATGACCCGGAAGCACGTCAACGACCATTAAAAATAAATAAAGTATTGCGAGATCTCACAATCTTTCTTTGCGAGATCTCGCATTACTTTGCAAGTTCTCGCAAAGTTTTTTTTTTCCTTCCATGTCCCCTTAGGGGCTCCGTAGGAATGTGCATCAGCATCCGCAGTGTCCATTTTTTTTGTACGGATACTCATTCGAACCTAGCTTATCATTCTATCCACAAGGTCCACTCCACCCATCTTGGGAGTTGTATTCAAGGATAACACATGGGCAAGAGATGGTCACATACCGTTTCAGTTTCTTGTCCCATCTCTGGCAAGTGTCTTCTTGCTCTTGAGCATGTACAGTAGACATCATCAACACTGTTTTTTGTCAAACCACTTCGTGACACAAATGTTCCCATCCGGATTGGTAAGTAGAGTACATCTCCATATATTGGTATACCATCTGATGTTGGGCAAACAAAGTTTTTTGATGCCAGCTGGATTTGTTTGAGTTGTCTTTTACCAATTAACAATAAGTCCCTCTGTCCACATATGTGTACATCAAGTTTAGCAGCATGGTAAATTGTCAAATTTTCTTACTTTTGTAAAATTCCAAATTCAACTTTCACAACACACTTTTAAATGCATTTGAGCAAGAATCAGCCATGAAATTTGTTAGAATTTTTTTACCTGGTCAACTTTTGGATTCGGAGGAGCCATCTGAATGTTTGGGTGGGTTGTCTGTCGGCCATCTTAAATTTTACATGTGCTTGTTACACTCTTCTTCCACCACTAGGGGGGCAGTTTAACGTCCTCATAAGTGGACGCCAGGCCCTTGCAGTCCAAAATTTAACATTGTAGTCTAGACAACCAAAAATGTGATGTCCACACATGTGGATGCCAAGTTGTAGGAGTTTTATTATTTATTTATTATATTGTAGTATTATTAGTAGGGGTAGTCTCATAGTAGTTGGAGTCGTAATTAGTAACAGAGACCTCCAAATACAGTGAGAAACTAACTTGGTGGGGAAAGTGAAGCTTGCAATTCTATCTACCCTACCTGTACTGTTAATGTTCTTATTACAATGACGTTATGTAACAATTTAAAAACGACATCACAGTTAGTAGATGTCCTGCCGCTTTCTGGTGTTTTATAATTATATTATGTAATATTGAATACAAATAATGACGACTGCTTTGTACCATCACTCATGTGAATATGTTAAATTTGTTAAAAATTATTATTAAATAAGTCAAAATTTCAAGTATTGATTCTCACTACGGTATTTATCTTTGCAGGTTGACATGGCAGTAATTTCTATGATAACTGAGGAGCAAATGGGCAAATATATCACTTCCTATGGTGATGAAATAGCTGTCCTTTGCTTTTGTCAACAAAAAATTATTTTGAGAGTGTTATTGTATTTGATGTCTGCATTTGCAAGCAAGGTTCAAAAACAAAGATGAAATATTGAGATTGGAGCTGCAGTAGGGGCAGGAAAATCCCAACCGTCTCATTCAACACCATGTTGATTCAGCTTTGAAAAAGGGTGGGACAGTGTGAATGATAAACACGTCTCACAGTTATGAGGTTCTCCATACGTGAAAATTCCAAATTCCCCCCATATTCTCAGGTCTGTTGAACTTTTTTATTTGTTAAAAAAAAAAAAAGAAGTTTCCCAAGGTGTGACTGTGCAAATGCTCTGAAATTAGCCTGGAAAACTTTCCTGGATTTCTCAGCCCTACCTTCACCCAAAGGCACATGGGACAGGCTTCAGCTAACTCACAAAACTTTAATGGGGATAATGTTGGAGTAAATGAATGAAATCTTTAAAATAACTGCCACTTTCATTTCTTTCAGTTTGACACAAAGGTTTGAAGTTGATACATCATAAATTGTGAAAAATATTTGCACTGTTAGAAGAAAAATAAGTGTTTTTCTAGTTTATACAGTATTCCATTTACATGTTTGTGATAATCTGTGAATGTTAGAATAATTTGGAATTAATTTTATTAACAGTTCTTTTTTTTCTTTTTTTTTTTTTTTAAACACAAGGGCCGTGTCATCCAACTCATCCTTTAATGGTCTGCTCAACCATTTGATAGACCACATTTTGAGTCACGATGTTTCATTGGAAAATGTGTTGAAATGAACTTTGCCTGATAGGGTCATCTGTACTTGGTTGAGTTATGCTATGCACAAAATAACCACTAGAGGTCTCGCTACTTTTTGACAGAGTTTAGGTCCTGCCACTAGCAAGTGAGAAATCAAGCTTGACCAAATGGTTGAGATGGCTGTTCATGGTAAAAATTATCATGGCGAGACAGCTCAACCATATGGTTACAAGTCAGTGAAGTTTTGCTAATTTGACAGAATTATATAATTATCTACGCAATAAAAACACTTCTCTTCATGCATTGTTGTCAATAGGTTCTAATTATAGTGTTTTTATATTGGAATTGATTGATTGAACAATTTGTTTGTACAATTTAGCAAAACATGCTAACCTTCGGATGGTGCGTTGTTTCCTTGTCCTTCATTTCTTTTCCAGAAACAAAAGATGGGTGCTAACGCATTTTATGGTTCAAGGCCAATGACTTTTCTGGCTTGTTCAAGGGAGCAGAAGACAAAGGGAAAACTATTCTAAAAACAGGAAATGAAGAACTCGTCCTATATGTCACCCCCTAGCAAGAAGAAGAAACTGACTGAGAAGAAAGAAAAAGAAGCCAGAAGACTTTGGAAGCATGTAGATATTGAGGACTTCTAAGTTCCTGATTTAAATTTTGCACATCCTGACAAGGTCAAGATACCCTTTCAGTATTTCATAATGCTTTTCACTGATGAGATGATTCAACATATTGCTCATCAATCAAATTTGTACTCTGCCCAAGAGCTGGGGGGTTCCAATCAAGACTAATCCTGCAGAGATTGAAGATTTCCTTGCTCTGCTCCTTTTCATGGGTGTTTTTGACTTCCCGGCCATGGAGGACTGTTGGAACTCTGCATCACGCTTTGATGTGATAGCTGATATAATGCCACAGAGGAGATTCAAGCTGTTGGCGATTCATTCACTTCAATGATAAACAGCAGTGTGATGGCAGCTCTAATCGTTTTTACAAAATCCAACCCCTTTTTGAAATACAGTGCAAGCAATGCCTCCTCATTCCATCCACAAACAAACACAGCGTGGATGAGGTCATGGTTTCCTATCAAGGCACAAGGGCTGGCACTCTTTGCCAATACATTATTAATAAACCAGACAAGTGGGGTTTTAAAATACTCTGCTGTGCCAGTTCATCAGGCATCATCCATGACCTCGCAAGACACCCACGACCACAATCGGACGTGCAATTTGACAACTATGGGCATTTGCCACATCATGCTGACAACAGGGAGCGGCGCGCCACGATGGAAATGCAGGAAGTGCAATGTATTCCTATGCCTGATTGCAGAGAGGGAATACTTTGCAGCATATCATGCAAAATGGAGACCCCATGGTTTGCATTAGGTGTTAAATTTTGTGTTTTCATTTCACTGAGAGAATTGTTTGAATTTTTTGACTTGTTCAATGAAAGAGCTTAGAGTTAATTTACTGGAAAATTGCAGACAGTAGAGCTGAGAAGTTAAAATCATCCAAGCTGTTCCAAGACATTTTCATAAGGTCATTCATCGATTTGATGATGAAGTGTATAAAATATCATTCACATCCATTCATTTTGCAACATTCAATGTGTTCAAATAATGTGAAGATCATTTGAATGAGGATGCTTGTGGGCATTGATTTCACAAATTTCTATTGGGAAAAATAAGATGCTCCAATGTTTTAAACTTCAGCCTGTTGCATCTTTTACAAGCAATTTCTCCTGCTGTGGAGAACACACGCTCACAAGGGACGGATGAGGCTGGCGTACAAAGGAACTCCTTTGCGAGGTGGGAGAGGTTTGGGAAAGAAGTGTGTTGGTCCTTCCAGTACAACAGCGGGTCCCGGTCACGTGCAATATTCCCCTGTGCCAGGTACCGCTGGACCTCAGATACTGTGTTTGCTGTTGCACCACCTCTTCCCAGTCTCCCCACCTCATCATCCAGATGACTCCACAGGCCACCTAAAAAAACAAAACCAAACAAATTGGCATTTAGAACAGTTTCCAATAAACTAATAATGATCAGTAACATGCCTGATGCAGTTGCAGAGGGCTGCGATGATGGTCCAGGCTGGGCCTCGATTGTGCACCCGATGACACGCATGCACTCAGCCCGCAGTCTGGATATGGCCTCCGTGCACCTGGAGGAACTGCGGAATCCAAGTGATTTGAATCTGGGGTCTAGAAGTGTTGCTAAGGTTAACACACTCATAGACTCCAAACTGGAAGCAGTGTCTGTGACTCGACGCTTGAGGTGTTCGTGGAGTTGTATGACTGGCTGTGTGTGCAGGGTTGAAGCGTGGCGCTCAAGTGCATGATAAAGCATTTTCATCACCGGGATGACCTTCGAACCTGAAACTTTCCTCTCTTCAGACAACTCTACTGTAGCTTGATGGAATGGAGAAAGCACAAGTAGTGCTTCTCCTATGATGGTGAACTCATCAGGTGTCAGTGGAGCCAAATCTGTCTTTAGGGAGGCCAGAGATACCCACACTGGTTCCCTCTCACCATGCAGCCTTGACAGCATTTGATAGGTACTGTTCCAGCGTGTTGGCACCTCATTGATAAGTTTCAGGGTTGGACGTCCCATCTGTTGCTGCACCTGAGCAAGCTTCTCTTTGGCTGTAGTGCTTGAACGGAAATATGTAACAATGAGCCGAGCTTTGTTTCTAATGTCTGTAAGTGCAGGGACCTGATCGCACGATTTTCTAACCAATGAATTAAGACTATGTGCAATGCAAATTGAGTGGCGTAATTGGAGGTGTCTAGTGGATGCGATCATGTTCGGTGCTGCGTCAGTCACAAGACACTTTACTTTGTTGGTTATGGCCCAGTCCTCCATCATGCCCCTTTTGACCTGGGCCAAATTGTCAGCAGTGTGATTTTGTGGAAAATATTGTACTCCCAACACTGATGAACACAACTGCATATTTGCATTAATATAGTGACAGGTGAGTGCCAAGTAGGCCTCCATGTTCACACAGGTCCACATGTCAGTCGTTATACTCACTGCCACAGCGTGCTGTACTTCCATTTTCACTTTTTCCCATTCCTCCTTATATTTTTTGGTCACCATTTTCTTGATGGTCTGAAAATTAAACCAAAAGCAAACATTATATGGGATTCATATACTAGTTTATGGAACTTTCACACAGACCTTTCTCGTCGGCAAAACATATGAGGGTTCAAGGACCTGAATCAGCTCCTTGAACCCCTCACTCTCCACAATGCTGAGGGGCTGGCAGTCCTTGATAATGAAGTTCAGCAGTGCCTGATCGAGCAGCTGCTTCCTGGAAGCTTGATTGTCAAACATGGAGTGGAGAGTCAACCAATAATAATTACTGATTGCCAATTAATCATCAACATAGCAACCGTGAAAAGATGAGTGAACGTTTGTTTACCTGCCGTAATACTGGGTGTATCGCAAACTTCATTCTCATGCTTGGCCCGATAATGCCTCAGCATGGTGGAGCTTCTTCTGTTGGTATATGACAATTCGACCCAGCAAATTCGACCTTTCACCTGTAATGAAATGTGAATAAGAAGTAACTAAGAGTTACCTTGAAATGTATTTGGATTAGAATGGTACAACATGTGTCAATAATGTGAGAGGCACTCGGCGAGTGCCTCTCACCGAGAGGCTCTCGGCGACAGAAGGCGATTTGAATAAATAAATAAATAATACCTTATTCTCCAGGACATCAAAATGGTCCCACACGGCGGATGATTTGCGTCTCTGCTCCATAATTGGCAAGGAAGGCAAGGCACGAACACGAAGTCTGCAGTGACACAAACTTCGACAAGCAAGGGTGAGTGAGGTCTGGCTTGTTTCGGCAGGTGGCATTGTGTCGCCAGACGCACTTCCTTATAAACACTGTGCGGCAGGCTTTTGCTGCGTCAACGCCCTCTGCACTGAGTCGACGCCCCATGGACTAAGTGGCGCAGCCTGGACTGTGCCAAGCAGCCAATGCAGTCTAAACTGCACCGG
The DNA here is from genome assembly GCF_025434085.1 of Hippocampus zosterae. Taxonomy (NCBI): domain Eukaryota; kingdom Metazoa; phylum Chordata; class Actinopteri; order Syngnathiformes; family Syngnathidae; genus Hippocampus; species Hippocampus zosterae. The sequence goes on from NC_067451.1 coordinate 34,965,489, forward strand.
TGCAGTTCACGTGTCAATTATCGGCCTGGACTGTGTCAACGCAGCCGAGGTGTCAATTAGCATCCTCGACTGTGTCAACGCAGCCGATGTGTCAATTAGAAGCCTGGACTGTGTCAACGCAGCCGATGCAGTCTGAACTGCGCCAGTGCAGTTCACGTGTCAATCACGTGACGTAATGAAGCAGCACATGCATCGACACGTGGTTTGCTCTGTGAGCCCTGCGCATGTGTCAACGCATCGGTGTCGCTGGACCCATCACTACCAAGGACACTTTACAATAACAAAAAAACACAAAATAATACGGATTGAGCAGCGGCAGCCAAAACGCGCCAGCGCTCGCTCAACCCGGAAGTCAGAAAGAAACCACAAGGGAGGAAGAGAGGGAGAAAAAAAAACACGCTCAAACTACCCTAATTTTGAGGATAATTTGAGTTAGGCAAAAAAATCCTGGGGGTGGGGGTGGGGGTGGGGGTAGAGGAGCTTCCTAATTTTGAGGATAATTTGAGTTAGGCAAAAAAATCCTGGGGGTGGGGGTGGGGGTGGGGGTAGAGGAGCCGAAAGCAAAAGTGTCCGCCTTCGTCAAGAGCCAAGTAAGAATAGAGCCTAGGTTTTCGTACCATTTGTCTTGCTCTTGAGTGAGATATGCGTGCAGGTTTTGTACATCTTTCGTGAAGGGCATGACACTGAGCACATTCCACTTTGCTTCCCTGATGTTCCTCAATGCTGCAGCTGAAATCAACTCATGCCCCTTTTCCTAATGGACCGCTTCAAAGTTGGTGGCATTCTTAACAAGCTTCTCATCATTTGAGAGTAAACCCGTAGCTTTTAGAAGTTTACTTATTTTAACTAAGGAGTGTCCAAGTTGTTTGCAAGTGATGGAATCAAGAAGCTGTTTGATTCACTCTCATATCCGCACGTGAAAGTGACAGTTTGAACAGTCTCCATGTACTTTACTGGATTAATGAGATCTTTCATATTTTTCAAGGAAGTCACTCTTCTGGCACCTTGAATCAACCTTCCCAATTCCCACATCTTCTGTCGTATAAGCTCTTTGTTCTTGTGTTGCCCAAAATAATGACTTGGCCTTTTTTTTTTAATTATTTGAGCGATTGGGCCAGAATGCATGGCAGTAGTTACTCCCCCACAGCTCTTCACTCAGGTCAGGTGTATGTACACATGGCCTGAACACAGCGGTTCTTTCCTGGCTTGGGGGCAAGAGATCCAGGTTTGAGTTGACATTTACGCATGTGTCGCCAGAGAACTTTACGTAAGAAAAGTCCCTGACAGTATTCACAGTGCATAAAGTCATTTCCCTCTGCCTGTTTAGGAGGACGTTTGAAAGGCACCAATGCTCCCTTTCCTGACTCCACAGCAGAAGCATTGTGGGCATAGTTTCCTTTGTTCCGAATATAATCCAACTGGCTTTTTCTTTCACTTGAGCCCTTTGGAAAGCTTAGAGCATGACCAACATCAGATTTATCGCTATGTGCACGTTCTAAGTTCGTGGCCATTAGTGATGTATTTACTTCAAAGAGCCGGCTCTAAGAGCCGGTTCGTTCGCGAAGGACGGGAGTCGGCTCCAAATAGGGAGCCACTCCGAACAGGAGGCGACTTTTTTTTTTCTCCTGTTTTTTTCCCCTCCTTCAGTTAAAGCCGCACGTGATTGGTTAAGATCCGTGGTAGAAGAGGGAGGGGAGGGTTACACATAAGGGCTGTTCACACGGCAAGATTTGGTCCGGTGCTGCACCGGGGCTGCCCCAGTAGAGCGTTCACACGTGTAAATGAGCTCCGGCGTAGCCCCGGAAAAGAGCTTACACCGGACCAAATTTGATCCAACTCAGGGAGGCGGTTTAAAAATTTGCTTCGGAGCAAATGCTCATTTGCGAAGCAGCACCGATGTAAATTTGCACGTGTGAACGCAACTGGGTTAAATTAGCTCCAGAGCAAATGCTTGTGAAGAGTACGTATGGCGAAAATGCGTTGCTTTCGTGCTCTGTCGGTCTTCCGTAATGTGTTGATTCATAACGACACAAGACTTGGCTAGTGACATCTTTCCTTTTGTAGGAGACTGGACTGTCTCGGAGTTGTTTGTTCCTTTGTTGTTTGTTCACAGCCCCCCGCGCCCCATAGAATTTATTTTGTGATTTCCTCTCTTGATTTTCTGTTTGGCGCATTAGTGGTTGCTTTTCTGAGTGTCATTGAACTCAGCATTCATTTACGTTTTCTTGGGCGGTCACTCTCGAGCAGAAGGCACGGAAACCGAGAAGGAGAAGGACGTGCCGGTCCAGTAGTCGCTTGAGTTGTGTATATACAGTACGTTTTACAAAGAACCAACACGACAGCTCGTTTGTTTTCTGTCGTTTTGCTCCGCTGCAGAAACTGCCGTGTGAACGCAAGTGGGACAGCCCCGACACTGTACCGGGGCTGCCCCGCTCAGCGGCTTTGTACGTGTGAACGCTCCACACAATTTGCTCCGGTGCAAAATATCCCGCAACAAAATATCTCGGTGCAGCACCGGAGCAAATGTGTGCCGTGTGAACGGCCCTATAGACACACACGTACACACATTGCAATGAAGAGAAGGGGGAGGAGCTAGAGACACAAAACAGCAGCACAATGTGAGCAGCACACGAACAGGAGAGACAGGGAGACGAGAGAGAGCTCGATAGCGCAACAGAGAAAAAAACAACACAGTGGAAAGTGCAAAGGTGAGAAAATGGATAGGAAACACATTGAAATTTGGACTCATTTCAACTTAATTGATAGTTTAAAGACAGCGTGTAGACCAGGGGAGGGCAAACTTTTTGGTTCGGGGGCCACATGGATTTCTAAAATTTGACAGGTGGGCCGGGTCAGCACAAGATACGGTACATATAAAAAACTGCATAGGTTGACGGTCCACACCAAACATCAACAGAACAAAAGCATGAGTATGTTCTGTGTATGTTCACAGAACATACACAGAACATAAAAACAGTGAAACAACAATTGTGTATGTCCTACATGAACGTCCAAGTATGTCAACAACATACATGTGTGACAACACAAGCAACAAGTGCAACAATATATTGCCCAAAAACTGGAGCAGACAGTACAGGTACAGTCTATAAAAAAATATACAAAATATTACAAAGTTAAGACTATTTGTTCCAAAAGGAGACGTAACAGACCTGGTGGCTTTTCTTTCCTCTCACTCACTGTCTCTTTACCTCGTCTCGATCACCACACATGACAGCATTGCTCAGCTGATGTCGCGCAACGAAGTCTTCGATGCTCATCGTTAGCGCTATGGAACTCGCCTCCTCTCTTATTAGTGGTCCAGTTTGCGGAAAGTTTTTAACATGATAACAATCAAACCATTCTAGGAAATGTTCATTTACTCGAGCCACAAGCAATTCATTCTGAGGATGAAAAATGCCAGAATCGGACTGAGTAAGAATAACTTCCTTGTTTTTCAAAGTCTCATAGATTTGAGTCTTTCTGACTCCAGGCGTCTCCTGAATGTTTCATACTTTGTTACTCGCTTCATTTAATCAGATACATATCACTTTTCCTTCCACGGTCATTACTCTCTCCCTCTTTCTTCGTCTTCCCCTCCCTCCCTGTGCTCTGCAACTTGAAGTAACTGCGCCACGTGGTATTGAAATACCTGGTAATCAAAGCGTACTTATGTTGTTTTACTGTAAAGAGAGAGATTGGAACTTTTTGTTGACCTTGTTTTGAGATGGGTCTTTGTTCTTGTACTTTGTAATTTACTTTTTGGAGCACTCTATGTTGTGTATGTTCAGAAGAATATAAATCAAGCCATATAAATAATAAATATTGGATATACTGTACTATATATATATATATAAAGAGCTGTCAAACAATATTTAATCTAATTAAAAATGCAACTGTCATAATTAACTCAAATTCACTAAAAATTCATCGTGATTACTCACACATTTTTTATCATTTCTGAATTTCCTTTGATATTTTTGTCCTATTTTCCCCATTTTAATGCTCTCATCAACATGGAATCATGAATCAGTTTCCTTTGTGCTAAATGCAAATATTTACTGAAATAACAATTTTGATTTTCAATTTTACATGAACATTTTTTACTTGGATCAGTTATTCACACATAATCTCTCACACAATATTACTGTCCATCAACAACAGTGAAAATAATTTGTCACACAACAGCTGCTTCAACAGGTCTTTTTATGGAATCAAAACAGAACTATATAACATTATAAAGTGCACATCTAAGGTAAACTAGACCTCAGCCTGTAGTGGATTTAAACCGTGGTTGCATACTTCGTTTTTCTCAAATTTGCTTTGAACACAGCTGTCAGGCTATGTTAATTCTGTTGGTCCTTCTTGCGCGGAAGACTCTCTACGGTTTTGTGTAGACATCATTTCGGATGACGACACTTGGTTCGATGACAACACCGGAGACATTTTATTTTCGCTAGGTCGCTACCACTGCAGCGCTGTCAGACGAAGACAGAGAAGCTCCACCCGCTCTATTTATATGGACACGAACACTGTAACCTTCCACACAAAATAGTTCCAAACAAGTAACAATCGCGTCAGTGGCATAAATCTTATACCTGTATGATACACAGAGAGAGAAGAACAGGTAACTTTGGTCTTGTTAGTGGAGCAATCTGGCAACTTTTTAAAAGTAAACTTTCCATTCATAAACTCTAAGTTTCCGTTTTCGTCGTCCTGCGCTGCCGTGGCTTGCAAAACAAAGTGTGTGGCAACGTAACATCCGCTGTGATGTGCTCCACGTTAATCTCGCGAGAAAAAAATTAATCCCGTTAAAGATAATTTAAATAAATGCCAATAAAAACGCACAAAACTGACAGCTCTAATATATATATATATATATATATATATATATATATATATATATATATATATATATATATGCTAATGTAGCACAAATAGATATAGATACACGTTTCAGTTCTGAAAAAGGAGAGCTGTGGTGTTGGTTTTTTAAAACGTACACTTTATTTATGCTTTTAACAGTCTCGACAAACACAGACACGTCTGCGTCCGGCTCACACACGTGTGTAAGTGCGCGCGCGTGTGTGTGTGTGTGTATATACACATACATACATATTTGCTAGGGGCAAAAAAAAAAGAGCACATAACACCATCCAGTGTGGGTCCTTGGGCATCCTTCACGCTAATGCCTACCTCAAACAATGATGAGAGACAATAAAACGAATGACATGCCGGTTGCCCGGCCAAACAAAGTCTGCGTCAGGTGCTGGGGAACCAGAGCACCTTGATGAAAAATGGGCTACTGGAACAAAGCGGAGATGGGCGAGATGCGATAACATGGCTCTGTTGGAATGCTACTACTCAAGCAACCCTAGTCAGAGGGGTTACTTGCAGAGAATGTGGGCTAAATGGCAGGTTCCATGGTGAAGGGCCCAAGGCTGCCAGATCACAGGAGGTCATACCAGAGATTGGGAGGCAAGCCCCAATGAATGAAATGCTGAGCAAGGCAGCAACTGACCTGAAAGCTAAGATCATGGCGAGAATGAAAGCTGGGCAACCTAGAAACCGATTACAACGGCTATGTGAAGTACCATCTGAAAGTCTCATGGAAAGTGTGAATGCAGCACTGAGGGTGATCCCTACCGGAATGATCATGGAAACCAATGAGCTGATATACGCTTCAGAATCAGTGATCCTAGAAATACTTGGCTATCAGAGCAACCATGGCAGCCATTAGATATGTTACCCTCCATGGAAAACACGGTTGGAGGCTAAAATCAAGGTGGCTCAGAGAGATGTGAGTCAATTGTCATCTTTATGAAAGAAGACACAAATACGACATGTATTTGTCACGGTTGATTTGTTTGGAACCAACAGGTGGCTTTGTTTTCTCCTCCTACACACCTGTTGGTCATCATGTCATTACTGTCGTAGGTTTTCTGTTGAAAGGACGCCCATCCCGACCACTCGGTGTCGGGTCATTTTTGCTGTTTGTCACTGCTTCTGTTGGTTTGTGTTTATCACGTTATATTATTTGCTTTTCCAATTGGTTTTGTTGTTACTTTGAATTCTTGTTGTTTTCAGGACTTTGCGTGTTTTGGGATTTGTTTTTCTCAGTGTTTGATTAATATATTTTGTCAAGTTCACCCTGCTACACTTCATCCTAGAGATGCTTGGCTATAAGAGCAACCATGGAAGCCATGAGATATGTTACCCACCATGGAAAAAACGGTTGGAGGCTAAGATCAAGGCGGCTCGGAAAGATGTGAGTCAATTGACGAAGGCCCAAAGAGGTGTGATGAAAAGGCCGATACCCGAGAGGTACATCCAGATGACCATACCTGAAGAACTCGAAATTGCCAAACAAAGGCTCCAAGCCTTGTCCAGCTGCCTAAAGCGGTACACGAAAGAGAATGAGGCCACACGAATAAACAGGCTGTTCGCAACACAACCTGCGAAAGTGTACGCTGATTGGCAGGGTCCTTACAACAGAGCTGACCCACCAAGACTGGAAACTGAAAGGTACTGGAAAGGCATATGGGAGAAGGAGGTTGCACATAACAGCAGTGCACAATGGCTGGTGACCCTGAGAGAGGAGCACAGCAACCTCCCTGAACAGAACCCAGTTACCATAACAGTGGCAGACATACAGGAAAGAGTCTCAGATATGAAGAACTGGACAGCACCAGGCCCGGACATGGTCCACACCTACTGGCTAAAGAAACTCACAGCACTCCATGAGCGCCTAGCAGTACAAATGAACCAGCTGCTGAGGGATGGGACTCACCCAGAATGGCTAACCGAAGGGCGAACGATCCTGATCATGAAGGATCCCTCGAAGGGTGCAGCCCCATCCAACTATCGGCCAATAACCTGTCTCTCCACAACATGGAAGCTCATGTCAGGCATCATTGCGGCTAAGATAAGTGGACACATGGATCAATACATGAGCGAAGCACAGAAGGGCATTGGTAGAGATACTAGAGGAGCCAAACATCAACTCCTGGTTGACAGAACAGTCGCACAAGACTGCAGGTCCCGACGTACCAACCTGTGCACAGCTTGGATTGATTACAAGAAAGCCTATGACTCGATGCCACATACATGGATCACTGAATGCTTGGAGTTGTATAAGGTGAACAGGACCCTAAGAGCCTTCGTTGCGAACTCGATGACGATGTGGAAAACCACACTTGAAGCCAATGGCAAGCCACTTACCCAAGTGTCCATCAAATGTGGCATATACCAAGGTGATGCACTCTCCCCACTGCAGTTCTGCATAGGACTGAACCCCCTAAGCCAAGTAATCACCAAGACAGGCTATGGATACCGCCTCAGAAATGGAGCTACAATCAGTCTCCTCCTCTACATGGATGACATAAAGCTGTATGCTAAGAGCGAAAGGGACATAGATTCCCTGATCCACACAACCAGGATCTACAGCAGCGACATCGGGATGTCATTCGGGCTTGAGAAATGTAGTCGGATGGTGACTACGAGAGGAAAGGTAGTCCGCACTGAAGGGGTCTCACTCCCAGAAGGAACAATATCAGACATTGAGGACAGCTACAAGTACCTCGGTATACCACAAGCGAATGGCAACCTCGAACTGGCAACAAGGAAAGCGGCTACGGCCAAATACCACCAGCGAGTAAGGCAAGTCCTAAGAAGCCAGCTCAATGGCAAGAATAAGACCAGGGCAATAAATAGCTATATCCTGCCAGTGATCAGGTGGCCAAAGGAAGAGATTCAGACCACGGAGGTTAAGACCCGAAAGCTCCGAACCATGCATGGAGGGTTCCATCCCAAATCCAGCACCCTGAGACTGTACGCAAATTGAAAGGAAGGAGGCCGGGGACTCGTGAGTGTGAGAGCAACTGTCCAGGATGAAACATCCAAGCTCCATGAATACATCAAGGAGAAGGCTCCAACGAATGACGTACTCAGAGAATGTCTCAGACAATGGGGAACAGAAGATGAGGCGCTGGAAGAGGGACCATCATGGGAGGACAAGCCCCTACACGGGATGTACCACCGGACCATAACTGAAGTGGCTGATCTCAAGAAGTCCTATCAGTGGCTAGAGAGGGCTGGCCTGAAGGACAGCACAGAGGCACTCATCCTGGCTGCTCAGGAACAGGCCTTGAGCACCAGAGCCATCGAGGCCCAGATATACCACACCAGACAAGACCCAAGGTGTAGGTTGTGCAAAGAGGCACCTGAGACGATCCAACACATAACTGCAGGGTGTAAGATGCTGGCAGGGAAAGCCTACATGGAACGCCATAACCAGGTGGCTGGCATAGTCTACTGAAACATCTGTGCATCTTTTGACCTTGGGGTTTCCAGTCCATACTCCGCACAGATGTTTCGGTTGACTATGCCAGCCACCTGGTTATGGCGTTCCATGTAGGCTTTCCCTGCCAGCATCTTACACCCTGCAGTTATGTGTTGGATCGTCTCAGGTGCCTCTTTGCACAACCTACACCTTGAGTCTTGTCTGGTGTGGTATATCTGGGCCTCAATGGCCCTGTGCTCAGGGAATGCTCCTGGGCAGCCAGTATGAGTGCCTCTGTGCTGTCCTTCAGGCCAGCCCTCTCTAGCCACTGATAGAACTTCTTGAGATCGGCCACTTCAGTTATGGTCCGGTGGTACATCCCGTGTAGGGGCTTGTCCTCCCATGATGGTCCCTCTTCCAGTGCCTCATCTTCTGTTCCCCATTGTCTGAGACATTCTCTGACTACGTTCTCCTTGATGTATTCATAAAGCTTGGATGTTTCATCCTGGACAGTGGCTCTCAGACTCACTATTCCCCGGCCTCCTTCCTTTCGGCTTGCGTACAGTCTCAGGGTGCTGGATTTGGGATGGAACCCTCCATGCATGGTTAGAAGCTTTCGGGTCTGAACGTCTGTGGTCTGAATCTCTTCCTTTGGCCACCTTATTATTCCTGCAGGGTATGTGATCACTGGGAAGGCATAGCTGTTTCTTGAGCTGGCTTCTTAGGACTTGCCTCACTCGCTGGAGGTATTTGGCCGTAGCCGCTTTCCTTGTTGCCAGTTTGAGGTTGCCATTGGCTTGTGGTATACCGAGGTACTTGTAGCTGTCCTCAATGTCTGATATTGTTCCTTCAGGGAGTGAGACCCCTTCAGTGCGGACTTCAATGCTCACGTGGGCAATGACAGTGAGACCTGGAGGGGCGTGATTGGGAGGAACGGCCCCCCCGATCTGAACCCGAGTGGTGTTTTGTTATTGGACTTCTGTGCTCGTCACGGATTGTCCATAACGAACACCTTGTTCAAACATAAGGGTGTCCATATGTGCACTTGGCACCAGGATACTCTAGGCCGCAGTTCGATGATCGACTTTGTAGTTGTATCATCGGATTTGCGGCCGCATGTTCTGGACACTCGGGTGAAGAGAGGGGCGGAGCTGTCAACTGATCACCACCTGGTGGTGAGTAGGCTCCGATGGTGGGGGAAGATGCCGGTCCGTCCTGGCAGACCCAAACGTATAGTGAGGGTTTGTTGGGAGCGTCTGGCGGAATCCCCTGTCAGAAGGAGTTTCAACTCCCACCTCCGACAGAGCTTTTCCCATGTTCCGGGGGAGGCGGGGGACATTGAGCCCGAGTGGACCGTGTTCCGTGCCTCTATTGTTGAGGCGGCCAATCTGAGTTGTGGCCGTAAGGTGGTTGGTGCCTGTCGTGGCGGCAACCCCCGTACTCGCTGGTGGACACCAGCAGTAAGGGATGCCGTCAAGCTGAAGAAGGAGTCCTATCAAGCCTTTATGGCCTGTGGTACCCCAGAGGCAGCTGACAGGTATCGATTGGCCAAGCGGGCCGCGGCTTCGGTGGTCGCCGAGGCAAAAACCCGAGCGTGGGAAGAGTTCGGTGAGGCCATGGAAGCCGACTTCCGGACGGCTTCGAGGAAATTCTGGTCCACCATCCGACGTCTCAGGAGGGGGAAGCAGTGCACCACTAACACTGTGTACAGTGGGGATGGGGCGCTGCTGACTTCGACTCGGGACGTTGTGAACCGGTGGGCAGAGTACTTCGAAGACCTCCTCAACTCCACCAACACGCCTTCCTTGGAGGAAGCAGAGCCCGGGGACTCTGAGGTGGGCTCTCCTATCTCTGTGGTTGAAGTCACCGATGTTGTTAAAAAGCTCCTCGGTGGCAAGGCCCCAGGGGTGGATGAGATCCGCCCGGAGTTCCTCAAGGCTCTGGATGTTGTGGGGCTGTCCTGGTTGACACGCCTCTGCAACATCGCGTGGACAACAGGGAGAGTGCCTCTGGATTGGCAGACCGGGGTGGTAGTCCCTCTTTTTAAAAAGGGGGACCGGAGGGTGTGTTCCAACTACAGAGGGATCACACTCCTCAGCCTCCCTGGTAAGGTCTATTCAGGGGTGCTGGAGAGGAGGGTCCGTCAGGAAGTCGAGCCTCAGATTGAGGAGGAGCAGTGTGGTTTTCGTCCCGGCCGTGGAACAGTGGACCAGCTCTACACCCTTACTAGGGTCCTTGAGGGTATGTGGGAATTCGCCCAACCAGTCTACATGTGTTTTGTGGACTTGGAGAAGGCGTTTGACCGTGTCCCTCGAGGAGTTCTGTGGGGGGTGCTTCGTGGGTATGGGGTACCGAACCCCCTGATACGGGCTGTTCGGTCACTATACCACCGATGTCAGAGTTTGGTTCGCATTGCCGGCAGTAAGTCGGAATCGTTTCCAGTGGAGTTAGGACTCCGCCAAGGCTGCCCTTTGTCGTCGATTCTGTTCATAACCTTTATGGACAGAATTTCTAGGCGCAGCCGAAGCGTTGAGGGGGTCCGTTTTGGGGGCCTCAGTATTTCATCCCTGCTTTTTGCAGATGATGTGGTGCTGTTGGCTCCTTCAAACGGGGCTCTCCAACTCTCACTGGAGCGTTTCGCAGCCGAGTGTGAAGCGGTTGGGATGAAAATCAGCACCTCCAAATCTGAAACCATGGTCCTCAGTCGGAAAAGGGTGGAGTGCCCACTCCGGGTCGGGGAGGAGATCTTACCCCAAGTGGAGGAGTTCAAGTATCTTGGGGTCTTGTTCACGAGTGGGGGTAGGAGGGAGCGGGAGATCGACAGGCGGATCGGTGCAGCGTCTGCTGTGATGCGGACGTTGTATCGGTCTGTCGTGGTGAAGAAGGAGCTGAGCCAAAAGGCGAAGCTCTCAATTTACCGGTCGATCTACGTCCCAACCCTCACCTATGGTCACGAGCTATGGGTCGTGACCGAAAGAACGAGATCCCGGATACAAGCGGCTGAAATGAGTTTTCTCCGCAGGGTGTCCGGGCTCTCCCTTAGAGATAAGGTGAGAAGCTCAGTCATCCGGGAGGGGCTCAGAGTCGAGCCGCTTCTCCTCCACATCGAGAGGAGCCAGATGAGGTGGCTTGGGCATCTGATTCGGATGATTCCTGAGCGCCTCCCCGGTGAGGTGTTCCGGTCATGTCCCACCGGGAGAAGACCCAGAGGAAGACCCAGGACACGCTGGAGAGACTATGTCACCCAGCTGGCCTGGGAACGACTCGGGATCCCCCGGGGAGAGCTGGAAGAAGTAGCTAGGGAGAGGGAAGTCTGGGCTTCCCTGCTAAAGCTGTTGCCCCCGCGACCCGGCCCCGGATAAGCGGTAGATGATGGATGGATGGATGGATGGATGGTGGTTTTCCACATCCTCATCAAGTTCGCAACGAAAGCTCTTAGGGTCCTGTTCACCTTATACAACTCCAAGCATTCAGTGATCCATGTATGTGACATCGAGTCATAGGCTTACTTGTAATCAATCCAGGCTGTGCACAGGTTGGTACGTCTTGACCTGCAGTCTTGTGCAACTGTTCTGTCAACCAGGAGCTGATGTTTGGCTCCACTGGTATCTCTACCAATGCCCTTCTGTGCTTCGCTCATGTATTGATCCATGTGTCCACTCATCTTAGCCGCAATGATGCCTGACATGAGTTTCCATGTTGTCGAAAGGCAGTTTATTGGCCGATAGTTGGATGGGACTGCACCCGTTGAGGGATCCTTCAAGATCAGGATCGTTCGACCTTCGGTTAGCCATCCTGGGTGAGTCCCATCCCTCAGCAGCTGGTTCATTTGTGCTGCTAGGCACTCATGGAGTGCTGTGAGTTTCTTTAGCCAGTAGGTGTGGACCATGTCCGGGCCTGGTGCTGTCCAGTTCTTCATATCTGAGACTATTTCCTTTATGTCTGCCAGTGTTATGGTAATTGGGTTCTGTTCAGGGAGGTGTCTGTGCTCCTCTCTCAGGATGACCAGCCATTGTGCACTGCTGTTATGTGCAACTTCCTTCTCCCATATGCCTTTCCAGTACCTTTCAGTTTCCAGTCTTGGTGGATCAGCTCTGTTGTAAGGACCCTGCCAGTCAGCGTACACTTTCGCAGGTTGTGTTGCGAACAGCCTGTTTATTCGTGTGGCCTCATTCTCTTTCGTGTACCGCTTTAGGCAGCTGGACAAGGCTTGGAGCCTTTGTTTGGCAATTTCGAGTTCTTCAGGTATGGTCATCTGGATGTACCTCTCGGGTATCGGCCTTTTCATCACACCTCTTTGGGCCTCCGTCAATTGACTCACATCTTTCCGAGCCGCCTTGATCTTAGCCTCCAACCGTCTTTTCCATGGTGGGTAACGTATCTCATGGCTTCCATAGTTGCTCTTATAGCCAAGCATCTCAAGGATCACTGATGCTGAAGCGTATATCAGCTCATTGGTTTCCGTGATCGTTACGGTAGGGATTGCCCTCAGTGCTGCATTCACACTTTCCATGAGACTTTCAGGTGGTACTTCACATAGCCGTTGGAATCGTTTTTTAGGTTGCCCAGCTTTGATTCTCGCCATGATCTTAGCTTTCAGGTCAGTTTCTGCCTCGCTCAGCATTTCATTCATTGGGGCTGGACTCCCAATCTCATCATCCACATTGTTGTTGTTGTTGTTTATTGTTTATTGAACATAAAACATATACAGTAATAATTTGACAGAAAATAAGGTCGATAAAAAAGTAAAAAGAAAGAAATCAGTCTTCATTCAACACAGTTATTATGTTCAAGTGAGTAGGATGAAGTAAAAAACTTATCTAGTCCTCCCCCGTTATGTGTTTATATCTACTAAATCATTTTTATATCAATCAGAAAAGAAAAAGTAAGAAGAAGTCTCCATTAAGGCTCATACTTTACCCTTAACCGTGATATTTTTACAACTTTTGGTTTGTATCGGGATTATATACATCCTCACCCTGGCACTCTTGTGTCAATTTTCTCTTGTATTCATAATGGATATTTCAATACCTTTCTGTATTTATCAACTTAGTTCTGATTTATCATTATATTTAATGTTTAGAATTTATCATTTTAACCCTGATTGATGTAGGTTGTGTTAAGGAATTATTCCGCTAGAAGTAGTAGTAGAACATTGTTAATGAATTTCATCTTGCTATGAGAACTATTGACACTAGTCTCTCTCCTGAACATCTGCTGAAGTAGTTAAAACAAAGAGTGTAGGGTGAAGTTGGGGTCCTAATTCCCCTTGAGTGATTAACAGCCCCCTGGCCGTCTCCTTTTGCGTCCCCCACATCGTAAAAGTCCCGGAAGGCTGTCAAGTACCTTCGAAGAGGAAACCTAATCTCAAGATTTGTGGACCAGAAGATATTCTCTGTACTTTGTCAAAATGCCAAGATCGAACTTTGCTTGACTTTCTTTGTTTCAGATTTTTACATAAGGGGAAGGACTGCCCGCCCCTAATTAACAAAATTAACATTCATTCATTCATTCATTTTCCTAACCGCTTGATCCTCACTAGGGTCGCGGGGGGTGCTGGAGCCTATCCCAGCTGTCTTCGGGCAGTAGGCGGGGGACACCCTGAATCGGTTGCCAGCCAATCGCAGGGCACACAGAAACGAACAACCATTCGCACTCACACTCACACCTAGGGACAATTAAGAGCGTCCAATCAGCCTGCCATGCATGTTTTTGGAATGTGGGAGGAAACCGGAGCACCCGGAGAAAACCCACGCAGGCCCGGGGAGAACATGCAAACTCCACACAGGGAGGCCGGAGCTGGAATCGAACCCGGTACCTCTGCACTGTGAAGCCCACGTGCTAACCACTGGACTACCGGGCCGCCCATAATTAACATACTATGCCGATATGTACGTGTGACTGAAGTTGCTCGGGGCTTCCTGATGAAATCTGAGACTCACAGGAGCTGGAATCGATTCGTGTTGCGTTGTGAGAACCTGAAGAAAAGACTACGTGGTGTTGGGTCTTCTTCCACCTTATAGAGAGATAAAAGAACCTGTAACCAAGGAAGGGCCAAGAGCAAATTGACAGTTCCCATTCCTCAACAGTTGTTTGTACTATTTTTTTTAATTTGATTTTGAACTCAGCAAGCGATTTACTCATTTTTAGGGCCGCTTCGAGATTATTCCACAGATTAACACCTTTGCTAGATACACTTCTTTGCTTGATGTTTGTTCTTGTTTTGAGTTTTTTGAATAAGTTGGTACCTCTTAATTCATAGTTGCTTTCTCGAATTTCAAAAAACGTCTGAATGTTTTGGCAGAGCAGGTTATTGTGTGCTTTGTACATTAATTGGCCGATTTTAAAGTCAACCAGGTCATAAAATTTCATCATATTTAATTTGATAAATAGTGGATTTGTGGGTTCCGTATATTTTGATCTATTAATAATTCGAATTGCTTTTTTTTGTAGTTTGAGAATAGGGAGTGTGTTTGTTTTGCAGGCATTTCCCCATATTTCCACACAGTAGGTCATATATGGTAATAATAATGAAGTGTATAATGTGTACAAAGATCTCTTATTTAGCACTTCCTTGGTTTTGTAGAGGATCGCTATGGTCTTGGCTATTTTTCTTTTTACGTTATCGATATGTGGTTTCCAACATAGTTTTGAGTCTATTACTAATCCGAGAAACTTGGTTTCATACGCTCTTTCTATGTCAATTGAGTTTACCATAATTTTAGCTTGGTGTTTGATTGGTCTTGTGCCAAAAACAATTAACTTCGATTTTTTCAGGTTAAGTGACAATTTATTTCTGTCGAACTAGTTTTTTAATTTGTTTAATTCGTTTTCTACGGTTGTCAGGAGCTGTTTCAGATTTATTCCAGAACAGTAGAAAGTTGTATCATCAGCAAATAGGACACATTTAAATAGTTTTGAGACCTTGCAGATATCATTTATATATAAGATGAATAGTTTTGGACCAAGCACTGACCCCTGAGGAAAACCCTAACAGTAAATTCTTTGTTGTCTATATTAGTGGCTATTGCTTCCACAAACTCCAAAACCGCCATTGAGGTGGTCCGTTTTCCCTGAAGCCATATTGATTCTCACTTAACAGCGCATGCTTTTGTATAAAACTATCAAGTCTGCGAGAAAATAGTTTTTCTAATATTTTTGAAAATTGTGGTAGTAGTGATATTGGTCTATAATTTGTAAACAGATGTTTTTCTCCACTTTTATAGATTGGAATAACTTTAGCAATTTTTATTTTTG
Organism: Hippocampus zosterae; assembly: GCF_025434085.1. NCBI lineage: Eukaryota > Metazoa > Chordata > Actinopteri > Syngnathiformes > Syngnathidae > Hippocampus > Hippocampus zosterae. Next base: position 34,981,024 of record NC_067451.1, read on the forward strand.
ATGGAAAGATACCAGCTTTCAATGACAGGTTGCATATGTGCGTGAAAGGTCGCACTACATATTCTATAATCTGCTTGATTATAGAATATCAATATTAAAGCAATCAGTTGACTTTTTAGTTTAAAAAGTTTTTATAATATTTGATACTTCTTGTTTTACAGCAGTGAGGAACATCGTGGAGGAGTTTTTTTTCTACGTATCTATTTCAAACAGGTTTGTTGGATCAGGAATTTGTTTTGCTAGGTTACTGCCGATGTTGACAAAATACTCATTAAATTCAGTTGCTATTTCTGCAGTTTTTTCCAAAATAGTATTTTTGCCTTTGTTAAATACTCTGGATAATCAATTTTTTTAGGACTATTTCTGATTACTTGGTTAAGTATTTTCCATATTTCTTGTGTGTTACCTTTATTCTGCTCTAATAGTGCATGATAATGATCTCTTTTACTGGTTCTTATAATATTTACTAGTTTATTTTTATAGGTCTTATATTTTTTTTCTGCTTCTTCAGTTCTGAATTTTAAAAACAATTTATATAAATTGTTTTTCTTTTTACATGCGTTTTCTATGCCTTTCGTTATCCATGGCTTACTTGGGTCTTTATACTTTTTGGAGACTTTAGTTAATGGAAAATGTTTATCATATAAGGAGATTATGGTAGACTGAAATACTTCAAACGCTGTATTTGGGTCTTGGTTTGAGTAGACCTCGGTCCAGTTTGTTTTTCTAGGTCTTGCTTAAATGCATCGATGGAACGTTGGGTTCTTAGTCTTATTTCTGTTATACGAGTTGTTGATTTAGCTTTTCTATCGAAATAATTATGAAAAACTGCAAAAACAGGCAGGTGGTCACTTATGTCATTAATGAGAAGTCCACTTTCCATTTTATGATCAATCTTATTTATAAATATGTTATGTATTAATGTGGCCGTGCCAACTGTTATTCTGCTAGGTTTCAGGATTACTGGGAAAAAGCTGTTGCTGTACATAGTATTTATGAAGTCAGTTGTTTTTTTTGGTGTCTATTTGGGTTTAATAAGTCAATGTTAAAGTCACCACATATTATTCGTGTTTTCTTATCGTTGTAGTAAGTGAGCATATCTGTTAGTTTTTTATTGAATGTGTCAATACATGTTCCTGGTGTCATATAGATGCAACTTATGATGATATTTGATGCCTTTTTATTGTGTATTTCAATGGTTAGACATTCCATTAGGTTTTCTATTGTATTTGTCAATCTCTCGATTTTACTGCATTTAAGTGCTTTGCCTACATATATTGCAACCCCCCCCCCTCCTTTTTTGTTTTCTCTATTAGTTGCAAACATTTCATAACCTTCTATTTCCGTTTCAGTTGTTTTATCTTCATCAAGCCAAGTTTCTGATATGGCAATTATTTTAAATTTATTGAATTTAGTCAGGTATTCTTTAATTTTTGTGAAGTTTTTATAGAGACTTCTACTATTTAAGTGTATTACCGAAAGTGCATTTTCCAATTTTATATTAGTGTTGAATTGTTATTATTGTTATTATACTATTATCATCCAGGTAATAGTCAGAGTCTGTTACCCTTTGTTTGTTGTTGAAGAAGTTATTGTCTGGGTCCAAATTGTTCTCGGGATCGAATGGCTTATAGTCAATATCTTCAAAGGGTTGGAAGTTCATGTTTTTGGGATGTGAATTTCCCGCTCCCACGCGGTCGTCGATGGCTCCCTCACAGCCGTCGTTGGTTCCCTCGCTGTCGTCGCTCGCTCTCTCGCCGTCATCACTGGGTCCCTCGTGGTCGCTGGCTCCCTTGCGGTCGTCGCCGACTCCCTCACGCTCGCCGGCTGGCTGCCTCTCGGCTCTCTCACGCGCGCTGGCTGGTTGTCTCCCAGCTGCCTCAGGCTCGCTGTCTTCCGGCTCCCTCGCGGTCACTGGCTCCCCTGCAGTCGTCGCTGGTTTCCTCTCGGTCGTCTCTGGCTCCCTTGCGGTCGTCGTTGGCTCCCTCACGGTGGTCGCAGGCTGGTTTTCTCCAGGCTTCCCTGCAGTCGTCGCTGGCTTCCTCGCGGTCATCACTGACTCCCTCGCAGTCGGTCGGTCTTGAAAAAGTTATTGTCCGGGTCCTAGTTGTTCTCAGGGTCAAACGTCTTGTGGTCAGTAGGTTTGGAAGTCATCACAGGGTTGGAAGAGTCATCAAAGGATTCATGTTTTTTGGCATGTGAATTTCCTGCTTCAGTAGGGTGAGAGTTTTTATTGTCGGGTGGTGAAAAATTCTCAGTATGCTGCTTGATGGTGTTGAACTCGAGCCTGTTGTGTTGGCGTACTGGTGCGGGGGTGGACAATAAGTTTGTTATGTCTTAAGTAGGCAGTTTCCCCTCTGTCACGTGCAGCTTTTAATTTTGGGAGGAGCTCTTTTCTTTTTTGTCGTACGGCATCTGTAAAGTCTTCGTTGATGTAGATGTTGGAGCCTTTTAAGTATTTTGCTTTTTGTAGGATCCTTGATCTGTCCTTGTATCTTAGAAATTTCACCACAACTGGCCTTGGTCGAGGTCTTCCAGGGTCTTGTCTTCCTGTGCGGTGAGCTCAATTTGCCTCCACCTCAATTTGCCCCTGTATCAGCAGTTTCTCCTTAAGGATTTTTTGAACTTTTTCCTCTGTTTCAGTCCACGTTTTTTCTTCAATTCCATCGATTACTAAGTTGTTTCTTCTTGACTGTCCTTCCAAGTAGTCCACCATGTCCGTTAATACAAGCATGCCGTCACATACTTTGTAGAATTCTGTTTGCATTTTCTTTGGAATGGCCAGTTTGACAGATTAGATTGTTTTTAATGTCGTCTACCTCTTTTTGGGTAAAGTTGATGCTGGTTTTTATTTCGTGGACTTCCCTGGTTAAAGTGTCAAGTCGTGAGTTTGTTGAGTCTATTATCATCTTGACAAATGCTTTGAAATTTTCCTGTTGTTGTTGCAAGAGCGCCGTAAAAAGTTATTTTTGTTGCTGGAGTAATTCATTTACTTGAGTGAGGGTCAGGGAATCCTCTTCCTGCTTTGTGTCTTGCTTCTGTTTGGGTGGCATTTTGTCGGGTCTCGTTGCTAGCCGGTTGTATGCTCGTTTGTGACGTGTCCAGTAGGCTTGCTGCTGGGTGTTTCTAACGTGCCAAGTGGGTTTACCGGCTCCTTCACGCTCGCTGGCGTTTGGTTGGTTGGTCTCTGGTCATGGGTTCCAGCTGCGTAGCGACTTTTCGCAGTTAGCTTCCGTGCTAACGTCCGCGGTTAGCTTCCGTGCTAACGAGCTAGCGTTTCGTCCAGCCCCCTCTTCACGTCGCCAATTTCTACACACGCGCTGCCACTATGTTTCGCTCTGTTCTTTACTTTCAAATGTAGGAAAGCTTCACACGAGAGAAATGTTGACTTTACTGTTGCTGCTCCTTCTTTCCGCTCGGCAATGCGTAGCAACTCACGTGACATTCATTGGGGGTTGCCTCCCAATGCCTGGTATGACCCCCTCCTGTGATCTGGCAGCCTGGGGCCCTTCACCATGGAACCTGCGTTGTACCTCATCAATCTCAAGTTGTGACAGCAGTTGCCGTTTGTGGATGTTGGAACACTGAGTTACTAGTTGTTTTGTGGTCAACCGTGACTGTGGGTTTCAAAGTAACCATTTAGCCCACATTCTTTGCATGTAACCCCTCTGACTAGGGTTGCTTGAGTAGTAGCATTCCAACAGAGCCATGTTATCGCATCTCGCCCATCTCCACTGTGTTCCAGTAGCCCATATTTCATCAAGGTGCTCTGGTTCCCCAGCACCTGACGCAGACCTTGTTTGGCCGGGCGACGTCTGAGCCGGCATGTCATTCATTTCATTGTCTCTCATCATTGCATGAGGTAGGCATTAGCGTGAAGGATCTTTCCCAAGGACCCACACTGGATGGTGTTATGTGCTCATTTCGATTCGAACCACCGTCTCCCGTATGCCAAACCGATGCCTTACCAACTGAGCTATCCAGCTATATGTCCACTTATCTTAGCCGCAATGATGCCTGACATGAGCTTCCATGTTGTCGAGAGACAGGTTATTGGCCGATGTATCTCCTACACATCCCTCACTTTATTTTATATATATATAAGATAAGATAAGATATCCTTTATTCGTCCCACACTGGGGAAATTTACAGCCTCCAGCAGCAAGAATGTATGTAGAAAGAAGAAAGAGAAAAAAAACAAACATCTTTCAATTAAATACAATATGAACACAAATGGATAAATCGCAGTACTATTTACAATTTTCCTTCACATCATTTAATTATTATTATGATTATGATTCTTATTTTTTATTCATCAGCCTGACAGCAGTCGGTAGGAACGAGCGTCGGTATCTCTCCTTCTTGCAGCGCGGGTGTAACAGTCTCTTGCTGAAGGAGCTACCAAGTGCTTTCAGGGCGGGCTGGAGGGGGTGGGAGGGACTGGCCATCATAGCTTTTAGCTTAGTTAGCATCCTTCTGTTGCCCACTTCCTCCAGAGTGTCAAGGGAGCAACCCAGGACAGAACTGGCCTTCCTGACCAGTCGCTCCAGTCTCTTTCTTTCCCGGGCTGAGATGCTGCCTGACCAGCAGACAATGCCATAATGGATGGCCGAGGCCACCACCGAGTTATAGAACGTCTTAAGGAGTGACCCCTGAACCCCAAAAGACCTCAGTTTCCTGAGTAGGAAGAGTCGGCTCTGTCCTTTCCTAATCAGGGTGTCCGTGTTTGTAGACCAGTAGTCCAGTTTGTCGTTCAGAAGAACACCAAGGTACTTGTAGGAGGTGTATATACACACACGCACACGCACAGAAAACATTATCAGTACGATCATAACCAAGACTAGCTTCGGTTACCAGTGCAGAGGCAGAACAACAGTCAAAAGCGAAAGTGCTATTGTGCTATTTTAAATAATTTGTCAGATTAAATAACATGTTTGATGCAAGTTAAAGCTTCTTTTTTGGGTCTTCACCGTGCTGTAATACAGGGGTGCCCGTTAGGTAGATCCTGATCTACTGGTAGATCTAAGACAGGTCCCAAGTAGATCCGAGGAGTGTAGAGGAGAAAAAAACCAAACAACCATTTGTGTGTCTTTGACCATGTTAGTAATATATTTTGTGTGTTAATATACACTGCACACTAATCATCAGTCTCATTTTCACAAAAAAAAAAACATTTAAAAAATAAAATAAAGCAGGTAAATCTTAAATTTACTGTGGCGCGTGATTACGTCACCGGAAGTTGTTCGCGCTCAGCAGTTTGCAATTGCAGCTTGTGATCAGAGCTGTTGCGCTCTATCTTTTATCGTCATGATTCTCATTCAGAGTTGACTTCGTGTACAATTCACCGAGGGTACGAGCAAAGAATAGGAATCTTGGAGGGCCCAGGAAAGCACTTTAAAACGGTATGTGCGAGCTACGATAGTTAACAAGCTGCAAAAGTGCGTGGCATGCCTCCGTTTCAGGCTGTTTCTCATCATGGTGTGCGCGCGTGTGTGCGTGTGTGCGCGTGCCGGTAAGGGTAGATCCCGAGATGTTAGTTGATCGAAAAGTAGATCTTTGGTCCAAAAGGTTTGGGCACCCCTGCTGTAATACAATATCCTCAATGGAAACATACCCGGACTGTTGTTTCAAGTCGCAAATGTACAAAGTAGTAGCAAGTTCCTCAAGTCTAAATACCTCCTAGTTTGTTTTGATTCGATTAATTATCATCCCAATGATTAGCTTATTTACCATTGTTTTGGCTTCAATTCCATTGGCCTCGCAATGCCAGACAGTCTGGTCATATTTTAGTGTGTGATAAAACCATAATGTCAGGTTCCTGGGATTAACTGTTGAAAGGTTCCTTAAAAGTACAGGTATTAAGTCATTTATTTGCTCCTCAAATTAAGTCCTTGTTGTTCTTCAAAGAACAAAAAGATTCTTTTGAGCATTGAATATATTCTAAAATTCTAAAAATGACATGCAGAGAGCACATATTTTGCAAGTATGCTTGTATTTTGTCCATATTTTAAATGGGATTCTTTTCATATATCTGATTAGGTAAGTGCATGGTCCTATGGAAAAGTTGTAGCCCCCTCCAGGAATTAAGTTGCCCATCTGTTGCAGCACCGAAGCAAACAGAGCTGTCGTGTTGGTTTTTAAAATATGCACTTTATTAATTCGTGAAACACCCAAGAAAATACAGACACGACTCTGTTGGAATACGTGCATTTTTCAACGGCCGTGCAAATCGAGAGACGTTTCAGGGCCGCCTCTGAAAAAACGTAAATTACCGAATTGGCCCGAATATAAGACGGCCCTGATTATAAGGCGACCCCCTCTTTTTTCAAATTTGAAAAAAGACTTTTTGAACACCAAATTATTTTTTATACAGAAAATAATTACAGTACATCTGAAACAAATTATAACAATATATTTGAGAGAAAAAGCATGTTATTTTGCTTCATTCAAATCTTAATACCTGAACATTTAAATACGTAAATTAAAGTGCAATCATATTCGCTTCTGGATTTTTCTCCATTTTCTGTTATCTCTTCTGTTATTTTCTTATCTTTTCTTTCTTACTTTTTATTCTTTATGACAGGGGTTCACTTTGGCCTGGGGAGTTAAGTTCAGCATTCGCTTCAATGATATCTGGCGCCATCCAGCGTCAAGAATGGGTATAATGTTTAGACCCCGAAGATAAGACGACCCCCATTTTTTCAGTCTTATTTCAATGCAAAAAACACCGTCTTATATTCGGGCCAATACGGTAAGGATTACTTCACTGACACTCAGAAAAGCGAAAACAATGCAACAAAACAGAAAATCAAGTGACTAACAAACATTCTCCTACACATCCCTCATTTAGAAAAGGCATGTTAATTTTTGCAGTTTTATGTATGAATGTCACACAATTACTGTGATGATAAATGCTGAAATGCGCACATAAACATGTGTAAACCATTTTCTTGGCCACTTATCCTCACAAGGGTGGCGGGGCACGCTGGAGCCTATCCCAGCTTTCTTCATGCAGTAGGCTGTGGACAACACCCTGAACTGGTTGTCAGCCAATCGCAGCAAACTTGAATCCGTTGTGTATTTTTACTAGCAGCAACAACACTATGACAACAGTGCTTTAATATGGTCACGATGGTAACACTTAAAAATTCAATGGACTGTATGAATGATATGAGCCACGTCATTTATTTTTTAATTATTATTATTTCTTGTGTGTTTATTTGTTTCTGTTGATATACCAAATAAATGTGAAGCCACATTTTTATGTAATGGTACTGCTAAATTACATCAAACAACATGGGATCAGTGACGGTATGAATGTGGATGTTTATGGTTATTTGTCTCTACATGTGCCCTGCGTCTGACTGGCAACCAGTTCAGGGCCAAGTCTTCCTTTTGCCTGAAGTCAATGGGATAGCCTCCAGCAACACTCACAACCCTCTTCAGGAGAAGCGGTGGTGACAATAGATGGATGGATATACTAGCAGCCCTGTGACACTGTTCAGGATAAGTTGTGTTGAAAATTGATGCATGTATGGATATATTAGTAGCGTCCTCCTGAAATGTGCCAACATAACAGAGCAGGAACAAACAAATACAACGCCCATGAATAATTCACCATAACACAAAATCAAGAGCCGTTGCAAAGAAACTTGCCAAATATGTCTGTTTTCTTTTTATACTCATTTTGCTAGTTTGTGGATTTAAAATTAGTAATGCATAACTGAGATTTGGCATGCGTCCAGAGTCGCTCAGACGTATGTAACAGAGAGATTTCGGTCACTTTGCAAATTTAAATATATTTTAGCATTGGAATAAACTGAAATGACAATAAGTTTTTCATATTTAAAACTTTATAGCCCGCAGCGGCCCGGTCCAAAGTGGCTCAAGGTCTGGTACTCGTCCACCACTCAGTAGTTGAGGACCACTGGCTTCGAGGGCATCTTTCCCTTAGCCACCTTTTGAACTATGGGGAGAACTAATGGATAGCGCATGTGTTGGGTATGGGGTGATTCTTCTGTATGATGTACTTCTGGTTCACTTCCTGTTTTGGCAAAGCATGTTTATCGAAGTGTTTTGTGACATACCCTCTGCGTGTCCTTTCCTTCAACACCACGACACTACATTAAAAACAGGTTTTCAAATACAGTATAAACAGAATCGCTTGTGCAGTCTTGGAGTTGAAGTCAAAGTCAAATCAAGTCTTAAGTAAGGTTTTCCCCAGGCAAGTCAGAAGTAACATCCCGGTTGCGCACCATGTTTTTTCTATTTTTTTTATTTTTTGTTATTATTTTTATTTTTTTCAATTTTCTATTACAATTTTTTCAGGTCCGTTCGGTTACAATGGAACCTTTCCGCAGAACTACTTTCCAACTGTTTGAAAAAGCTTGCCGAGGAGGGCCATGACATCACTGTCATCTGAGTGTCTGGCAGATGTTTAAAATTGGTTAGGTGTGCTATTTACTGTAACTTTCTGTTTTTTATTGTAGTGTCATTAAGAAAATAATTGAGCGTCAGCCCAAGCCCAATTACTTGGTAGCCGTGGACTATTCCAACAACACCATGGAGGACATTGTTAAGGTATGTATGTTACATATCGTCACTGTCTGGTAGAATGCTTGTAACTGTCAAAATGACAATTTTTTAGGGGAACCTGCCCCCCCAACAACAACAACAACAACAATCTTGCATGAGTTCCCAGACACTTTTATAATAGCTTGTATGTATGTAATAGCGATCATGTAACGTACCATTGCACACAACACGATCGAAAATGCATGTTCCATTGTTAATTTGGGAAAAAAATCACTAATTCATCATTCTGTCATTGATTAAAACAATATACCCCGTAATAACGGAGCCAACCAACAGCAGCCATTCTCTTCAAAGTCTGCAGTCATGACGAAGTCTGGTCTGTAATTTGTGTAGTTTTCATTCAGAGAAGAAATATTTTGAATAACTCGGGACTCATCTTGAAAAACACAAAACTGTCCAGTGTGCATTTAGTGGGTGTAACTATACCACTTTTATCTACACAACTTTTGCTTCACATAAAAGTAGGATACACACTCCTCACAGCCTGGAACATTTTAAGGACACGGTATTTCGGGCATTTCCGAATCAGGCAATGAAAGCTATAAATAGTTTGTTGGTTGGTGTAAGTGAAAGTTATTCTAGTGAAAGTCATTGTAGATAGTCTTGCAAGCTCATTGCTTAAATTTGATTGCATCGACAATATATCCAGTCGGTGTATCGATGAGATTGGAGAGGAAGCATTCAAAGCATTGTCAAAAGACCCTAAAGAACAACAATTGCACGATTAGCGAACCGGTGATCAGAGCCTTGGTAAATGGTATTTGCCAGTCAAATCCTCTAAGATCGGTCTTCAGTGAAGAAGGTCCTCTCTGTACAGCATACCACTATAGAATAAAACATAATTTCAAATGAAATATTCCTGAAATTTTATTTTGTAAAATTCCTATATTCCACTTATGGCTCTGCAAATCATGGCACATGCTACTGCTGTATGTTCTCACCCTGACAGTAGATAGATACAGTATTGACACAGTATCAATCTCTTAGCACAGGGGTGCCCATTACGTCGATCCTGATCTACCGGTAGATCTAAGACAGGTCCCAAGTATATCCGACGACTGTCGAGGAGAAAAAACAAACTACCATTTGTGTGTCTTTGTACATGTTAGGAACACATTTTTTGTGTTCATGTACGCTGCACCCTATTCATCAACCTATATCAGTCTCATTTTCACCATATTTTAAAAATAAAATAAAGCAGGTAAATATTGAATTTACGGTAGCTTGTGATTACGTCACCGGACGTTGTTAGCGTTCAGCAGTCTGCAATTGCAGCTTGTGATCAGAGCTGTTGCGCTCTGTCTTTTATCGTCTTTATTCTCAATCAGAGTTTGCTTCGTGTATAATTCATCCTCCTTGTGGGTCCTGGCCTTGCCGTGGAAAGGAGGCTTGTGTGTTCCAATGATCCGGAGAGCGTTACCGTCTGGAGCTTGCTCCAGGTAGGGTCTCCCTTGGTGGGCCGGTCTTCGGGGAGGTTCCAGACTAACAAGGTCCCAACGGTGTGTCGGTACGCCGCTGAGATGGCAGCCCCATCACCCGACTATCCTGCAGAGGGCCAACAACCCACTCAGGAGAAATTTATTGTTACGAAACCGACCAGAAGAAACCAGACTGCCCAAACCAAGACAAGACATAGGAACGCCCCCGACCAACGAGTACGGATTGACCTACGCCTGAAGACGCGCATTGCCACATGGAACGTCCGAACGCTTCTTCGGGCTGTCCATTTACTGCTGTCCATTGAGCTCTCCCGCTACAAAATCACCATGGCGGGTCTGTGTGAATCAAGATGGCAAGGCAGCTGCGAAATTACAGCAGGAGAACACAGCTTCATATGGAGTGGCCCTGAAATCCGGACGGGCCTCCATGGAGTTGCGCTGGCCATGTCCAAACATGCACGGCAATCACTTATCAGCTGGATCCCAATTAACGATCGACTCCTGTCTGCACGGTTCCTCCACCGACATGGCAAGATGACAGTCATTGTTGCTTATGCCCCCACAGAACTTGCCGATGATACAGTGAAGGACACCTTCTTCGACCAACTCCATCAGGTCGTTAGCCAAACCCCACCACATGACATCGTCATCATCCTCACTGACGCCAATGCAACCCTCTCTTCTTCCTCCAGAGAAGGACCATCTCACCAAACCCCCACACAACCCATTGGCACCACATTTGTCGATAACACCACAAATGATAACGGCAAACGTCTGCTTCTCCTCTGCCATTCAAATAACCTTTGTATCACCGACACATGGTTCCCCCGCAAGCAGATCCATCACTGGACCTGGTATAGTCCTGATGGAAGAACCCGGAAGGCGATAGACCAGGCATGTCCAAGGTCCGGCCCGCGGGCCAAATCCGGCCCGCGGCCAAATTTCATCCGGCCCTCGGCCCCTGTCATAAAATCAGTGCCGTCTGGCCCGCAGGTTGGGCGCAATGGAACACGTGTTGCATTGACTGAGGTTTCGTAGACTGGTGAGTGAGGTTTCATAGAGTACTGCTTCCCTCTAGTGGCTAAATGAGTAATAGCATTCACTAAATGAGTAATAGCATTTAGACACTGGAGGGCAGTAGCACTCTACGAGACATCACTCACGAGTTAACAAGACATCACTCCGTGTTCATATTAACCTTCCAGTTTACTGAAATGGCGACAATCAACAGAAAAAGGAAAGTTGACTGCGAGGGACGACGATTCAAGGATGGATGGAAATTGGACTATTTCTTCACTGAAATACGCAACAACTGTGTCTGCCTCATTTGCCAAGAGACAGTGGCTGTTTTTAAAGATTATAATGTCAAGCGACATTACCAAACAAGACACGCTGACATGTACGACATGATTACAGGCAAGGAACGCTCGTTTAATCTCACAGCAGCAGTATTTTGCAAGAGCTCGAGAGTCAAACGAGAACACCATAGCGGCGAGTTACGCGGTAGCAACGCTAATCGCAAAACGTTCCAAACCTTTCAACGAAGGTGAATTTATCAAAGACTGCATAATGACAATGGTGAAGAAAATATGCCCTGAGAAGCAGCAAGAGTTTGCCAAAGTCTGCCTGGCACGTAACACTGTGGCACGCAGGATTGAAGAACTCTCAGCGGATATCAAACGACAATTGGGAGACAGAGGAAAAGAGTTAGATTTTTTTTCGCTGGCTTGCGACGAAAGCACAGACGCCTCGGACACTGCTCAGTTACTTGTTTTTCTGAGGGGAGTGGACAATGAAATGAACGTGACTGAAGAACTACTGGACCTCCTGAGCCTGAAAACCCAAACAAGAGGAACGGAGATATTCTCTTCTGTTTGCACTGCCGTGAATGACTTGAAACTCCCGTGGAATAAAATTTCTGGGATTATTACTGATGGTGCACCATCCATGACCGGCGATCGAAGTGGACTAGCAACACTAATAAGTAACAAAGTAAGTGAAGAAGGAGGTAAAGCTGTAAAACTTCATTGCATCATTCATCAGCAAGTTCTGTGTGCCAAACATCTCCGATACGAACATGTTATGAAACCAGTGATAAAAACTATTAACTATATCCGCTCCAGAGCGCTATGCCACCGTCAGTTTCAACAATTTCTAAGTGAGATTCATGCGGAATATGGAGATGTTGTCTATTACACTGACGTGCGCTGGCTCAGTCGGGGTTCTGCACTGTCACGCTTCTATTCTGTTCGGCAGCAAATCAGTGAGTTTTTGGCTGAAAAGGGACAACATATGCAAGAACTAAGTGACCCTATGTGGCTGTCTGATTTGGGTTTTCTGGTTGATATTACAAAGCACCTTAATATCCTCAACACCAGTCTCCAGGGACCAGACGCAGTCATAAGCCAATTATATTCACACATCAAAGCCTTTGGAATTAAGCTGAAATTGTTTGAAAGACATCTGTCGCAGACCCAACCCAATACTGCACAAATTCCAGCGCTGCAAGAAATTATGACCACATTCCCACAGAGCAATGTCAGTGCGCAAACAAGGAGCTACGCGTCAGCTATTTCATCTCTGGCTGAAGAGTTCAGACAACGCTTTCGAGATTTTGCAGCTATCGAGAAGGACATTGCTTTGTTTTCTTCACCTTTTTCCGTGGACACAGATGATGCTCCAGACCACTTGCAGCTGGAGCTCATCGAGTTGCAGTGTGATGCTGAGAGCCGGAGTCGGCACCAGCAACTTTCTCTCACCAACTTTTACCGACAGCTGAATAAGGACAAGTTCCGAGAGATTCGAGCATTTGCTAAGAAAATGCTGAGCTTGTTTGGGTCGACGTACTTGTGTGAGAAGACATTCTCGGTTATGAACATAAATAAAAGCTGTGTGAGGACACGGCTAACAGACGATCACCTGCGAGACATTTTGCGCATCAATACCACTCCTTTTGAGCCAGACCTGCCCTTTGTGCTTCAATCCTGATCTCAATATGACCCGTCACATTAAGATCATTTGTCAGCTGGCAATAAGTCTCTGAATAAATGTTTAAGATTTACATCAGTCCTAAGTTTCATTCCAGAGTAAAATGTAAAAAGTTCAGTCAACATTTATATTGACTGATGTCATATTTCAAATGATCCCTGCAGTTGTGGATATGTGTATTGTTTGTTCATTTCCCTGTTGTTCCAATGTTGTTCCAAATGTTGCAATTTGCGCTCAGGAGACTTCTGTTTAATGTTCTGTTTGGATTGTTGAAATTAAAATAAAAATAGAAATGTGAAACACAGACTGGCTTATTAAAATGTGTTTAACAATATTGTTGTTCAATGTAAAGAATGTCAGCCAAGCTCGGCCCCCCGACATTTTACCACATACAATCTGGCCCCCTTGGCAAAAAGTTTGGACACCCCTGCGATAGACCATATCATCATCTACCACCGCTGGCGATCTTCCGTCACCAACTGCAGGGTCTTCAGAGGTGCACAGTTGGGCAACACTGACCACCGCCTGTTGGTTGCCCAGCTAAGACTTAAAATACGACCAGACCCATTTATCAGGCCACAACCACGCTTAATGTCTTCCAGACTCTGCGACCCCACCACTGCCTCCGCATATCGCTGCTCCATCACCAACGCCTTCACTGCTCTGGCCGTTGATGACATCGCAGACTGGGAGACTTTCAAATTAAAGGTCAACCAGTCTGCCCAGGATGTATTGGGAAGATCAAGATCTCTTCCCAAACAACCATGGATCTCACAGCTGACCCTCGACATCATTGACCGCCGCCGTGCTGCTCGCCTGCGCGATGATATCACAGAGTACCGGAGGCTCAATGCAGCACGAAATGCGGCAATTGCAACTGACAGGGAGAGATACTGGGGAGAAGAGGCCGAACGCATGGAATCAGCAGCACAGATACAAGAATCAATATCAATCTAATGTTATTAAACAGGAAAAAAATCAACCCCATATCTCAGGAAGTTGGAGAGCTGAAATACATGCATGTGCAGTGCTTACTAACTGAACTGATGATTGGTACTTGTACTGAATATGGACATTCCAATTACATTGGAATAGTCTGTACACTGACGAGATGCATTCTACACTGGTAATTTAACATGGTGAACATTTAAAGATTTAAACATTTAAAGATTTTGATAGAATTTAAAAATCATTTGACAATATAACACTGAATGCTTTTATACTGAGCTAAGGATATTAGTATGGGGCCAGATGTTTTTTGATTTTTTTGGGTGTCGTAAATACGGGCGGGGGTGGTGAATGACCCCAAAACGCAGGCAGGAGGGAGGAGCAGGGTGAACTTGACAAAATATATTAATCAAACACTGAGAAAAACAAATCCCAAAACACGCAAAGTCCTGAAAACAACAAGAATTCAAAGTAACAACAAAACCCATTGGAAAAGCAAATAAAATAACGTGATAAACACAAACCAACAGAAGCAGTGACAGAAACAGCATAAATGACCCGATACAGAGTGGTCGGGATGGGCGTCCTTTCAACAGAAAACCTACGACAGTAATGACATGATGACCAACAGGTGTGTCGTTGTAGGAGGAGCCCAACAGAGCCACCTGTTGGTTCCAAACAAATCAACCGTGACAAATCAGAATCAGAATCATCTTTATTGGCCAAGTATGTAGAACACACAAGGAATTTGTCTCCGGTATAGACAAATTCCTTGTGTGTTGTACATACTTGGCCAATAAAAATGATTCTCCTGATTCAGAAATACATGTCGTATTTGTGTCTTCTTTCATAAAGATGACAATTGACTCACATTTTTCTGAGCCACCTTGATTTTAGTCTCCAACCGTGTTTTCCATGGAGGGTAACATATCTCATGGCTCCCATGGTTGCTCTGATAGCCAAGCATTTCTAGGATCACTGATTCTGAATCGTATATCAGCTCATTGGTTTCCGTGATCGTTCCTGTAGGGATCGCCTTCATTCATTGGGGCTGGCCTCCCAAACCAACAGCAAGTTATAACATTGACTTGTTCACAGTGAACTCTCTTTCCGCTACAGTATTCTAATTCCGTGTTCTATTGCATGTCTCCAGCAAGGAGCCATTTTGGGGTCGACATATTTCCGTAATGACCATACACGAGGCGCATCGGATTTTAAGGTGCTGTGAGCTTTTAAGAAAATATGGTAGTGTCATCTAAAATGTAAAAATTGAGTGTCACGCCTAAACCAAAGGACTTATGCACACATTTCAACATGAATTTAGTTCAGGATGACCTCCTGAAGCCTAAATGAGCATAAATTTGACAACACAACTCATCCCTATGAAGATACATTCAAACTCAGAAAACGTGCTCAACTCGGCCTGAAAATGCATTTAAAGCAATAAAAACTCAAATTGAGTGTCACGCCTCAACCAAAGGACTTATGCATACGTCATCAGGCGCCGACAGGTACGGCAGCCTCGGTCACACGCTCCCTAGTATTATCCCCAGAATCATCTTTATTGGCCAAGTATGTAGAACACACAAGGAATTTGTCTCCGGTATAACACGCTGCACTAGTATCATCGTAAACAACAAAATCATTGAACCATTTTAGAGTAACCAGTAGTTTTGTAGTACCATTTTGTGGTGCAAGAAGAGTGACTATGTCAGTGACTGTTTAAGGCGTTAATGGCTAGAGGGAAGAAGCTGTTTAAGTGTCTACTGGATTTGGTGCGCATGGTTCTGTAGCGTCTGCCTGAGGGGAGTGGCTGAAAAAGGTGGTGGGCAGGGTGCGGGGGATCCACGAGGATTTTCCGTACCCTTGTCTTGATTCTTGCAGTGTGCAAGTCCTCAAGAGTGGGTAGGGCGATGCCAACGATTTTTTCTGCCGTCCTAACTGTCCGTTGAAGTCGGATTTTGTCCTTTTTTGTGGCGGCCCCAAACCAAACCGTGATGGAAGAACACAGGATTGATTTGATGACTGCCGTGTAGAACTGTCGTAGCACCTCCTGTGGCAGGCCATGCTTCCTCAGCAGCCTCAGGAAGTACATCCGCTGCCGGGCCCTTTTCAGGATGGAGATGGTGTTGACTTCCCACTTCATGTCCTGGGAGACTGTGATTCCCAGGAACTTGAAGGTCTCGACGGTTGACACAGGGCAGTTGGATAGTGTGAGGGGCAACTGAGGAGAAGAATGTTTCCTGAAGTCCACGATCATCTCTACAGTCTTGAGCGTGTTCAGCCCGAGGTTGTGTCGGCCGCACTGGAGCTCCAGGTGCTCCACTTGTTGGCGGTACGCAGACTCGTCGCCGTCTTTGATGAGACCGATGACCGTGGTGTCGTCTGCGAACTTTATGAGTTCGACAGCTGGATCTGTTGTGGTGCAATCGTTTGTGTAGAGAGAGAAGAGCAGTGGCGAGAGGACACATCCCTGTGGGGCTCCAGTGCTGGTGGTGCTTATTGATGATGTTGTTGCTCCCAGTCTCACCTGTTGTGTCCGTCCCGTCAGGAAGCTGAGGATCCACTGGCAGATCGTAGGGGACACACCGAGGTGGAGTAGTTTGGGGGTGAGGAGTTCCGGGATGATGGTGTTGAACGCAGAGCTGAAATCCACAAACAGAATCCGTAGGTCCCTGTGCTGTCGAGGTGCTTGAGGATGTAGTGCAGACCTATGTTGACTGCGTCTTCCACAGACCTGTTTGCCCGGTAGGCAAACTGGAGAGGGTCCAGCAGGGGTCCAGTGACGTTCATTAGGTGGTTCAGCACAAGGCGTTCAAAGGACTTCATGACCACAGACGTCAGGGCGACAGGCCTATAGTCGTTCAGTTCCGATGTTGCCGATTTCTTGGGAACTGGGATGATGGTAGACTGTTTGAAGCAGGATGGGAGCTCCAGGGATCTGTTGAAGATTTGTGTGAAGACCGGAGCCAGCTGGTCAGCGCAGACTTTCAGGCAGGAGGGGGACACTTTGTCGGGCCCCGGAGCTTTCTTGATCTTTTGCTGCTTGAAGAGCCGTCTCACGTCCTGTTCGTGGATCTGTAGTGGCGAAAAAGAGGGTGGGGGGTAGGTAGAGTGGTTTCTGGTAGAGGTGGGTGTGTGTGGGAAATCGGGGTGTCCTTTTCAAATCGGCAGAAAAACATGTTTAGTTCATTAGCAAGACCCTTATTGTTCACTGTTTGGGGGGATGGCATTCTATAGTTAGTGATTGCTTTCAGGCCATTCCATACAGATGCTGAGTCATTAGCAGAGAACTGGTTTTTCAGCCTCTCTGCATAGCTTCTCTTTGCGATGTTAATTTCCATTGTCAATTGGTTTCGGGCATGTTTGTACAGTGCCCGATCTCCACTTCTAAATGCGGCCTCTTTCTCTTTCCTGAGTTGCCTGAGTTTGGGAGTAAACCATGGCTTGTTATTGTTGAAGGAGGGGAAGGACTTCGTTGGTACACACATGTCCTCACAGAAACTGATGTATGATGTTACAGTGTGTGTGTATTCATCCAGTGTGCCCGTTGAAGTTTCAAAGACGCCCCAATCAGTGCAGTCTAAGCATTCTTGTAGAGCTAGCTTTGCTTCACCTGTCCATTTTTTCACTGTCTTAACAACCGGTTTAACACATTTGAGTTTCTGTCTGTATGTAGGTATTAAGTGGATTAAATTGTGGTCAGAAAGACCCAATGCTGGTCGGTATGCATTTTTGATTGTTGTATAGCAGTGGTCTAGAACGTTGCCTTCTCTGGTGAAACAGTCGATGTGCTGCTTATATCTGGGAAGTTCACGGTTAAGATGCGCTCTATTAAAATCGCCCAAAATGATCAGGGGTGACTCTGGGTATTTTAGTTCGAGTTTGTTTACTTGTTCGGCTAGCGTTTGTATCGCCGTGTTAGCGTTAGCTTGTGGCGCAATGTAAACACCGACTAATAAAAAGGAGGTGAACTCACGTGGCGAGTAGAATGGCTTGCAGTTTAAAGACAGCGACTCCAGGTCCGGGCTGCAGTGTGCGTCGAGCTTCGTGACATCAGTGCACCATTCTTCGTTGATATAGAAGCAAATCCCACCACCTTTCGATTTCCCTGATAGCTCCGTGTCGCGGTCGGCTCGGAGAAGGCGGAAGCCGGGTAGATGTGGCGCGGGATCTGGATGGCGGTCATTGAGCCAGGTTTCAGTGAAGCAGAGAGCAGCAGAACGTGCAAATGTTTTGTTGGTCTTTGTGAGGAGAAGAAGTTCATCCATCTTGTTTGGCAGAGATCGTAGATTAGCAAGATGGATCGATGGGAGCGGGGTTCGAAATCCGCGCTGCCGGAGCTTGACGAGCACGCCGGCTCGCTTCCCCCTCCTCCGGCGGCGTTTCCATGCTCCGTACAGCACAGCCGCTCCGCTCGCGATTAGCTCCGAAAAACCTTGTGGATTCTCGTGTGCTGGTGAAAAAAGACCGAGCGTAGACTCCCCAATGCGCAGCAACTTTTCCCTCGTGTAAGTAAGCCGCTCAGGGTCGCCAAAAAAAACCGAAAATGACAAAAACAGGGATAATACTAGGGAGCGTGTGACCGAGGCTGCCATACCTGTCGGCGCCTGATGACGTATAATACAGACGAAGACGAAGATACATTGAAACTCAGAAAACATGCTCAACTCGGTCTGAAAATGCATTTAAAGCAATAAAAACTCAAATTGACTCAATTACTTATGCACACATTTCAACATGTATTTAGTTCAGGTTGACCTCCTGAAGCCTAAATGAGCATTAATTTGACCACACAAATCATTCCTATGAAGATACATTCAAATTCAAAAAACGTGCTCAGCTCGGCCTGAAAATGCATTTAAAGCAATAAAAACTCAAATTGAGTGTTACGCCTAAACCAAACGACGAATGCACACACTTCAACATGTATTTAGTTAAGGTTGACCTCCTGAAGCCTAAATGATCATTAATTTGACTAAACAACTCATTCCTATGAAGATACATTCAAATTCAAAAAACGTGCTCAGCTCGGCCTGAAAATGCATTTAAAGCAATAAAAAGTCAAATTGAGTATAGTCATGTTACCCGCGTTGAGTTATAATTAGGTCAAGAATAAAGAGTCATGAAATAATTGGCTGAAGAGTACAGTTGTTTCAGGCCTCGGAGACAATATCGGATTTTGGTCAGTAGAGGGAGACACAGACCATAACATGATTCAAGACATTTTTTGAAAACCTTCTCAGCTCGGCCTGAAAATGCATTTAAAGCAATACAAACTCAAATTGAGTGTCACGCCTAAACCAAAGGACTTATGCACACACTTCAACATGTATTTTGTTCAGGATGATCCCCTGAAGCCTAAATGAGCATTAATTTGACTACACAACTCATTCCAATGAAGATACATTCAAAGTCAAAAAACGTGCTCCACTCGGCCTGAAAGTGCATTTAAAGCGATAAAAACTCAAATTGAGTGTCACTCCTAAACCAAAGGACTTATGCACACATTTCAACATATATTTAGTTCAGGTTGACCTCCTGACGCCTAAATAGCATTAATCTGACCGCACAACTCATTCCTATGAAGATACATTCAAACTCAGAAAACATGCTCAACTCGGCCTGAAAATGTATTTAAAGCAATAAAAATTCAAATTGAGTGTCACGCCTAAACCAAAGGACGTATGCACACATTTCAACATGTATTTAGTTCAGTTTGACCTCCTGAAGCCAAAATGAGCATTAATATGACCACATAACTCATTCCTATGAAGATACATTCAAATTCAGAAAATGTGCTAAACTCGGCCTGAAAATGCATTTAAAGCAATAAAAACTCAAATTGATTGTCACGCCTACACCAAAGGACTTATGCACACACTTCAACATGTATTTTGTTCAGGATCACCCCCTGAAGCCTAAATCACCATTAATTTGATCACACAACTCATTCCTATGAAGATACATTCAAAGTCAAAAAACGTGCTCAGCTCGGCCTGACAATGCATTTAAAGCATTAAAAACTCAAATTGAGTGTCACGCCTACACCAAAGGACTTATGCACACATTTCAATGTGTATTTTGTTCAGGATCACCCCCTGAAGCCTAAATCACCATTAATTTGATCACACAACTCATTCCTAAGAAGATACATTCAAACCCAGAAAACGTGCTCAACTCGGCCTGAAAATGCATCTAAAGCAATAAAAACTGAAATTGAATATAATCATGTTACCTGCGTTGAGTTATAATTAGTTCAAGAACAAAGAGTCATGGAATAATTGGCTGAAGAGTACATATACAGTCATAAATGAAAATGGTTTCAGGCCTCGGAGACAATATCGAATTTTGGTCAGCAGAGGGCGACACAGACCATAACATGATTCAAGACATCTTTTGAAAACCTCAGCTCGGTCTGAAAATGCATTTAACGCAAGAAAAACTCAAAATGAGTGTCACGCCTAAACCAAAGGACCTATGCACAGATTTCAATATTTATTTAGTTCAGGATGACCTCCTGAAGCCTAAATGACTATTAATTTGACTATACAACTCATTCCTATGAAGATACATTCAAAGTCAGAAAACGTACTCAGCTCGGCCTGAAAATGCATTTAAAGCAATAAAAACTCAAATTGAGTATCACGCCTAAACCAAAGGACTTATGCACACATTTCAACATGTATTTAGTTCAGGTTGACCTCCTGAAGCCAAAATGAGCATTAATTTGACCACATAACTCATTCCTCTGAAGATACATTCAAATTCAGAAAATATGCTCAGCTCGGCCTGAAAATGCATTTAAAGCAATAAAAACTCAAATTGAGTGTCACGCCTAAACAAAAGGACTTATGCACACACTTCAACATGTATTTTGTTCAGGATCACCCCCTGAAGCCTAAATCACCATTAATTTGATAGCACAACTCATTCGTATTAGAAAAACATTCAAACTCAGAAAACGAGATCAGCTCAGACTGAAACTGCACTTAAAGCAATAAAAACTGAAATTAAGTATAGTCATGTTACCTGCGTTGAGTTATAATTAGTTCAAGAACAAAGAGTCATGGAATAATTTGCTGAAGAGTACAGTTATACAGTCATAAATGAAAATGGTTTCAGGCCTCGGAGACAATATCGGATTTTGGTCAGTAGAGGGCGACACAGACCGTAACATGATTCAAGACATCTTTTGAAAACCTCAGCTCGGTCTGAAAATGCATTTAAATCAATAAAAACTCAAAATTAGTGTCACGCCTAAACCAAAGGACCTATGCACACATTTCAACATTTATTTAGTTCAGGATGACCCCCTGAAGCCTAAATGACCATTAATTTGACTATACAACTCATTCCTATGAAGATACATTCGAAGTCAGAAAACGTACTCAGCTCGGCCTGAAAATGCATTTAAAGCAATAAAAACTCAAATTGAGTGTCACGCCTAAACCAAACGACTTATGCACACATTTCAACATATATTTAGTTCAGCTTGACCTCCTGACGCCTAAATAGCATTAATCTGACCACACAACTCATTCCTATGAAGATACATTCAAAATCAGAAAACATGCTCAACTCGGCCTGAAAATGCATTTACAATACAATACAATACATGCTGATTTATATAGCGCTTTCACCACAGCGGCAGCTGTAACAAAGCGCTTAACAAAACAGTTAACATAAAGTAACATTCCCAAAGGAGCCAACAACGAAATGAGCCAACAACAAAAATAAATATCAAGACTTGGATCAGCGACAAATAAAAAAAAAATCCTATGACATTTTCTCTTGATTTTGCGGCAACTTGAAATGACTTTAGCAAGAATGCTATTCGGCTAGCGATTAGCTAGCTAGCTTCGCAGTTCTCGCGCTTACTCAGCGTAATCAGCATGTATTGTATCTTCTTGCTCCAGCAGGATGTGGGCACTTTGATTTCCTGACTGCCTACTCAGGCATTATCCCCCCCCCCCCCCCCCTTAACACCATTACACCAGGCAGAGGGGGGAAAAGCTGACTCACAGTGTTGCTGCTGCTCCAATAGTGCTGCACTCACAAACACAGCAATTAAAAACAACAATATTTCAATACAGAGCGTCATTCCAAAATATCAACCGCATTTTAAGTCAAATGCAGTGTAACAATATAAGATTCATTGGGTTCCATTTTTGTCATACAATGCCTCAAGATAACACAATACCCGCAGGACTGTATCTGCTCTCAGCAGTAAGATGGTGCTGGGTCCATATCCAACTTTTATAAATCACGCACTCGCATCAACACTCCTTCTCCCACATGTAAACTTAAATGGAAGTCAAATCAATGCCCACTTAGAAGCAAAAAAGTCGATTTAAGGCCAATTTAAAAGGTAAAATATGAAATCAAGAGTGACATACTGTAGATTGATAGAACAGAGAATCCGGTAATTTTTCTAAATACAACATCTTTCCGATTCCGAAATGAACAAAACGGAAGGAATGTAAGTTCATTCATTCATTCATCTTCCGAACCGCTTTATCCTAACTAGGGTCGCTTTATCCTCACTAGGGTGCTGGAGCCTATCCCAGCTGTCTTCGGGCAGTAGGCGGGGGACACCCCGAATTGGTTGCCAGCCAATCGCAGGGCACACAGAGACAAACAACCATGCACGCCCACACTCACACCTAGGGACAATTTACAGCGTTGCATTAAGATTTAGAATGATCAATCAGACTGCCATGCATGTTTTTTGGAATGCAGGAGGAAACCGGAGTACCCGGAGAGAACCCAGGTAGGCCCGGGGAGAACATGCAAACTCCACACAGGGAGGCTGGAGCTGGAATTGAATCAGGTACCTCTGCACTGTAAAATCGACGTGCTAACCACTGGACTACCGGGCCGCCCGGAATGTAAGTTATTTTGCTACCGGTTGTTGGGGACCACTGCGCTAACGACTGGCTCACCAGGCCTGTTCACACAGCAATCAAATTGAAAAAAAAAAAAGTCAAATGAAGGCACATATAAAGGGTGAACAATCATATTAAAATATATGTTAGAAGTGTCAAAATTAATGTGTTAACGCAAAATCCCTAATTCATGTTTTGAAAATCCTTGTTTACTCTGCTGGTCCTGCAGTGCACATCTTGGCCTCTTGGGTGCAGTACCGTGTAGTCATGCAAATAGCACACATAGATTACATTTCGTTCAATGACCAGATGAAGAAATTTCCAGAAGTTGGCCCGCAACTGTACCTGATGGTGACTTTCAAAGACCCACTTAATCCACTTATCCTCACGAGGATCGCGGGCAACTGAAGCCTATCCCTGCTGTCTTCGGACAGTAGGTGGGGCACACCAATTGAACTGAACTGACTTTGGGATGAATTAAAAAAATAATAATAAAGTAAAATTTGCATAGTTGGGCTTTGTGATAAGCGTGGATGGACGCTTTCACAGACAAGTATAACTACAAAGCAGTTGGCAGGTAATCACAACTGTGTTGTGAATGGTCAGAGTCGGAAGAAGTGAAAACATTTGAGAATGAAGAAACTGCAGGAAAGACACACTTAATTTCAATTAGTTGGCTTGAAAAATGAATACAGAGGTAAGAAAATAGGTTTTGAAGCCTGAGCTTCAAGTTATTCTTCAGTTCAGACAAGCTAAGGATTTATGAATCCAGGTCAAGATCTTACGTTAAAAAAATATTTTAAAAAATCATAATAATCAAGTTTGGGGCATTTGCACTTGCGATGGTGTGGAGTGACTCAAGGTTAAAGATTTGTGAGGCGACATTTAGCTGACAATACGTTGCATTTAAATACGACTCACAGAAATATTTAGATCCAGTACAAATTGAATAAGTGCAGTAATTGTTGTACAGTGCTTGCCCATCTTGTTTGTTGTTCGACTTGAATTTGAATGCTAAACCAAATGAATATATTTTCATATAGTAACCATATCTGTTGGAGACTTCTCCATGATGTATTCATGGAGCTTGGATGTTTCATCCTGGACAGTGGCTCTCACACTCACTAGTCCCCGGCCTCCTTCCTTTATATATATGTATGTATATATAGCTGTCAAACGATTAAAATATTTAATCTAATTAAAAATGCAACTGTCATAATTAACTCAAAAGAACTAAAAAATTAATCGTGATTACTCACACATTTTTATCGTTTATGAATTTCCTTTTACATTTTTTGTCCTATTTTGTCCCCATTTTAATGCTCTCATCAACATGGAATCATGAATCAGTTTTCTATGTGCCAAATGCAAATATTTACTGAAATAACAATTTCGATTTTCAACTTTACGTGAACAATTTTTCACTAGGTGCAGTTATTCACACATAATCTCTCACAGCTTTTATGTGAAAAAAATATTTTGTCACATAAAAGCTGCTCTAACAGCTTTTTTAATTAAATCAAAACAGAGCAATATAACATTATAAAGTGCATATCTAAGGTACACTAGTACTCAGCCTATAGTGGATTTAAACCATGGTTGCATACTTCGTTTTTCTTAAGTTTGCTTTCAACACAGCAGTCTGTTTCTGTATGTTTGTTGAAGAATAACGAGACACCGGACACCAGTGTTCATTATGTGCCGCTGTATTCGAAACTGCCGGCCGTACAAACAAGCACACGCACTTCCCCCGTGCTGCAGGGGCAAACCATTCTGGAAGGGGGGGGGGGGGTTCACTCCCCCTAACACAGTCAGGCTATATTGATTGTGTTGGTCCTTCTTGCGCGGAAGTCTCTCTACGGTTTTGTGTAGACCTCATTTCGAATGACTACACTTGGTTCGATGACAACACTGGAGACGTTTTACTTTCGCTAGGTCGCTACCACCGTAGCGCACTATCGCTGCCAGACGAACACAGAGAAGCTCCACCCGCTCTATTTATATGGACACAGACCACTGTAACCTTCCACACAAAATAGTTCCAAACAAGTAACAATCGCGTCAGTGGCATACATCGTGTACCTGTATGATACAGAGAGAGAGAGAAGAACAGATAACTTTGGTCTTGTCAGTGGAGCAATATGGCAACTATTTAAAAGTAAACTTTCCATTCATAAACTCTAAGTATCCCTTTTCGGTGTCTCGCGCTGCCTTGGCTGGTAAAACAGACGTGGGCGTGGACTTCTGCAGCGCGCTTGTTGTTTTGTTTCTGGTGTATTTATAGAGCAACGTAACATCCGCTTGTGACGTGTGCCGCGTTAATCTCGCGAGAAAAAAATTAACCTTTTTAAAATTCATTTTAATTAATGCCATATATATATATATACACACAGTACATACAGTTACAGTATATATATATATATATATACATATATATATATATATATATATATGTATGTATATATATCTGCATGAGGCCTTTAGTGTCGTGGTTAACATAGTTGACTGAAACATAGCTGGTGTGGGATTGCAAATTGTTGTTTTTTAAGAACAAAGTATTTAAGAATGTCTATATCAAACATTCAATGTGAATGTTTCTGCCTTATGTCTCTCATGGTCGTAGCGGTCGTAGGAAGCAAAAACAATCATAAAATGACACTTTCAATACATTTGAAATAGTCAAATCCTTGATTTTTCCATTTCGGAGTGGGAGATATTTTTGACCTACACCTGAGTTTCTCCTTCAGTCTCTTTGGTCTACGATGGAAGTTGGTCGCAATGAGTGTGAATGTGCGAATGAGCTGGCAGCTTGTGTTTTGGGGCAGCATACGCCATAGTGTCATTGTGTGAATTTGGCAACATTGAGGCTTCTTTAGTTACCCACCTCAAAAAAACAGCTGAGCCCATTGCTGGTGCTGAGTCAGTACTGACTGTTCGAGGAATGTTTTAATGACAGTGCCACAATCTCTTTGTGGTGATTCATCCCAGCCATCTGGCACTACAAAAAAAACAAAACAATACAACACAATATACAATACATGCTGATTTATATAGCGCTTTCACAACAGCGGCAGCTGTAACAAAGCGCTTTACAAAACAGTTAACATAAGGTAAAATAATAAACACAACACATAACATAAAACACAGACAGTCGTGCAGTCCTAACCACTTTTCCGTCACACGCTTTGTTGTTTGAAGCGGTTTGAGATGAAAGAGGAGAGAATCAAAGTGTCCTTTAACTAGTGGATCAGAGACGTCATGCTCAAAATGTGCACACGTCGGCTACAAGCTAAGTTTCAAAGTCAACAAGAAGCTGTAGCATCCATTGACGAAAAAAGAGATTGGTTAACTTCTCCTGTCCCAATGAAATCCATTTCAATTCCAAGCGGCGACTCACGGTTCCAAATATGCATCGGCGCTCTTCGCCAACGCTCCTCTCTCCTCATCCTCAACTTCAGCGGCCATCCATCCAGCCGCACCAACGCCAACTGTCCAACAGCGCTGACATAGCCACTGAACAAATCGGGGTTGTGAAAAATGCTGCCCATTACTGGCGCAAAAAACACAAGCGCCCCAGGTCTGTCCAGCACCGACAGTCAATGGCGCCGACATTCCTCCCAATCAAAATCTGTGCTGGTACAGGCGTGCTGCCGAGAAGGCGCAACCACCAAGCACAGATACTGCTCCTTTGACGAATGTCGTGGCCAAAAAGCGCTGAAAACAGTCCATATCAGGTCCACACAATGAAACAACAAACAACATGTGACAAAACAAAAGACAAAAACAGCAAAAAAGAACAAAAAAGCAAGGCTCTTGAAGAGCACTTGCCGAAGGCTGCCTACTCGGGCGCCATCTTGGGGAAAAAAAAAACAAAACAAAACAAAAAAAACATTCCTTAATGAACATGCAAGTATGGTGACAAAATACATGTGTAACAACACAAGCAATAAAATGCACATATGGTCCAAAAACTGTTTATAACACATAAACTGCAGCATACAGTACAGGTGTATGAACAAAATACAGTATAACAAGACTAATCACAAAATGAGGACTATTTGCTACAAAATGAGACTAGAAAACAGACCTGGTAGCTTTTCTTTCTACTCGCTCACTCACTGTCACTTGACGTCCCCTCGATCACCACCCAAAACTAAACTAGAGTCCAAATGAAATTCAAAGTAACTCGAATGAAAAATCTAAAACTACGTATTATAAACCTGTGCGGAGTGACGCGCAACCCCGATTGCTGGGCAACAGCTCACATACTTTACTGTATGCATTTATTATCAGTACAGTTAGGCTTCACTGAGGAGAGGATGATGATGTGAATGAACTTGCCTCAAACATAAAAATGAAATCCAAAAGTCAAGGTGAGGTCAGTAACCGGTCCGGGCAAGATGAGCCTGGAAAACTATCAAAGGCACTCTGTTGTTCCACTTGGTTAACTCCATTGAGAGGCATCAACAGTGAGTCACTGTGATCACTAGTACCAACACAGTCAAATCTGCACTTGTTTAGGATGACAGCAGTGCTGTGGTTCAACTGCCAGCTTTTGCCTTGAAGCTTTCCCGAAGTGAAATGTCACGCCGCAACACATCTGTCATCCGTCCGTACGAGCCACCATTGTGTGATTAACACCGAAGTGATCTTAAAAAGTCGTCTGTGAATCAAATTGACGATGTGTCCAGGATTACTTTCCCAGAGGATGGCGAGGAACAGTTTTAGCAGAGTCAGAGGCATGAAAGACGTGTGAAGTATAAGAACAGCAGCTTGGCTACGAAGTTCTGCTTCTCTGATTGAAAATACAGTTCACGCTTTCATTCTTTTTGTTGGCATTTGTCTTTTTCTTCAGACACCGAGCTGCCGCTATCACAAGCAGCCACTTAACTCGTCAGTGTTTCCGGTTGTCATGGTAACCAAAGCCATACTCGGGGTCGGCACATCCCACTGTAGACGGGGATGTGGTGAGCAGTGGCTCGTTTTTTGAGACAGATTTTACTTGGTATCACAAAAGAGGTTGAAATGTGAGCTGTATTTTTTTCAAATATTTGAGTGTTTTGACAAAGCTTGAAGCAAACAAGTAATAGATCGCTTTTTAAATTTTGTAATGTGTAATGGCAAATAACACTCTTTTATACCCTTTTCCCACTGAAACTAGTGGATAGTAGTGATCCGTGGCGACACGCAACCAATTGGCATATTGTCCCTTTCCGATTGATCAACAGAAGGCGATTCTGTACCCCCCTTCCACCACTTTGCATCTGGTTACATCACCGCGCAGTGATTGCATAGATGATAGTTTGACAGATTTTTTGGTGGAAAACAAAGCAACATGGAAGCGAGTGTTCTTTCTTTTATCATGCTTTTTACCGTCATCAAAATGGTCGAAAAGCAGTGGCGGATCAACTCTTTGCTACTACTGAGACAATGTAGACGACGTAAATTTGGGGCCGAAATTGCAGGGGGCGTGCTATATACAAGGCCGATGCCGCGCGATGTTATGACGCATCACGTTCTGCCCTATGTCATCACGGAATTACCGGGCAGGTACCGTGTCAGACTTTCAAACTGCAAGCGATACGAAGCGGAGGCGATCACAACCCGCCTCCCGTGGCGTGCTGGTGGACACTGGCCAGTGAGCCTTTCCCACTGCCCAAAAATGTGTTTACGCGTGGTTTTGTGACAGTGGGAATATAATCTTTGTAGAAACATACAGGTACAAAATTGACAATTAATTAGAATGTAAAGAATTTAGTTTTTTTAATTCTACTGCTCATTCTGATGTGTCCTTGGCCACATGGTAGTACAGTGCACTCCGCTTAATAGAACACCGGTTAATAGAGTAATCCGCTTAATAGAGCAAAAGGCTCTGGAACAGATTTGCCTAATGCAATTTCCTATAAAGATACTCCGCTTAGTAGAACAGATCTCCGCTTAATAGAACAGGCCGTAAGCAATGAACATTGTAAACTAGTGGTTTTCGAAGTGTAGCTATCGCGATACTGTACCACTATCGCGAGAAAACGCGGTAGTTCTAGCCGTATACAGTAACAGGTAGCACGCGTCACTCCACACATAGACACACGCACGTCACAATGGCTTCAACTTCATTCAAGAGACGAGGGCTATCACCTGCGGATAAGAAGGACATACTCAGACGATTCGATGCATTGCCGGATTCTCAGAAGGTACGCCCGCGGTTTCCAGGACTTCCCTCTTATCCAGCGCATTGAGAGGGAAGTCAACCGCAAAATTACGGACTCCTGTTTCCAGACAAAAGTAACGAAATTTTTCTCGTGATTTGAGATGTTTGACTGAAGTTGATTAAAGTTGTTGTTTGATTAAAGATATGGACGTCCACAGTCGAAATATCTCTTCTAACTCGTCAGCAGGGGGTTTTCTGCGTGCATAACTTGGTCGTCGACGTGTCTGAAGGTGTACCTAATAAAGTGTCTCCGGTTAATAGAAACCCCGCTTAGTAGAACAGAAAGAAGCGCTTCGGCCCAATGGTGTTCTATTAAGCGGAGTGCACTGTATAATCCCTCCACCCAACCATTTTCAAATGCTGCTCTTGCTCTTCAGGTTACCGGCACACAAAGGCCTATCTCATTGAAAAACAGATTACATCCTGGATTGGTTGACAGTCAATCATAGAGCCAGTAAAATACAGACACATACAAAGATGGTCTCAGCTCCTTGGGAAGCTACAGGAATGTTAATTATTCTTTATGGAGGAGAAAGAATACATACCCGTCGTCATTTTTATATTGCCATTCTCCGTGTGTTTCCCCACCAATGTTGAGAGGATTAGAACACCAAGAGACAGATGCTCTTCGTTAGCCTGGTTAGCATGGTTAGCTTCACAGCCTTTCCCAAGGTGAAGTTCGTAGGGTCGGTGGTACACAAGTGTAATTTATATATATATATATATATAATATTAGGTTTAGTTTGATGGTAAAATTCAAGTGGGGATGGCATTAAACAGCTTGAAACATTTTATTTTAATCAAGGATTGCTCACGACGTGATCACTATTACTACAATAGGTCGGTATGACTCAATAGGTCAGAAAATCCAAGTTTGAAGTCAGGATTTTCAATTTGTTTTTTAATCACGTTACTGCACATCCGAGTGTGCGTTTAGTGTGAAGTGCCATGGGACTCTAGTCATAAATCTGGACTTTTTTTAGCATTAATGGTCAGACCAGAGTCGGGCAGTATATCAGGCGTGCAGGGTGTAACATCCAGCGTCCAATAACACTTTCTGCTGCGTTTGCAATTTATTGGCTGGGAGGAGAATGAGAAACCCGAGCAGCTTTTTTCAGTCCTCCGCAAGAGCTTCGGCCACTTTGACGCGGGTCATGACGCTAGTATTGCATGACGCTCCGACAAGTCGCAGGCCCTCTGGCTGCTTCGGCGTCACTGTCGGCACCAGTTAGCATCGGCTACTGATACTCTTCAAGTCTCGTGCCGTGTTAACATTACAGGGGACCGTTCAACTGATTTATCTGTCGGGAATTCCATTTCATTTTCCCTGTAAGATGATGACATTCGAAACTCTGGTATCAAAAGCTTGTTTCAAATCTATGCTACATATTATTAGTAATTATGTATTTATTCCATCACCTCTATGTGTTCCATAGTACGGAAGCATATTGCATTCACAAAAAAAATATTTTTTTTTTCAGAGTAATCATGTTTGGGCTTTGTTTTGGGAGTTCTTTTGTGTAATTTAAATATATATATTTTGAAAAACAGGAGCTGAATGTAACAGAAGACGACCAATTGATTTATGATGTCCGTTTTATTGGATCCCATTATTGTCACTTTTTTAAATGACACAACATCTTTTTTGGCACATTGTGGTAGTTAATCATCTCATGGACAGAAAATGAAACCTCTCTATTCCTGTGCTGAACACAGCCGGTCCAGACAGCCGGTCGAGTGCATGATAAACCATGATGTCTTCACTCCTGTTACGTACTCGGGTAAACCGAGTTAGGGAGGGGGATCCAAAAAAACGTAGACAAACACAAGGTCTCCGAAGTAAGACAATTTAATGTCCAAATCGAACCGAAAATAAGCGAGAACATAAAGCGCTGGTCTACAATGAGGACCAGGAGGTAAATCAAAAATGACTAACAAAAAGTGCTTGCACAAAAGAGCAAGAAAAGGAAAGTAAAGCCCACAAACTACGAAGGAAAAACAATGTAACACTTTGTACACGCAAGAAAAGCCAGATCATCAAAACAAAATGGTACTTACACACAAACTTGGTACCGAGACTACACGCGAAAACACGACGAGGTCAAAAGCCACTAGTCAATGAGCAATGAGGTAAGCAATGCAAAAAACAATACTCCCACAACAGGTGTAGAACGTAGGAGTCCTTAACTAGTGTCTCTGTTGATTAATGATTGCCAGCAGGTGTGCTAGAGAGACCGCTCCTGCCACCTGCTGGCCAGACCGAAAAACCGAAATGTGACAGTACCCCCCCCTCAACGGACGCCTCCTGGCGGACCACCCGGCTTCGACGGGTGCGCTGCATGGAAAGCCCGAAGCAGGGACGGGTCTAAAATCCAGGAGCCGGGGACCCACTGCCGATCCTCTGGGCCGTAGCCTTCCCAGTCAACCAAATACTGAAAACCCCTACCCCTGCGCCGAGAGTCCAAGATTTCACGCACGGTGTACACTGGTTCACCGTCGACGATTTGTGGAGGAGGCGGCGACGTGGGCGGAGGAGCCAGGGGACTGGTGGCCACCGGCTTCAACAGGGAAACATGGAACACGGGGTGGACCTTCATGGTGGGCGGCAGTCGGAGCTCGACGGAGACGGGGCTGAGGACCGATTCCACCTCGAACGGTCCAGTGAAGCGTGGCCCCAACTTGCGAGATGTACCTGCGAGTCGTAGGTCCTTAGTTGCCAGCCACACCTTCTGTCCCACCTGATAGCTGGGTGCTGGGCGTCGGCGACGGTCAGCGATCTGCCGGTTCCGCTGAGCCGTGCGTGACAGTGCTGCTCTGGTCTCCTTCCATACGCGATGGGCCCATCGTAGATGCAGCTGTATGGAAGGGAGTTCCACCTGACCCTCCTGAGAAGGAAACAGAGGAGTTTGGTAACCATATGCTGCCATGAAAGGAGACCGACCGGTCGCTGATGAGACGAGGGTGTTGTGGGCGTATTCCACCCAAGGCAGGTGGGCCGACCACGAGGAGGGGCAATGGAGGCAAACGCAGCGCAGAGCTGCCTCCAAATCCTGGTTCATGCGCTCCGTTTGACCATTGGACTGTGGGTGGTATCCGGAAGACAGACTCGCCGTGGCCCCCATGGCCTGGCAGAAACGTTTCCATACCCTGGAGATTAATTGAGGGCCCCGGTCTGACACAATGTCCACCGGAATTCCATGAAGACAGAAGACGTGTCTCACTAGGAGGTCGGCGGTTTCCTGAGCAGAGGGCAGTTTGGACAACGCAACAAAATGGGCAGATTTAGAGAAGCGGTCAACTATGGTGAGTATGACGGATTTTCCCCGGGAAGGAGGCAGGCCGGTGACAAAATCCAGGGAAATGTGGGACCATGGTCGAGAAGGGGTAGGCAGCGGTTGCAGCAAACCAGCCGGCAGTTGGTGGGACGCCTTACTGCATGCGCAGGTGGAACAGGCCTTGATATAGTCCTGGGTATCCTTGCGTAGCTCCGGCCACCAAAACCGCTGCGACACGAGGTCCACGGTCCGGTTCACCCCTGGATGGCACTGTAACACCTCTGCGCGCAGAGGTGGGGGCACAAACAGTCTCCCGGTCGCACAAACAGTCTCCCGGTCGGACAACCAGCCGGGACTTGAACTCCGTTCTGGGCCTCCTTGACCTTACGTTCGACGGCCCACCTCAGTGCCCCCACAATACAATGGTCCGGAACAATGCTTTGGGGTTCGTTGTCCCTCTCCGCAGGGTCATGGATGCGGGAGAGGGCATCCGGTTTAATGTTCTTTGAGCCCGGGCAGTAGGTGAGCGTGAAGTTGAAGCGAGTGAGGAGAAGCGCCCACCGTGCTTGGCGGGAGTTTAGTCTCTTGGCTGACCGGATGTAGGCAAGGTTCTTGTGATCAGTGTACACCGTGAATGGCTCTTCAGTGCCTTCGAGCCAATGTCGCCATTCTTGTAATGCCAAAACGACGGCTAGCAGTTCGCGGTTCCCCACGTCGTAGTTGGCTTCTGCTGGGCTGAGGCGACGAGAGAAGAAGGCGCAGGGAGAAGTCTTTGGTTGACTGGGGATCGCTGCGATAAGACCGCCCCCACGCCGGATTCCGACGCGTCCACCTCTACGACAAACGGATTAGAGGGGTTAGGATGCTGTAATACTGGAGGGTTCGTGAAGGCTTTCTTTAATTCGGCGAACGCGTGGTCAGCATCAGTGTCCCACCTAAAGGGGATCTTGACCGAGGTTAGCCGGGTCAACGGCAGGGCTCTCTGGCTGTAGTTGCGAATGAAGCGGCGGTAAAAATGAGCGAAACCCAGGAAACGTTGCAACTGCTTTCTGTTGGTGGGCGTGGGCCACTCTACTACGGCCTTAACTTTGGCATCGTCAGCTCTCAGCTGACCCTTCTCGATAATAAACCCCAGAAAGGAGATGGACTCGACGTGAAACTCGCACTTTTCTGCTTTTACGAATAACCGGTTTTCTAATAGACGCTGCAAAACCAGCCTGACATGGTGTTGATGTTCTGCAAGAGTCCGAGAGAAAATTAAGATCTAAATAAACAAAACAAAACAGGTTCAGAAAATCTCTTAATACCTCGTTAATGAGACACTGAAATACTGCGGGCGCGTTGGTCAGCCCAAATGGCATGACTAGGTATTCGAAGTGCCCTAATGGGGTCTTAAATGCCGTCTTCCATTCGTCCCCCTCACGAATACGGACCAGATGGTAAGCGCTTCGTAAATCGAGTTTGGAGAATATAGTGGCGGAGTGGAGGGGGGCGAACGCCGAATCTAATAACGGAAGTGGGTATTTGTTCTTGATGGTGATCTCGTTCAGGCCCCGATAATCGACACACGGGCGTAACGTCTTGTCTTTCTTTTCGATAAAGAAGAATCCGGCCCCCAACGGGGATTTAGACGGCCGAATGAGGCCAGCCGAGAGTGAGCTATCGATATATTCTCTCAGCGCCTCTTGTTCCGGCTGAGAGACCTGATATAGACGGGAATTCGGGAGTGAGGCGTTCTCCAATAGATCGATGGCGCAGTCGTACGGCCGGTGAGGCGGCAAGGACTGGGCACGGTCTTTACTAAACACTTGGCGCAGGTCATGGTAAATACGCGGAACCTTATCCAAACAAATAACTTCTGGTGGCTCGTTTCGGGTCGGCCCTCTCTTTTCTGCCGCCGAGCGCAAACAGTGAGTATAGCAAAATGCGCTCCAACTCTCGATTGCCGGATGTTCCCAGGAAATGACAGGGTTATGTTCGCGCAGCCACGGCAACCCCAACACTAACGGTACGGATCGAGACCGCATGAGATAGAATCTACGGTATTCGATGTGATTGCCTGATAATGTTAGTTTCACCGGCGCGGTGATTTCTTTCACTTCCGCCAGGAGTCGCCCATCAAGATCGTGAACCCGCTTTGTCTCCCTTAGGACCTCGACCTGGCAACCCAGTTCCTTCGCTAGGCTGGGGTCTACAAAACAATTGTCCGCCCCAGAGTCCAGACCGAAGCCCGGGTTGAGCATTGCTGATCTCTACTGCCCAAGACGCCGCCTGACCAGTCAACAGGCTCATAATGAACGCCACCTTCGTGCTATCTTTCTCGTACGTAGCTGGTTGTTGGTCGAATATCAGAGAGCACTGGTGTAAAAATTGCTTGCAGAGAGCCTGTTCTCCCCCGTAGCGAGGGGGGTGGGAGAGATTGGGCTCTCGCCCCATGATCGGGGAAGAGGGTGTCCCGGATGAGGCCGCCGGGACCCTTGGGGGTGGCGTTTCTCGGGGGGTAGCGTGTTCCCCTTGGGAACACAATATCTCCAGCCGCTGGGCTAGGACGGCGACTGCCTCCCGGAGCTCCGAGAGCTCCTGTCTTTGCTGGCCCACTAATTGCCCCTGGCTGGTCAAGGCGGTCATGATCTTGTTAATGTCTACAGGATCCATTATGGTGGGAGTATTCTGTTACGTACTCGGGTAAACCGAGTTAGGGAGGGGGATCCAAAAAACGTAGACAAAAACAAGGTCTCCAAAGTAAGACAATTTAATGTCCAAATCGAACCGAAAATAAGCGAGAACATAAAGCGCTGGTCCACAATGAGGACCAGGAGGTAAATCAAAAACGACTAACAAAAGGTGCTTGCACAAAAGAGCAAGAAAAGGAAAGTAAAGCCCACAAACTACGAACGAAAAACAATGTAACACTTTGTACACGCAAGAAAAGCCAGATCATCAAAACAAAATGGTACTTACACACAAACTTGGTACCGAGACTACACGCGAAAACACGACGAGGTCAAAAGCCACTAGTCAATGAGCAATGAGGTAAGCAATGCCAAAAACAATACTCCCACAACAGGTGTAGAACGTAGGAGTCCTTAACTAGTGTCTCTGTTGATTAATGATTGCCAGCAGGTGTGCTAGAGAGACCGCTCCTGCCACCTGCTGGCCAGACCAAAAAAACGAAATGTGACAACTCCGCCTAACTGAGAATTGCAAATGAAACGCCCCGATTAGTATGCTCACTCGCTTTTGTTTGATTTGCTTCAAAGGCAAAAGGCACGCCACTCCTCACGTTGCATTATATGATCCGACTTCAATTTGGCATTGTAAATGTTTTAAAGCACTCTGGTCGCAGCAGGGAGATTTTCGCGCTTCGGATGAAGGGTGTCGAGCAGTCTATTCCTAACACAGCAGAGAAGATTGATACAAGACATTGTGTTCACTCCTGCCTAAAAATTTTGATCGTTTGAGTTAAGTAAAAATTTCAGTGAAGAATAAAAAAAATATGCGACCCAATTCAAACAGAGATGATGAGAAGTCACTGCACGCTTCACTCGTTGGGGGAAGGTTGCTTGTGATGTTTCGATCAAAGCTGTCCCAACTTTCAAAATCACTTCTTCATTTTTGAAAGGAGACATTGCACGAAAAAGAAAAGAAAAAAACGGAACGACTTCAAACACTTTGGATCAAGCTTTCTTTCAAGAAGGGTCTTGCTCTTCCACGATAATAAAACGGTTTGAGGACACGGACAAGAGAAAACGGATGAATGGAAGTTCAAAGGAAATCGTTTAAGAGTTTCGACTACTAAAAGTAAACTTTGACCTCTGACTTGATACTCTGCTAACTGAAATATTATTTGATAACAAGGAAGGTCTTCCTTGTCATGAAAATAAACCTTGCATATGCAGGGAAAAATGAATTGTGACTACTTGAACTCCGAAAAGAAAATGACGGTACTTTATATTGGTCCAGAATAATAGAGTTCATTTTTACCTTGTTCGCACTGTAAAACGAGTTCCTGCCATTTTGAAGGAATTCATTTGAGAATATCAACAGCGGCAGCCCGGTAGTCCAGTGGTTAGCATGTCGGCTTCACAGTGCAGAGGTACCGGGTTCAATTCCAGCCCTGTGTGGAGTTTGCAGGTTCTCCCCGGGCCTGCGTGGGTTTTCTCCGGGTGCTCCGGTTTCCTCCCACATTCCAAAAACATGCATGGCAGGCTGATTGGACGCTCTAAATTGTCCCTAGGTGTGAGTGTGGGCGTGGATGGTTGTTCGTCTCTGTGTGCCCTGCGATTGGCTGGCAACCGATTCAGGGTGTTCCCTGCCTACTGCCCGAAGACGGCTGGGATAGGCTCCAGCACCTCCCGCGACCCTAGTGAGGATCAAGCGGTTCGGAAAATGGATGGAATATCAACATCACCGAAAATACCTAAATTCCCTCATGTCACATCAAAATCAGAGTTCTTTATAATTTAAACGATTACATCGAATGCATCTGTGATTTTTCAAGACAATGGCCTGAGAGTTGTGGCTCGCTAGAGTGCTGAAAAGAAAACTCGGATCTCAGCTACCTCGTAATTTTCCACCAATGAATGCCTAACGTTTTTGTTGAAAGAGCACATGAAATAAAATGAATCTCTGCCCTTTTGACACTTGTGACTGGTCGAGGGAGGAAAAGACAACTAGTGATATGAAATAACTCATGTCAGAGTTCTAATTATTATTATTATTTTTTTTTAGCATCAATCACACATAAAAATAATTCCTGCCATTCGGAACAATATGAGAATAGTGACTGCTTGAGCGTGGAAGAAAAATCTTATCTCATCCACTTCGTAACTCCACATCCATTTCGTTAAAAGGAGAACACGAGATGGATCCGTGCCGTTTTGAAGACCAATGTTTGAGAGCTGCGACTGCTCGAGCGCCGAGGAGAAAACTGCAGACCTTATATCATTCCGGAAGAGTTGAGTTCTCTGCATTTTGAATAGATTCGCAATTGCTGCTCGGGTGCCGAAATGTTGGTGCCATTGAAGCAAAATGATGCAATGCAAGACAGCCTTAGCAGTTTTTGGCCAGCCATCCGACTTAACTGCAGCTGGCCTTTGTGTGTTTGGACCGCTGCCACACGACACAGCAATGGAGAAGAACAGTGAAAGAGCGCCGAGTTTGTCTGCAAGCTTCCCCATGCCCCTCTCCCCTTCCTGCTTTTGTCAGCCACCGCCTCCTGACAAGTTTGTGCTGGGCCTCATGTGCCACTGTCAGCAGCATGAGACCATGTCAATTCTAAAAACGTTCTTTCTTTCTATCCATCTTCCACTTTCTTTTCAGTTGTATTAAAATGACAGACCGACTTACCTCAGAGAAAAACCTAGCTCAGAAGTTTTGCAAGTCCTAAAAGTTCATCCATGAGGTTGGTGGGTCGGGACAAAGATGAGTACTAAGCAACAACCTTGGGTGCTCATTTGAGGATCACACCGAAATGTTTATGTGCAACCCAATTATAGTTATGTAGCAGGGTCTTTGGAAAGACTGGACTGGACACAAAATAATTTTTAGGTGGGCTTTATTCCCGACTGAACAATGAAGCATTAAGATGAAAGACTGAGATGTTAACTGAATTTTAAAAGAGGTCGAAAAGGGATCTAAGAGATCAAAGAAAATCATTTAACAGATTAGAGACAATTACGCCACAATAGACAACAGCAGTGGCTTGCTTAATAGGAAAACAGAAATAAAAATACATTATTTACAAGCCACAATACTTCTTAGTGCAGAACAAATAATCATTACAACCCAAAGTTTTGAGATGCAGCCACACTTACTCGATATGTTCCGGTGTGTTGGGTGTGTACAAAGCACGTGGTCAAACACAAATGATCTCCCCTCTAAAGAACAGATAACACAGTTCATATAATTTACAGTAAAAAAACATATTTACATCTTATAACATTGCGAACACTTACGCTGTACAGCTGTTCACACGACTCACTAGTGGTAGATGCCAAACCACTCCAGATATTGTGCTCTACAAATACCATTCAACTAATTAATAATCTGTCCAAAATTAACACCTAACATGCGTCATGGTAAACTAGTTACCAATTACCTGAATATCGCCAGGGTTACGAGGACGATCATGGGTGTATCAAGTTGGGACAAGCAGTGGGCACAGTTCAGCGACTACCCTCCTTTACGTACATGTCACCCTTTCTGGTCTGATTCTCACACGCTGCATATGTTCCCGTGTGTTTTGATCTAGTGTGGCTCTTAAAGTGACAGTGCTACATTTGTTAAACAATTAAGCCTTCACTACAAGCATCTAAGTAAGGTTCACCTGGTTACAGTTATATTACAAAATTCCATAGTCCAGTCCTCATCAAATCATGGAGCAGGCCCTCCTGATGCTTGTGATCACAGGGAACTCATTTGTTGTCCTAGAATAAAGGGTAAATGCACATCCAAAAAAGAGGAGAAGGCTCCAACGGATGACATACTCAGAGAATGTCTCAAACAATGGGGAACAGAGGATGAGGCGCTGGAAGAGGGACCATCATGGGAGGACAAGCCCCTGCATGGGATTTACCACCGGACCAAAACTGAAGTGGCTGCTCTCAAGAAGTCCTATCAGTGGCGAGAGAGGGCTGGCCTGAACGACAGCACAGAGGCATCCTTCCTGGCTGCTCAGGAGCAGGCCCTGAGCACCAGAGCCATTGAGGCCCAGATATACCACACCAGACAAGACCCAAGGTGTAGGTTGTGCAAAGAGGAACCTGAGACGATCCAAGACAACTGCAGAGTGTAAGATGCTGGCAGGGAAAGCCTACATGGAACGCCATAAACAGGTGGCTGGCATAGTCTACAGAAACACCTGTGCGGAGTATGGACTGGAAACTCCATCCATCCATCCATCCATCCATCCATCTTCTACCGCTTATCCGGGGCCGGGTCGCGGGGGCAACAGCTTTAGCAGGGAAGCCCAGACTTCCCTCTCCCTAGCTACTTCTTCCAGCTCTCCCCGGGGGATCCCGAGGCGTTCCCAGGCCAGCTGGGTGACATAGTCTCTCCAGCGTGTCCTGGGTCTTCCTCGGGGTCTCCTCCCGGTGGGACATGCCCGGAACACCTCACCAGGGAGGCGTTCAGGAGGCATCCGAATCAGATGCCCAAGCCACCTCATCTGGCTCCTCTCGATGTGGAGGAGAAGCGGCTCGACTCTGAGCCCCTCCCGGATGACTGAGCTTCTCACCTTATCTCTAAGGGAGAGCCCGGACACCCTGCGGAGAAAACTCATTTCAGCCGCTTGTATCCGGGATCTCGTTCTTTCGGTCACGACCCATAGCTCGTGACCATAGATGAGGGTTGGAACGTAGATCGACCGGTAAATTGAGAGCTTCGCCCTTTGGCTCAGCTCCTTCTTCACCACGACAGACCGATACAACGTCCGCATCACAGCAGACGCTGCACCGATCCGCCTGTCGATCTCTCGCTCCCTCCTGCCCTCACTCGTGAACAAGACCCCAAGATACTTAAACTCCTCCACTTGGGGCAAGATCTCCCCCCCGACCTGGAGGGGGCACTCCACCCTTTTCCGACTGAGGACCATGGTTTCAGATTTGGAGGTGCTGATTTTCATCCCAACCGCTTCACACTCGGCTGCGAAACGCTCCAGTGAGAGTTGGAGAGCCCTGTTTGAAGGAGCCAGCAGCACCACATCATCTGCAAAAAGCAGGGATGCAATACTGAGGCCACCAAAACGGACCCCCTCAACGCTTCGGCTGCGCCTAGAGATTCTGTCCATGAAGGTTATGAACAGAATCGGTGACAAAGGGCAGCCTTGGCGGAGTCCTACCCTCACTGGAAACGATTCCGACTTACTGCCGGCAATGCGGACCAAACTCTGAGATCGGTGGTATAGTGACCGAACAGCCCGTATCAGGGGTTGCCGCCACAACAGGCCTTGCCACCGAGGAGCTTTTTAACCACATCGGTGACTTCAACCACAGAGATAGGAGAGCCCACCTCAGAGTCCCCAGGCTCTGCTTCCTCCAAGGAAGGCATGTTGGTGGA
Source organism: Hippocampus zosterae (assembly GCF_025434085.1). Classification (NCBI taxonomy): domain Eukaryota; kingdom Metazoa; phylum Chordata; class Actinopteri; order Syngnathiformes; family Syngnathidae; genus Hippocampus; species Hippocampus zosterae. Next base: position 35,021,423 of record NC_067451.1, read on the forward strand.
GTTGAGGAGGTCTTCGAAGTACTCTGCCCACCGGTTCACAACGTCCCGAGTCGAAGTCAGCAGCGCCACATCCCCACTGTACACAGTGTTCGTGGTGCACTGCTTCCCCCTCCTGAGACGTCGGATGGTGGACCAGAATTTCCTCGAAGCCGTCCGGCCATAAAGGCTCGATAGGACTCCTTCTTCAGCTTGACGGCATCCCTTACTGCTGGTGTCCACCAGCGAGTACGAAGGTTGCCGCCACGACAGGCACCAACCACCTTACGGCCACAACTCAGATTGGCCGCCTCAACAATAGAGGCACGGAACATGGTCCACTCAGACTCAATGTCCCCCGTCTCCCCCGGAACATGGGAAAAGCTCTGTTGGAGGTGGGAGTTGAAACTCCTTCTGACAGGGGATTCCGCCAGACGCTCCCAACAAACCCTCACAATACGTTTGGGTCTGCCAGGACGGACCGGCATCTTCCCCCACCATCGGAGCCTACTCACCACCAGGTGGTGATCAGTTGACAGCTCCGCCCCTCTCTTCACCCGAGTGTCCAGAACATGCGGCCGCAAATCCGATGACACGACCACAAGGTCGATCATCGAACTACGGCCTAGGGTGTCCTGGTGCCAAGTGCACACGTGGACACCCTTATGTTTGAACAAGGTGTTCGTTATGGACAGTCCGTGACGAGCACAGAAGTCCAATAACAAAACACCACTCGAGTTCTGATCGGGGGGGCCGTTCCTCCCAATCACGCCCCTCCAGGTCTCACTGTCATTGCCCACGTGAGCATTGAAGTCCCCCAGTAGAACAAGGGAGTCCCCAGCAGGAGTACTTTCCAGCACACCCTCCAAGGACTCCAAAAAGGGTGGGTATGCTGAGCTGCTGTTTGGTGCATATGCACAAACAACAGTCAGGACCCGTCCCCCCACCCGCAGGCGGAGGGATGCAACCCTCTCGTCCACCGGTGTGAACCCCAATGTACAGGCACTGAGCCGGGGGGCAATAAGTATGCCCACACCTGCTCTGCGCCTCTCACCGTGAGCAACTCCAGAGTGAAAGAGAGTCCAACCCCTCTCGAGAGGACTGGTACCAGAACCTAGGCTGTGTGTGGAGGCAAGTCCGACTATATCCAGTCGGAACTTTTCTGCCTCACACACCAGTTCGGGCTCCTTCCCTGCCAGAGAGGTGACATTCCATGTCCCAAGAGCTAGCTTCTGTAGCCGAGGATCGGACCGCCAGGGTCCCTGCCTTTGGCTGCCGCCCAGCTCGCATTGCACCCGACCCCTTTGACCCCTCCCACGGGTGGTGAGACCATGAGAAGGGGGACCCACGTTGCCTCTTCGGGCTGAGCCCGGCCGGGCCCCATGGGTGTAGGCCCGGCCACCAGGCGCTCGCCAACGAGCCCCACCTCCAGGCCTGGCTCCAGAGGGGGGCCCCGGTGACCCGCGTCCGGGCAAGGGAAACTGGATACCATCGATTTTATTTGTCATTAAGGGGCTTTGTGAGCCGTGCTTTGTCTGGTCCCTGGACTGGAAACTCCAAGGTCAAAATGGGAAACACCTCCAAAGGTGGTGTAGAATGACCGAGCAAAGATCCTGTTGGACTCCCAGATCCAGACTGACAAGATGGTAATGGCGAACCAACCAGATATCGTGATCATAGATAAAGGGCAGAGGAAAGCCGTTGTAGTGGATGTAGCTGTCCCAAGTGACGGAAACATCAGAAAGAAGGAACACGAGAAACTCGAGAAATACCAAGGGCTCAGAGAGGAGCTGGAAAGAGCCTGGAAGGTAAAGGTGACAGTCGTGCCTGTGGTGGTCGGAGCACTCAGGGCAGTGACCATCAAACTAGATGAGTGGTTGCAACAGATCCCGGGTACATCGGACATCTCAGTCCAGAAATGTGCAGTGCTGGGGACAGCAAGGATACTGCGCCCTCAAGTTTCCTGGCCTCTGGTAGAGGACCCGAGCTGAATGACGGACGGACACCACCAGAGGGGTGAGACGAGGATTTTTATTTTTTTTTATATACACAGTGATAGGTGGCCAATAGCAAGCTGGATGCCTTCTGCGCCACCAACACAAGTCTCTTTGTCTCTCTCAGAAGGCAATGCTGATGAATGTTAATTACTGTCGCAGGTTTTATCATTAAAGATTCTAAGAAATGCGTGTACTGTTGTCATCTTTGTCTCAAATGTGTAAAGTACAAATATTGTTTACATATTTTAAACATTCAGGTACGTGTGATGCTTCTTGCATCCAATAACATCAATGATCAGACAGACAACGACAGGTAATTGGTCTGTTGTCAACTGCCTGTAGTCTTGTTTTGTTTGTTTGTTTATTGAACATAAAACATATACAGTAACAATTTGACAGAAAATAAGGTAGATAAAAAGTAAAAAGAAAGAAATCAGTCTTCATTCAACACAGTTATTATGTTCAAGGGAGTAGGATGAAGTAAAAAAACTTATCTAGTCCTACCCCGTTATGTGTTTATATCTACTAAATCATTTTTATATCAATCAGAAAAGAAAAAGTAAGAAGAAGTCTCCATTAAGGCTCTTAACCGTGATATTTTCACAACTTTTGGTTTGTATCGGGATTATATACATCCTCACCCTGGCACTCTTGTGTCAATTTTCTCTTGTATTCATAATGGATATTTCAATACCTTTCTCTATTTATCAACTTAGTTCTGATTTATCATCATATTTAATGTTTAGAATTTATCATTTTAACTCTGATTGATGTAGGTTGTTTGTACTATTTTTTTAAATTTTTTTTTGAAATCAGCAAGCGATTTACTCATTTTTAGATCCGTTTCGAGATTATTCCACATATTAACACCTTTGCTAGATACACTTCTTTGCTTGATGTTTGTTCTTGTTTTGAGTTTTTTGAATAAGTTGGTACCTCTTAATTCATAGTTGCTTTCTCGAATTTCAAAAAACTTCTGAATGTTTTGGCAGAGCAGGTTATTGTGTGCTTTGTACATTAATTGAGCGATTTTAAAGTCAACCAGGTCATAAAATTTCATCGTATTTAATTTGATAAATAGTGGATTTGTGGGTTCCGTATATTTTGATCTATTAATAATTCGGATTGCTTTTTTTTGTAGTTTGAGAATAGGGAGTGTGTTTGTTTTGCAGGCATTTCCCCATATTTCCACACAGTAGGTCATGTATGGTAATAATAATGAAGTGTATAATGTGTACAAAGATCTCTTATTTAGCACTTCCTTGGTTTTGCAGAGGATCCCTACGGTCTTGGCTATTTTTCTTTTTCTATTTTTCTAGTCTCAAAACTTCGCCAAGAGAAATACTACAAATCCTACTTTGCGGTATCAATCACAAAAAACGAGGAATTATGGTGTATTTTTAAAACTTTCAAATGTGACATAATCATAATTAGGGTTATGATATATCACATTTCTTTCATTGCAAAATGTTTCACGTCACCAGTGGTGAAGGCAATCTTTTTTTTAAATATGTAGTTTTGGCGGCTGTGCTGTAGCTCAATTTCCCATCGCTGACTTTGCTTTGTTCTTCAACCATTTTATTCTCATTCTACCTTCAACTCATTTTAACTTCAATGATTTCAAAGAAACATGATTTTAACGAATCAATTGCACTCAGTTGGCGGAATTCTTTATGATGAATAAATCTATGACTTTGCCCATCCCTAGTTACAGTACCATAATTGTTCAGATCTTTTAGACATTAATTCATGTGGCTTGCATAGAATAACGATGCATCGTATCCTTTTCTGCCCGGAGGGTTTATTTTTCCTTTTTTCCTTGTGCCTTTGTGTGTCAGTAACGTGTCAGTTAACTGCGACACCCAGGCTGCCCCAGGCGGTTAAATTATTCATTTATTCTGACTGTCTTTGACAATATCATTGCTGATAAGTCACTCTTGAGCCGGGTGCACAGACGGACAATCGGCCTAAATCTGAAGAACCACCCGCCCTCATTTGCAATGAAGGTCAGCAAAGGCCGGATAATCAACTGTCTCTGAAAGATTATCAAGAGCAAATACCATGTGGTGTGGGGTGTATGAAGAGTGACTTTTTTTTCTTCTCTGGTTTGTTCGAAAAAAGGTTGGACCATGGTAAGGTTTCAACCTTTTTAATAGTGGCAAACAAATTCTCTGTGATTGCGAGATGAAACGTGATACAACAGACATCTAATTCACAGCAGGAGACTGGCGATTATCGGTGAAGAAATCGTTAGGTGTGGTGTGCTGTAATGGTCATCTGAAGTACAAAAGATACGATAAGGGGATGGAAGCGTCGTATGCACACACCGACAATCGGGCATAAGTAGACAAGTTACAATCAAAATCGACAAAAGCCAGATTTCCAAGTGCCTTGAAATGATTATCCTGAACAATTATCTGGGGTGTGAGGTGTGTTAAGTGTTTTTTTTCTGATCAAAGGCTCAATTGACAGACATCTAAAAGATTATCCTGAGCCTTTGGAATATGTTAAGTCTTTTGTTGTTGTTTTTTTTTGTCACGTTGTGCCCGAAGCGATTGACAGATCGCTTCGTGCACAACAAAAAATAAGGAAGTGGATCCCCGAGATAGCAGACAGAAAACGAGATCTTGTCAAAGAACAAAAAGAGTCTTTAATACGGAACACAAAATACCCGACAAGAAGAATAACAAAAAGCGCTGGCCAAATAAGGACCTGGGTACAAATAAGGTGACAACAGAAAACGCTCGCGGAAAACAAAAGCGAGGAATATCTGAATAGACTATAGGAATAATTTAAATACAATCAATAATTGGTACGACGATACAATTGCCAAAAGGCTAGGAAGCAATGAGTAATATTAATTTAGGTTTTACTTTCGCGAAGGAACAATGGCGCGGCGTGGAATTCTCCGGCAGTGAGAAGACTGCCGGAGTCTCAAAATAAAGGGGGGTAATCAGCCCGAAATTACGGGCAGGTGTGCCGATGGCGGAGGAGAAAACCCGCCACCTGCTGGCGGACGCGCGACGTGACATTTTTCCAGATCAAAGTCCGCAAATACCTGATTATTGTATGCCTTTGAAAGATTTTCCTGAGTTATTATCCTATGGTGTGAGCTCCAGCAAAAGTTGTTTCTCATGCCTAATCTGCTTTAAAAAAAAAAAAAATTAAAACTGTAAAACTGTAAAATTACGATCGCCAATCTTCACTAGAAATGTGAAATTGAAAGTAGAGACTGGCCAACGTGATCTGTGTGGTGTGTTATGTTTGTCATTTCAAGTTACAAAACATACCTTAAGACAAGTTAACGGAGTAAAAATATTTGAAAATTGGGCAAAAAATAGTTGAAAGTCTGCAATGACCAAATTATCAGATGTCCCAAAAATAGTATTCTGGGCTATTATTCTGTCGTGTGAGGTGTGTTAAGAGTGAGTTTCCCCATCAAATTCTACAAATGATCATTTGACAGATGTCTCAAAAGATATTCTGAGTGATTATCCTTTTCGTGAGTGGTGTGTTGAGATTTATTTTTTTTTAATCGGCAGAGGCCTGATTATCAAATGTCTAAAAGATAACCCAGAATGATTATGCTGTTGTGTCACTGTCATGATTCGGTTTGGGACCAACAGGTGGCATTGTAGGACTCTCCCTGCAGCTGCACACCTGTTGGCCATTTTGTAATTAGTGCTTTAAAAGGACTCCCAGCCCAACCACTCCCCAATTTGCTCGGAAAACCATGGGATAATCGTTGATGTTGAAACTGTTCAATAATTACAAACTTAAACCCTCAGTGATTGTGTTGTCGAATGTGATTCAACAGACCTCCCATTTGAGGCATCTTCATACAAACAATAAGAGCAGGAACAACTCGTTTAATGTTTTTTTTTTTTCTTTTCTTTTCTTTTTTTTTTTACCAAATGGGCTCTCTCATATGCAAAAAAAAAATCGGTTCAGATCTTAAAAATACGTGTGTGTGTGTTTCAACAGGCTTTTTTTTTCAAGGTCACGGCAGCTTTTGAAAGAACACTTTTTCAAATTGCGCACACCACACCCTGCCCCCTCAACCCATATCCTCCTCCATGTTGAATCCTGTCTGATGTTGCGCTCCCCACACTGATAGTAATGGAATGCTTTTTTATGGCGGCGAGAGATTGCCAAAAGTTCTTCTCCTCCTCGGACGTGTCGGGGCGGCGGGTGTCTTTTGCGCTGACTAATTAGAAACAGTTTTAGCAAATATGGCAAGAATAAGCTCCCGCCTGCCTCCCTTCACCGTAAAATTATGAAGAAAGAAAAGTCTGGCAAGGTTGCCGTTAGCCTGCGAGCCAGTTTAGTCATGCTTTTCTAGGATACTTATTGTGGGAGTTCCTGCTGCTACTTCGTCATTTTGTTGTTTGTGATGCATAAATGAAGACACTTGAAATCACCTTGTTTTCCAGCATATCAGTTAAGAAGGATTTCGGGCTTTCGGGTGGAAGGTTGAAGATGAAACTGAAGTATGCTCTGATAACCTTTACGCCTACTGTAAATGTTGAATGTTTCAATGTTTTGGGGTTTTTTTGGGGGGGGGGTGGGGGGTTCGAAACTTTCTGTTCTCTAACAAGGAGCTAAATGGCAAAATTGCTTGAAGAATTACTAATGTTTTTTTTTAACCAATTATGAAAAATTGTACCGGCATATGTAATTTTGTATACTTCTCTACTATTATTTGCATATTATCAAAGAGTTAATCTCAATAATGAAATAAAGTGTATGCAAGTTAAACATTTTTTTTCAATTTATTGTTAAAGTAACAGTAAATGTCCAAATTGTTCAATAAAATTACAAATCGAAATTTATTTATTTTACAATTATCTTATTTAGCTGCAAGTGAAGTTTCGCATCGGCATATGAATATGCTTCTTGGGTGAAGGCACACCCAGTTAGCATCATAATCACAATCTTGCATTTGATTGTTTAAAATTAAATGACCAACAAGTGTTTTCAAATAATAACTCTAATTATGACTTTAAGACTGCAAGGAATAGTAATGAACCACAGCACATTACAACTTGGCGACAAATTCAGGTTTGTCATTATGAGATTCATTGTTGTAAAACGTTTGAAACATCTAGCCAAAGCAGTAAACGAGTCCACAGAGTTGATAATAACTACAAAGTGTTACATTAAGTGTTGACTTGATAACTAAAAGTCTTCATTTCTGTAAGTTCGAAGTCGAAGTTTGCCGTCAACAATGTAAAATCAGACTAGCGCTGCAGTCTCGTCAACCGTCACGTAAGCGCCCATGTCAATTCCTCATTATGTCGCCGCGCCATATTGGCCATACAACAAAATTATCCCGCGTACACAAAAGGTTCGGCCAGATCGACCGCAAACAAAGTTGTTTTTGTATGAATGGTTCACCTCTTTTGACCTGCAATTAATTTCTCCTCTGCCAAATGATGTGCTAAAGAGGCTACGGAGAGCTCAACTGAAGCACCAGATGTGAGTAAACATGAAGGGAGGATTGGCATGAATTGCATTGTCAAGAGTCCTCTTATATTTGCTGCATTCATTTCATTTTCTCTACATTGGGTTCATTCAGGGCGGCCCGGTAATCCAGTGGTTAGCACGTCGGCTTCACAGTGCAGAGGTACCGGGTTCGATTCCAGCTCCGGCCTCCCTGTGTGGAGTTTGCTTGTTCTCCCCGGGCCTGCGTGGGTTTTCTCCGGGTGCTCCGGTTTCCTCCCACATTCCAAAAATATGCATGGCAGGCTGATTGAACACTCTAAATTGTCCCTAGGTGTGAGTGTGAGTGCGAATGGTTGTTCGACTCTGTGTGCCCTGCGATTGGCTGGCAACCGATTCAGGGTGTCCCCCGCCTACTGCCCGGAGACAGCTGGGATAGGCTCCAGCACCCCCCGCGACCCTAGTGAGGATCAAGCGGTTAGGAAGATGAATGAATGAATGAATGAATGGGTTCATTCATAGTTACACGTCACGTTAAATAAACAAACAGTATTACATTTCACACTTTTACACACCCCCTCCGTGAGACGTCACCTTACCGTGGTGGAGGGGTTTGCGTGTTCCAATGATCCTAGGAGCTAAGTTGTCTGGGGCTTTATGCCCCGGGCAGGGTCACCCATGGCAAAGAGGTTCTAGGTGAGGGGCCAGACAAAGCACGGCTCATAGACCCTAATGATGAATACAATAGATGGACCAAGGTTTCCCTTGCCCGGACGCGGGTCACCGGGGCCCCACTCTGGAGCCAGGCCTGGAGGTGGGGCTCGTTGGCAAGCGCCTGGTGGCCGGGCCTACACCCATGGGGCCCGGCCGGGCACAGCCCGAAGAGGCAACGTGGGTCCCCCTTCCCATGGGCTCACCACCCATGAGAGGGGCCAAAGGGGTCGGGTGCAATGTGAGCTGGGCGGCAGCCAAAGGCGGGGACCCTGGCGGTCCAATCCTCGGCTGCAGAAGCTAGCTCTTGGGACATGGAATGTCACCTCTCTGGCAGGGAAGGAGCCCGAGCTGGTGTGTGAGGCAGAGAATTTCCGACTGGATGTAGTCGGACTTGCCTCCACACACAGCCTGGGTTCTGGTACCATTTCTCTCGAGAGGGGCTGGACTCTCTTCCACTCTGGAGTTGCTCACGGTGAGAGGCGCAGAGCAGGTGTGGGCATACTCATTGCCCCCCGGCTCAGTGCCTGTACATTGGGGTTCACACCAGTAGACGAGAGGGTTGCCTCCCTCCGCCTTCCGGTGGGTGGACGGGTCCTGACTGTTGTTTGTGCATATGCACCAAACAGCAGCTCAGCATACCCACCCTTTTTGGAGTCCTTGGAGGGTGTGCTGGAGAGTACTCCTGCTGGGGACTCCCTTGTTCTGCTGGGGGACTTCAATGCTCACGTGGGCAACGACAGTGAGACCTGGAGGGGCGTGATTGGGAGGAACGGCTCCCCCGATCAGAACTCGAGTGGTGTTTTGTTATTGGACTTCTGTGCTCGCCACGGATTGTCCATAACAAACACCTTGTTCAAGCATAAGGGTGTCCATATGTGCACTTGGCACCAGGACACCCTTGGCCGCAGTTCGATGATCGACTTTGTAGTTGTATCATCGGATTTGCGGCCGCATGTTCTGGACACTCGGGTGAAGAGAGGGGCGGAGCTGTCAACTGATCACCACCTGGTGGTGAGTAGGCTCCGATGGTGGGGGAAGATGCCGGTCCGTCCTGGCAGACCCAAACGTATTGTGAGGGTTTGTTGGGAGCGTCTGGCGGAATCCCCTGTCAGAAAGAGTTTCAACTCCCACCTTCGACAGAGCTTTTCCCATGTTCCGGGGGAGGCGGGGGACATTGAGCCCGAGTGGACCATGTTCCATGCCTCTATTGTTGAGGCGGCCAATCTGAGTTGTGGCCGTAAGGTGGTTGGTGCCTGTCGTGGCGGCAACCCCCATACTCGCTGGTGGACACCAGCAGTAAGGGATGCTGTCAAGCAGAAGAAGGAGTCCTATCGAGCCTTTATGGCCTGTGGGACCCCGGAGGCAGCTGACGGGTACCGACTGGCCAAGCGGAACGCGGCTTCGGTGGTCGCCGAGGCAAAAACCCGAGCGTGGGAAGAGTTTGGTGAGGCCATGGAAGCCGACTTCCGGACAGCTTCGAGGAAATTCTGGTCCACCATACGACGTCTCAGGAGGGGGAAGCAGTGCACCACTAACACTGTGTACAGTGGGGATGGGGCGCTGCTGACTTCGACTCGGGACGTTGTGAACCGGTGGGCAGAGTACTTCGAAGACCTTCTCAACTCCACCAACACGTCTTCCTTGGAGGAAGCAGAGCCCGGGGACTCTGAGGTGGGCTCTCCTATCTCTGTGGCTGAAGTCACCGATGTGGTTAAAAAGCTCCTCGGTGGCAAGGCCCCAGGGGTGGATGAGATCCGCCCGGAGTTCCTCAAGGCTCTGGATGTTGTGGGGCTGTCCTGGTTGACACGTCTCTGCAACATCGCGTGGTCAACAGGGAGAGTACCTCTGGATTGGCAGACCGGGGTGGTAGTCCCTCTTTTTAAAAAGGGGGACCGGAGGGTGTGTTCCAACTATAGAGGGATCACACTCCTCAGCCTCCCTGGTAAGGTCTATTCAGGGGTGCTGGAGAGGAGGGTCCGTCAGGAAGTCGAGCCTCAGATTGAGGAGGAGCAGTGTGGTTTTCGTCCCGGCCGTGGAACAGTGGACCAGCTCTACACCCTTAGCAGGGTTCTCGAAGGTATGTGGGAATTCGCCCAACCAGTCTACATGTGTTTTGTGGACTTGGAGAAGGCGTTTGACCGTGTCCTTCGGGGAGTTCTGTGGGGGGTGCTTCGAGGGTATGGGGTACCGAACCCCCTGATACGGGCTGTTCGGTCACTATACCACCGATGTCAGAGTTTGGTTCGCATTGCCGGCAGTAAGTCGGAATCGTTTCCAGTGGGGGTAGGACTCCGCCAAGGCTGCCCTTTGTCACCGATTCTGTTCATAACCTTTATGGACAGAATCTCTAGGCGCAGCCGAAGCGTTGAGGGGGTCCGTTTTGGGGCCTCAGTATTGCATCCCTGCTTTTTGCAGATGATGTGGTGCTGTTGGCTCCTTCAAACAGGGCTCTCCAACTCTCACTGGAGCGTTTCGCAGCCGAGTGTGAAGCGGTTGGGATGAAAATCAGCACCTCCAAATCTGAAACCATGGTCCTCAGTCGGAAAAGGGTGGAATGCCCCCTCCGGGTCGGGGGGGAGATCTTGCCCCAAGTGGAGGAGTTTAAGTATCTTGGGGTCTTGTTCACGAGTGAGGGCAGGAGGGAGCGAGAGATCGACTGGCGGATCGGTGCAGCGTCTGCTGTGATGCGGACGTTGTATCGGTCTGTCGTGGTGAAGAAGGAGCTGAGCCAAAGGGCGAAGCTCTCAATTTACCGGTCGATCTACGTTCCAACCCTCATCTATGGTCACGAGCTATGGGTCGTGACCGAAAGAACGAGATCCCGGATACAAGCGGCCGAAATGAGTTTTCTCCGCAGGGTGTCCGGGCTCTCCCTTAGAGATAAGGTGAGAAGCTCGGTCATCCGGGAGGGGCTCCGAGTCGAGCCGCTTCTCCTCCACATCGAGAGGAGCCAGATGAGGTGGCTTGGGCATCTGATTCGGATGCCTCCTGAACGCCTCCCTGGTGAGGTGTTCCGGGCATGTCCCACCGGGAGGAGACCCCGAGGAAGACCCAGGACACGCTGGAGAGACTATGTCACCCAGCTGGCCTGGGAACGCCTCGGGATCCCCCGGGGAGAGCTGGAAGAAGTAGCTAGGGAGAGGGAAGTCTGGGCTTCCCTGCTAAAGCTGTTGCCCCCGCGACCCGGCCCCGGATAAGCGGTAGAAAATGGATGGATGGATGGATGGACTTTTACACACACACACACACACACACACACACACACACACACACACACACACACACACACACACACACACACGCACACACACACACACAACCAAAAAAGAATCAAATGAATTATACTCAAATTCAAATGAGTGTTAATGACTATTTTCATGAAATTAACTATCAATAAAAATACAAGTGTATTTGTAAAATCGGAAATTAAAGGACTACATTTAATTGGTCAAATGAGCATGTGAATAATACAAATCTGGCAAAAATAAACAATTGCAAATATACATTTACATTTTTTTTTGGTTTGATTAGATGTAATTACAAATCAAATTCACCACAAGTTATTATTCATTCATTCATCTTCCGAACCGCATTATCCTCACGAGGGTCACGGTGGGAGCTGGAACCTATCCCAGCTGGCTTCGGGCAGTAAGCAGGGGACACCCCGAATTGGTTGCCAGCCAATCGCAGGGCACACAGAGACGAACAACCATGCACGCCCACACCCACACCTAGCGACAATTTAGAGTGTCCAATCAGCCTACCATGCATGTTTTTGGAATGTGGGAGGAAACCGGAGTACCCGGAGGAAACCCACGCAGACCCGGGGAGAACATGCAAACTCCACACATGGAGGCCAGAGCTGGAATTGAACCCGGTACCTCTTCACTGAGAAGTCGACGTGCTAACCACTGGACTACCGGGCCGCCTCACAAGTTATTTTATTGTTAAAATAAAGTATATTACATCAATCCATCCATTTTCCGATCCACTTTTATCCTCACAAGGGTCGGGGGGGGGGTGCTGGAGCCTATCCCAGCCGTCTTCGGGTAGTAGGCGGGGGGGGGGGCACCCTGAACCAGTTGCCAGCCAATCGCAGGGCACACAGAGACGAACAACCATCCGCGCTCATGCTTACACCTAGGGCCAATTTTGAGTGTTCAATCAGTCTGCCATGCATGTTTTTGGGAATGTGGGAGCAAACCGGAGTACCCGGAGAAAATCCACAAAGGCACAGGGAGTACATGCAAACTCCACACAGGAAGGCCGGAGCCGGAATCGAACCCTGCACCTCTGCACTGTGATGTTGACGCGCTAACCAGTTGCCCACCGGGCAACCCTCGTCATTTTTAACATTTTATTCAAAATAAAACATATCCACTACATGTCATGCCCTCAGGAAAAAAATGCCTCAAGGACTAGTCATAATTTCACTGATCACAGGACACAGGAATCCAAGCCTGAAATTGAAGATGAAGTCTAACCTTTTGGTTTGAAGCGGCCATTTTGGTGCAATTCCAGGGCTTGAACTTTGACGAATGAAAAAATGCTGACTTTTGTCTTTTCTGACGTTTAAAAATGCACGTTAATCTTATCAGGTCACAAAGTCGTGGTTAAAAATAGATTATTTTGTGCAGAGGTGATACAGTGCTAAAATTGTCGTGATGGCTCCATTGAGAAAGCTGCAATCGGTCAACATGTGTTGGGCTCTCACTTGTGTAGTACTTTTCTACCTCGGGTACTCAAAGCACTTACCGGATTCACCTTCTGGTGATGCAGCATCAGGAGCAACTGGGGGATTCACTATCTTGCTCAAGGACACTTCAACACAGTCGCATTGGCAAGGGTCAAACCACCAACCCCTGGGATGGGAAACAAGCACTCTACCACCGAGCCATCCTGCCTCCTTCTGTTACTTTGCACATGGGAAAGACTTGACTATCTTTCAATGGGCGTACATATCCAGTAGTGCAAGGAGATATCTCGTTTGTTTGCAGGGGCACCTCTCCGAGAGCCGTCACCTTACCGTGGTGGAGGGGTTTGTGTGTCCCAATGATCCTAGGAGCTAAGTTGTCTGGGGCTTTATACCCCTGGCAGGGTCACCCATGACAAACAGGTCCTAGGTGAGGGACCAGACAAAGCACGGCTCACAAAGCCCCTTATGAAAAATAAAATCGATGGTCCTCAGTTTCCCTTGCCCGGACGCGGGTCACCGGGGCCCCCCTCTGGAGCCAGGCCTGAAGGTGGGGCTCATTGGCGAGCGCCTGGTGGCCGGGCCTACACCCATGGGGCCCGGGCCGGGCTCAGCACGAAGAGGCAACGTGGGCCCCCCTTCTCATGGTCTCACCACCCGTGGGAGGGGTCAAAGGGGTCGGGTGCAATGCGAGCTGGGTGGCAGCCAAAGGCGGGGACCCTGGCGGTCCGATCCTCGGCTGCAGAAGCTAGCTCTTGGGACATGGAATGTCACCTCTCTGGCAGGGAAGGAGCCCGAACTGGTGTGTGAGGCAGAGAAGTTCCGGCTGGATATAGTCGGACTTGCCTCCACACACAGCCTAGGTTCTGGTACCAGTCCTCTCGAGAGGGGTTGGACTCTCTTTCACTCTGGAGTTGCTCACGGTGAGAGGCGCAGAGCAGGTGTGGGCATACTCATTGCCCCCCGGCTCAGTGCCTGTACATTGGGGTTCACACCGGTAGACGAGAGGGTTGCATCCCTCCGCCTGCGGGTGGGGGGACGGGTCCTGACTGTTGTTTGTGCATATGCACCAAACAGCAGCTCAGCATACCCACCCTTTTTGGAGTCCTTGGAGGGTGTGCTGGAGAGTACTCCTGCTGGGGACTCCCTAGTTCTACTGGGGGACTTCAATGCTCACGTGGGCAATGACAGTGAGATCTGGAGGGGCGTGATTGGGAGGAACGGCCCCCCCGATCAGAACTCGAGTGGTGTTTTGTTATTGGACTTCTGTGCTCGTCACGGACTGTCCATAACGAACACCTTGTTCGAACATAAGGGTGTCCACATGTGCACTTGGCACCAGGAGACCCTAGGCCGTAGTTCGATGATCGACCTTGTGGTCGTGTCATCGGATTTGAGGCCGCATGTTCTAGACACTCGGGTGAAGAGAGGGGCGGAGCTGTCAACTGATCACCACATGGTGGTGAGTAGGCTCCGATGGTGGGGAAGATGCCGGTCCGTCCTGGCAGACCCAAACGTATTGTAAGGGTTTGTTGGGAGCGTCTGGCGGAATCCCCTGTCAGAAGGAGTTTCAACTCCCACCTCCGACAGAGCTTTTCCCATGTTCCGGGGGAGACGGGGGACATTGAGTCCGAGTGGACCATGTTCCGTGCCTCTATTGTTGAGGCGGCCAATCTGTGTTGTGGCCGTAAGGTGGTTGGTGCCTGTCGTGGCGGCAACCCTCGTACTCGCTGGTGGACACCAGCAGTAAGGGATGCTGTCAAGCTGAAGAAGGAGTCTTATCGAGCCTTTATGGCCTGTGGGACCCCAGAGGCAGCTGACGGGTACCGACTGGTCAAGCGGAACGCAGCTTTGGTGGTCGCCGAGGCAAAAACCCGAGCATGGGAAGAGTTCGGTGAGGCCATGGAAGCCGACTTCCGGACGGCTTCGAGGAAATTCTGGTCCACCATCCGACGTCTCAGGAGGGGGAAGCAGTGCACCATGAACACTGTGTACAGTGGGGATGGGGTGCTGCTGACTTCGACTCGGGACGTTGTGAACCGGTGGGCAGAGTAATTTGAAGACCTCCTCAACTCCACCAACATGCCTTCCTTGGAGGAAGCAGAGCCTGGGGACTCTGAGGTGGGCTCTCCTATCTCTGTGGTTGAAGTCACCGATGTGGTTAAAAAGCTCCTCGGTGGCAAGGCCCCAGGGGTGGATGAGATCCGCCCGGAGTTCCTCAAGGTTCTGGATGTTGTGGGGCTGTCCTGGTTGACACGCCTCTGCAACATCGCGTGGTCAACGGGGAGAGTGCCTCTGGATTGGCAGACCGGGATGGTGGTCCCTCTTTTTAAAAAGGGGGACCGGAGGGTGTGTTCCAACTATAGAGGGATCACACTCCTCAGCCTCCCTGGTAAGGTCTATTCAGGGGTGCTGGAGAGGAGGGTCCGTCAGGAAGTCGAGCCTCAGATTGAGGAGGAGCAGTGTGGTTTTCGTCCCGGCCGTGGAACAGTGGACCAGCTCTACACCCTTAGCAGGGTTCTCGAAGGTATGTGGGAATTCGCCCAACCAGTCTACATGTGTTTTGTGGACTTGGAGAAGGCGTTTGACCGTGTCCTTCGGGGAGTTCTGTGGGGGGTGCTTCGAGGGTATGGGGTACCGAACCCCCTGATACGGGCTGTTCGGTCACTATACCACCGATGTCAGAGTTTGGTTCGCATTGCCGGCAGTAAGTCGGAATCGTTTCCAGTGGGGGTAGGACTCCGCCAAGGCTGCCCTTTGTCACCGATTCTGTTCATAACCTTTATGGACAGAATCTCTAGGCGCAGCCGAAGCGTTGAGGGGGTCCGTTTTGGGGCCTCAGTATTGCATCCCTGCTTTTTGCAGATGATGTGGTGCTGTTGGCTCCTTCAAACAGGGCTCTCCAACTCTCACTGGAGCGTTTCGCAGCCGAGTGTGAAGCGGTTGGGATGAAAATCAGCACCTCCAAATCTGAAACCATGGTCCTCAGTCGGAAAAGGGTGGAATGCCCCCTCCGGGTCGGGGGGGAGATCTTGCCCCAAGTGGAGGAGTTTAAGTATCTTGGGGTCTTGTTCACGAGTGAGGGCAGGAGGGAGCGAGAGATCGACTGGCGGATCGGTGCAGCGTCTGCTGTGATGCGGACGTTGTATCGGTCTGTCGTGGTGAAGAAGGAGCTGAGCCAAAGGGCGAAGCTCTCAATTTACCGGTCGATCTACGTTCCAACCCTCATCTATGGTCACGAGCTATGGGTCGTGACCGAAAGAACGAGATCCCGGATACAAGCGGCCGAAATGAGTTTTCTCCGCAGGGTGTCCGGGCTCTCCCTTAGAGATAAGGTGAGAAGCTCGGTCATCCGGGAGGGGCTCCGAGTCGAGCCGCTTCTCCTCCACATCGAGAGGAGCCAGATGAGGTGGCTTGGGCATCTGATTCGGATGCCTCCTGAACGCCTCCCTGGTGAGGTGTTCCGGGCATGTCCCACCGGGAGGAGACCCCGAGGAAGACCCAGGACACGCTGGAGAGACTATGTCACCCAGCTGGCCTGGGAACGCCTCGGGATCCCCCGGGGAGAGCTGGAAGAAGTAGCTAGGGAGAGGGAAGTCTGGGCTTCCCTGCTAAAGCTGTTGCCCCCGTGACCCGGCCCCGGATAAGCGGTAGATGATGGATGGATGGATGGCTGTTGTTGTTTTGTCTGTGTTTGGAATTGGTTCATGCTGGGGATTGTTTCCGGGAATTGAACCCTGACCATGATTTCAGGTAGTTTGCAGCTGAGTTGAGTTGCAATGCATCAACACCTGAAGCTGTGTGAAATATTTTGCTTACGGGAAATGCATGTGTTGCTAATTAGACGCTGCAGGTGTACCTAATGAGGCGTCCATCGGGGAGCAAGGTTGTGTGACGAGATGCCACATTTGCGGGGATAAAGCTGCTTAGTCTACGCCCTGAAAGCTCCTGACATCAGGTGAGGGTCGAGGAGTTAATTTGGCACTGAATGGAAGATTGACACCCCATGGCCGCATGGCTCGTTATCCTCCACGGCCGCTTGCATTTTGGCGCCCACGGGGCACCATATGCTTCAAGCATGAGTCTCGCCACCTGCCGCTAAACTGGCCTGCCAAGGCACAAGTTAGTAGCAGCTTCTTTTAAAGTAGACTCATGATGGAAAATGGACAGTGCTGTTTAATGGCTTGCAAGCAATCATCTCTGAAGTGCCTCCCTATCCATCAAGTGTGCAACTGAACAGCCAAGTACAGTAACAATTTTGTTTGCTCTTTGCCATTGTTATCGAGTTATTCGGCGAAATGCCTCGTCGCCGTTTGGCGATGCACTGTTCACATTCAGGCAAACGGTTGTTTGAGTGGCCAAAAGAACAGAACAGTGTCCATGTAAATGGACCAGAAAATTGGAATGATACAGTTTCATTCTTGCAAAGCGAATGAATTTCACGCCGGTATCGAGGAGCATTCATTGTTACAAGCACTTCGAAAACCTCATTTTTCTCAACAGATTCTTGAAAAAGGTAGATGTAATCATCACTGAATAACTCTGGCTGCTGTTTATGAAAACATTTGAGTCAAAGTATTATACGTGTACATGGATGTAATCATGTACGAAAACATTCTAACTATATGAATGTAATGGTTTACAACTAACAATGCTTCCAATATAATGTGCGCAGTGGCTGACAATGCAACAGAACTGCCTTAGCAATGACAATGTAGGACACCCAACCCACGGTGACGTGTGCTGATGTCACACATAAAAATATCTCATTTGTGATTTTCTGAAATTACTTCACAGTTGACCTTTAAAGATTTTGTAACATTTGTGTAAAGTGCAAGAGGGCTCAGTTGTTATGATGACATATAAGTGTATTAAAGTGTTGCTTCGGTTCCATCATTTGGCATCTTGGTGCTGAGGAGCAATGTTGAGGAGAATTGAAGAATTTCATGTTGTGCTTTAGTGCCACCATTTGGCAACTTGATGCCAAGAAACTGTGTTGTAATGTGTTGAGGAGCTTCAAATACTGCTTTGGAGCCATCATTTGTCATTTCTGTGTCAAGGGTCTGTGTCGAATTAATTGTTAAGTGTCATGTAGTGCTTTGGCATGATCAGATATCATCTTGTTGCCGAGGAGGTATGTGGAAGTGAGCTGAAAAACCTCTTGCCGTGCTTTGGTACAATCATGTGACATTTTTGTGCCAGGGAACAATGTTAAGTGAGTTGAAAAGCTTCATATAGTGCTTTGACTGCATCATGTGGCATCTTGCCAAGGAACTTTGTTGAAGTGAATTGAAAAGCCTCATGTAGTATTTTGGCGCCATCGTGTGACATCTATTAGCAAAGGGGCAGTGGAAGTGAGCAATGATTTTCACACAGCTGCACAGGAAAGCTCTGTGTGTGTGTGTAAGTCCCAGAAAAGTGATCGGTGGGAAAATCATGTTTATCCCTTATCCAGACAAAAGTATCAGCAGCTGTACCGCTCAGAATTTGCCACGGACTCCACAAACACACACACACACACACACACACACACACACACACACACACACACACGCACGCACGCACGCACGCACGCACGCACGCACGCACGCACGCACACACACACACACACACACTTTTTCAACAGCTGGAGATTTGTCTGCACATGTCCTCACTTAGCTTTTATTGTTGCACTGATGAGAGGCTTACATTTGCTGTTTGGTGCCCTTGAAGTGTTATTTGTTGCGCTTGACACTGATTCTTCTTAAAAGCACAATCGGTCGTTGAGCACGCAATTTGATCATTCATGAGCAAACGAATTGGCAACATCTTTTGTCGTCATTGCGTTGTGACAACACAAAGGTCCTTTGAGAGCAGAGCACCGCATTCAAAACTGTAAGGCCAGATTTATAGACTGCATGGTTCCATTGACACAATTCAGATATTTATTTATTTATTTTTCTAAAAAAAGGTGGATAGAAGTAATTCATGTTAGTGTCCTGTTCCATCTTTTATTTTTTAAATGGCAGGTCATATGGTCAAAGGTGAACCAGTCTGGAAATGAAAGAGTCTGCTTTAAAGGCAGGCTCCATTCGTCCTATGTCACATGAGCAAACGTTGGGTATTAGTTTGAAATTGCTTGTTCCTTCCTTCCTTCCTTCCTTCCTCCTGCCTTACTTAATCTTTCCAAAATGCTTAAACAATGAGAGCTCTCCTGAAAGTGTGTTTCTAACATGGTCTTATGGTCAAATGTGGATTTTGTTGAAAATTGCTCATTTCTTTTCAGAATGGTGAAATATAGAAAGCTCATTGACATTTTAAAGCATCCGCATTAAAAACCTTCATTATCCTAGATCAGGGGTCGGCAAGTCAAAATGTTGAAAGAGCCATATTGGACCAAAAAAAAACTAAAGTAAGTCTTGTACAAGCCTTACAATGAAAGCCACACAAGCTGTGTGTATCTACTGTATATGAGCTTTTTTAGCCTACGATCAAAATGACTAAGTTGGCTACAAACACACAATGTGCTTTCATGATTAATTTATTTTTTCCCTTGCAATGCATCCTGTAGAGCAGGTGTGCCCAACTTGTTTTGACTGAAGATCTACTTTTCGATCAACCAACCTCCCGCGATCAAGCAGTTACCACACACGCGTGCATATGCACGCACTTCCACACACATAATGAGCAACATCCATAACGGCCCCTAACTATAGTAGCTCATGTGTACCGTTTACAAATGCTTCTCTCGGCCCTCCAGATTCCCATTCTTAACAACAGCCACCTGCCAGGCATCCCTCTCTCTTCTCTGTGCTCTTGTTGTATTTATTTATTTATTTTAACTGACAGTTGGTCACAAGTCAAGGTTAAAGGTGGATTCAGTTTGAAGTTGCTCTATCCTGTTCAAAATGGTCAGACTTCGAGTTTGCCGAGATTGAAACAATCTCCATGAACTCATTTTAATATGTTGGATGGTCTCCTCTCTCTCTCTTTTTTTGTAATGACAGCTATATAATTGAAGGAGTATTCGGTTTGAAATGATTCATTCCTGTTTAAAATGGTAAAACATCAAGAGCTCTGAAAATAAAACAGTGCGCATTAAAACGCCGTCATAATGTTGGATGTTCTCATAATGACAGATAGTCTAATAATGTGTTTAGCCCTGTAGTGCATGTATATTTATGTCCACACCCAGTACGTACAGCGCACATTCAGACAAAGAGAGCAAAAGCAGCTCGGGGTGAACCCCACCTTCATATTAACAAGTCGAGCCTCCCTTTCATCCATGCCTCCGAGGTAGAAAAGCAGGGGTGGGGGTGGGGGTCCACGCTGTTGGGGTTTATTCAGAGGGTGGGTTGGCTTGGGCGCGGCTTGAATCAGTGGGGGTTGGCGGCGGCGTAAGAAGGTGAGAGGTTTCGGCAGTATCCGCCACTCGTCATGAAATATGTATGGTCGCCGCGCCCAGGCTGAGCGGTAATTGATCAGAGGACACCATTAGCCCAGGACGCCCGCCCTGATGGCTGTACCTGGGAGACACCCGCCAACCCCCACCACACCTCCATCCCTCCCAGCATTGTTTTTAATGAGGGAGATGAATGAAAGAGACACACCCAGAAGCTCAGTCACTTAGAAAATACGCTGTCAACGTTATCGCAGCCTCACGAGTGCTTTGTTTTTTTACTTGAGGTCATATTCACAGTGGATTGAATATTAAGTGACAGCAATATAAAAAGTATCAAATTAATGGTGATTTAGGCTTCAGGGGGTGAAAACTCAAACTCTTCATATGGGCAAATCCAATGCAATTTCCACAAGTTGTCATTTAAAATGTCAATCATTGAAGAGGCTGTGTTCTGCAAAGGTGCACACCTGGACACCGATCCACAGATGACTTAGCCCGAGATGCCGTCTGGACGAAATACCCAAAATAAATAAAAGTATTATTTGCAGTGAAATTTTCATCAACTATGCAGAAATATTCATGACACAGGTGAGTCGTCTTTGGGAGTTGTCGTTCCACAAAGATGTACAACCGGTTACCGATGTCATGATTCGGTTTAGGGACCAACAAGTGGCACTGTAGGGCTTCCCCGGCAGCTGCACACATGTTGGTCATACATAATTAGGGCTTTAAAAGGACTCCCAGCCCGAACACTCAGTGCCGGGTCATTGTTTGCTCTTGCTACTGTTGTGTTTGTTTGTTTGCTGTTCCTTTGCTGCTGTCATGTTTGTTCTAGTAGTGTTTTGGTTAGTAGTTTTTGTTTAAGTCATGGTTTTTGTTTGTTACTTTGGACTTTGTTTTGGATTTAGTTTTCTGTGTTTTATCAATACACTTCTTCAAATACACCCTGCTCCTCCCTCCTGTCTGCTTTTTGGGGTCCACCATCACCTCGCAAACGTGACAACCGATCCATGTGAGCCTGTTTGGCCTTGGTGGAGGTCTCTTCCTATCAAACCCTTTGTGTCTAGGGTGAAATGAGGAGGAAAACTAGAAATCAATGAGGCGCAACCATGCACACGACACTTCACAGGCATGGTGCTTCAAATTCCCTTTAAAAAAAACCAAAAACAATGGTCCTCAGACAGAAAAGGATGGAGTGCCCTCTCTGGGTCTGGGAGGAGATCTTGGCCCAAGTGGAGGAGTCTAAGTATCTTGGGGTCTTGTTCACGAGTGAGGGCAGGAGGGATCGTTAGATCGACAGGCGGATCGGTGCAGCATCTGCTGTGCTGCGGTCTTTATATCGGTCTGTCGTGGTGAAGAAGGCGCTCATCCTAAGGGGAAGCTCTCAATTTACCGGTCAATCTACGTTCCAACCCTCATCTATGGTCACGAGCTATGGGTCATGACCGAAAGAACGAAGAACGGACGAAATGAGTTTTCTCCAAATGGTGTCCGGACTCTCCCTTGGAGATAAGGTGAGAAGCTCAGTCACCCGGGAGGGGCTCAGAGTTGAGCCACTTCTCCTCCACATCAAGAGGAGCCAGATGAGGTGGGCCGGGCATGTGATTAGGATGCCTCCTGGACGCCTCCCTGGTGAGGTGTTCCGGGCATGTCCCACCGGCAGGAGGCCCCGGGGACAAGCCAGGACATGCTGGAGAGACTGTCTCCCAGCTGGCCTGAGAACGCCTCGGGATTCCCCAGGGAGAGATGGAAGAAGTGGCTGGGGAGAGGGAAATCTCCCCAGCTAAAGCTGCTGCCCCCACGACCCAAGCGGTAGACAATAGATGGAATGAATGGATGGAAGAAAAATAAAGTACCGTATTTTCACGACTATTCGACGCATCGTACTAATGGCCGCAGTCTCAGTAATGCGTGACATTTCTGTATTTTACACATACACAGGACGCATCGTACGAATGGGCGCAGTAAAACATACGCCAGCTTAAACATACGGCATGCATGCGCGCACTCTAACACGTTAGCTTGAAGCATACGGTAGCATGCCAAGACATACAGATAAGATAAAAACACGTTTTTAAAAAGGCAACGAAAGCAGAACTGAGTTCGGGTGTATTTTATTTAGCCATCGTACAATGTTCTCACGTTTATCGATCAATCATCACCCAGAAATCCATCAAAGTCCTCATCCTCTGTATCAGAAGCAGAGGACTGCACATCTCAGTTGTCATTGAATGCATCACATGCTAGTGTGAGTTGCTACGCATTGCCGAGCGGAAAGGAGCAGCAACAGCAAAGTCAACATTTCTCTCGTGTGAAGCTTTCCCACATTTGAAAGTAAAGAACAGAGCGAAACATGGTGGCAGCGCGTGTGTGTGTAGAAAGAATTGAACAATTGTGCAAGTACCGTAATCCATCAAAAACGCCGCGTTCCCTCTTGTTGTTGCATATTGTGACGTAACTCGCCCAGCGCTGCCTCGCACTCTTTGTAAAGTTGTGTTTGCCACCGATCATCCATTGTTCCCATGCCGTTTGCAACTTTACTTTGAACGCCCGGTTGATGCCAATGTCCAGTGGTTGGAGTTCTTTAGTCAAGCCTCCGGGAATAACGGCAAGCTCAGAGTTCATTTGCTTGACTTGTTTTTTCACCGCTGCTGTGAGATGGGCACGCATGCCAAAAGCATAACCGGTGGCTTTAAGTTTGAACTGAGCTTCGTAGGCGTGTCTTTTTGTCGAATTTATTTTCAGGGGTTCTTAGAAACCAAAACCGGAGTTGTTTTGCAACAATGCACATTGCCACACTCTATACAAGTGTTGGTACTGGCTTGAGGCGTCCACTTACACGCCCACCCTTCACCATTGGCGGACTAGCTTGTCTGTCCTCTCTCTCCCTCCCTCTCCCTCCCTCTCCCTCCCTCTCTCTCTCTCTCTATCTCTCTCTCTCTCTCTCTCCCTCTCCATATATGTATATATACACGCCCACCGTTCCCTGATTGGCCGACTTCTTTCATGCCTGGCCACCGTCACTTCCGCCATTTCTCTATATAAACAGCGTGTCGGCTGTCAGTCAGATTTTGGAACTCGGCGCATATAAAGGACGCTCCGCACCATAAGGCGTCCTGTCCATTTTGGAGAAAATTTAAGACTTTTAATGGCGCCGTATAGTCGTGAAAATACGGTACTCGTATAATTCAACACTGCTGACCAATATCAATGTTACTTTTCAGCAGATGGCGATGATGTGTCTCTGAACACACAGTGATATGTGTATACATTATTTGCAGTTGGTGTCTCTTCACGCATGGCATTTAATAAAAATTCCACACTAATAACAAACTAACTAAAACGCCAAGGGTCTATTTCAATCCCACTAGGCATTAAATGAAATGCTCATGGAATATCAACCCAGAATGGTTCTGAGGTTAGCAGACTCAATTAGTAGAGCTCTGAGTTAAAAGCAAATATGGTGCATCAGCATTTAGCTGTTAAACTACATGCAAATGGAATAAGATGTCAGCATAAATAAATGAGCCCCTGGTGTAAGCCCCTGCTTTTAAATGCTTGTTAAAAGCTGTCTGCATGGACTTTTTTGTTTTTTGTTTTTCCCATACCTATGATTAAGTTTTTTTAAAGCATTTTAATAATCTTTTTTTCTAAAATCATGTTCTTGCTGTAGACTCTTTTGGTAATTTCGAAAAACTGTTTTATTTAGTGAACCGGTTGCCAGCCAATCGCACGGCACACAGAGACGAACAACCATCGGTGCCACCACACTCACACCAAGGGACAATTTTGATTGTTGAATAAGCCTGCCATGCATGTTTTTTGGAATGGGGGAGGAAACCGGAGTACCCAGAGAAAACCTACTCAGGCTAGAACTCCGGGTAGAACATGCAAACTCCACACAGGAAGGTCAGAGCTGGGATTGAAGCCACAACCTCTACACTGTGAGGTCGACACGCTGAACACTGGACCAACGGGCCGCCCATTGATGTTACGTTTCAGAATACATGGCATACAAATGATTTGATTTTGAAAATAAATGTTCCGGAAGTGAATGCATGTGTACGTACATGCACATGCAGTGGAAACTTGACCAAGAACTAGCTATAACTGAACTCCTCCTCAACATTCAAATCTTGTCTCTTTTTCGAGATGTATCACTTCACCATACTGCATTCCCCTCCGTTTAGCTCCTCTCACAAGGACAATGAAAACACATTTGAGTGTTGTCAACGTCGTGTGACACAAAACCCAGACCAGGTCACGATGGTGCCTCTCAAAATGCCCTTGCGCTGTTTGTAATTAAGCTCGTCGTGATAAATATTTGATGTAAAAATTTCACGTGTGAATGGTTACTGTATAGATGTGCCCTACGATTGGCTGGCGATCAGTCGGGCTATACCCTGCCTCTTTCTCTGTTTTCGGAACAAAAGAGCAAGCGTTGGTTTGCCAGATTTTTTTTTAGTATTTTTTATTACACAATCCCAGTATTTCCTTTGGGATAAATAAAGTATATAGCCACCGAGCTACAGACGGGAAGTGTTGAGTTTTCATGAGCTGTTGCTTCAGGTGACTCAGTGTTTGTCGTCATTGGTTGGCCGTCATCGATGAGGTGTTGCCGCATATTCAGACGGTACCCTTAAAGCTTGTTGAACATTAAAATCAGCTAAAAACAGAAATTGCTGAAGCTAACATACATCTCACAATTACCTCTGTAGCTAGTGATAAAGCATACATAAAATAGCAGTTATCGTTTCCCAACTTCCTGTATTGCGGAGACAAAATTGTGTCCAAAGATTGACGGAAATTCTTTCAAAGCTTTGCTGTTCACAAACCAATTTTTTTGTCTAAATTACATCAAACTACCTGACACATTTCCTTGCATAGAGGGATCAATAGACGAACAACCTATTCGTCTATTTGTATATTTGTATCACCCACTTGTTCCTCCGTACATCCAATTTATTCAGTGTCTCCATTTACCACAATTCCACAACCCATTCATTTGTTGATGCGCATGACCATGTCTTATCCAAGTTATTAACTTTTATTTCGGGTACGGTCTCAAACAAATTTGTACACACAAAAGAGGTTAATGTGTGTTGACCCGCGGGGGTTACAGCAGGCCGTCTGAATACGGACACGCCGTAACCTCCTTCTTTGTCGCCCCTGACCTACATTCTTCAAGAGCCACGACTGGTGGGCGAGCTTACGCCGGGCAACACAATGGAGAAAAGTGCCACAAATCAAACAAAAGGGCAGAGGTGACAAAAGTACTCACATGAACTAAAGTAAAAATATAGACACTTCCACTGGTAAAAACAAAACAAGTATTGTTAAAACCTTATTAAATGCAGAAAGTCCCGCTCCTGCCATTTGCCTAATTATGTACATTACTCATTTTGATAATGTGATAACCCCGGACGAGCTATTCAAATATGAAGTTGCAAAATTTTCAGGAATATTCAGTCTGAAGTTTTGGTGCGAATTAACTGGAATTTTTGGGATCAATCAGAAATAAAGTTGAGTCAAATTGATTGAGATAGCCCTTAATCACAAAAGAGTCCTAAAGAGCTTAACGGGCCTGTAGTTCACAAGAATCAACAACATTCCATCCAAGGGAGGGAAGCGGAAGTAAAACAGGCCAAAATTGAAACATCAGTGAGCAAGACAGTGCAAGAGACTAATTGCAGGAGACCAGGAATCTTTGAAGGTTGCCTTTTAATAGGGAACTTAAATATAATTGAGGGAAATTATTTTAACACAATGCAGACTTGTAGTTTTTCAGCACTGCTTGTTCTTTTGTTTTTCTTTGTGCTGCATATCCAAATCATTTTTTTTCTTTTACACCTAGGCAGGTCGTGTCACCTAAACGATGCAGTGTAAATCCAGCATAAGAGTCTGATTCGGATGCCTCCTGAGCGCCTCCCTGGTGAGGTGTTCCGGGCATGTCCCACCGGGAGGAGACCCCGAGGAAGACCCAGGACACGCTGGAGAGACTACGTCACCCAGCTGGCCTGGGAACGCCTCGGGATCCCCCGGGGAGAGCTGGAAGAAGTAGCTAGGGAGAGGGAAGTCTGGGCTTCCCTGCTAAAGCTGTTGCCCCCGCGACCCGGCCCCGGATAAGCGGTAGATGATGGATGGATGGATGGAGTACATGCACGAGAAGTCCTAAAGTGGACTTGAAGAGGGTTTCTTCCGATGACATCATGATGTTGTGGCAGTGAACGCAAAAGGGAAAAGTTCTTCTGGCTCCTGTTGCATCCTGGTTTTAATGACACACAACCAGGAGGCGACTCAGAGACGCACCAAACCCAAAGTTGAGCCAAATAACTGACCCATCTTGAAACCCAACCCACTCTTTCATGTGTCCAAAACGGAACCGTGACGGCACAATTTCCATTCCAGATGCTAGTGGAAAGACATGCCACCCTGCGGTCAGATAATTAGATGACATCGGTGTCTGGTGTGATGTAAAACATACTTCACTCTTTCTTGAAAGTGACAATTGCATTCAACGCAACGTAGCCAAACAATATCATGTGTTGAACTTGATAACCCTGTCCTGGCCTTACACGTCCACCTCCAAGTTTATCATGTGCAATCAGAAGTTTGGACGAGGTCAATGTTCAGAGGTAGAAAGGCTATCGAGGTTTTGGGTTTCATTTCATCCTGGAAAGTTCAGCCAAAAGCCAAATATCTTTAGCTTTCTAAGACCAGTGGAGCTTAATCCAAACAGTCGCTTGACTTCACATGAGTATACACGCGCACACGATCGCGGGCGAGTGCATTGGTAAGAATAGAAGCGTTCTCTGAGCGTAACGTGCAATTATACGCTGATGCTGCCAGACTTGTTTACTGCATTCTGTGGAGACAATAACAAAAAATGGACATTGCCTTTGGCTGCATTTTGGAGAAGTTTAGTTCGAGTAGGTGCAGTCGTACCTGTGATACCTGCCATGCCCCACTGCCAATGACTCTGTGTGTATGTTTGCGCGCGTGTGTGTGTGTTTGTGTGTGTGTGTTTTACCTTATGGTCTGCAATTCCACGCGACTTAGAATGCAGTGGACTCTTTTGTGGATTACAATATTTTTATTTTTTCCGTTTATTTCTATTCCGCAAAGTGGCACAAGTGATTTTAACTACCGTACGAAAAAAGTGATCATATTTATTATAACGATGCTTTAGTGACACGGCCAAGCATGCTGTGGGCTCTTTTTTTGTTTGTTTCTTAGTTTTTTTTTACTTTCTGGATCATTTCTAGCCATTATTTCTATTGCACAAGGTGTTGCTTCTCAACCGTAACTAGCTAGAGAAACAATTGCATGATTTATTTGCCATCTCTTTTGCATGAAACAACTGAATGCAACGTGAAATATCTCTATTATTTTATTCTTTACTATTTCAAGCTGTTCTTTTCATTTCTATTGTGTAAATTGGTGGTTATTGTGAAGGGAGAGAAACCTCTGCATTCAGTATCACACGTACACGGTGGTACAATGTGCTTTGAACATTTTACTTTTACTTTGTGGATTAATTGTAGTTTGTAGATGTTCTGTTCATTTTTCTTTTGTGCAAGCGGTAGTTTGAATTACTAAATCGTGGTAGCAGCAATCGCATTAATTCTGACACGTACTAGCATGATTGTAACCAAGAGCGCCAACTTGGAGGGGTGGCTTTTTTGAGTTAGTGGATCACTTCTTGCTATTCTGTTTAATTTTAGTGTGCACTGATCTCGAATAAATGGTTAAAAGATCAACGGCATTAATCGTGATGGATTCGCAGTGAGACTTTTTTAGATGTCACCAAATTTAGACTCGGTGGATTAAGTCTATTTCTCCCATTTATTTCCATGGTATTGTATAAGATGGTGGTCATCATGAAGGATGAGTTAAGGGGGCGGCCCCACATTCCTTGTGCTATTTTTTTTTTTGAGATGTGATTGTGCCATTGACTTTTTGGATTCTTGTCCTTAATTCTATTGTACAAGATAGTATTTATCAACAACTGCCGGGAGGAGCAATCAGATTAATTATGTGAATTGTATCTTGCAAGACCTTTTGAGATATGACTCAGCATTGGATGGACTTTTTTTTTTAACACTGGATTACTGCAGGTCTTTGTGTTTATTTCGATTGTGCAAGGTGGCGGTTGTCATAAGTAATTGGAAAGTGTCATGATTCGGTTTAGGACCAAAAGGTGGCACTGTAGGGCTACACCTGCAGCTGCACACCTGTTGCTCATTAGGTAATTAGTGCTTTAAAAGGACTCCCAGCCCAACCACTCATTGTTGGGTCATTTTTGCTGTTTGCTAGTGATGGGTCCAGCAACACCGATGCATTGACACATGCGCCGGGCTCACAGGGCAAACCATGTGTCGATGCATGTGTTGCTTCATTACGTCACGTGATTGACACGTGAACTGCGTTGACACAGTCCAGGCTGCTAATTGACACGTGAACTGCACCGGTGCAGTTTAGACCGCATCGGCTGCTTGGCACAGTCCAGGCTGCGCCACTTTGTCCAGGGGGCGTCGACTCAGTGCAGAGGGCGTTGACGCAGCAAAAGCCCGCCACACAGTGTTTATAAGGAACACCTGCCGAAACAAGCCAGACCTCACTCACGCTCGCTTGTCGAAGTTCGTGTCAGTGCAGACTTCGTGTTCATGCCTTGCCTTCCTTGCCGATTATGGAGCAGAGACGCAAATCATCCGCCGTGTGGGACCATTTTGATGTCCTGGAGAATAAGGTATCATTTATTTATTTATTCAAATTCTTCTGTCGCCGAGAGGCACTCGCCGAGTGCCTCAGATTATTGACATGTGTTGTACCATTTCTAATCCAAATACATTTCAAGGTAACTCTTAGTTACTTCTTCTTCACATTTCATTACAGGTGAAATGTCGAATTTGCCAAGTCGAATTGTCATACACCAACAGAAGCACCTCCACAATGCTGAGGCATTATCGGGCCAAGCATGAGAATGAAGTTCGCGATACACCCAGTATTACGCCAGGTATACAAACGTTCACTCATCTTTTCACGGTTGCTATGTTGATTTAATTGACAATCAATAATTATTATTATTGGGCGGCCCGGTAGACCAGTGGTTAGCACGTCGGCTTCACAGTGCAGAGGTACCGGGTTCGATTCCAGCTCCGGCCTCCCTGTGTGGAGTTTGCATGTTCTCCCCGGGCCTGCGTGGGTTTTCTCCGGGTGCTCCGGTTTCCTCCCACATTCCAAAAATATGCATGGCAGGCTGATTGAACACTCTAAATTGTCCCTAGGTGTGAGTGTGAGTGCGAATGGTTGTTCATTTCTGTGTGCCCTGCGATTGGCTGGCAACCGATTCAGGGTGTCCCCCGCCTACTGCCCGGAGACAGCTGGGATAGGCTCCAGCAGCCCCGCGACCCTAGTGAGGATCAAGCGGTTAGGAAGATGAATGAATGAATAATTATTATTGGTTGACTCTCCACTCCATGTTTGACAATCAAGGTTCCAGGAAGCAGCTGTACTGGAAGGACCAACACACTTCTTTCCCAAACCTCTCCCACCTCGCAAAGGAGTTCCTTTGTACGCCAGCCTCATCCGTCCCTTGTGAGCGTGTGTTCTCCACAGCAGGAGAAATCGCTTGTAAAAGACGCAACAGGCTGAAGTTTAAAACATTGGAGCATCTTATTTTTCTCAATAAGATTTTGTGAAATAAAAGCCCACAAGCATCCTCATTCAAATGATCTTCACATTATTTGAACACATTGAATGTTGCAAAATGAATGCATGGATGTGAATGATATTGTATACACTTCATCATCAAATCGATCAATGACCTTATGAAGATGTCTTGGAACAGTTGTAGATGCAAAACCGTGCTGGCAGCTACATAATAGATAATAAAAGAAAAATATCCCAAACCATAGGGATCCTCCCAAAAACTAAGGATGTGTTGAATAAGAGATCCTTGTACACCTTATACTTTTATTACTTCCATATTTGACCTATTGTGTGGGAATATGGGGAAATGCCAGTAAAACACGGTTTTAAAACTACAATACAAAGCAATCGGAACAGTCACTGGCTCCAAATAGACGGAACCCACAAATCCACTGTTTATCAAATTAAACAATGAAATCTCATGACCTGATTGACTTCAAAATCGCCCAATTAATGTACAAAGCACACAATAATAACCTTTGCCAAAAGATCCAGAAGCTTTTTAAAATTCGAGAAAGTTGTCATAATTTAGGGGGTACTAATCTATACAACAAAATCCAAAACACGAACGAACATCACACAAAGGAGTGTATCTGTAATAGGTGTAAATCTGTGGAATGATTCTGAAACGGACCAGTAAAATGAGGAACTCTCTTGCTGAGATTAAAAATGAATTCGAGAGTAGTACAAGACAACTACACAAATCAGAATTAAGCTGATAAATTCGATACACTCATGAAATATAGCAATACATCAGAAATACATTGATGAGATTATTTAATATATTAATGAAATGTAGCATCCATTATGAATATGAGAAAATCGACATATACATGTGCTCTAAAGAGTATGTACTGTATATACAAACCTAATGTTGTAAAAATGTATTAGTACAGCATACATAAGGGTAAAAGCATTTGTTGATATTTAGACTTTCTTTCCTATTTAGAAAAATGATCAATTCATATATAAGAAGGGGTAGGACTCGGGGTAGGTTTTTTGCTTCTTTCTACTCCTTTGAACACATATTTGTGATGATGACTATTTTCTTTTCCTTTTTTTATATCTTACCTTCACCTTTTGCCAATTTATTACCGAATTGTATATTTTATATGTTCAATAAACAAAACAATTTATCAGTCAGTTCAGTCTGTTAAGTGGGTTGGCTGCAGGGATCTTGAAGGTCCAGCAGGTGGCAGTGGTCAGTGACACAGTATCAGCACAGTATCAACACAGTGTGTCAGTGTGTCGACACGCCTCATGAGGCCTCATGGACCCATCACTACTGTTTGCTCTTGGCTACTGTCATGTTTGTTGCTGTCAGGTTTGTTTCGGTCATGTTTCTGTTATTGAGGTTTTAGCTTCTGCCATGGATTTGTTTGTTACTTTGGATTAATTTTGTTCTTGGGACTTTGTTTTGGATTTGGTTTTCTGTTTTAATACAATTCATCAAGTACAACCTGCTCCTCCCTCCTGCCTGCTCTTTAGGGTCCACCACCACCTTGCATACGTGACAGAACGAGGACAGATTGCAAGAAGAATGCATTCATTCTGTCATGTACATTGCACAACCTTTTGAGACGTAAGGGTGCTGAGGTTCATTTTTGAGGATTATTTCGAGTCTTTATTTCGAATACTTTAAGATGGTGGTCGCCCTACTCACTTTTGCGCAATGAGTGAGCGAGTTAATCATAGCAGATACGAATGGGAATCAAAATTGATTTATTCTTTCGCTTTGAGTATTATTTCTAATTGTTGTTTATTTCTAATGTACTAGGTGGTGCTCATTGTGACTCATGTGGTCTGTATGTTTTGACCCCTTTATGTACATGATTGAAAAAATATGTCATGCCAAAATTCAGCAACATCAGCTGCAAAAATCATCAAGTCAAATCTCCGAAGCACTCTGGCCAAAACTCAACTATGTCATTAAAAAAAAAAGTCAAGTGTAAACACAAAATAATCCACCTCGGATGTCATGTGACATCTCATCTCGATAATTGTCTTCCTGCATCAGAGAAGATCGTTGTTTCTTCTTCACCGTTCTCCATCTGTCCCCGGGCACCGTCACGCCTCCCACTTTGATTCAATGAACACACGGTGTGTGTGTGTGTGTGTGAGAGAGAGACACAGATAGAGGGAGAGAGAAGGGTTTTATCCTGAGATGAACTCTGCAGCAGTGGAGCTGAAGTCTGCCTGAGAGACAGGAAGGAAGAGAACGAGTCCACATAAACACAAACATCAGAAAAGTAGCACCAAAAAAAAATTTTATGAGTGAGCTCCAAAGACAGGAAAGTGACGGACGTGATGAATGAGGGAATGCAGAGGAGGACGGAAAGGATGGAGAGATCCATCAACATCAAGGCCCGGACAGGAAATAGCATAATAAAATAATATTTTAGGGGTCTCGAAACCCCCCACTCCTCCAAATTCACTCAGTAGCACCTCCTGGAAATTTTGATTTCAGCTGGAAGTCAGCCATTTTGGTTTGAAGGACCAAAAGTAATTTCTCACTCCGTAGCATCCTTAGAAAACTGAAAAAAAATATATACACCTGACACTAGTTTGTCCAATTGACACAAAATTGGGTTGTTTAGCAACAGTGGCCCGGTGGTCCAGTGGTTAGTGCATCAACCTCACAGTGCAGAAGTTGTGGGTTCGATCCCCGCTCTGTCCTTCCTGTGTGGAGTTTGCATGTTCTCCCTGGGCCTGCATAGGTTTTCTCCGAGTACTCTGGTTTCCTCCCACATTCCAAAAACATGCATGGCAGCTGATTGAACACTCGAAATTGTCCTTTAGGTGTGATTGTGTGCGCGGATAGTTGTTCGTCTGTGTGTGCCCTGCGATTGGCCTACTGCCCGAATACGGCTCCAGCACGCCCCCCGCCCTTGTGAGGATAAAGCGGATCAGAAAATGGATGGATGGACGTTTATCATCACGGAAGCAGAAAAAAAGTCTTCAGGACACATGCACGGAATTTGACAGCTAGTCAGCCATCTGCAGTTGAAGTGGCATTTTCTCACTCAGTGGTACCTCCAAGAAAATTTGGGAAAAAAAAAATCAGTCCCCAGAACCAGTTTGATTCCTATGATATCTTAAAAACTAACGCAGAAAATTGAACCACAAGTTGAAATAGGCAATCATCACTTCTTTTTTTAATCAGCATTTCACCAAGTGACATAAAATTGGGTGGGCGCGCCTTTCATGCACCCTGTAACCTGATAACACGAAAAGCCGTAGTAGCCGCTGTCCCTGAAAGGGTGAACAGGGCAAATAGAAAAAGTCTCAAGGAATCACAGCTCCGAATGTACACAAAGAGTGAAATGAATACATTTGAAATGAACCACGAAAGCTCATATGTGATCTCAACTGACAAAGATAAAAACAAACATTTTGCCTAGAGTTATTAGTTATTTTTATAAACACAAGATGCCATTTCAGTTACTTTTGGATCTTCCAAACTATTTTTGTTTCATTAACGAAAAGGTTTTTTTGTAATTTTATTTGATTAGTTTTCATCAACCTTGACTCCAACTAAAGAATCCAGCTAAATTATCTCAAACCTGTCAGTTTCTGACACTAACTCAACAATGTTTTGGATACCAGAAATTCAGGCTCAGACAAAATGCGATAACAACAATATTTACAACAGAAAACCACACCGACAAAGCACAAACTGGTCACAAAGGAGCCAGGAAAAAATAACACGGTAAACAATAAATCTGCAAAGAGACGTGGCAGTCCTTAAATATTTGGCAAGGCTTGATGGGGAAACGCAAAACAGGTGCGCCTGCTGAAGAAAAAAGCTCTTCACTCCAGCTGGAGCTGAAACAATCAAAACAGACAGCACATAACAAATCCGGTATCCTTGACTTGTGTTGTCTCTTAACAGCTCTTGCTGAGGCTGTTCCTTCTTTTGGAATAAATGACATTTGGGGGTGGGGTGGGGTGGGGTGGGGCGTTTTTGTGCTTCTTTAGTGGTGGGGCCATGGTACGCAAAGTGCTAGGAACTCATTCGGTATCCACAAAAACAACACGAGCAATAAGGGCATACTGGGTGGAGAAGAAGCAGATGTGGCCGCTGGCACCAAACGGAAGACATGACATCACTTCCAGATGGTTTACATGTTAATAGCGCCACAATGCAAAAAAAAAAATCAGTGCTGAAAATTTAGACAAAATGCCTTTCGCAGTCACATGGACGGCAACACCACAATGCCTGATTTTATTCGCCAATTTGAATTTTATTGGGTGTACGGTGGTAAAATTAAGCACCAAAAGTGTCATGATTCAGGGTTGCGCAGCAATAAAAATGGAGGGAAAAGCATTTCTTTGTGAGTGTTCAGAGTGAATAAAATCATTAATCGAATTCATCCAAATTACCCATGAGGGCGTTCATTCTGTTGGGATGTATGACTCTCGGCTTTGTGATTTTGCTGTCATTGGTTGGCTTTTTGGTGACGCTCGACATGTACTTGGATGAAACAAGCATCGGTCAGTTTAGAACATCCACCCGGTTTGGAATTCTGTTTGACACACATCATGTCGGTTAAGATCAGATTTTTTTTTTTTTACCTCTGACGTTATACAGACAAAAAGTGAGTCTAATATGGTGCAAAATATTCCAAACTAATAAAACAAATAAAATTAACAAATCTATTCAATAAAATAAAATTATACTACATCTAAGTTAGCTAAAAAAATTACTGAAATTAAGAGCAAATAAATTATGTTGGAATTATTCATTACTATACTAATATACTAATCATATTAAAATGACATTAAATTACACAATGTTGAAATTACTCAACTAACGTTACAGTCATATTAAATTCAGTTGTCAAATGCCATGAATAATATTGAATTGACTGAAATTATATTATTAAAATCAATGAACTAAAATGATATGAATTACCCCATTTTGAAATGTAAAATGCCATTGTTACATGGAATTGCAAAAATTAAATCAATTTTGTTAAAATTCCTTCACCAAAACCATATTGATTTTATGAAATCACTTCAATGACATGATATTCCAATTATTGACTAGAATGAAATTGTTTTATGCTATTCCACATTAAATGAAGTAACAATTACATTAGTCATATGAAAAATGCCTCTCCGTGAGCCGTCACCTTACCGTGGTGGAGGGGTTTGTGTGTCCCAATGATCCTAGGAGCTAAGTTGTCTGGGGCTTTATGCCCCTGGCAGGGTCACCCATGGCAAACAGGTCCTAGGTGAGGGACCAGACAAAGCACGACTCACAAAAGCCCCTTATGAAAAATAAAATCGATGGTACTCAGTTTCCCTTGCCCGGACGCGGGTCACCGGGGCCCCCCTCTGGAGCCAGGCCTGGAGGTGGGGCTCATTGGCGAGCGCCTGGTGGCCGGGCCTACACCCATGGGGCCCGGGCCGGGCTCAGCACGAAGAGGCAACGTGGGCCCCCCTTCTCATGGTCTCACCACCCGTGGGAGGGGTCAAAGGGGTCGGGTGCAATGCGAGCTGGGCGGCAGCCAAAGGCGGGGACCCTGGCGGTCCGATCCTCGGCTGCAGAAGCTAGCTCTTGGGACATGGAATGTCACCTCTCTGGCAGGGAAGGAGCCCGAACTGGTGTGTGAGGCAGAGAAGTTCCGGCTGGATATAGTCGGACTTGCCTCCACACACAGCCTAGGTTCTGGTACCAGTCCTCTCGAGAGGGGTTGGACTCTCTTTCATTCTGGAGTTGCTCACAGTGAGAGGCGCAGAGCAGGTGTGGGCATACTTATTGCCCCCCGGCTCAGTGCCTGTACATTGGGGTTCACACCGGTGGACGAGAGGGTTGCATCCCTCCGCCTGCGGGTGGGGGGACGGGTCCTGACTGTTGTTTGTGCATATGCACCAAACAGCAGCTCAGCATACCCACCCTTTTTGGAGTCCTTGGAGGGTGTGCTGGAGAGTACTCCTGCTGGGGACTCCCTTGTTCTACTGGGGGACTTCAATGCTCACGTGGGCAATGACAGTGAGACCTGGAGGGGCGTGATTGGGAGGAACGGCCCCCCCGATCAGAACTCGAGTGGTGTTTTGTTATTGGACTTCTGTGCTCGTCACGGACTGTCCATAACGAACACCTTGTTCAAACATAAGGGTGTCCACATGTGCACTTGGCACCAGGACACCCTAGGCCGTAGTTCGATGATCGACCTTGTGGTCGTGTCATCGGATTTGCGGCCGCATGTTCTGGACACTCGGGTGAAGAGAGGGGCGGAGCTGTCAACTGATCACCACCTGGTGGTGAGTAGGCTCCGATGGTGGGGGAAGATGCCGGTCCGTCCTGGCAGACCCAAACGTGTTGTGAGGGTTTGTTGGGAGCGTCTGGCGGAATCCCCTGTCAGAAGGAGTTTCAACTCCCACCTCCGACAGAGCTTTTCCCATGTTCCGGGGGAGACGGGGGACATTGAGTCCGAGTGGACCATGTTCCGTGCCTCTATTGTTGAGGCGGCCAATCTGAGTTGTGGCCGTAAGGTGGTTGGTGCCTGTCGTGGCGGCAACCCTCGTACTCGCTGGTGGACACCAGCAGTAAGGGATGCCGTCAAGCTGAAGAAGGAGTCTTATCGAGCCTTTATGGCCTGTGGGACCCCAGAGGCAGCTGACGGGTACCGACTGGCCAAGCGGAACGCAGCTTCGGTGGTCGCCGAGGCAAAAACCCGAGCGTGGGAAGAGTTCGGTGAGGCCATGGAAGCCGACTTCCGGACGGCTTCGAGGAAATTCTGGTCCACCATCTGACGTCTCAGGAGGGGGAAGCAGTGCACCACTAACACTGTGTACAGTGGGCATGGGGCGCTGCTGACTTCGACTCGGGACGTTGTGAACCGGTGGGCAGAGTACTTCGAAGACCTCCTCAACTCCACCAACATGCCTTCCTTGGAGGAAGCAGAGCCTGGGGACTCTGAGGTGGGCTCTCCTATCTCTGTGGTTGAAGTCACCGATGTGGTTAAAAAGCTCCTCGGTGGCAAGGCCCCAGGGGTGGATGAGATCCGCCCAGAGTTCCTCAAGGTTCTGGATGTTGTGGGGCTGTCCTGGTTGACACGCCTCTGCAACATCGCGTGGTCAACGGGGAGAGTGCCTCTGGATTGGCAGACCGGGGTGGTAGTCCCTCTTTTTAAAAAGGGGGACCGGAGGGTGTGTTCCAACTACAGAGGGATCACACTCCTCAGCCTCCCTTGTAAGGTCTATTCAGGGGTGCTGGAGAGGAGGGTCCGTCAGGAAGTCGAGCCTCAGATTGAGGAGGAGCAGTGTGGTTTTCGTCCCGGCCGTGGAACAGTGGACCAGCTCTACACCCTTAGCAGGGTTCTCGAAGGTATGTGGGAATTCGCCCAACCAGTCTACATGTGTTTTGTGGACTTGGAGAAGGCGTTTGACCGTGTCCCTCGGGAAATTCTGTGGGGGGTGCTTCGTGGGTATGGGGTACCGAACCCCCTGATACGGGCTGTTCGGTCACTATACCACCGATGTCAGAGTTTGGTTCGCATTGCCGGCAGAACGAGATCCCGGATACAAGCGGCCGAAATGAGTTTTCTCCGCAGGGTGTCCGGGCTCTCCCTTAGAGATAAGGTGAGAAGCTCGGTCATCCGGGAGGGGCTCAGAGTCGAGCCGCTTCTCCTCCACATTGAGAGGAGCCAGATGAGGTGGCTTGGGCATCTGATTCGGATGCCTCCTGAGCGCCTCCCTGGTGAGGTGTTCCGGGCATGTCCCACCGGGAGGAGACCCCAAGGAAGACCCAGGACACGCTGGAGAGACTATGTCACCCAGCTGGCCTGGGAAGGTCTCGGGATCCCCCGGGGAGAGCTGGAAGAAGTAGCTAGGGAGAGGGACGTCTGGGCTTCCCTGCTAAAGCTGTTGCCCCCGCGACCCGGTCCCGGATAAGCGGTAGAAGATGGATGGATGGATGGATGGATATGAAAAATGCTCAACTAAAATGACATTGTATGAAATGTATTAACTAAAAGTGAATGATATTAATATGATCAGAATGTTAAATGGGACTTGGGCATTGTTGTCTTTTTAAAGGTCATCAGTGCATTGGAGTACAGTTGAGTAGAATTTTATTTTATTTTTTTACATTTTACCTTTGTACTCAAAGATTCAGTTCAATGCAGTTCATCAGTTCTAGTA
Organism: Hippocampus zosterae; assembly: GCF_025434085.1. Lineage (NCBI taxonomy): Eukaryota > Metazoa > Chordata > Actinopteri > Syngnathiformes > Syngnathidae > Hippocampus > Hippocampus zosterae. Next base: position 35,059,488 of record NC_067451.1, read on the forward strand.
CTTTTACCCATCTGTTTTAAAATACAACCATCTTCTACCTTAGGTGTTGCACGTGAGGTCTTCTTCCACCTCTGTTGCTAAGTACCTTGCAGCAAAGAGTCCTGCAGAGTTGGAGCTTAATCCACTTTTAGCGATTGGCCAAGGTGGAACAAAAAGTGCCGCATGACGCATCGTTTTGTGTATGTGTGTGCGCGCGCATGTCCCCACACACAGCTGGGATACAGAATGGTGGGGGGCTGATTCACCTCGCCTTCTAATCAGAAAGTGGAACATCAGAGGGGAAAAAAAATGGGTCGACGAGAAGGACACATTAGCTCCATGTCTTCGGACCATACGGATTAGAAATTATTAACACCATCATTCGCAGTTCAACCATTTTATTAAAAAAAAAAAGGTCACACAAAAATGCAACGCTCCGATTGTGAACGAGACTAGTCTGGTGAGCATCGAAAGGAGTCGTAGTTACAATGCTATGCAGTACTTTTTTCTGGGTATAGAAACAATTGGCTATATTAAAAGGTAGCTAGCCTAATAGCATCATAGTCAATGCCATTTTAAACTTATTTTCATAATCAAATATCAATTTTAAAAAATCCCAATGTGCAGCTAGCTCATTCTTTTGTCAGTCATCCACATCAAGGCAATCTCCAAAAAGTTAAATCAAGGCAACTGTTTTGCCTCTTCTTCGATGAATTTCTTGTTGTATATTCAGTATGAACAATTATGGTGAGTCAAAAGGGCTGTTTTTATTATTTTTAAAAATAATGTATTGTTAAAATCAGTTATTTTAGTTTGAAGCAGAATTGTTCGCATCTGCTGAAAGTTCCTGTTGAAGTCCAGTAATCAGTAAAGGAAGTTATTTATGGCAACACTACATATGATTAAGGTCTTTGAGAGCACATTTATAGTCAATTTTTCCAAAACCGTTTGTGTCGTATGTTCTTTTAACAGTTTTCGCAAATTTACTTTAATTGCTTTGCTTTGTAAAATTCCTCAGTTTTTATTTTTAATGTTTCATAACTATGAGAAACACTTGTGTATTAAATGTGCCGTAGAACTGAAGCAGCCTTGCCGAATGTAATTTAAAAATAATTTTATCACATTAGCCTTAAAATGGCAAAATGGATTTTGGAAAACAATGTGCTTGCGGCGACTTCCGCTAACGACTGAGCCGTTAGTGTCTGAGTACCCGAAGTTGTTTTTTCTCATCAGGTGAACAAAGACAAGAAGTGTTTGTTTTTTTTCAGCAGTAAAGCAAATATGTTTATTAAGCATTTTTAATATACATGGGTGGAAAAAAATTAACTTCATATATGATACAGGAAGTAAATAAACGTTGAATGTACATAGTGAGATATTTACAGTCCCGGTCACCCCAAGACAGTAGAGAAAACACTGAGCTGTTGAAGTGATAAGATTGCAAACTTTTTGTTTTGTTTTCCTAGTGGACTGATGGTGTTTGCACATGCGATAGGTCGCTATCATTGTCGTCCCTGGTTAAAAAAAAAAAAAAGCATTACATGATGCAAAAATATGACACAGCCTGTAACTGTAGACTTAATGAAAAACATGTTTTTTTTTCCCTTTTTTCCTGTCCCATTTTGACTGATTGACTATTTTTTTCCAACGTTGGCTTTCAAGAGTAAAATCCGAACTCTCTTTTCAGCCCCTCCTGTGTCTCTCGCATTTGATTCCTTGACAGTGTTACACACAACAGGACTGAGTTTAGTTTAGCACCAAACCAATGCGGACACAATAACACCGTGGATATATTTAAATATTCTGATGCAGTTGCAAAAAAAAAAAAAAAAAGATGCAAAAACACAACTGAAAAGAAATCCCATGGGGACAAAATTTACCTTCGTTACCCTTTTTGTCATGAAACAACAAAAATAGCTGCAGGCAACTTGTCCAGAACACAACAGCACCATGGTAGAGCGGAACGCAACAAAAAGTGGCTTTTTTCCAAAATAAATATGCCCGCAAATTTCCAGGACTGCTTTGAACACGGAACGGAAAAGAATATTTGGAGAAAAAGGCGGCCTATTGATACAATGTCCTGGTGTTCATGTGCAATACACACCCATGAAACAATGAAAAAGAATAGTCACAGACTGCCAATAAAATAAGGATGGACTTCCAGAGTAAATAAAAGAAAAGCACATCTGTCATTTGACTTTTTCCAAAGTGCATACACTTATTTTTTTCATTAAATAGCATTATATTAAATTATAATGATAGTTTCGCACAGAGAAGGTTGTAACAGAATGTAGGCACATTGCGTATCAGTCCACAGAAAGCCTCGAGGAAGCAACCGATCAACGCCCTTGTAAGGTTTCTACTTTTTGAGATCTTCCCAACGTAGTTGCTTTGGCACGTTTGTGGCCGCCGGCATTCAGGAAGAATTCCCGTGTTTCACAGGGAGGCAACAGTCCAGCTGGAGAACATTCTTCGTGCAATCCAGCACTGACAAAAAAAAAAAAAAAAAGAGTCGTTGTGAATGTGCTGATTACCTGTTTGTGACACCGACTATAAAGGGGTTTCCTTTTTGTAGTTGAAGCCGGGTTCCGATCCTTCAATCTGCAGTCTGAGAGCTTGTTTAAGGCTTAGCTCCGTGTCGCCAACGGGGTAGCTCTCTAGGATGTCCTGGTGCTGGCCTCGACTCTGTGGGGCGCAGGGAACTGACACCCGCCCCAAGAAGACCTGGTGACCCTGTAGGTGATAGTTGGGGTTGGTCATGATACCATTGCGCTTCTTCTCAATGCAGCTCTGTTTGTGAATGAAGAGCTGGTCTTGCTGGGCCGAGCTGCCAATAACCACCTTGCAATGGGGGCCCATGGCGACTGAATTATTGAAAGCAAGGCGTTTGTCCATTTGAGTCATCTCGTACTCGAGTACCTGGCCTTGCGTGGAGCCGCCATTCTTGGATTTTTTCTTGTCCGGACCTCCTTTGCTAATTGCGGTGCCGTTTACGATCTTGGTTCCCTTTGTCGATTTCAGACCGGGTTTCAGCAGCGACCAGTCAAATTCGTTGGACGGCGATGGCGGTGGCTGCTGACCAGTGGATTTTGTGGTGGAGGAAGGCGAGACGATGGACTGCCTACTGCGGCTGCGGGGTAGCGAGTGCTGCTGGATTTGTTCGGTGAAGGTCATGCCGTGGAAGCTATCGATGGGAACCGTCTGTGCCGTGGCTGTGGACGACGTGGTCCTCAGAGATGAGTTCTTGGAGCTCTTGAGCGAATTGTTGGACAGCGCCGATTTCTGTCTATCCACAGTAGAGTCGGGGGATTCCGATGGGGAACTGAATGCGTGGACGGGCCCGTTGGTGGGACCGCGTCCCACTGACTGCAGATCTCCCGCACCAGTGCTGCCGGAACTACTGGATTTTATGGTGAGCGACTGCATTTTACCCGTCATTTTGTCATCCATGGTGTGCACAGGTGACGGATTACTGCCATTTAAAGTTGTGGCTCCATACTTTTCCAAGACTTTGATAATAGCGGAGTGGCCGCCTTTGGCCGCCACCCTCATTGCCGTGCGTCCAAACTGGTCGGCGTGGTTTGGGTCGGCACCGTTTTCAAGAAGTATCTGGACCACTTCGATGTGACCCTCCTGGGCGGCAATGCCCAAGGCCGTTGCACCCTGGTTGCATGTGTGGTCGACCCGTGTGCCGTTTTCTATCAGGAACTGCACAACTTTGGTGTGGCCTTGCCAGGCGGCCGACTGGAGGGCAGAGCGCTTCTCATTGTCACAGGCGTTGACATCAGCATGGTAGTTGATGAGCAGCCGCACAGTTTCCAAGTGGCCCTGCCAGCAGGACACGTGGAGGGCTGTCCTGCCTTCTGTGTCACACGCTTCCACGTTGGCACCATTCTCTAGGAAGTACTCTGACATTGCCAGTTGGTTTTCCAGCGCCAGTATGTAGAGCGTCGGTCGTCCGTCGGCGTCCTTGTGGTCAATGTCGGCACCGTGGCTCAGCAGTAGCTCCACAACGTCGCGATGACCTTCCAGCGCCGCCACTCTGAGAGCATTCCTCCCGTCGTACCCTCGCTGGTCTATACACGCCTTGTTGTCCAGGAGGATTTGGATGCAGTCGTAGTGTCCCTCTTGTGCGGCCAGTATCAGCTGTATCCTGCCGTCGTTGTCCACCTCCGTGCAACGAGCGCCTTGCTCGATCAGGGCTTCGCACACTAGCCTGTGTCCTTCGAAGGATGCCATGTGCAGTGGCGTCCAGCCTGCGTCGTCCCGGTGGTTTTCATCCAGACCTCTGTCCAGCAAAGTCCGAACCACCTCCACGTTGCCCTGCGCAGATGCGATGCTTAGCACCGTTCTTCCCTCGCTGTCAATGCTGTCTACCGCTGCGCCCCAGAATAGCAACGTGTTGACGACAGATGCATGGCCCATGGATGCAGCCGCGAGGAGCGGGGTACGTCCGTTATTGTCTGTGTGGTCTACGTCAGCACCGCCCTCCAGAAGCAGATCTACGACATCTACGTGTCCTTCATAGCCGGCCACCAGGAGAGGAGTCATGCAGTCTTTGTCGCAGTGGTCTACCTCTGCCCCCGTTTCAATGAGAAGACTCACAACAGAGGCGTGGCCTTTACTGGCGGGGATGCAGAGAGCTGCGACCGAAAGGGCGGTCCGACCATCCATGTCCTCATGATTGACTTCTGCCCCATGGTCTAGGAGGTGCTCCACTATCTCCCTGTGTCCCATATACGCAGCAGCGATGAGGGCTGTTCTTCCTTCATTATCGGCCTTGTTGACTTCAGCACCGTGCTGAAGAAGGTTCAGCACGATGTCCTCATGCCCCCCCCAAGCGGCTGCCCTCAAAGCTGTCCTGCCGTCGGCATCGGCGCAGTCCACTTTGGCGCCGGCATACAGCAAAGCGGACACCACCTCCGAGTGTCCGCCCCATGCGGCCGAGCGCAGCGCTGTCCAGCCGTCGTGATCCGTGTGGTTGATGTTGGCCTCGCAGCCAATGAGGCAGTTGACCACTTTGGTGTGACCCTGCCTGGCGGCGAGAGTGAGAGCCGTTTGTCCATTGTTGTCCTCCAGCTCCATGTTTGCCCCTCTGGAGATGAGCAAGGTGACAACATCAAGGTTGCCGCTGTACGCCGCGCTGGAGAGCAGAGTTCTGGCGCTTGAGTCGCACTGGTTGACAGAGGCCCCATTGTCCAATAAAGTCCGTATGGAGTCCTCTCTTTCCAGGGCCTGTTGTACGATACACGAAGCGTGGTCATCTTCGTTGTTCACGTGGGCGCCGGCTTTGACTAGAAGTTGCAAAACCTCTTGTTCCCTCGGTATGGAGGTGGTCAGAGAGTCTTTGGCAGGTGTCCCATTCCAGACCATCCAAAGTGCCAGATTGAACGGCTCCATCTGCAAATTGGAATTCACTAAGTGTAGTGCGAATTCTTGCACTTCGCGAGGTTTGAGCTGCTTTGCCCGGCAGGTGTAACTCATAGCCAACATCCGGTGTCCTTCAGCAGCATTGCACAGGTATTTTTGTGTACAATGCTTCACGTCCAGCAGCCACTCTGCAAAACTGTAGTGGAAAAGGATTTTGGTGCTGCCGAAACCATCCACTAACAACTTGGAGAGGATGTCCATCTTTTTCTGAAACTCTTCCATTGTCAGGGTGGTATTTTTGGTCCAGACTGCGTGGTACAATTCCTTGACTGTGAGGGGCCTGCACGTTGCCAGAATAACATTGAGGATGGGTTGGACTTTGGCAAACTGTTTCCTGACAAACAGTCTCTGGCAGAGCCAGAGGTAGAGGCCATTCAGCGTGCCGGGGATGTCGCGGATCTCACGTAGCATGATAAAGTTGTCAACCACGCCGTCCAGCACTCGCTCCAGGTAGAGGAAACACCCGCTGCTCTTGATGTGGAGCTGGTTGAGCATCTCTGCCGTCTCCTTGGTGAGATGCTGCCTTAGGGCCTCCTCCTGATCCAGGCGGTGGAGGATGTACTGTTGCACATCCTTGACGATGTAGGCCTTACGCAGATCATCCAGGCTGATTTTCCGGAACCCTAAGTGTAAGAAAAAAAGTACATTAAGATTAATGGAAAAGAGTATTTTGCCATGAAAGCTTTTTCGTCCAGCTTGAACCCTTGTGATTTAAATGGATATGGAAGTTATTAGGATTTTCTCAATCCCGGGAGTGTCACATTTTTATTAGCTTGTTTTTAATTTACCAAAATCATACTGTTCAGGAAATGTTCAATAATCTCCATGTTTTATGTGTTACACATTCACGTTTTTGAATGAAATCTGGACATGTTGACGCATTCGAAATAGTACATCACATCACATCTGCACCCCATCACCTTGACAAAAATGCTACGTAGTGGAGTCGTCAAATTAAGGGTGATCCACTTGACATGGAAAAGAACAGCTTTTGTTTTTCATTTGTATGTGCAGTTTTTAGCCAGTGGACTCGTGCTTATCACGTCTGCCTCACAGTTCTGAGGTTTGGTGTTTGAATCTCTGCTTCAGCCATCCTGTATGTTCATACTGCGCTTGCGTAGTGTTCTGTCATTTCCCAAGTTAATTGAAGACTCGAAATTTTCCATCGGTGTGAATGTGAATGGTTATTTTTCTTTGTGTGTCTGCCAGTTGACTGGCGACCAGTTCGGGGTGTACCCTGGCATACATTCCAGCTGACATGCGACCCCAACGAGGACAAGCACTACAGAAAATGGATGGACGGATGCATCGTAGCTTATTAATCAGTGATCTTAACAAACCAACTGTTACGGTATTTTAAGGCTAACTTTAAAATCTTATCCTATACCGAGCCTTTGATTTTGTACTTTTCGGATAATTAGGGTCAGCTAATCTTAAATTTCCTAAGGCTTTCTAAGACTAAAACACATCCTTTCGGAGGAAATGTGCGCGTCATCCCTCTGGCTGCTGGCAGGATAGACCATCAAACAGCAGTTAGCTTTGAACTCGGCAATAAGCAGTGAAGGGAAAACAAATCTGGGCCGAGTAAACTCACAGAGTACTCTTACTGTGGAGGTTTATTTATTTATTTATTTTAAACAGCAGCACGCGCATACGTGACAGTTGAAATGTCGACTCCAGTGAAAGAATCCACAAGGATGCCATAAAATGTGAGAAATGTGTCTGGCAGAAACAAAAAGCACGCCAACAGATACACATAGACATATGAAGTAAGAAGACTGGTGTGAAGCAATAAGTATCCCCTGCTAAAAGAAAACATATTGTTTGACTCAAGAGCCTCATATTTGGTGGTGCAAAGGTTAAGAGCAGGACATGAGCTGTTTTCAAGGAGCTGACGTACAGTATGAGCAAGGGGTGGGAGAAACATCCCATCGCCTCGCTAATTGCGCTCGACGCACTTCTCTCGCAGGCCATCTGCTCAGAGAGAGATGAGGCCTAATGATTGTCTGTTGGAATAATTACTTTCTGGAGAGGTAAAGAGCCAAACAACGGCCTCCTCCAAGATGCACTTTCTTGCATGTTTAAGCCATCTTTGAGGGGTGCCCTTTGGAGAGCATTTCTGCGTTCCTTCCTTGACAATTCTCACGCTGTTGAGGGCCACTAGGACTGGAAGAATTGACTGGGGGATGGAGTGTGTTCCATAAACATTGTGGAAGAGAACGTTTTCCCATGTACAAATATCCAAATTTAAATTGGAGGTCCAGTGATCCAATATCTAATCGCGTAAACATCCTTCTATGCAGTTTGCAGTATGGAAATTAATGTCTTCACTTTGTTTGTGCTCTTTCTAAGAATCCACAAGATTGCACCAAAGTCCTGGCGAACAGGAAAGTAGTAATTGGTATGCAGTCGGCTTTACACTTTACAAAGTTTTTTATAAGTCAATCAGCGATCAGAATATTTTCGGGTTGAAAAGAAAAAAGAAATCGATACTCTGTCACCAATTCAATCAGAAGATGGAGCAAAACGAGCCCTTACACTAATTTAGCAGCAACGCCAAGTAGCCTACGCCTGCTCCTTTTTGGCTTGCATTGGAAGCTGGCTGTCTTGTACAAGTCCTGGTGTCCACAGACTGCAATTATTTTGTCCTACATCGTTCGTCCACTTTTTACCAGGCGTGTATGAGCCCTCTATGCCGTTTGGCTCTGGTGTCACTGTACAAATTTGCCTCTATCGAGGTAGACTGTATTGACTTTTTATGTAATTGCGTCATGAGAATATCTCAGCTCATGAGGTTATGAATTGCGCACGACAAACTAATGTGAGCAAAGGTGTAAAAACTAGAGCTGTCAGTTTAGCGAGTTTTTATTGGCATTAAATATTTTTTCTTCTTGCGAGATTAACGCGGCACACGTCACAGCGGATGTTACGTTGCTCTATAAATAAACCAGAAACAAAACGACAAGCGCGCTGCACAGGTCCACACACGTTTATTTTGCCAGCCACGGCAGCGCGAGACACCAAAAACGGATACTTAAAGAGTTTATGAATGGAAAGTTTACTTTTAAAAAGTTGCCCGATTGTTCCACTGACAAGACCAAAGTTACCTGTATGTTTTGCAGTCGTAAACTGAGCTATCATCATAGCCCGTCTGAAATACCACTTAATGGCCAAGCACACAGCTGATGTGAATACTTCGCCCCCTTGTCTCAGACAGACAGCTATGGATCATTTCAAAGCGAAGAAAATGGATGACACGACAAAGAACACATTTGCTGAAGCCATAGCTAAATGTATGGCTACTGCATGCAAGCCTGTCAACATTGTCCACAGCTTGACTCAAGCTGAAATCATTCGCATTGCATCAAACGACTCCACAACGGATTGCCAGCGAGAGCCTCCATTACAAGCTCTGTATAGAGAGTTCAGCAGTGCAGTCGTAGCGACCATACTGAAAATAAAACGTCTCCGGTGTTGTCATCGAACCAACTGTAGTCATCCGAAATGATGTCTACACAACTTCTAGCGCGGAAGAGAGACTTCCGCGCAAGGACCAACAGAATCAACATAGCCTGACTGCTGTGTTCAAAGCAAACTTGAGAAAAACGAAGTATGCAACCATGGCTTAAATCCATTACAGGCAGAATAGAATACTAGTTTACTTACTTAGATGTGCACTTTATAATGTTATATTGCTCTGTTTTGATTCCATAAAAAGAATGTTGTGTGACAAAATATTTTTTTCACTGTTGTTGATGGACAGTAATATTGTGTGAGAGATTATGTGTGAATAACTGCTCCAAGTGAAAAATGTTCATGTAAAATTGAAAACCGAAATTGTTATTTCAGTAAATATTTGCATTCTGCACAAAGAAAACTGATTCATGATTCCATGTTGATGAGAGCATTAAAATGTGGAAAAATAGGACAAAAATATATAAAAGGAAATTCAGAAACGATAAAAAATGTGTCACACAATTAATCACGATTAATTTTTAGTGAATTTGAGTTAATTATGACAGTTGCATTTTTAATCACATTAAATATTTTCATCGTTTTACAGCTCTAGTAAAAACATATCATGTGGCCCAATGAGGCACGTTCAATCACCGCTGTACTTCATTTTTTATTTTGTTATTTTTTCAATTCATGGACCAGAAGTGTTTCTCAAAGATATATTTACTGTAAATTTGACTAGACAGTCGATATTTCTAATGAAACTCGGGTTATGTTGCCACAGAGGCCCCCTATAATATGGTATTGAATGAACATTTCAATTCATCATCATCTGTATATGTGATTGCTTTTAACTGGTAATCTAGCTCAAACGGGAGATGCAGCGTGAATCAAACGTCTGCCAAAGTTGAGACTGCTGTTTGGATAGCGGTGGACTTGTGGAATTTTACTCCCACTGGTTCAGTGAACCCACACCTGGAGGATGGATAGCAAAAACGAGGAGCAAAGCGGCAGTTCCCACGCATGTAGTCATATTCAGGACAAGCAATCCAAGATGAGGGATGTGCTCTTGTCTCCTCTTGAGACCATTTCGGTTCATGGACAGAAAAAAAAACAACTAATATTTGAGTTCTTGTGTTATGCTTGAGTGTATGCAAAAATGGAACTGACACATTTCCAGGATACCATTCATAACCTTCCCCACAATCAGCAGTGAGTGTTCATGACAACAAAAACCCGATGACCCTAACCCACTTTCAGCTCATTGTTGCACTGCACTTTCCTCGAGTATGCACTATGCTCTTCCTTCCGGCCGACCCCTCCTTTTCTTTACCTCATCCGCATGACTTTTTGCTCCAGTTCCAACTGCAAAATCAATCCCATCACAACAGCGAGAAATACGGAAAAATGCATGACTGAAAAACAGTTGCAGATTGCGTTGTTGTAATTGTTCAAGTGTTGGCACATGTGGGAGATTGCTGACTTGGCATTCGTCCTTTTAGCTTTCATCAGAAATAGTTGAGACTATCACAGTTGATCTACTTTTGTTCAGACATTTCAGGATTTTGAGGTCCTATGAGGTGGGACTTGTGGTGTACTGCGTTGAAGATGCCCATCCCACAGGAACTTAGTCCGACGGTGAGACTCTGACATGACTGACTCTCTGGACCGTAGCCTTCTACGAACACTCTTGGTTTGTGCCAGCTGGGACAGCCACAAGCTAAGCCGAGGGAAAGAGGCCATTAAGGGACTAAGATGAAAAGGTAATGTTTTGCCTTGAAGTGGATTTTAATTGGTTTTATTCACCGAGGGATCCCGTGTGAGCATACTGCCTGCTATAGAGCCACACTGTGATATCTCCTCGGTAAAACAAAATCAAATTGCCTTTCTGCCGCAGACAAAACATTTCGTGGTCACTGACGCACCACTTAAGAGGATTGTCTCTTGGAGGCGGGCGGAGGAGGTGGGAGTTTGCAACCGCTGTGAAGTCAAGCCACTGCTATATATTTTTAAAGCGGGAGTACAAAAATTGCATTTTCATCAAGTTATATTACACCACATCAATTCTTAAACCATGAAAGTTGACCGGCACTATACATGGTTGTCTTTTCCGTGAAGATTTAGTTTCTGCTGCAATCTGCAACATCAAGTTTCCCCACACCTTTGCAGCTCAGTACCCAATTTAGAAATGTTCCCCCCCCTCCCTCCAAATGGGTCAAGATTTCACGGTCTAGTTTTAAAGTAATTTTGAAAGATCATAAAGAACATTGCAAAAACGAAAGCCGTTGAAAATTTGTGAATAGTATTATGGCACGTGCCTGACACTGTTTAAAAAATAAAATCCTGGCACACATTCAGTTCTATTCGTTCAAAAAGAATCTTTGCCAGTTAAAACATGTGCAAAAGAATTGTGTGTTGGTTTCAGAAAGTACTGAGGATTTCTGTGGGCTGGTGGTTCTCGGTTTACAAACTAGTTCCATTCTACAGCAGCGACATAACCCAAATTTGTACGCAAGTCAGAATGTGCGGTTATCTTTCACACATCCATAATGCATGCTAACAGGAGCAAAGTCAAGTACAGTAAATAATTGAATGGAAAACAGATCTGGACCAGAGATATAAAACAAATGAAGAAACGGTCGGAATGGTAGAAAATTAATTCATCGTACACTGTTCCCAACTTTTTATGCCAGAACCTGCAAAAAAACGAGGACCAAAGAAAATGTGGATGAGTTGTGAACATTCTAGTCAAACGGTGACTCATTTTCGGTAGGAAACCCTCCATTAGCTTCTGCCAGTCCAGACTATATTTCTGACCGAATCTTACTTAAACAGTTTCCAGGAATGCAGCGCACAGCTTGGCTAAAGAACCCTTTACAAAAACTCCATCTTGTTCAGTCAAGAAAGCCTCAACTGTAGTAGTTGTGTGGTCGGTTTTAGGTCCGAACAATAGTGGCAGCGAAACAAGCAACAAATGCCACATTCATCAGTGTGAGAGCTGCAGCGCCAGAGTAAAAAGGCCTCTTCGCCAGCTGCTGCTTGTTACAGAACTGGATGCCAGCCACGGGAGACACAGCTCCAAATACAAAGGAGCAACTGTTTGCATTGAAGATTATTATTTTAAAAAAAAATTCTCCAGATTTACAAATGAGGCCGAGGGCATGTGTGCGTCGGAGTAACTGGTGGCACAGTGTCGTAAGAAGAGGTGCAGCGTCTCGAATCGTCCGCATTCCTTTTTGTGGGAAGGCGTCTTAGGTCAGTGGATCAGCAAAGAAAACAGAAACCAAAGCCCGCTTGCCCTCAGATGCACCGGCAAAGCCGTACGCGACAGCGTCTGCTCGACAGCTGCGCCGCTCAGGGCTCCAGCAAACACCAGAGCGCCAAACTCTTTGACACAACTATGAGGACCACAAGGGACTGCCGAGAAGTGCGGTTAGTTTATCTGAGAGCGATATTGTTTTGTTTGCCAAGCTCTCTGCGGCTGTTTAGGCAGAGACGATTGGAGAAATCCTTTTTAGTGCCACTGCGTCAAAATCGTTCCACTTAATGAATTACGTTGCGTTGGAGGCGACATTCATGCTCAAACATGCCCTGTGCGAAATTGCAAGCCCGTTTCCAGTCATACCTGTTGTGGGGTAACTGAACAGTTCTGAGGAGGGAAATGGGGGTAACGGGAGGGTTGGGTTGTTCCACAAAGTACAACACACAGTTCAGCTGCCGGACCTGCGACTTTTGAGTGACGGGAGCTCATTTACGATGCAGCGGGACACGGATCTGTAAGGCGGGTGCACCTGGTCAATCCGACGTATTGCAAACTTATCGTCATATCTCACAGTTTCTTTCAACAGCACAGCTGAGCAAGTGGACAAGTACTCAAATAACCTACGAGGCCAATAAGTATTGCTCTGCTGGAAAGCCGGTGCTTTCATGAATTGCAAATGCATGTTCACTAGAAACGATTGATGAGACTGGTGCGACAGGATGGATGCATTGCAAATGTTAAATTTCCATTTGAACGTGTAATCTGAGACTGGAATTGTACCAAGACAAATTTTTGATTGTCGAGCTAGATGTTCTTAGAGAAAGGAAATTTTCATCTCGGATACAATTACCTTGAAGAGTTGCTTGATGGTTGATGAAAAGGAGTGTCACACTGGATTCGTTTAAGGTGCTGTTTATTCGGTTAAAACTAATTTGCGTTGAATAAGAACAACATGGGAGCAGCTCTGGATAGTCGAATTTGACCCTTGCTGATCAATCTATTCGCTACTGTTCAAAAGTCTAATGGTCGCTTTTTAAATTTGAAGTGAAAACCACTGCTCCATTCAGAATTTCGACTGTGGACTATTTCGGATGAATCAAAACAGGGCTTTTCCTTAAGAAAATATGTGGAGCTTTCAAAATACCCCAACCCTTTGAACAGTAGCACGTATCACGTAACATTTGTTCGCTAGGGTTGTGGTTGAATGCAGCGCCTCCCAGTTCCCTTTGAGCAGGAGAAGGGCTTAGTAGCGTATTTTCCGCGCTGTAAGGCGCACTCAAAAGCCAACAGTGTGCCTTATAATCCGATGCGCCTTATATATCGATTCATATTCACATTTCTTCTACGTAGTATTTTAAATGTTCTGTAAAGCTCTTTGTTACAGCTGCAGCGGTTGTGAAACATGCAATCTAGATAAAGCTGTATTGTATTGTACTGTATTCCCTTTAACAAAGCTCCATCTAATGGATGCATAACTCAAACTCAGCCACTATTGTAGCTTCCATTCTATGCCCCATATATGAAAACTGTTTTAAAATAGGAGCGCCTTATATTCCTTATTGCGGAAAATACGGTAATATTCAGAATTGAGCCATAAAATAGTGTCAAATGCCCATCCTTCCAATTGGACCTATTGAATTAAATGCTTGTGCACCCTATTAGGCAGCTAAAACTAAAAATTGATACACAGTAAGCAGTGTTATTTTGGCCTCTTACGAATACGATTGTGGAAATTGGTTGTCGGTGTCTTTCCAGCTTGCTGTAATTACGGATTAACCTTGCATTCTGTATGTGACACCTCTCACTAACATCTCTGGCTTTTACTGGCTCTTCTGGCATAATCTGCAATGGGTTTCTTGTTGAAAGTAAACACGCATTTTCCAATATCAATAAACTGGTCAGTATTGTTGATTTGAAATGTCACTCCGAGATTTATCACAGATGAAGAACTCTCTAGCTCAAAGGCAAATCATCGATGTAGAACTTATTGATAGTTTGTTTTGAGTTCATTGCGAACCATTCCAGATGTTGTACATCCGCACCAATGAACTAAAAATACCAGTTCAATCGTCAATGTGCAACAATATCCTAACTCAGGGGTGCTCAAACCTTTTGGATCGAAGATCTACTTTTCGACCAACTAACCTCCCGGGATCTACCTTTACCAGCACACGCGCACGCACACACACGCACGCACACGCACGCCCTGATGAGAAACAGCCTGAAACTGAGGCATGCGACACACTTTTGCAGCCTGTTAAGTATCGTAGCTCACACGTACCGTTTTACAGTGCTTCCCTGGGCCCTCCTAGATTCCTATTCTTTGCTCGTGCCCTTGGTGAATTGTACACGAAGCAAACTCTGAATGAGAATAATGACGATAAAAGATAGAGTGCAACAGTTCTGATCACAAGCTGCAATTGCAGACTGCTGAGAGCTAACAACTTCCGGTGACGTAATCACGCGCCACCGTAAATTCAATATTTACCTGCTTTATTTTATCTTTAAATATTTTTCGGGTGAAAATGAGACTGATAAGATGATTAGGGGGCAGTGTACATTAACACACAAAATATATTATTAACTTGTACAAAGACACACAAATTGTTGTGTTTTTTTTCTCCTCGGCACTCCTCGGATCTACTCGGGACCTGTCTTAGATCAGGATCTACCTAATGAGCACCCCTGTCCTAACTAAACCCAGCGACCATAAATACAAACGGCTAATAACCAAAGGAATCTAACATAAGATGTCTATGTAGCATTTACTTGCAACGTGCAACTTTCCTACTCGAGGTGTGACATAGCTGGGAGTGCTGCAAGTTTCAACCGCATGTGACACAGGATCGTATTTCCTCGCGCTTGGCCTTGTGTTTTTGTTCATAAATACACTCGCTGACTTCCCGGCAAACTGGTTTCAAGCGTTCTTCCGCGTTTTCTGACAATGGCAGAACCAATGCGCGCATTGCATATTATTCATCCTATCCAGCCAAACCAGCGCCAGGAAGATTTGGAAGCGTTTTATAGGTACCAGTAGCTAAAAGCAACGACAACGAGAACAGACAGAAGGTGCCAGCAATTCCCTCTGTATTTATCTGTACTAAAGTCTAATTAAGACATAATTATAACACACTTTAATTAAAGCATAATATGACAAGTCTACCTCTTAGTGCTTCAGAAACATTCAAAAAAACGCCCTGCCTAAGTGCTTGGCAGAGATATGCCACATACCACAGGACATTACACCGATTCGTCTGCCATGTCACTGCAGTGGCGTTGGTGGACCTGTAATTTAACCAGGCGTCAGACTGCGTGCTGGTGAAATTACTGTATTCAGCCAAGATTACGGTCTTGGGCACATCTCGCAGCCTTGAAAATGACATCTCATGCATGAATGCTGGATGCTTTTTGGATTCCATTTGTCACTATGATGACATTTTGGGACTGCAAAGCTTGCCTGGAAAATGTTCAGAAACTCCTTCAATCATAATCAAACAATCTCTTTGTTGAATTTGCAATTTCCATTTCTTAAATGTACGGCATTTTCACTGTAAAGCAAGGTCCACGCACACACACACACACACAGACCGGTAATTGGGCCCAATTCAAGCACGTTTCCTGCTTGTGATCCCTTGAACATTATCTCAAGTGATTATTATGTGCTGTGGGGTGCGGTAAGTGACTTTTCTCCTTCTGATTTGCTTGGAAAATAGTCAAGGGCAACAGCCATAAATATTAAATTCTATCAAAGGTCACACTCACAAATCCTTTATTGGGTGTAGCTAACGGCAAGTTGGGATGACCCACGGATTCATGATTGTGACATGTTAACGAAACTATATCCAATAAGGAAGTGCTGCGCTACTGCCGGACACAACCGGTCGTATTTAGTGCTGGTTATTAAATCGGGACCAGGGTTATTATGGTTTTGGAATAGGAATTATAGTTGGTTTTATTTCATTTTGTGTTTTGTTTGTTTGTTTTAATCTAGTTCATTTTAATTAGTTCTCAGGTCAGATTTGTTAGTTTTTGTTCATTTTAGTTTTTTTCAAAACACATCATTTTTGTGTTAGCCATTTTACTTGTGTGCAAGAAAAAGAACCACCATACTAAGTCTTGTGCCATTAAAATTCAAAAATATTTTGAAACATTTTGTACATTACAATACAGGGTACAGTTTAACAGTCCACTGACTTTAAATTACAATAAGTGCAGTGCACAACACCGTTTCTAAAGTTAGATGCATGGATACTAATTAAATCAAGCTAGGATGTCTCATTTGCCAAGTTGCCAACTCGTAAACTGGATTTGTGACTTGAATTATTGGCGAGAAGTAATAAACCCGGTTGAACAGTGTACTTTTTTTTAATACTGTATGTTGTACTTTTTTCATGTATGAAACAAAAAAGGAAAGCATTGCGTTTCGGACCGAGTTAAAAGACAAAAACGGGAGCCAATTGAGCCAAAATCACACACAAACTTAACTCCGAGGAGTGAAGTGAACTGGCGGCTACTTTTTTGTTGGCTGCTGCTTGATGATGTCACTTTTGTGCGGCACACATTAAGATAAGAAAACCTTTATTAGTCTCGCAATGGTGAACTTCCAGATTCACAGCAGCAAAGTTATGAAAGGAAGAAGTAGAACAACAAAATATAGGAGCTGCTGGAAAGGCAGCCACTCACGCGGCGCCATTTTGAAGTCAAAATAACAAAAATAACACAACACAACACATAGGACACAGACAGTCGTGCAATCTTCACCACTTTTCTGCATACACTTTGTTCTCTGAAGCAGTTATAGATGAAAGAGGAGAGGATCAAAGTGTCCTTTCACCAGTGGATCAGAGACGTCATGCTGAAAATGTGCACACGTCTGCTACACACTAAGTTTTGAAAGCAAACACGAAGCTGTAGCGTCCATTGATGAAAAAGAGATTGGCTCACATCTCCTGTCCCATGTAAATCCACTTCAATTCCAAGCCGCGACTCCCAGTTCCACATCAGCATCGGCGCTCCGCGCTAATGCTCCTTTCTTCTCATCGGCGGCTCCTCAAGTCTTACATCCATCCAGCCGCAGACCGTTCAACAGCACCGATCTCTCTGCTGTTCCTCCCTGGCAAAAAACAGTGCTGGTATACCCATGCTGCCGAGAAGGCGCAACCACCAAGCACAGAGTTTTCTCCTTGATGAATGTCGTGGCCAAAAATGCTGAAAAAAAGTCCACATCAGGTCCACACGACGTAACAACAAACACAAAGTGACAAAACAAAACAAAAAACAACCAAAAAAAAGCAAGGCTCATGAGAGCACTTGCCGACGGCTGCCTACTCGGGCGCCATCTTGACTTCAATTAAGAGGACTACAACTCCAAGACAACCTTTTGACCTTCTCTTCCCCCGATGAATGGCCATACAGTAATATCCAAAGCCATTTTGAAAGCATTTTTATTTCATTTCCATTTCCTGACCTGTTTATCCTCACAAGGGTCACGCGGGGTTCCTGAGCCTATCCTAGTTGTCTTCAGGCAGTCGGCGGGGGACACCCTGAATCGAGAGCCTGACAATTTCAGGGCGCACACTGACAAACAACCATCCATGCTCACACGCACACCTAGGGACAATTTACAGCGTTCCATTAACCTGCCGTGCGTACAATTGGAATGTGGGAGGAAAGTGGAGTACCTAGAGAAAACCCACGCAGGCACGGGGAGAATATGCAAACTCCACAACAGAAAGGCTGTAACTGGAATCCAACCCTGCACCTCTGCACTATGATGTGGATTTGATTTCATTAACAAAAAAAAAACACAAAAATTGGTTAAAACGTTCAAATTCTGTATGTGCATGCACTGCTTAAATCTGATAGGGAAGTCAGCGTTCCAAGACTATTTTCCAAGAGGATTTTCTTTTGGTTTCTAAACAATAAAGACACATTCACAGATAATTTTCCTAATTCATGAGGTCTGTGCAATCCCTGATGAAGTGCTCGATTAATTTAGTTACAATCAGTCTTTCGCGGTGGTACATCTCCATCACCTAAATAAGTCATTCCTGCAGTCGAGAAGAAGTAAAACAATCTAACTGCTTTACGACTATTTGTATTGTCAGTGTGCCAGCAGCTCTAGCCGTGACCTCCAAAAGAGGCAGTCCAAAATAAATTAATATATAAAGAAATCACAAACAAGAA
Organism: Hippocampus zosterae; assembly: GCF_025434085.1. Classification (NCBI taxonomy): domain Eukaryota; kingdom Metazoa; phylum Chordata; class Actinopteri; order Syngnathiformes; family Syngnathidae; genus Hippocampus; species Hippocampus zosterae. Next base: position 35,077,801 of record NC_067451.1, read on the forward strand.
CGTATCTACAGGGAAATGTTAAAAATGACGTTGACCTTTTTGCAGCAGCACGGAGTTGAGATTCCGCTGCGGGCCTCGATGACAAAGGACATCTTTGAGAGATAAAGTGGTGCTTTAAGCAGTTTATACTCCTTTGTGATTGTCTACAATAAATCTGTTGTCTCTTGGCATCTTGGGCTAAAAGGACGCACCATTCACAGCAGCGGGCACGGCGAGGTGAGAGCCGTGATTCACGCTGGTTCCAGGGTGGGCTAAACAAGCTGCGAGGAGGCCGAGGTCTGAGTCACACGTCGTTTTTTTTTTTTTTTTTTTTTTTACTGTACAACAGATAAGAATTTATTATGGCTCCTCCCAGGGATGACTGGAGAGTTTTAAAACGTGGAAGACCACCTTATTAGTTTTGGATGATACAGCCCTCAACTGTGTCATCTGAGGAACCTCGTCCCCAGCTGACATACCTCACAAGATGAGTAGCGGCTGCACGCTCTTAGTAGCATTCCCCAGCTAGAGCCTGGAATATCGCAGTTAATTACAGCTGTGATTCATTACGGCAGGGGGGAGTTGGTCGGGGTGGGGGGATTTAATGCGAGGATGAATGTGCGGCTAGTTCAAAGTTTATGGAGGGATCAAAATGGCGTAACAAAAGGAAATTATTGATGCCTTGATTGGGGAAATGAAACTCAGTGAACTCGCCCTAACAGCGCAAAGCTGGAATAAACTCATGTAAAGAGAGTCAGGGAGGATTCTTATTCACAGCACCAGTTGCACTTCATCTGTGGATGATGGATTATAACTGCAGTCAACAAATATTCATACTTCACTGGTCTGAAACAGTTGATTGGTTTGATTATATTATAGTTAAAGTACTCAGAGGTGGGCTCTCCTATCTCTGTGGTTGAAGTCACCGATGTGGTTAAAAAGCTCCTCGGAGGCAAGGCCCCAGGGGTGGATGAGATCCGCCCGGAGCTCCTCAAGGCTCTGGATGTTGTGGGGCTGTCCTGGTTGACACGCCTCTGCAACATCGTGTGGTCAACAGGGAGAGTGCCTCTGGATTGGCAGACCGGGGTGGTAGTCCCTCTTTTTAAAAAGGGGGACAGGAGGGTGTGTTCCAACTACGGAGGGATCACACTCCTCAGCCTCCCTGGTAAGGTCTATTCAGGGGTGCTGGAGAGGAGGGTCCGTCAGGAAGTCGAGCCTCAGATTGAGGAGGAGCAGTATGGTTTTCGTCCCGGCCGTGGAACAGTGGACCAGCTCTACACCCATAGCAGGGTCCTTGAGGGTATGTGGGAATTCGCCCATCCAGTCTACATGTGTTTTGTGGACTTGGAGAAGGCGTTTGACCGTGTCCCTCGGGGAGTTCTGTGGGGGGTGCTTCGTGGGTATGGGGTACCGAACCCCCTGATACGGGCTGTTCGGTCACTATACCACCGATGTCAGAGTTTGGTTCGCATTGCCGGCAGAAAGTCGGAATCGTTTCCAGTGGGGGTAGGACTCCGCCAAGGCTGCCCTTTGTTGCCGATTCTGTTCATAACTTTTATGGACAGAATTTCTAGGCGCAGCCGAAGCGTTGAGGGGGTCCGTTTTGGGGGCCTCAGTATTGCATCCCTGCTTTTTGCAGATGATGTGGTGCTGTTGGCTCCTTCAAACGGGGCTCACCAACTCTCACTGGAGCGTTTCGCAGCCGAGTGTGAAGCGGTTGGGATGAAAATAAGCACCTCCAAATCTGAAACCATGGTCCTCAGTCGGAAAAGGGTGGAGTGCGCCCTCCGGGTGGGGGAGGAGATCTTACCCCAAGTGGAGGAGTTCAAGTATCTTGGGGTCTTATTCACGAGTGGGGGTAGGAGGGAGCGGGAGATCGACAGGCGGATCGGTGCAGCGTCTGCTGTGATGCGGACGTTGTATCGGTCTGTCGTGGTGAAGAAGGAGCTGAGCCAAAGGGCGAAGCTCTCAATTTACCGGTCGAACTACGTCCCAACCCTCACCTATGGTCACGAGTTATGGGTCGTGACCGAAAGAACGAGATCCCGGATACAAGCGGCTGAAATGAGTTTTCTCCGCAGGGTGTCCGGGCTCTCCCTTAGAGATAAGGTGAGAAGCTCAGTCATCCGGGAGGGGCTCAGAGTCATTCTGGTCACTCAGTTTGATGCCTTATCATTTTCTATCTACCCTTCTCTTCAGTACCTGAAAGCAACGCTTGGTTCATAGGTTTATGGAAAACATGAAGCGTTTTCATCAAAGGTTTCATGTGCTCATCTTTTTACTAACTGTAGAAAGTCAGATTCATTTTGCAGATGATGATTGGGCTCTTTCTATCCAGCAAACATAGAAAATTGACAAGGACAACGGTTGAGGAATGGGATGTTTCTGCCTTCAACTGAGGATGTTTCAAGTCTTGGAGACTCAAAGAAAATTCCAACAGTTGGGAGGAGCCCAAGTAATTGGACTGTGTTCACCATTATTGTTTTATTTTTTTAAAATCTCACACCCACATGGTTTGAAGGCTCTATAATTCAAACAACTGCCTCATTTGCAAGGCCGACTTGCATGTCTCCGCCTTCTCCTTTGCTTTGCCTTCTGCCCTCGAGGCTCTGCAAAACTGCCGTGCACTCTATTCAGCTCCTGACCAAAATTGCCACCTAAGTGTTTCCACTCCACTGCCCCTATCGAGGCTGTACAGTAGCACTGTACTCAGTTGAGGGGGAGGTGCTGGAAAAGCAGCATGTTCACTCGCCATAAATTTGTTACATACTGGGTTTTTTCCCCCATTCAGTCTGGAAATTCCAAGTACGACCCGGAGGAAGTCTGGGGATTCATCATAAATGAGTGGTCATAACACGCAAGTACCCGGGAGATCCAGATTTGCACCCTGACAGTCACAAACAGAGGCATCTTTGTTTGCAAGGCGAACGGATGCAAGCGGGGCATTCTACTGCATGACTCAGAAAAGCCTTCTTTTTCCTGCTCTGGTCTCAGAGGTGTTGAAAAGTCCCCAGAGCGCATTCCAAAGTGTGAGATGGACGCAGGGAATCACAGTTGAGCTAAGTGAGAAGAATCCAGAGTTGTGCTCCCTGAGAGGATTGCGAGTGGGGGGGGGGGGGGGGGGGGGAGGGCGGGTGGGGGGGGTCAATGATATCAGGAATAAGACACAAGAATTCTTATGGTTATGGTCCTGTGGTTCAGAGTTTTATGCAAACCTTATCCATAAAACCCCAAACCGTCGCCAAATCAGAATTAGTGGACAACATATTTTGGAGGGGACACTCAAAGGTGCAAAGGACTTCAAATGTGGACCATTTCGAGTCTCAACCAACATGCTCAATGAAAATACACCATAAATGTCAACCAAATCAAACGTCGGCCAGCTAATTGAATGAGTTATGCTTGATCTTGGAGATAGCACTGAACAGGCGTCCCTGGTGTACAGTCGTCGCGTGTGTTTGTGCGTACGCCTTCAAGAAGCAAAGTCATTATTATTATTGTAGTCAACTCAGAGCGGAAGACTGAATCCAGACAAAACAAAAAGCGCCGCTAAAAGCATCCGTAGAGCAGGAAAGCCAAGGCTATTGTAAGCTCTGCGAAATTGTGCTCGTGCACAAACTCAATAAGGAAATACATGAGGTGCTATAACACACCCTGAAGCGAATGTTCACATAGCAACACGTGCAAGAAAGAAGGGTGATATTAAAATATATGGCCTTAGTTCATTTCAAAATGGTGGAATCGCATGTGATGGGTAAATTCCTGTGTTCAAAAGGAGCCCATTCAGCAGAATGTTTACAGCCATTTGCTGGGCAATTTGAAACAGAGCTTGACGAAGGCCCAGCCGTCATCAAAGAGCCCCTGAAAAGGAAGAGTGAAACCAGGGGGTCGAGAACGACAGAGGAGGAAGATAACGGCTGTTTATCACATTTTTCCAAGATGAAAAAAACCCCTCCAAAACGGCAACAGGCGGCCAGCGATTTTGAGTCCTACTCAGTAGTCTGGGCCAAGATCTGCGGTTGCTGCCATATTTAAAGGACACAACCCGAGATATTTGATGCGGTCCTCACACACCGGAAAGTGTGACTCAAAATGCCCAATTAAAGACACAAAATCGAATCCAAAACCATCTGTGCTGTGAAAATGAGAGAGATTTCTTTGCACTATGACGGCCATCCAGAATCGAATATAGCCTGGACATCTACAGTTTCGTGGAAGTATGTGTGTGTGTGTGTGTGTGTTATGTCCATAAATTCAGACAAGGGCATCCATTTTCAGTATATGCACAATTAAAAAAAAAGATGTGCTGCTTGTAGAAACAAAGGAGAACCCTTGTTTACGAATATGACATAATATGTCATGGCATGATGTCATGGCAGAGGGGCCAAATGTGTGTCAAATGGAGCTACAAAGTAGTAAGACAAAAGACAAAATGTCTCCTCCACTTCCTTTGAACAGCTCATCACCCTATTGTTCCGTCTGACACAACGCACTGCAAATTCTCACCTTGAAAACATGTGGTATATTTCCAAACACATTTTCACAATGCCTCACTTTGGGCTAGATACCAAAATAAAATATGCAAAACAGCACCATAATGTCAGGTTATGACTGCAGTTAATTCAGTTTCATTGTACAAAGATGACCTGGGCGCTGGAAAGCTCTTGCGCACTGATGAATGGGATGGCGGCTGGCCTGACAAGATAACAGCGGCTGGTGTCACAAGACGTCAGGCAAGCACCGCACTGGTGACACAGTGACTGATGTCATTCAAGCAAGTCGAGATGCTTGAAATACTACCTGAACATCCTTGGCAACAAATGAGGTTTCAGGTGGAAAGTATCAAGACTAACAAGTGTTATGTGAAGGTATGTTTTTTTTTGTTGTTGTTGTTGTTGTTTTTGCCCCCCACCACCAAATACCTGTGAAGAGTTTTGTAATGGACTTGTTCTGTCTCCGTGAAGAGCAGATGAGCAGAAGCCACGGCGGCAGGAACTCGTGATGGCTGGCGAGGAGCTCGGCGATGGTCCTGGGGGAGCCCGGTGGTGACCTCTGGTCCGCCTCGCCCAGTTGGCCACCCTCGTCCACGGAGTCCACTAGCAGGTAGAGAGCCTGTGGCGGCGGCTTGGCACCCAGGAGAGGCAAGAGCACGCAGCTGAGACAGGATGCAGGAAAATGGTTTAGTACGTGAGCAGAACTTTTCGAGATACGCCGTGCCCTGCCAATGTTTTTACTTCGGCTTGTTAGCAAAAAATTGAGATACAAGCTGTGTGGTGGCAGTGAACCAAATTGAACTCACTTCACATCAAACAGTTTGGAAGACAGTAAACACTTCTTCAAAGAGAAGGACTGAAGCTGTTTAATGCCACTCCCAGTTGACGTTAACTGTCAAACTAAACAAAACATGTTGTGTATTTCAAACCACCACAGTGAGTAGTTAGCTTAATGCTAACACATAAAGGGCAATGCCACAGAAGGGTGAACAAATAGAATTGCTAACACAAGAAGAAGCCACAATGAATGAATACTGCACAAATTATTAAATAGAATGTAATGGATGAAACAAGTGTTGTGTTTTTAGAAAGTACACCATGATTGTACTATTTTCTTTACAAAAAAAGTGACAAAAATGTGTCGGTTTTGGGCAAGGCTAGATCAATGGCCTTTTCATTCTTTTCAAAGGGGAAAAATGATTGCTGACTGTAATTCTATATTATATCTATACATAACTAACACATGCTAGTTATGTAGAATTGGCATTAGGATTATAGAGTTGATGAAACATTTCTTCCCTGGACGCAAAAAGTTTTGGAAACCTCCGTCCAACCTTTAATGATTACCTGACTGAAGCAAGTGACGACTGTGTGAAGCATGACACAGCTCTGATTTGAAGGGCAAAACTTCCTGAGTGGGCTTTCAGTACGCACCTATTCAATCCACTGCACATTATTTCAGCTTGCAGCAGATGCATTTATAATTCATTGGACCTTTTTGTACTGACCTGTGAACTAATGTCTTGAGATGCTTTGTAATGTTATACCAGAGACAAATTCCTTGTGTGTTCTACATACTTGGCCAATAAAGATGATTCTGATTCTGATATTACATTTTGCCGCAACAATGGCACTGATTGCCGACCGTGAATTAAAACCATCCTGGATGACATCTCACGCTGAAGCAAACATGACGTACAGCATTCAGAATTAGACGTCACATCACAAGTTGGCTGTTTAAACGCTACATTAACCATTCCAGCAAAGCCAAGCTGCGAGCCAGACATGGAATCTGTAAGCTTCACTGCTAATGTCACACATGAATGCTAAGTGAACCGCAGCAGTCAACAAACGCAGTCGATCTCTGCTTTGAGCTCCTCTGTTTCTGTGTGAATGCCGCGGGCGCAAAACGGGCAAAATGTCATTTCCCGAGACTCATTAAATTACTTCTAGCTCAACAGCCAGCAATAAATGATTTCAGGGGTTCAGGTTGGTGACATTTTAATCGGGGCTCACGTTAATCAAGCATTTGAAAATAGGATTTAATAAATCAATTAATCAATACAAAAACGTGAACACGGGCGAAGCCTTGGTTGCTTCAATTTTCCTCACAAAGCAGCCATTGCACAGATAAAATCAGTCACCTTCCCACGTCACGGGTGCGGTTTGGAATGTGACATTGCTTGCAAAGCTTAATCACGAAACAAGAGAATAGAACTTGTTTCAAAGCCATTCACAGTGAAACATGAGCTCGTTTCCCCCGAAAATGACAAGCACAACAGTGACTTGGACAGTGGCTTTTCTACATTTCATTTTGCCATTTGCATTTGTCGTGATCTTTTCGCAAGATCACGACGCACACCATCTACTACACAGGTGTCAAAGTCAAGGCGTGGGGGCCAGATCTGGGCCGCCACATTATTTTATGTGGCCCGCGAAGGCAAATCAAGCATGTCAAATTCCATGATGCTTGCTAATGTCTGAACCAAAATTTCAAATTGTCATATGTTTCAATAAGCACGTTTAGGCAGCTCACAACTTCTCCAGGGGTGTCTATCAGCGTGATTGAGGTGTCATGTCTTGAAGTGGCGCCTTGATTTATTTGGCTTCATGCTATCTGCTGCCAGCATTTTTCGACACTGTCAACACGTCCTCAGCTTTACTGTAGTCACAGTGAAGCCGAGTGAGACATACGCTCCACACAGTTCCTTGACTTAGCTTTCGGGTCACTTTCTTTTGTTTCATTATCTTCATCTCTCTCTGCCTTTTTCATCTCTGTTTAAAAAAATCATATGGTCTCCTGAGGCTTTGTTGACTGCACTTTATATTGCCTGCTCTGTGCAAAAACAAAGAAAAATTAGGGTGCCACTGCCAACTGCTGGAGTGGATGTGCAATTACACTTTATTCTATTTTCTTGAGCAAAAAAAACACATGTTCCCCAGAGTCAAAGATGCGCACCCCAGCTGGCATCACACCACGCCCGCCTGGGGGGTTGGGGGGGTGGGGGGGCATACCCCACAGTTTGAGAAGCACCGCGGTTCAGGGGTCGCTCCTTAAAACTTTCTATAACTCGGTGGTGGCCTCGGCCATCCATTATGGCATTGTCTGCTGGTCAGGCAGCATCTCAGCCCAGGATATTGCCCCTTGGAGGTGGGCAATAGGAGGATGCTAACTAAGCTAAAAGCTATGAGGGCCAGTCCCTCCCACCCCCTCCGACAGCACTACGTAGCTCCTTCAGCCAGAGAATGTTACACCCGCGCTGTAAGGAGAGATACCGACGCTCGTTCCTACCGACTGCTGTCAGGCTGCTGAATAAAAATAGCAACAGTAATATTAATAATAATTAATTGATGTGAAAACAACTGTAAATAGCACTGCGATTGATCCATTTTGTATTTATATTGCACTTAATTGAACGGTGTTTGTTTGTTTTTTCTTCTTTCTACCCACATTCTTGCTGCTGTTGACTGTAAATTTACCAGCTGACAAATAAAGGATATCTTAAATCTTAATACAATGTGCCTTGTGTATGGGTTAAATACAGAAATAGCACATGAAATAGCACACGTAACTGACATTGCACCTCTTAATACAGTCAGATGTATGATCGTGAAAATACGCTTAAGTCTATTTTGGAGTAAAGTGAGACGGAGCTTTTTTTTTTTAACGTATTGCTAATATTTTTTTCACACATTTCTTTCCGCAAATCGATACTATACACTCCACACGTGTCGGTGCTATTTGCACAAATGATTGTCCAATCTAAAGTATTGGAAACAGCTTCATCTCTTTGACGATAAAATGAACAAACATACAGTTTGGGGGTGATGATTTGGGATGTATGAGGATTCCGCCTGATGGCTTTTCAAAAAAAATTTTTATTTGTTGGTGTGCCATGAGAGTTATGCAACCAGAAATATGTGCTTTGGCTCAATCAAGGTTTAGGAACGCTGATCGAGAAACAGACTTAACAAGTCTAAATGAACCATCTATCTCCTTGGTGCACGTTTTTTTTTTTGCAAATCACTTTAACAGCCCTAAGACGATTTTCCTTGCTTCATTGTGCTCTTACGCGGGCTTCCTCGGCTAATCTCTCCTGATGGCTGCAGCCCGCAGAGAACCTACAGTGCCATCTGGGAGCGGTGCCAAAAGGAATGTCCACGCACGGGGATGACTGGGCGTGAATAGCGTCTGTGTTGCCTGCCGAGACAATCAAATTCACAGTGACAGCAAGTGGGCCGGACAAAGGACTATTGTTCTTGCGCAATTCAGCTACTTTTGGGCTGTCAAAGAGTCAAAAGACAAGAGCGGCAAACAAAAAGACAACTCTGCGGGATTTTAGGGCAAAGTAAGCGCAACAAAAGCCACTTTGCCGACCGCGTCCGAATGTGCGCCTCTCGCTCGAGTCTTTGACATATGTCTGAGATGCTGTACAGAAGACACGGCGTGAAAGACATTCAATGCACTCACCATCTGCCATGTTGGAATCGCACGCTGTTAAGGCAGCATCAAGCAACAAGACAACTCCCTAGAAATGGGGCTGCTAAAATTAAATTACAAAGACGAACCTGACCAGGAGCTATGTTACAGATGGGAGGGGGTGAGGGGGATGGAGGGGGCATGGGGGTGTGGGGGGTAATATCCAGGTACTCACCAGGGTGATGTTGTGGTACTGGGCTTCCTCGCTTTACGACTGAGTTCTGCTACTACGGCAGCGGAACACAAATTTCTTTGTCAGTCTTATCGCGTTGTAGGCTATAACTAATCTAATGCATTTTATAACCTCACAACGTCATATGCCGCCACAGTTGTAAACCGAGAATCCCGGTGTATAAGACCTTAGTCTCCATTTATTCTATTTTCCTCATCTTTTTGCAGACTTCTTCATATTGATTTATACATGCCTCGACTTGCTTTTGCACTTGCCTCAACTCCTCAAATGTCCATCTTTTCTTGGGTTATTGTGATCTTGACGACAAGGCATTTCCATGGAATAGTTTTTTGTTCAGACGGCTTGACAAAAACAAGTGACAACTACTATTCTGACGTGCGTATTATGGTGTTTTCACTGTCCATTGGAAAAGAAACCTGATCTGCATATTGGTCTATTTTCGGAATACCCTTCGTCAGTTCTGATAATTTGATGCATACAACTAACGCAACCCCAATAGGACTGTACATTATATCATTTTTGTTTGAAGCTCTCACGATTGTTGACCCCTAACATGCTTGCTCACGTCCGCCGTTTGACTAACACTCATATATCGAGGCACTGGTGACAGAGCATTCAGCGATTATTAGGTAATTGATTCAACCTTAGCACGGAGGAACTTTCGACAGTCCTTATGTCGTCGAGGAGACACAGTACAACACCTGCTGACTCATCCTTCATCTTTCCAGAGGGAGTCAATCATCTCGGTTTCTTTTATTGTTTATTTTTACATGGAACACCATCACAACAGTGCTGTCACTGTATTCTTCACAGGGATGTTTTCCCTCGAACAGATCATATGCTTTCTCGAATTAGACCTAAAATAGTTCAACATAAAGGTCTGGTTTCCCATGATTGGCCCTCACAAAAATAAATACATAAATAAAAAGTTTTAAAAACCCAAATTGACCATCCTTCATCAAGGCCGGGTGATCTTCAAAGATGAAGTCCCAGAATGTCCCTAATTGCTCAGCCATGGGATCCGTCACATAGAGGAGACATATTGTGTTTGTTTTTATTTCTGTGGAGATAACATGGTGTGCTGCATGTGGAATGGTGTCCATCCCCAAATTAGAAACCAACAGCGAAAGTAGGTCAAACTGGAGTCGCATGCAAAACGCTGACAAATTGCTCCAGTAAAAAGTTCGACGTTGTTACTTTGCTTATTTATCGGTCACATTATATATTACACTGATGAATGATTTCCAAATGTATACATGAGACTTTATACCAGTATAATTGCGTGCATCGAAAATCGGTCGATAGTTTGCATTTTTTGCCATATATGTGATCAACTGCAATGCCATAATTTGCGCGATCCGTCAGTGACGTCATTGATCGCCTCCGCGAAATAAGACATCACATTAAACGCAGCTTCATTCAGTCCGGAGGGGTGCACGCATGCCTTAGATAACTACTGCAAATCCCTCCAACTCTTCCCAGTCCAAGCGAGGTGCGCATTCCTGATGAGCTATCCAATGCTGCCCACGGAATCTGAAATTTCATCGCCCTCTAACCCCCCCCCCCCCCCCACTTCTGTCCGCTTCCCTGTCGACACCGTGGCCTGGGGGAATCACTGCAAACCCGACACACACGTTTGAGAGGCCAGGAAAGTTTCCTGCCACGTCTGGATTATCTTCAAGATTTAGTCCAGGTCGACGACTCTATCAGCACAAATGTTATCAAAGGGACTTGTTTGAAACCTCAGTTTGCGAACATGAAACAAACTCAAACCAATTTGAGCAAATTCAACTTTCTTTCTTCTTTTTTAAAAGTTGGTTTGCCGTTTGAAGCCACGCAATATGAGGAAGACTGAACTCGGCTGTACACTCGTTTCTGAGTTTTATTTATTATACACTCACATAATATCCGCCAGTGATGTTGAGACAGTGGCAAGCCACAGAGTGCCGAGTCATCGTTGCACTGTTGCTGATGCCGTTTCTTCTATTCTGCTCCACTGGAGTTGATGTGTCACAAGAAAGGGGGTGTGCGGGTTGATGGGAGTGGGAAAGTGGGAGCTTTTCTTTTGGCTTGCTAAAACATGGTCCGAAATATTAGCAAATATTCCGCTGCAGTGCACCACATGAAATGCACGGGTAGCGTTGCTTAAACCTCAAAACCTAGCGCCGCCCAGTCAAGGAGTCAACACACGAGTGGAAAAGCGTCCATGCCTAGCCATTAGAGCCTGTCCTGCTTTAGTTGAGTTGAAACAAAAACGTGCTCAGCTTTGAATTCTGTATCGAATCGACAATAAACCACGTGACATGGCCAAGAGGAAACATGTCAGATGTTTTTTTTTTACCTCTACGTCTTTGTTACCAATTTGCTTTACTGTTTTTTGTATATGTTATTTGCTCCATGTACAGCACTTTGTATGCAGCGATGGCTGTTTGAAAGTGCTCTATGAATACAGTTGAGTTGAGTTTTCTGGCTTTTTGGCCCTCAAGAGTCTTGCTCCCATGAGCTGAAAACTTCCCTGTTCTGATAAATGTTATTGAGAGACTACTGAGCCATTGTCAATTAACACAATATCACAGCTCATTTAGAACAAAGTAGCTTGTTAGTGTCTGATGTATTTGCCAAAAATAAAATAAATAATAAACCGAATTACTTAAAGTATATAATCATAACTGTGGCGTCTATTTCTCACGTGGTCAATGGTGTAAAACATTTGGTTCAATACTTTAATCTCTGGCAATTCATCATAGGGACTGCGGCAGAAGCTGAACTGGGCCCAAACGCGGCGCCAGATAAGGTCACACCTACTAGACTAAACACTTTTGTGCCATCAGCAAAAAACAAAAGTGCTGGAATTCATTGGGTCCACATGACTGCGTTAATTCGCCCTACCCCCCATTTGAAGCCAGTTCTTTTGTCCTGAAGGAAAAGGCATGTTAGGAGGGCCGGTAGCTGAACATGATTCTGAACATGCACTGTTGCTGATGCCGTTTCTTCTATTCTGCTCCACTGGAGTTGATGTGTCACAAGAAAGGGGGTGTGCGGGTTGATGGGAGTGGGAAAGTGGGAGCTTTTCTTTTGGCTTGCTAAAACATGGTCCGAAATATTAGCAAATATTCCGCTGCAGTGCACCACATGAAATGCACGGGTAGCGTTGCTTAAACCTCAAAACCTAGCGCCGCCCAGTCAAGGAGTCAACACACGAGTGGAAAAGCGTCCATGCCTAGCCATTAGAGCCTGTCCTGCTTTAGTTGAGTTGAAACAAAAACGTGCTCAGCTTTGAATTCTGTATCGAATCGACAATAAACCACGTGACATGGCCAAGAGGAAACATGTCAGATGTTTTTTTTTTACCTCTACGTCTTTGTTACCAATTTGCTTTACTGTTTTTTGTATATGTTATTTGCTCCATGTACAGCACTTTGTATGCAGCGATGGCTGTTTGAAAGTGCTCTATGAATACAGTTGAGTTGAGTTTTCTGGCTTTTTGGCCCTCAAGAGTCTTGCTCCCATGAGCTGAAAACTTCCCTGTTCTGATAAATGTTATTGAGAGACTACTGAGCCATTGTCAATTAACACAATATCACAGCTCATTTAGAACAAAGTAGCTTGTTAGTGTCTGATGTATTTGCCAAAAATAAAATAATAAACCGAATTACTTAAAGTATATAATCATAACTGTGGCGTCTATTTCTCACGTGGTCAATGGTGTAAAACATTTGGTTCAATACTTTAATCTCTGGCAATTCATCATAGGGACTGCGGCAGAAGCTGAACTGGGCCCAAACGCGGCGCCAGATAAGGTCACACCTACTAGACTAAACACTTTTGTGCCATCAGCAAAAAACAAAAGTGCTGGAATTCATTGGGTCCACATGACTGCGTTAATTCGCCCTACCCCCCATTTGAAGCCAGTTCTTTTGTCCTGAAGGAAAAGGCATGTTAGGAGGGCCGGTAGCTGAACATGATTCTGACTGACACAATCCAGTCAAATCGCTGGTGTGACTAGTTTGGGAATTGATTTCAAGAATGAAAGCTTGATCATAGTTTAGTTTGAAATCTACAATATGGTGATGTTATATTCTGTGTAGAAATCTGTCAACATTTCCAGGCAGATGCCCTTCTTGGAACTGGCACAGTACAAAACTCAGCACAAAAACCTGGCGCGGAATTATTTAATTTGCTGAGTGGCTGACAAAAATTAAGCTGGCAGGTGAGCTGGAGCCTATTCCAGCTGACTTTGGGCAAGAGGTGTGGTACACCGCACGCTGGTCGCCAGCCAGTCGCAGGGCACGTTACCTAAACATGACAGGACTGTCTTAGAATGAGTCATAATTGTGTAAATGTTTCACTAAAGACTATGACTGAGCGAGAGCTAATAAAATGACTGGAAACACTGAAATGTACACCGCGAGATGCCCTCGGACGTCACAAGATGGTGACAAAGCCCCTGCTGAGAGGAAAGTAGTAATTGATGCCCAGGTATAGAAGTACCGTATTTTCACGACTATTCGACGCATCGTACTAAGTGCCGCAGTCTCAGTAATGCGTGACATTTCTGTATTTTACACATACACAGGACGCATCGTACGAATAGCCGCAGTTTTACAGTGGTAAAACATACGCCAGCTTAAACATACGGCATGCATGCGTGCACTCTAACACGTTAGCTTGAAGCATACGGTAGCATGCCAAGATATACAGATAAGCTAAAAACACGTTTTTAAAAAGGCAACGAAAGCAGAACTGAGTTCGGGTGTATTTTATTTAGCCATCGTACAATGTTCTCTCGTTTATCGATCAATCATCACCCAGAAATCCATCAAAGTCCTTATCCTCTGTATCAGAAGCAGAGGACTGCACATCTCAGTTGTCAATGAATGCATCACATGCTAGTGTGAGTTGCTACGCATTGCCGAGCGGAAAGAAGGAGTAGCAACAGCAAAGTCAACATTTCTCTCGTGTGAAGCTTTCCCACATTTGAAAGTAAAGAAGGGACGAAACATGGTGGCAGCGCGTGTGTGTGTTGAAAGAATTGAACAATTGTGCAAGTACCGTAATCCATCAAAAACGCCGCGTTCCCCCTCGTTGTTGCGTATTGTGGCGTAACTCGCCAAGTGCTGCCTCTCACTCTTTGTAAAGTTGTGTTTGCCACCGATCATCCATTGTTCCCATGCCGTTTGCAACTTTACTTTGAACGCCCGGTTGATGCCAATGTCCAGCGGTTGGAGTTCTTTAGTCAAGCCTCCGGGAATAACGGCAAGCTCAGAGTTCATTTGCTTGACTTGTTTTTTCACCGCTGCTGTGAGATGGGCACGCATGCCAAAAGCATAACCGGTGGCTTTAAGTTTGAACTGAGCTTCGTAGGCGTGTCTTTTTGTCGAATTTATGTTCAGGGGTTCTTCGAAACCAAAACCGGAGTTGTTTTGCAACAATGCACATTGCCACACTCTATACAAGTGTTGGTACTGGCTTGAGGCGTCCCTTTAGCGTCCAACACGCCCACCCTTCACCATTGGCGGACTAGCTTGCCTGTCCTCTCTCTCCCTCTCTTTCTCTCTCTCCCTCTCCATATATGTGTATATACACGCCCACCCTTCCCTGATTGGCCAACTTCTTCCCGCATGCCTGGCCACAGTCACTTCCGCCTTTTCTCTATATAAACAGCGTGTCGGCTGTCAGTCAGATTTTGGAACTCAGCGCATATAAAGGACGCTCCGCACCATAAGGCGTCCTGTCCATTTTGGAGAAAATTTAAGACTTTTAATGGCGCCTTACAGTCGTGAAAATACGGTAGATGCATCTTGCTCTTTGTGTCGGGCAGGAGCCATTCAGTCTGCTTTGTTATTGGACATTAGGGAGAGTCTTTGATGCGTTTGTAATTTGCACTTGTGGTGCATTGTTTTTTTTTCTTTAATAGGAATCAAATAATTTGTCATCCTATTTCTTTTTAAGCTCATTAAGCTCAGTCCCTGCGCGCCATGGATAGCAGTGGTGTACTGTGTTCGTTGATGTAGTGTAACACCACAGTTCATAGTCGTGTCTTGTAGTTGTGATCTGCCATTGTTTTTTACCATCGTGGCTGTGACAATCTGATTAAAAAAATAAAAATAAAAGGACACCGAAAACAGGCTCAGAAGTGCTGTTGTCATGCAAACAATCAACACAAGTCCTACCTACGGTTTATCAACTTTTTTTTAGTTAAGATCTCATACAGATTTTTTTTTTTGTTCGTCCAAATGTAAGGTTTGAGCCTCTCATCACTCCTTCAAATGATCGGTTCGTACACCACTTCAAAAGGAAGACTGTTAACGTAAAGGTCTTGTGGCAACGCAGCACGACAACAGCTGAACAAACGTCTGCACCACAATGTGAAGCCCTGCCGGACTGTCGTAGGAAATTTGAAAAACACTCCACAAAAGGGATTAGTTTTAAAGATGCCATATTTAAGGCCTCATTCACTCCCAATACCATTGATCAATATTGGCTCAGTGTTTCAACATTATGACAAAGGTTGGTAAGAATTTTTGCTTTTGATTTCTGTTATGCAAAAGAGCAAAATATTAAAATTGATCAGAAATGGCATAAAGATATCCAAACACATCGGTGACACTTTTACCGTATTTAAACATTTAGCCGTCGCTAACATTCCTATGGATAAGTATGGCCTTTCAAAAAGTAAAATGGAAGATGTTTTAAGGATTTCTGTGCTATAATAACCCCTTCAATGAGTGATTGATTTAGTTTTTATTTTTGTACCATAGTTTTTTTTACACAATGTGACTCAATGCGATTTTAATTTTACTTGAAGCAGCTCATCATTTGGACACAAAGTGATGAGTAAATAGGCCTTCAAAGAGCAATTATCCTGATCCCGCTTGTCCCCCACGCTATTCATTCATTTGGTTTTTATTCTTTGAAATGACATGATTGTGACAACTTTTCCACCCGTTTTCCCTTGTTTGATAGATTGTGAATCAGCACTTGAGTAACCAACTTGTGCAACTGCACAAACCTGTCAGGTAAACCATCAAACCAGCAGCTCCGTTGGAGCAAGCGTTCCTGCGAGTGCCTCGTTAAAATCGCATAGCAAGAATATGACATTTCCAAGAGAAATGTGCAGGTACATTGCAAATGGGTACAGACTGGACAAACAAACCATTCAAATCGGTGCTAAAAATGCCTCAAGTCTGACTTGCCCGCAGTCGCACATTGTGGGAAAAGCACGGATCGGTTTGTACGCTGCGGACGTCAACCCATGTCTGAACCAGTTTCACTGCATTAACACGCGACTGGCGATTACTATCACCAAACCGACTTGTTTGCCTTTGAGTAGGCCAAAGAATTTGGCGGGGGCCTCTCGCATGCACTCACTGGCTGAAAATCACAGCTGGACGGGGGTTGGTGGAGGCTAAACACTACTTAAAAGAAGAAAAAAAAACCCTCACTGTTTAACAACACTCTTAACTAAATGCAACCTGTTTAATGTTTTCCTGAGTAGCCTTGGAAGTGTGCAGTCAAAACAAGCGCACACCCTTGTGAATGCGAATCCCAAGGCTTGTCACACTGAAGTAACGATCAAGTTTTACTGCCGTCCATTTCTTTTTTTATTCTTTCGACAAAGAGAGCCAACAACCCTGACACCCCGAAACCAGACAGCACATATGACACCAGGGCGAACAATCAGATCATTTATGTATAATGATCCTAATTTGTGTTCATATTCAAGTGATTAAGGGGATCCTGGGTTAGTAGGAGTCCCATTCATACTGCCAAGCCAGGCAATCAGAATTACAGTAATTATTTTTAAAAAAACTTCTAGGTCATGCATATAAAACAATTAAATGAAACCGCAAGTAGGGCAGTAAGTGAGTGGGCATTCTTGTGCCGTGTGGTGACACAATACTCTTACGCCGCTGCATAATCTAGTTTATTGCATGTAGTTTGTAAGTTTTGTGTGGACCGTCGTAAACTGAGGACTTGGCTCAAAGACAAAACAGAAAAACTGTGATGGCTGCCCTTGCAATGTGACACATCAAGACTGGTGTTGTGAAGGACGACAAAACCGGAAAGACAGAGCCCCAAAGACATTTAAAAAAAAATTAAAGGAAGAAAGACAGAAAGAAACGTTCGTCAAAGTCCATGTTTTTTAAAACTAAACGCTGAGTGAGTGTGGTGGTCTGCAAAAAAGGGCTTATAGGTGTTGAGTTTGTGTTTCTACTTAAGTTTCTTAAACAGTTAGCAACTATGACACTAAGTAGATGGATCATAGTATTTGTGTATGGCGATGTACATCCAATATTACTAAATGAAGTGCATATTTCACTCAAAAACAAAAGTATTTCGTGGTTTTATTTTAAACTGAAAAATGTGCCGTTTCCGTTTTTTTGTTTTCATGCCAAAGGTGAGCCTGAAAAGACAAACACTCCCAAAGCTTCTCATGCTTTTTATAAGGACACAGTTATCCTTTGTGAAATGGAAGGCTGCGAAAATGAGGGTCGTTCTAGCTCTGCGCTCAGTTTGGGTATGTACAACTTCTGTGCATCACAGGATAATAATGGATCAAATGTAGAGCTAAGATCGGTCCTAAAAAATAATCGAGCCCGACCCGAGGGTATTTAAGCCCGACCCGGCCCGAGGCCGATCACTTCGCTTGATTTGCAGGCCCGAGCCCGAAGCAAACCCGACATTTAATATTTTATTTGTGAGGACTCAGGAGGAGGAGGTGTGATTTCTGATAACAAATCCTGTCTTTTGGAATGAAATATAAGTTAAACAAGACTGTATAAACATTGACATCTTTTATATTTCTGTTTCTGAAGAGGTTACATTAACCAACAATTTTCTATCATTGACGGATTTTTGTTTGAGAGTGGACGGGGAAAATTTAAGGCCGTCCGCCATTTTGACGGGTTGAAAATTGGGCCGTAAACCACCGCAGCAGTACGTCCTTAAGAATCTAGCGCAGCACTATAAGAGAGAGAAGCAGAGAGACAAAAAACAATAATGATGGGTGGATCATAGAGACAGGAAGGAGTTATTTGAATCGTCAATGCAAGAGTTTAGTACAGTACGTGTTGTGATGAGGCGACTTCCGTTTTTTTTTTTGCGAACCACGGTCTCTCGTGGCCAAAACTATTGACGGCCTCAAAAAAACCGACCCGACCCGAACCCGAAGCAATGATTGACATTTTAAGGCCCGAAACGGGCTCGGGCGGCCCCATTTTACCTCCAATCCCAAGCACTGCAGTTATTATGTTTTCTTTTCCATCAAATACAGTCCGAACACCCTAGGGAGGTGGTTTAAAAATTTGTTCCGGAGCAAATGCTCGTTTGCGAAGCAGCACCGATGTAAATTAGCACGTGTGAACGCAACTAGGTTAAAATTGCTCCAGAGCAAATGCTTGTGAAGAGTACGTAGGGCGAGAATGCGTTGCTTTTGTGCTCTGTCGGACTTCCGTCATGTGTTTGTTTAATAACGAGTCAAGACTTGGCTGGTAATATCTTTCCTTTTGTAGGATTTATTTTGCGATTTCCTCTCTTGATTTTCTGTTTGGCGCATTACGCGTTTGCTTTTCCGAGTGTCATTGAAGTCATCGTTGATTTACGTTATCGGGGGCGGTCACTTTCGAGCAGAAGGAGAAGGACGTGCCTGTCCAGGAGTCACTTGAATTGTGTATACGTTTTAAAAACAACCAACACGACAGCTCATTTGTTTTCTGTCGTTTTGCTTTGCTGCAGAAACTGCCGTGTAAACGCAAGTGGGGCTGCACCAACGCTGTGCCGGTGCTGACACGCTCAGCGGCTTTGGACGTGTGAACGATCCACACAATTTGCTGCGGTGCAAAATATATCGCAACAAAATACATCGGTGCAGCGCCGGAGCAAATGTGTGCCGTGTGAACACCCCTATACATACATTAATTGTAATCCACATAAACACCAGCAAGGGTTAATCAAAAGAGGGCTAATGTTTTATTACAACTAAACAGCGCCAACTACAGGCATGTCATGCATATTATCAGTCATTTATTGTGGGTCTGTCTTGGTTAACATGACACTGAAACTGTTGTTTCAGTTTCAACTAATACTGGCCCCAAGTAGCACATCCTGCTTGGCTTCAAACTACATAATTTAGACCCTTCGGTAACAGGTTTTTTTTTTCAACTGGGAGGTCAATTTAGAGTCACGGTCGTGGGTAAACTGAGTCTTCATGATTAGGACCAGATGACAAGTGCTTCCCTGGGAACAAGGGCTTCAGGTGTGGGTGGGGGAGAAAAAGGTGAGTTGACTTTGTTGAGCGTTTAAAAAAAAATGGTTTACCTTGCCGTGACCTACTTTTTCACCCAGTGTGTGTGTGAGATGTTCAGAGGGTGCAACAAGCGGCAGCAGATGGCTAGACAAGAAACGTGAGCGTTCAGCGCGCAAACAAAACACTGCTCAACCTGCAGTATACAAACTCATGTAGTGATCCATTGCGAGACCTCATCTGGACGTGCAATCACTGATCAAGTTGTCAATCGGGTCAGCCCTTGAGTCTGTTAGCAGAGCCTCATCCAAATGACACACAAAAATCAGTCCAATCCAGCCCGCAATGTCAAACCCTGGAAGAAAACCTTCGCAGGCATGACATGCAATGCGGCTGCTGAGGTGAAGCTGTGTAATAAGTGTGAGTGGCAGTAAAAAAAAAAAAAAAATAAGCGGCTCGGAAGAATAAATAAAACATGGAGGAGAGGTTATCAGGGTCAGGAGGTGGCAGGGGGAAGGGCTGTCTTTGCAATTGTACATTTGTAGCCACATTTAAATAAATAAATTAATAAATAAATCAATCAATCAATCAATCAATCAATAAATCACACTTACACTAGAAACACCAGAAGGGGGAGAAGAAAATCCACAACTTTCAACTATCATGACAACAGAGTGGAGACTCTGTTGTCATGATAGTTGAATGATAAATGCATAGATGTGTTTACATTGTTGTCATCTGATTTATAATTTGCTGACTTCCGTTTATGCCGTACGTTTTTGGGAGAATTTTGTTCAGTTGTCATCGTGAACATGTGTTACGTCTTTCATTACCGTTTGAATGCCTCGGTCGGGTTCCTCTCACACTCCCCAGGCTTCAGCGCGCTTTGCACGGCCGGGTCGCGCACCTTCTCCTCGTATCCCAGCACCAACCCGCTGCGGCAGATCTGTGCCACCAGGCCGCGGATGAAGCCGGCGACGCACAGTGTGTCCGAGTCACCCGCCCGGCAGAAGTGGAAGGCAAGGCCCTGCTGGTGCAGGCCTCGCTGGGCTCCCTGCGTCGACATGGGCCACAGCAGCTCGGTGCACAGTGCCGTTTTCCCGCTGCCGGGACCGCCAACCAGTAACACCCCCCAGGAGTTCCCGCTCTTCACTGAGCCTGACGTCAGGCTTCTTGGGTTGGCCACGTCTCCGTCAGGGGGTTGCTTACTTGGGGTCACCCCACTCAGGTTGCTGCTTTTCTCCTGGAGGCAATGCTGGATCTTATGGAAGACCCATTCCCGGCAATAAAAGCGCTTCCCCTGCAGCAAACTGGCGTGGGCCATTGTGCTCTGCTGGTTCCAGCTAGTCCTCCTTCTCTTCATACAACTTCCATCCTTCTGCCGCTCACATCCTCACTACGCCAGGCTGTCAATTCCATCCATTATTATTCACAGAAAAGTCGATTGCATTTAGATGTGATTGGCCGAAAAGTAAGTGTCTTGGAGAAGTATCTAGGTCAAAATAATAAAAAGCTGGGGATCACAAATGAGGTGAAAAAACAAGATTTTCCACCAACTTTTTCCAGCGTTTTCCCTCTGCGTGAACAGAGCGCTCCTGGTTGTTATTCTCGCACCACTTTAGCATGGCGGTCCTGAGCGTATCGGCTGACAGGCTCAACACGATTAGCCATGCTAGCTGCTTGCGTATTTCCACAGAGGCATGGCAATGGCCACTAAACGTCGTGTTTCCATTACTTTAGCAAGGACCAGGCTGCCAGCACATTTTATACATTGGTGTCTGCAAAAAAAAAAAAACACAGAAGCACATGCTTTGTTAATATCGTACAGTGGGGATTCATTTGTTTGTTAATATACACACCCGTGTAACACTCATGTGGCAGCTAAGCTGTCAGTGTTGGGCTAACATGAGAAACTAACAAAACAGTCTACATTTTCATTCAACTGTCAAACATTGTCACTGAAGAGCCAAATCAGACCTTTTTTCAAAAATGTCCTCTCAAATGTACATGAATGAGAAATAAAAAGCTCAAAAAATAAAACTAGTAAAAATGCAAAATGCTACCTAACAGAAGCCACACTTCATAGTGGGGGGCTAACAAGTCAGCGAATATCAAAATTATTAATAGGGTAAAATTCTATCCAACAAAACAAGCACTTCTGCTCAGTCATCCGCTGGCAACTGGCTAGCTTGTAAACAAAAAAGCATTTTTTACTAAGTTTGACTGAGAGTCCATTCAATGATGAGCAAATGGCTAGCACAAGAAGCTAACAGAAATCTACATCTCAACTTAGTTCACCTTCATCTAAAACGGCGCAAAAAGATTTAAATGTGTGACACTTGACCCGGAAGATCCAAATCAGGCCTTTGCTCATAAAAAGCTGGTTGTTGAGTAATAGCTCTCAATACGACCTAAATGCAAACACAACCAATTCTTATGTTCAGTTGTCTTCAAACGGTATAAACAGATTCAACTACACAAAACCTGTCACAGAAGATCCAAAGTCCAATTTTCCCAAAAACCTGATCGATGCTGGCTTTGGCCGAGAATCTTATCAAGCCGGCTCACAAGAGACGCTAATATAAGTAGCAGTTAACACAAAGGGAAGATGAATTGGACATGGCACCTTTATGCTTAATGCACTTATCCTGGCGTGTTGTATGACCAAAAGACAAAACAGTAGTTTAAACATGACTAAGTGCGATGCTTGCTGTGAGTGTCTTTTACCACCCCCCACCCACCCTCTTCCACTGCAAACATCCACGCCTGGCTCGCAACAAGCCGAATTCTTGGCAAGCACCCCTTGCAGTTTCTCCCGTCCACATCCACCGTGATTCCACCGACCCCCCTTTCCTTCCTATGCGCCTTTAAATCCCAAACAGCTTGCATCCGCACTCAGCTGCAGAGTCCAAAATGGGGAAAACCTGTTTGTGTACTTAACCTGCGAACATGTGCTTGTTTAGGAATGAAATTGTCTTCATGGTTATTATGCCTAATAAGAAATGTTGCATTTCAGGGTAGCTTCAGCTTCACCCATTCTCAATTTAAGACCACTCATTTTTATGGGCTCATTTTTATGTCACAAACATGACAGACATTCTGCTCTGGGTAGATTTACAAGCTGTTTGCGAAAAATCTAATTCTACACTTTTATTTTGACACTCGCAGAGACTTTGCACTATCCAGAAAATACCTGGAAGTATAAAACACACACACACACACACACACACACACACACACAAACACACTAAGGTTCATTTAAATTTAGGGCGAACAACAAATAATGATCTCGAACTGCATGGCGGCTTCAACGCTCTTCCACATATTCACATACACAGCCCAAGGGCCATACGTTGCCCACCTCTTTAATAAAAGATAACCAACGCACTGCAGAGTCAATGATCAGATGTATTAAGTGGGTTAAAGACTAAAGAAGACCAAAGTCTTTTGTTTGGGCACCAATGCAAACCTCACACATTCATAGCCACATTTTTACACGGTTTTTGGTGGAACAAGCTGAGTACTGCCGATAGTCAGTTAAAATAAAATCTGGTGCAGATGTTCGAAATCCGTCGTGCGAACTTCAACAAAGCCAGATGTGGGGTTTCCAACAACGTCCCTCCCTCCTCGTCCCCGGCTGCTGTTTTACCCCAGAATCTGTCGCTCACCTCTCGCCGACGTCTCTCTCTGCCGTGTTTTTGTCCCTAGTCAACACCCAGTCTGTCCATGTTTTAAGCGACAAACTTCACATGAGTCTTTCGACCGTTGCCACTCTGATTTCTTCATCCGCACAGCGTTCGCGTCTTTCTTTCAATCGGGTCTCTTTCCGCCCCCCCTTGCTCTCTTTTCTTGTCGTCTTTTCTTCGCTCACTCCGGTCGGTGCGGGCTCCTCCTGCTGCCCGGCCGACACACACAGTCATACAGCTCCCGGGTGAGCCGACTGTGACTCTCCGCCTCCCAAACGCTCTTGCAGGTTTTCAGTCCACCGCATGCAAAACACACGCCAGCCGCGGGTCATGACGGGAGATGGAGTCTTTTCGGCTTGGTTCGTGTTGCTTCGGTTATAGCGTGTTTTTTAACCTCAAAACATCGGAATGGTCTAAAATTTAACGTTTTACATTATTTTAATGTTGAAAGAGTTAAATGTGTATACATATTTTCAAATAGACTCCAAATGTAGATTTGGAATACACGTTTTTTTTGCGTTAATTTTGTTATTATTATGGATTTTTTTCTAAGCCAACCCTTGCTAATACGATTTTTTTTAAAGCCAATCTTTGCGAATACGAATATGATCGTTCCGCAACAGGGTTGGTCCAGTTAATTTGCAAATGTATGGCTAACTGTTATTTGAAGATGTTTTGTTTTGTAACATGATTCTATGTACCAACAGATAAGATGGCGCATGCAAGGTGAACTTGCTAGGTAGGCGGTGAGTTAGTGTTGGCCCAGTGACTTTGAAATTGTAACACAAAATACTGTACCACATCCTGTTATCTATTAGTACTTCGGTGTATTACATTTTCTTCATCATGTAATATGAATAGAGAAGTACATAATTAGGATTTTGTTATTGGTTCTCAAAACAAATCCAACTAAGGTACCAGACTTTTTAGCTAGCCAGCTATAAAGTACATTTGAAGTCGTAAAATTATGAGTAATATGATATAAATTGTTTTCCAGCTAAAGTAAGACAAGGACAACACTTCATTTATTGGTCAGTGTTAATACAGTATGTTAATCTACTCATATTGAATAACTAGATATGACGAAATTAGCATAACCATACCTCAACAGTGTCAGGGTACTTACTAGCCGAGCTATACATTTCTACAGTCATTTAAATGTACTGTATGTTATTGTAATATGTATGATATTGAATTGAATACATTTATTGTCAAATGTGCTGTAATTTTATCTAAAAGTATACTGTAGCAAGGTAGGATGACGCTAGCTACCATAAGCATTCTGGGATCTGTATCATCACCATTCAAATGTTGTCAGTTATAGAAGTAATATTTTACAATTTATTGTCATTTTAAAGAAATCTATTAAATTAGGTATGATGTTATAAACAACATATTGTATATTTTGAGACATGTATGGATACAGTAGATAGGGTGTTGCTGGCAACCATAGATTGCGGGCCTTATAGCTTGAGAGCTACTTGGCCTATTTTAAAATTGTAAAAGGTGAGTTACCACAGCAATAAAAATACAATGTTTTGCACAAAAAAAGAAAATATCCCTTAACAGTTAATAAATGAGTCAAAATCAATAACATTTATTTTTTAGATATGTACTCGTGCTGCATGGAACAAGGGCAGCTGACAGGCAGAGAAGCCTTAAAAATACATGTGTTATTTTTTCATTCAATTGTGATTGCCTGCGGTGGTCATGTAAATACATTCTCCCATTCTTCAGCAGTCGGGGTTGAATTTTAAAGTCCGTTTTCCTGGCAATACGTAGCGCACTCAGCAAATCGCAGCTTCTCCACGAGCTGCCCGGCCGCTCATCTGTCAGCACAAGCCAACTTACGAGCACATTCAACCCTGCGGGAACGATGCAGCGATGCATATTGCTGCTTATTCTGACTTTTTCACACTGTGCACCGTGTGTGAATACAATCTGCCCAATTCACATAATTACTGCAAATTTTTCTTTGTCATGCTGGCTGAAATACTTGGTCTCGTGCAAAAGTGTTCTCTATGAGGCACTGAAGTACATTGAGCAGCTTTTTATGAACTAGGGAATTCTATTCAAATCCTTTGTGAATGGTCTGAAATGTGATGACATTGTTTTGTGATCATAGACCTATGGTGTTTATTATTAAAGACAATTCAAAACATTTTTCAGGCGGGTGTCATTAGTCAAAATCTTTGTCAAAATTCATGGCAACACTCCTGGCCCGACTGTTCTGTAATTTAATATTAATGTAAATATTGCAATTGTTCAAAAGACTTTGATATACTTATACTGTTTCTATTGATAAACAGTATATTACTATTCTGGTGTCAAAAGTGTGTGTGCATATGTGGTGCCTGATGGCGATTGGTTTGTGGATGAGGAGGGGTGCATTGCTCTTCCAAGCCTCACACCGTGTCTCATTATAGAATGACTTCTACGCAATGACAAGCAAAAACAAAACAACAAAAAGAAAATTAAAAAAAAAAAATCAATATTCCATCAGCCACACTGATAATGGAGTAATAATAAACA
Organism: Hippocampus zosterae; assembly: GCF_025434085.1. Classification (NCBI taxonomy): domain Eukaryota; kingdom Metazoa; phylum Chordata; class Actinopteri; order Syngnathiformes; family Syngnathidae; genus Hippocampus; species Hippocampus zosterae. The sequence goes on from NC_067451.1 coordinate 35,103,410, forward strand.
ATGAGGACTCCGGCTGATAAAGCGATGCTCCGCACGCCAACGGTGGCTAAGCATAATTGGTAATCATGGAACTGCACTGCCACGGGCCAGCAGGCGCTTGTTTTTTTGCAATCATGAGACACCACTGGTTGCGCCTCAACAATCTGAATATGTCGAGCATCTTGCTTGTGAGAATTCCCCTCCAAAAATTCCCTTTCGAGTGACGATAAATTGTGGGGAAACCTGGAAGGTCAGCTTTTAACCCATTAAAAAAAAAAAAAAACTGGTTTCAAATGACTGACTATCATTTTCAGGTGAAATATAAGCTATTGTGGTCCCTATCATGGGATGTTTACGACAAATATGTAGTTGAACACACTAAATTGTGTGTTAGTGCGCATGGTTGTTCGTCTCTGTGTGCCCTGCGATTGGTTGGAAACCGGTTCAGGGTGTCCCCCGCCTACTGCCCAATGACGGCTGGGATAGGCTCCAGCACCCCCCGCAACCCTAGTGAGGATTAAGCGGTTCTAAAAATGGATGGATGGATGTAGTTGGTTGACACAAGCTTTAAAACTCCCCATCGATGCCACAAGATGTGAGCACAGCATTTTTTTCCGATTAGATGAGGCTCTGGCCGGAATGAATGAAGCTCGTTCCTTCACTTAAACATAATACATTTTATTTATAAGCACCTTTCAAAATACCCAATGACACTTTATATTCAAAAAAAGAGCAATAAAACCACAGTGTCACGTTGTGCACGAAGCGATAGGTGCTTCGCGCACAACAAAAAATAAGGAAGTGGATCCCCGAAATGCAGACACCAAACAAGGTCTCCGTAGCAAAAGGGTTTAATATACAAAAATTCGCACCGACAAAGTAGTAACATAAAGTGCTGGTCAAAACAAGGACCAGAGGGCACAAAAACAAGTAACAAAAAGCGCTTGCACAAAAGGCAAGGGGGGAAAATAAGAATCGCGAAGGCAAACAAAAAACTATGTAACCACTACACACAAGCGAGAGCCAAATCACTTAGTGATGGGTCCAGCGACACCGATGCATTGACACATGCACCGGGCTCACAGAGCAAACCACGTGTCGATGCATGTGCTGGCTCATTACGTCACGTGATTGACACGTGAACTGCGTTGACACAGTCCAGGCTTCTAATTGACACACCGGCTGCGTTGACACAGTCCAGGCTTCTAATTGACACACCGGCTGCGTTGACACAGTCCAGGCTGCTAATTGACACGTGAACTGCACCGGTGCAGTTTAGACTGCATCGGCTGCTTGGCACAGTACAGGCTGCGCCACTTAGTACAGGGGGCGTCGACTCAGTGCAGAGGGCGTTGACGCAGCAAAAGCCCGCCGCACAGTGTTTATAAGGAAGTCGTTTGGCGACACAATGCCACCTGCCGAAACAAGCCAGACCTCACTCACGCTCGCTTGTCGAAGTTCGTGTCAGTGCAGACTTCGTGTTCGTGCCTTGCCTTCCTTGCCGATTATGGAGCAGAGACGCAAATCATCCGCCGTGTGGGACCATTTTGATGTCCCGGAGAATAAGGTATTATTTATTTATTTATTCAAATCGCCTTCTGTCGCCGAGAGCCTCTCGGCGAGAGGCACTCGCCGAGTGCCTCTCAGATTATTGACATGTGTTGTACCATTCTAATCCGAATACATTTCAAGGTAACTCTTAGTTACTTCTTATTCACATTTCATTACAGGTGAAATGTCGAATTTGCCGGGTCGAATTGTCATACACCAACAGAAGCACCTCCACCATGCTGAGGCATTATCGGGCCAAGCATGAGAATGAAGTTCGCGATACACCCGGTATTACGCCAGGTATACAAACGTTCACTCATCTTTTCACGGTTGCTATGTTGATGATTGATTGACAATCAGTAATTATTGGTTGACTCTCCACTCCATGTTTGACAATCAAGGTTCCAGGAAGCAGCTGTACTGGAAGGACCAACACACTTCTTTCCCAAACCTCTCCCACCTCGCAAAGGAGTTCCTTTGTACGCCAGCCACATCCGTCCCTTGTGAGCGTGTGTTCTTCACAGCAGGAGAAATTGTTTGTAAAAGACGCAACAGGCTGAAGTTTAAAACATTGGAGCATCTTATTTTTCTCAATAAAAATGTGAAATCAAAGCCCACAAGCATCCTCATTCAAATGATCTTCACATTATTTGAACACATTGAATGTTGCAAAATGAATGCATGGATGTGAATGATATTGTATACACTTCATCAAATCGATGAATGACCTTATGAAAATGTCTTGGAACAGTTGTAGATGCAAAACCGTGCTGGCAGCTACATAATAGATAATAAAAGAAAAATATCCCAAACCATAGGGATCCTCCCAAAACTAAGGATGTGCTGAATAAGAAATCCTTGTACACACTTTTATTACTTCCATATTTGACCTATTGTGTGGAAATATGGGGAAATGCCAGTAAAACACTGTTTTAAAACTACAATACAAAGCAATCAGAACAATCACTGGCTCCAAATAGACGGAACCCACAAATCCACTGTTTATCAAATTAAACAATGAAATCTCATGACCTGGTTGACTTCAAAATCGCCCAATTAATGTACAAAGCACACAATAACCTCCTTTGCCAAAACATCCAGAAGCTTTTTAAAATTCGAGAAAGTTGTCATAATTTAAGGGGTACTAACCTATACAGAAAAATCCAAAACACGAACAAACATCACGCAAAGGAGTGTATCTGTAATAGGTGTAAATCTGTGGAATGATTCTGAAAAGGACCAATAAAATGAGTAACTCTCTTGCTGAGATTAAAAATGAATTTGAGAGTAGTATAAGACAACTACACAAATCAGAATTAAGCTAATAAATTCGATAATATATTAATGAAATGTAGCATCCATTATGAATATGAGAAAATCGACATATACTTGTGCTCCAATGAGTATGTACTGTATATACAAACCTAAAGTTGTAAAAATGTATAAGTACAGCATACATAAGGGTAAAAGCATTTGTTGATATGTAGACTTTCTTTTCTATTTTGAAAAATGATCAATTCATATATAAGAAGGGGTAGGACTCTAGGGTTTTTTTTACTTCTTTCTACTCCTTTGAACACATATTTGTGATGATGACTATTTTCTTTTCCTTTTTTTATATCTTACCTTCACTTTTTGCCAATTTATTACCGAATTGTATATTTTATATGTTCAATATACAAAAAAATTATCAGTCAGTAAAGTCTGTTGAGTGGGTTGGATGCAGGGATCTTGAAGGTCCAGCAGGTGGCAGTGGTCAGTGACACAGTATCAGCACAGTATCAACACAGTGTGTCAGTGTGTCGACACGCCTCATGAGGCCTCATGGACCCATCACTACAAATCACAAACTAAGAACCATACTTACAAAATACTGAGCAGCGAGAGTTCAAAAAGCGAAACACGATGAGGTCTGTAGCAATAGCAGTCAATGAGCAAGGAAGTAGCAAGGCGAAATTCAATACTCCAGCGACATGTGCATATCAGAGGGCTCCTTAAAAACAGAGTGACTAATCATAGATTGGCAGCAGGTGTGCACAGAAGTCCGCTAATGCCACCTGCTGGCCAGACTGACACAGAACCGTGACACACAGATACACATACAGTAGTTCCTGTGCACCAAGATGCCACAGAGTCTTAACATGTCGGTGAGACACTTTTGTCAAAATACCGCAAGGATCAGGAATTATTGACCCCGTTTTTACCCTCTTTTCAAGCCTCACTAAATTAATAACGTTTTTTAGGGAGTAGTCACTGCTTAATATAATGGTCTTTTTTATGTTATACCCTCAAATTAAAGCATATTCGATCTGTTTGATCTGTCGGGATTATAATGCTAACCTAGTGGTTTAGGAGTACACACCAGTAGGCCCATAGAATTTATGCATAAAATCATGATGCAAAAACTTCTAAACTTCAATAATGTTGAGCGCTTGTCTCATTAAAAAGGGTTGGAACACATTATTTGCATTATCATTAATTTCAATAGTGACAAATGATTTTAATGTTTTATATGTTTAAATATGAGTATTAAGATAAAAAATGGAATGCCAAAAGCCATGCAGGGTTGGGCGGGGTTGGGGGGGGGGGGGGCGTCATCTCTATCGGGATGATGAAAGGGCTGCATGGCTTTAAAAGCGTGGGAAAGACAACTTTAGGATATATTTTTTTTCTTCTAAAGTCTATGACGAGTCGTGACACGAACTGAAGCTATTTGGTTTCCTGTCTTGTGCAACTTTCCAAATTGCAGAGAGACCAAAGTTCTGCAGTTTTCTTTATATTTGTTGCTCGTGTCATATTTGACAAGCTCTCGCTCTTCAGTATCCTCAGGACAAAAGAGGAGCATTCACTAATTCTGACAAAAAGTGCGGAATTTCAATGCATGGAACGTGATGCCAGGCAAAAACTTGTAAGAAACTGGAGATCTTCTTCATTGAATTTTGGACACTTTTATGGCTCTTTGACAAATGGCATTGCTTCCCTTTCTTCAAACTCCCTTTTTTCAAACTCAAACGCTCTCTTATTTTACTTGGTGGATTGTTCCTGTCCGCCTAATTGATGAATGGATCATTTTCATTTTCGGTTGTCAGCACTTGGATCAAATGAAATGTCGCAACAAACAAATCACAAGGGCTCACATCATGACTGTTTGTCACCAACTGTGTAACTTTTGGATGCATTTACACCGCAAGTCTAAACACCCACATAATTCTGTGCATATGATGTTTTATACATCTCTAATACTATTGATACATATCTAATAATATTGAGTGTTCGATACAACTGTAATGCACCATGTCTACATCAAATGTTTTATACAACTCAACAATATAAGATAATTCAATCCTATTTAATGTTCTACACAGTTCTAAGGCACTGATAGCTATATCACGTTCTGTAATAGACCACATTTACATCATAATTAAATATGCTCTCCATATTATGCCATATTTCCATCTCATTCAATGCTATATACAACTATAATGTGCAATTTCCACATCATATGCCCATTACAACATTACAATAGAACTGTATAAACAGCACATGGATGAAATGTTTCATATTAAAATCTGCTCTGTCTTTCCAACTCTAGTATACCAAATTTACATCATATTTAAGGTTTTATACCACTCTAATGTACCCTATATCAATCTCAGAGAAATCGAACATGGTCATATTTCCATCTCATATAATATGACAACTATAATGCACAACATCAACATCACATGTTCCATACAACTCTAATTCACATCTACAACACATGCTCTTTCCAACTTTTATAGCTCCATGTCTACATCTTACATTCAATACAACTCTGAGAAGCACCTTATTTATTGTTCTAACTCTACTACACCATAACAACATCATCCTTGATGTTCTACACCAGGGGTGGCCAACCGGTCAGAGACTAAGAGCCAATTTTTTTTACTGTGTTACTGCAAAGAGCCACATCGCGCACATGCACGACAGAGATGTGTTCCTCGAACCAGTCCTCGGCCTTGGCGTCAGAATCAAGTCCTTGGTCTTTGGCCTTGGGAGTCAAGTCCTTGGCCTTGGCCTCGGATTGCCGGTCCTCTGACACAATGAGGGATTGGAGCCTCGAAGCCCCTGTAAGAGGACTGCAAAATTTGCGAAGGAATTTAATAAATTCAGTCCAAGGAAACCCATATTGATGGATTAACTCTGGCACTTTAAGAGGGGCGGGTCTGCAACTGACAGGTAACAGTTAGCGCAAGTATAAAGAGCGGCATCACAGTTAGTTTCAATCACGGTTTGTTCCGTTTGTGATCGGCAGTTTAAATAGCGTGAAAAGCCTTTCTGTAACAGTGGTTTATTTTATTTGCACAGTCGTCACATTTGTGCGGTGGCACTAGAATGTTTGTTTGAACCAAGTAATTTGCGTTACAGCTGAAGTCAATAAGGTCGGCAGTTCACTTCTGGGTTTGGCCGTTGGGATTTGGAGTCCTTTTGCTCGATTCCAGTTATGTTTGCTGAATGCTTTCTCATGTTTGGAATCATTCATTCATTCATCTTCCGTACCGCTTGATCCTCACTAGGGTCGCAGGGGGTGCTGGAGCCCATCCCAGCCGTCTCCGGGCAGTAGGCGGGGGACACCCTGAATCGGTTGCCAGCCAATCGCAGGGCACACATAGACGAACAACCATCCACGCTCACACTCACACCTAGGGACAATTTAGAGTGTTCAATCAGCCTGCCATGCATATTTATGGAATGTGGGAGCACCCGGAGAAAACCCACGCAGGCCCGGGGAGAACATGCAAACTCCACACAGGGAGGCCAGAGCTGGAATCGAACCCCGTACCTCTGCACTGTGAAGCCGATGTGCTAACCACTGGACTACCGGGCCGCCCTGTTTGGAATCATGAATATTGATAATACTTAGTACATACAATACAATTAAAATCACGGTTTATTTAATTATTTATTATTATTATTGTGAAGTTGAAGGTATTAATGAATGTAGTATTAGTGGTAGTGGTAATAATAGTAGTACTCAGAGAATGGTTAGAGATTCAGCCATCTCGTTACCTCTGCGTCCCGCGACCTAGACGCATAATTTTCCCACCGGACGCATAGTTCCAAACAATGTGCGTTTTTGGGACACAAGGAAATTTCTCTGTCAAAACAAACAAACAAACAAAAAAACTACAGCAATCCTGAGGATTTCACAGTAACAATCGTAGCGTGTCGTTTCCGTGGCGTCATTTTCACGATACCGAAAAATAGTTGAATTATAAAAGTCACCGCACTTGAATTGACTGTGTGATCCACGCGATTTCACTGGGCCTGTACGTGTGTTTGTGATGTGATGTGGCGTGTGAGTGTTTCTTCTAATTTACTTTTGTTTTGTTTTGTTTTCAGTGTTGGGGATCGGTGGGGGGGGGGGGGGGGGACACAACAGATGACGTTATGTGTGCATGCAGATTGCTATTTTAGTCCGCAAACTGAGGAATCGTGCGGATGAAAGTTTGAGATGGTGGCGAAAAAAACCTCGTCTACTACTTACGATATATAAGAAATGGGAATGCTTGTCTAATTTTTCGTATGAATCGTCCAAAGGGCGTATGACTAAACTCACCTGTGACGTATGCACAGAACGCGAGAACGAAGTACGACGCGAGGCACGATTACGAGGCAAATTGGTCATTAGATTTGTAGGCTAATCGCTGTGAAAAATATTATGAAACAGTATTGGTTATTCTATGATTTGCTGGTTGTAGCATGGTAACTTTATTAATAAAACATTCGTCACAAGGTGTAGTAATGCTAATGTTAACTGTTGGTAGAACTAATGATGACGTGTGTTCAATTCTTTCGTCAAATTGATCATAGATTACACATACATCATCTCGGGAAGAGGATGTCAAGCCACATCAATACTTACCTGTATTAATGATGACCAGTCAATTAATCTTTGCAGTGTGAGATTGGAAAAATACTCTGATGATGCCACATGAGTACACCAGTTTTTGATCCATTTATGTTTTGGAATAAACCTGGAGTACACAGCTGCTGATGTAATGTTCATTGTTAATGCATCATTTTCAAACATTGACCCTTGAAACATTATACTTTTGAGTTTCTGAATTCTTGATTATCAATATCAGTCAAAATAGAAAAATGGTTTCCCATGATGAACGTTTACGTGGTTTCCCATTGGGTAATCCGACGGAACCGAAACACGGTTACCGTGAATTTCCGAAATCCTCAGGCCTGATACTGAATTATTTAAATTTTTGCAGCATTTGTTTATCATTGTATGTATATGTTGTTGTTTGTGTTATTATCATATGCAATTGAATAAGTAGACCCTTTCAGAATTCGAAATTTGGGACTCTCAATGCATAATGGGACTCATACTTTTCTGAGTCCCTGGGACTCGCTGCCGGTAAACTGTAAAATTATCACTGAGAGATTACCGCTTTTTCTGCAGTCAGTGATTGACTTCTATGCAAAGTCATTTCTCAACTTGTGTTCCGTGCCACGTCATGCCTGTTGAGTGTTGATTTACTTCATATTAAGAAACTACTGCACTAAAACATTAATTCATAAATGTATACCATATGGGCGGCCCGGTAGTCCAGTGGTTAGCACGTCGGCTTCACAGTGCAGAGGTATTGGGTTCAATTCCAGCTCCGGCCTCCCTGTGTGGAGTTTGCATGTTCTCCCCCGGGCCTGCGTGGGTTCCCTCCAAAGTTCCAAAAACATTCGTGGCAGGCTGATTAAACACTCTAAATTGTCCCTAGGTGTGAGTGTGAGCGTGGACAGTTGTTCGTCTGTGTGTGCCCTGCGATTGGCTGGCAACCGATTCAGGGTTTCCCCCGCCTACTGCCCGGAGACAGCTGGGATAGGCTCCAGCGCCCCCCGCGACCCTAGTGAGGATCAAGCGGTTCGGAAGATGAATGAAATGAATGAATGTATACCATATGATTTTTTTTCTCAGTATAAAAGAACACATACCCTGACTGTTCTACTCTTTGTATGAAAAAAACACTTCATTCAAGCGTTAGGGAGTGCAAAGGGTTATGATGGAGGGGTGTTGCAAATCATGAAGACCTGCCAAGTAGTATGATAACATTGTTTTATACATGTCCTCAGCTAGGCCTCAGTTTCAAAATCAGTCCTTGGTCTTTGGCATTGGCCTTGGAGGCAAGTCCTTGGTCCTTGGCCTTGGAAAATTTCTCAAGTCCTTGGCCTTGGCCTTGCCCCGGAAAATTTTCCAAGTCCTTGGCCTTGGCCTCGGAGTCAAGTCCTTGGCCTTGGCCTTGGCCTCGGGTTGCCGGTCCTTGGACACAACACTGATGCGTGCGAGTGCATGCACACACACACACACACACACACACACACACACACACACACACACACACACACACACACACACACACACACACACACACACACTCACACACACACAAACACATATACACTGGCACGCACACGTGCGCATACGCAGGCACACACAGACACCGAGAGACGGAACTTCACTGAACACGAACGAAATTGAAACGCACAGACATACGCCCCCAACTCCTATTTTCTCTTCCCAATACTTGCGCTCGACTTGGGACCAGTCCACTGGCTCCGGGTCGATCGCGATTGAAGTATTGGGCACCCGTATTCTTAAAGCTGACTATCTTAGCGCTTAGCGCTGAGCACCATTGTTTGCCCGTCAGCGGTGATTAAGTTGTCATTTGATTGGTTGCCCTGTATGGCAATCAAGTAACGGAATTGACGATAGGCTGATGTAGTTAGTTCTGTGTATTTAGAGCCGTTGTTTGAATTGCAGCTCCACGGTGGAGGCGTTTTCGACGCTTGTCATGTGAAAGCCCGTGAGCCGCATTAAACCAGTCAAAGAGCCGCATGTAGCTCGCGAGTTGCTGGTTGGCCACTCGTGTTCTATACAACGCAAATTTCACAAATGAAATCATACTTGGTCTGTGTCCCTTCAATGTAGCCTACTTAAATCATAATCTCATGTTATGTATTCTCCAATTCTCTCATGTAACTCCAATCTACCCAATTTTCGTCAAGGATTGGACAAGATGGTTCAAATGTATAATTACCATCCATCCAAGCATTTTCTGATTCGCTTTTCCTCACAAAGGTCATTGCGCATGCTGGAACTCATTCCGGCTGTCTTCGGGCAGTAGGCGGGGGACGTCCTGATCTGGTTGAAACCAATTTCAGGGCACATAGACGAACAAACATCCGTGCTCACACTCACACCTCGGGATGATTTAGAGATTGTACCATTAACTTGCCGCACATGTTTTCGGAATGTGGGAGGAAACCGGAGTACCCGGAGAAAACCCAAGCAAGCACGGGAAGAACATGCAAATTCCATACAGGAAGGCCTGAGGCGGAATCAAACCCTGCACCTCTGCACTGTGAGGCTGACGTGGTAACCAGTCATCTACCGTGCTGCCTGTATAATTTCAGTACCATTATTTATTATTTACATTTTCATTTGTAGGGTGGCCGGGTGGTCCAGTGGTTAGCGCGTTGACCTCACAGTGCAGAGGTACCGGTTTCAATTCCAGCCTCCCTGTGTGGAATTTGCATGTTCTCTGTTTTTTTTAATTCATTTTTTTTATTGATTCATTTATTTTTTTAACACCTTGTGATGGGAAGATAAATACTGGCGTAGGTGTACATTTCGAGTTCAAAATGCTCCAGGGAGCATCATGTTGATATTTTTAGAGGATGAATAACAAGGTTAGCGTGCAAACATGTACCCGCAGATTCAACACAGAAGTCAGATCAGTTTCAAGTATTTAGTCTTAACAAGTTGTGAACTTATGACATTGTAGTCCGGAAGGTGTTGTTTGTTGCTCCGCTGCAGGCTTGTCGAAAGCCAGCAGACTGGAACTAACAACAACTCTGAAATATTTATGTTCCATGAGGTGTTGCATGCATCTGTGCATGTGTTTGTTTGTGTGTGTGTGTGTGTGTGTGTGAGTGTGTGTGTGTGTGTGTGTGCGTGTGTGTGTGTGTGTGTGTGTGTGTGTGTGTGTGTGTGTGCATGTGTGCAGAGGTGATAAAAGCATTCACACTCCGTACACCGTTTTGTTTGTTTTCTTGACAAAAGTAAAGATTTATTTAATATGATATTGTGGAAACATTATGTCATTAAATTTGTTTTTTTGTTTTTACAAAATAATTACTTTACCAGAATCGAATTGGAAAATGACTCTCCAACTTTCCGAATTTTTAAACAGAAAATAGTCAATTTTAAGAGGAATAAAGTTGTTTGCTAAAAAACGAAGACATAATATCACAAGGAAAAAAAAGTCGTAATTTTACAAGAATAACTGCATTTTCTGTTGATTTAGTTTCAAAAGAGAAACTGATTTAACGAAGCTTGTGATGTCCATGAATAAAAATGTTGACTTTCTTTCTCATGTTTTCTTCTTCAGCATTATAGGTTTTTTTCCCCCTCAAAATAGCCTCACCATTATTGTAATATTGCAACGTTCCCGTGAGTGGTTCCTTAAATCTCATTCAAAATTTCTGCACAAACCACACATTTGTGCTTTACTCCATTTTAAGAATTGTGTTTTATTTTTCTTCTGTAATTTTTGGAGGGTAGTGTTTGTTTTTCGCATTTGTGGAGTCGCAGTCATCGTTGCTTCCTTTTGTTTGGGACGCAGAGCTCCCTTTAGTGCTTTTATGGCCAAGAAGCTTGTTTAAGAACAGAACAACTCAGCTGAGGACACACTTTGTGTTTGCACGGGCCATAAAGTCAACGAGGGCCATGTCCATCCTCCCTGCAGCTCCGGCTTCCTCTGAGTGGGGTCTCCCTGCTGCATTATTCATGCCCACCTTCTTCAGTCAACATGGTATCACTTGTTGACCCAAAATCTCAAGTGACCAAGAAACACATGAAGACATTCAAAAGAGAAGTACAGTCCAAGTGTCTTGAACATATTGTCACAATAAATCTACTTTCCTCATTGAAAGGAATGGAGATGCTATGAATCGGTTTCAGTCTCTCCAAATATCCCTACAAAATTGTGAAATACTGTAGTTCTCTAAAATTTTAACGGTACTTTATAAATCATATAGAGGGTGGGACGGTGGGTATATGGTGAGCACGTCGGGCTCACAGTGCAGAGGTGCAGGGTTCGATTCCAGCTCCAGCCATCCTTTATGGAGTTTGCATGTTCTCCCCATGCTTGCATGGGTTTTCTCCGGGTACTCTGGTTTCCTCCCACATTCCAAAAATATAAACAGTATGTCGATTGATCACTCAATTGTCCCTAGGTGTGAGTGTGAGTGCGGATGGTTGTTCGTCCATGTGTGCCCTGCAATTGGCTGGCAACCAGTTCAGGGTGTACCCCTGCCTACTGGCCAAAGACAGCTGGGCTAGGCTCCAGCATGCCCCAGGACCCTCGTGAGGATAAGCGCAATAGAAAATGGATGGATGGATGAATGGAAAACATGTAGAAATAACATTGCTAAATAGAATTTAAACAATTACACTGTTTGCGCATTATTGTTCTTGCATTGTGACTTCTTCTAGTATGCACAACTTGGCCACGGGGGGGCAATATAAGACAGTCTTGAAGACAAAAAAAAAAGAAGACTTTTATAACTATTGTAATTGACTTGGTAAACTACAGTAACTCGGAGTATATTGGAAATCAATTTGAATCATACAATTATGTTGGGTTTGAAAGATCGAATCAGACCAATCGAATCGTTCCACTTTAAAATGAGCCAATCCTTGGATCGTATCCACCCCATTTTTCGAGATACCTATAGAATTGTCTTTTACAGGAGAGATGCACACTCTTAACCTGACCATTAGTTGTTTTTCACAAAGGACAATACAAATACACCTGTAAGTCTTGTTATATTCTATCTGTGTTGATGCACCATTGGTGTTTGGAGGGCTGTTACTTAAACGGCGATAACATTGCGATTATTGATGTTGGTTTTCCCATCCTGTCTGGCATTTTCTATTGTACAGTATGTTAGTGTTACACTTCTCTTTGTTTCATGTTTAGTTTGTCAGTAAACGACTGTATCAGGATTAGTTACTATTCACAGGAAAAAAAAACATTAACCAAATTAACCATTGCAGCATATAAATCAAATAATTACAGGAAATTAAATAATACAGAGGTAAAACGAACAGTTGTTCACAAAATAAGTGAATGATGAAATAAACTATTAATTATTAAAAAATTAAAAACCATTCGTGTCAAAAATAAATTGCCCATAGAATGAAAGAATGAATGAAATTGGCCAAGGAATAAAAAATGGTGGTTTATAGGTGCTGAATTCATAAATCATAATTATTTGGAAATAAAGAAAATCACTGGTGAATTAAATTGTTAACATCATGAATTGGGAAATTAAATTAACGTAAATAAGTAAAATAGGTTCAATCCAGTTACTTCAGATTATATATTTCAGTTTTTTATTAATTAATTCATGTACCATTTGCATTCATTCTCATTTTAATTATTCAATAATTTTTTATTTGATTTATTTGTAGTTTATTGTTTTATTTCATTCCATTATTTCTATTTCAAATATTCATTTCACATGATGAAACGCACCAATAGAAAATAATAATTTAAACTTTATGACACGTTTTTGTTAGTTTAATTTTGAACAGATTTTCATGAACAAAAACGTTTTTGTTGTCATTTACTGATGATGACTCTCTAAATGTAGCTTTTAAGCTCATTATCGAAAAAAGATGCACACACTTTCCATCATTCTCCTTTAAACAAAGCAGAATATGAAAATAGTGTTAAAATCGAGCCTATGTTGCCATCATCCCCCTGGTGCATTGGATTTTTTGGGGGGCAAGGGGAGCTGTTGCTGGTTCTTTGCGTGACCTTGCCACAAATGGTCCAATTATGCGAGGTACAGCGGCGGGCTGCACGCATTCTTTGCTTAACCTTTCAGGCTGACTCCCCCCCACCCCCTCTTCAACACACACACACTGCCAGTGCACGCTTGACTACGTGCGTACGTAGTCAAGCGTGCACTGGCAGGGGGGGGTCAAAGTTCACTGCACACTCTGCTGGGTCTGTTAATTTTTTTTTCCTCCAATTTGGTGGCTTAACGTTCGCCGCGGGGGTGAAAAGACGGCTAAGCACTCAGCTCATCATACAGGTGCCGTAAAAATGCATCATAAAGCTTTGTTTAGCACAACAGTGAATCCAGACAAAAGCAACATGGTGCAAAGGTCTGTTGCATCAACCCAGCCTCGGGAATGTTTCACAAAGCACAGTTGTTCATGATTATGCTGTTTTGCATTTGTGCCTCTCTACTCTGCTCTGACGTATTTGTGTTCACAGGTCACTGTTCGTCTATGTGTGCCCTGCGATTGGCTGGCGGTAACCGATTCAGGGTGTCCCCCGCCTACTCCCCAAAGACAGCTGGGTTAGGCTCGAGCACCCCCTGCGACACCTTGTAAGGATAAAACGGATCGGAAAATGGATGGATGATTCGAGTTCTTATTTTCATGCGGACACTTTTGTAAAACTTAAAAAAAAGGCAATACACAGTTTATATGACAATCAAATGCAGAACGACAAACAAACAACTGCAGACCTCATTGGCCTCAAATAAGGTCAGCGTTTATGACTTATGAGATAAAAGTTTTAAAAAAGGCACGTCTTGAAATTGGATTGCTGATTGGAAACATTTATGTGTCTGCTAGAAACAAATCAGTAAGAGTAAATGTATATTTTCACAGCACAGTAAATGTTTATAGCAAGCAACTGGAAAGCCCTCAAGAGACTGCCGTGTTCAGAGCTGAAAACGCAATGGTTTGCTCAAGATTTATATGATGTTTTTATAAAGTCTCTCCCACCAAGCCGAGCACAACTGATGGCTAACATTCACTTTTGTGATTCAATATAGCTCGACTGTGTCTTAAAAGAAGCAGTTTAGGAGTTGTTTACCACAGCAACTGGGCTAACACAGTCCCAGGCACATCTTTTATTATTCAAAATTGTCATATTGAAATTGTCCAAATATATGTCAGAATGCTTGGTTAGATGGGGTCAAAGGTTAAATAACGCAAGATATTCCTGAGTATACTTTTTTTTTTCATCTGACGATCTCGCCTTTACTGACATTCACTTTTAACTCGGACCACACCAAACAATCTGTCAAGATCATGCTTCCAAGAAATACATTAGGATAATCTACCAGGGTTGTCTTTCAAATGAACCTGTCATTTGGGCCTTTGTTGATTTTGACCAAAGAAATGACCCTTAACACAAGCCTGCCGGAAGATAGTCATTCAGGATAATCTTTTAGACACATCCAACCATCGGGCCATTACTGACTCACTCTTGATACATCACATACCAAAGGAAAATATTTTCGAGTAATCTTTCCAAGACATCCATCATTTAAAATTACCCTTTCTGCTCTCACCAAAAGATATTCACTCAGGATAATCTTTCGGAGACATCCATCAATCTGGCCTTTATTGACTTTTATCGGAAAAATTACTCTTAACACCACGTCTCACCAAACGATAATTGCTTAAAATATCTCTAAGCGACAGCTGATAATCAGGCTTTTGCTTTAATCTTAAAAAAATAATTATATTCTTCACACACCCCACATCATATTATAATCCTACCGACTGCTGTCAGGCTGATGAATAAAAAATAACAATCATAATAATAATAATAATTAAATGATATGAAGGAAAATTGTAAATATTACTGCGATTTATCCATTTGTGTTCATATTGTATTTAATTGAAAGATGTTTGTTGTTTTTTTTTTTCTCTTTCTCCTTTCTTCTTTCTACATACATTCTTGCTGCTGGAGACTGTAAATTTCCCCAGTGTGGGACGAATAAAGGATATCTTATCTTATCTTATCTTAATCACTCAGGATACTGTTCCCAATATATCTCTCAGTAAGACCTTTATTTATTTTAATCAGAAATAAATATTTACATACTCCGCACGTAGAATCAGGCTTAAAATCACCCCTAATTGTTGGTATATGTGGAAAAACTCACATCCCTTACCACACGATCTGTGCCAAATAAATCATTCAAAGACATCAATCATGCCTTTCCTGACCCTGATCACGAAAAACATTTCTTGAGATATCCCACGCCACACAATCATTGCTCGCGATAAGACATCCATCACTCAAGCCTTTTGCTAACTTTAAAATGGAAGATGGCTAAAATACTGGCCACTGGTATCGATACAGGATGTGTGTGCACCCCACTTAATTGAGTATGTCAACTGCAGTGACCTTTATAAAAAAAAATATTTAAAAAAAAAATCCTCATCTCACCCCTCGGGTGGTGTCCTTCCCTCATTCAGCTCGGGTCCTCTACCAGAGGCCAGGAAGCTTGAGAGTTCTGCGCAGTATCCTTGCTGTTTCCAGCACTGCACATTTCTGGACTGAGATGTCCGATGTTGTTCCCGGGATCTGTTGCAACCACTCATCTAGTTTGGGGGTCACTGCCCCGAGTGCTCCGACCACCACAGGCACGACTGTCACCTTTACCTTCCAGGCTCTCTCCAGCTCCTCTCTGAGCCCTTGGTATTTCTCGAGTTTCTCGTGTTCCCTCTTTCTGATGTTTCCATCATTTGGGACCGCTACATCCACTACAATGGCTTTCCTCTGCCCTTTATCTATGATCACGATATCTGGTTGGTTCTCCATTACCATATTGTCAGTCTGGATTTGGAAGTCCCACAGGATCTTTGCTCTGTCATTCTCCATCACCTTTGGAGGTGTTTCCCATTTTGACCTTGGGGTTTCCAGTCCATACTCCGCACAGATGTTTCGGTAGACTATGCCAGCCACCTGGTTATGGCGTTCCATGTAGGCTTTCCCTGCCAGCATCTTACACCCTGCAGTTATGTGTTGGATTGTCTCAGGTGCCTCTTTGCACAACCTACACCTTGGGTCTTGTCTGGTGTGTTATATCTGGGCCTCGATGGCTCTGGTGCTCAGGGCCTGCTCCTGAGCAGCCAGAATGAGTGCCTCTGTGCTGTCCTTCAGGCCAGCCCTCTCTAGCCACTGATAGGACTTCTTGAGATCGGCCACTTCAGTTATGGTCCGGTGGTACATCCCGTGTAGGGGCTTGTCCTCCCATGATGGTCCCTCTTCCAGCGCCTCATCTACTGTTCGCCATTGTCTGAATCTTTCTCCGAGTACGTCATCTGTTGGAGCCTTCTCCTTGATGTATTCATGGAGCTTGGATGTTTCATCCTGGACAGTGGCTCTCACACTCACTAGTCCCCGGCCTCCTTCCTTTCGGCTTGCGTACAGTCTCAAGGTGCTGGATTTGGGATGGAACCCTCCATGCATGGTTAGGAGCTTTCGGGTCTTAACGTCCGTGGTCTGAATCTCTTCCTTTGGCCACCTTATTATTCCTGCAGGGTATCTGATCACTGGCAGGGCATAGCTGTTTATTGCCCGGGTTTTTTTTCTTGCCATTGAGCTGGCTTCTTAGGACTTCTTAGGACTTGCCTCACTCGCTGGAGGTATTTGGCCGTAGCCGCTTTCCTTGTTGCCAGTTCGAGGTTGCCATTGGCTTGTGGTATTCCGAGGTACTTGTAACTGTCCTCAATGTCTGGTATTGTTCCTTCAGGGAGTGAGACCCCTTCAGTGCGGACTACCTTTCCTCTCTTAGTCACCATCCGACTCAAGCCCGAATGACATCCCGATGTCGCTGCAGTAGATCCTGGTCGTGTGGATCAGGGAGTCTATGTCCCTTTCGCTCTTAGCATACAGCTTTATGTCATCCATGTAGAGGAGGTGACTTATTGTAGCTCCATTTCTGAGGCGGTACCCATAGCCTGTCTTGGTGATTACTTGGCTTAGGGGGTTCAGTCCTATGCAGAACAGCAGTGGGGAGAGTGCATCACCTTGGTATATGCCACATTTGATGGACACTTGGGTAAGTGGCTTGCCATTGGCTTCAAGTGTGGTTTTCCACATCCTCATCGAGTTCGCAACGAAGGCTCTTAGGGTCCTGTTCACCTTATACAACTCCAAGCATTGAGTGATCCATGTATGTGGCATTGAGTCATAGGCTTTCTTGTAATCAATCCAAGCTGTGCACAGGTTGGTACGTCGAGACCTGCAGTCTTGTGCGACTGTTCTGTCAAACAGGAGCTGATGTTTGGCTCCTCTGGTATCTCTACCAATGCCCTTCTGTGCTTTGCTCATGTATTGATCCATGTGTCCACTTATCTTAGCCGCAATGATTCCATGAGCTTCCATGTTGTGGAGAGACAGGTTATTGGCCGATAGTTGGATGGGACCGCACCCTTTGAGGGATCCTTCATAATCAGGATAGTTCGCCCTTCGGTTAGCCATCCTGGGTGAGTCCCATCCCTCAGCAGCTGGTTCATTTGTGCTGCTAGGCGCTCATGGAGTGCTGTGAGATTCTTTAGCCAGTAGGTGTGGACCATGTTCTCTTTCCATGTGGCCTCATTCTCTTTCGTGTACCGCTTTAGGCAGCTGGACAAGGCTTGGAGCCTTTGTTTGGCAGTTTCGAGTGCTTCAGCTATGGTCATCTGGATGTACCTCTCGGGTATCGGCCTTTTCATCACACCTCTCTGGGCCTCCATCAATTGACTCACATCTTTCCGGGCCGCCTTGATCTTCGCCTCCAACCGTCTTTTCCATGGTGGGTAACGTATCTCATGGCTTCCATGGTTGCTCTTATAGCCCAGAGTCTCCAGGATCACTAATGCTGAAGCGTATATCAGCTCATTGGTTTCTGTGATCGTTACGGTAGGGATCGCCCTCAGTGCTGCATTCATACTTTCCATGAGACTTTCAGATGGTACTTCACATAGCCGTTGTAATCGGTTTCTAGGTTGCCCAGCTTTCATTCTCGCCATGATCTTAGCTTTCAGGTCAGTTGCTGCCTCGCTCAGCATTTCATTCATTGGGGCTGGCCACCCAATCTCATCATCTGCATTCATTGGGGCTTGCCTCCCAATCTCTTGTATGACCTCCTCCTCTGATCTGGCAGCCTGGGGCCCTTCGCCATGGAACCTGCGTTGTACCTCATCAATCTCAAGTTGTGACAGCAGTTGCCGTTTGTGGATGTTGGAACACTGAGTTACTAGTTGTTTCGTGGTCAACCGTGACTGTGGGTTTCGAAGTAACCATTCAGCCCACATTCTCTGCATGTAACCCCTCTGACTAGGGTTGCTTGAGTAGTACCATTCCAACAGAGCCATGTTATCGCATCTCGTCCATCTTTGTTCCAGTAGCCCATTTTTCATAAAGGTACTCTGGTTCCCCAGCATCTGACGCAGACCTTGTTTGGCCGGGCGACGTCTGAGCCGGCATGTCATTCCTTTTATTGTCTCTCATCATTGTATGAGGTAGGCATTAGCGTGAAGGAGCTTGCCCAAGGACCCACACTGGATGGTGTTATGTGCTCATTTTTGCCCCCAAGCGGGATTCGAACCACCGTCTCCTGTATGCCAAACCGATGCCTTACCAACTGAGCTATCCAGCCGCTATATATATATATATATATATATATATATATATATATATATATATATATATATATATATATATATATATATATATATATATATATATATATATATATATAGATAGATAGATAGATAGATAGATATAGATATAACGATCCTGATCATGAAGGATCCCTCAAAGGGTGCGGTATATATATATGAGCCGCTATATATATATATATATAGCGGTAGAGGACCCTCTGGTAGAGGACCCGAGCTGAATGAGGGACGGACACCACCCGAGGGGTGAGATGAGGATTTTTAATTTTTTTTATATGTATATATATATATATATGGAGCGGCTGGATAGCTCAGTTGGTAAGGCATCGGTTTGGCATACGGGGGGACGGTGGTTCGAATCCCGCTTGGGGGCAAAAAATGAGCACATAACACCATCCAGTGTGGGTCCTTGGGCAAGATCCTTCACGCTAATGCCTACCTCATACAATGATGAGAGACAATAAAAGGAATGACATGCCGGCTCAGACGTCGCCCGGCCAAACAAGGTCTGCGTCAGATGCTGGGGAACCAGAGCACCTTGATGAAAAATGGGCTACTGGAACAAAGCGGAGATGGGCGAGATGCGATAACATGGCTCTGTTGGAATGCTACTACTCAAGCAACCCTAGTCAGAGGGGTTACATGCAGAGAATGTGGGCTAAATGGTTACTTCGAAACCCACAGTCACGGTTGACCGCGAAACAACTAGTAGCTCAGTGTTCCAACATCCACAAACGGCAACTGCTGTCACAACTTGAGATTGATGAGGTACAACGCAGGTTCCATGGTGAAGGGCCCCAGGCTGCCAGATCAGAGGAGGAGGTCATACAAGAGATTGGGAGGCAAGCCCCAATGAATGCAGATGATGAGATTGGGTGGCCAGCCCCAATGAATGAAATGCTGAGCGAGGCAGCAAGTGACCTGAAAGCTAAGATCATGGCGAGAATGAAAGCTGGGCAACCTAGAAACCGATTACAACGGCTATGTGAAGTACCACCTGAAAGTCTCATAGAAAGTGTGAATGCAGCACTGAGGGCGATCCCTACCGTAACGATCACAGAAACCAATGAGCTGATATACGCTTCAGCATCAGTGATCCTGGAGACTCTGGGCTATAAGAGCAACCATGGAAGCCATGAGATACGTTACCCACCATGGAAAAGGCGGTTGGAGGCTAAGATCAAGGCGGCCCGGAAAGATGTGAGTCAATTAACGGAGGCCCAGAGAGGTGTGATGAAAAGGCCGATACCCGAGAGGTACATCCAGATGACCATACCTGAAGCACTGGAAACTGCCAAACAAAGGCTCCAAGCCTTGTCCAGTCGCCTAAAGCGGTACACGAAAGAGAATGAGGCCAGACGAATAAACAGGCTGTTCGCAACACAACCTGCGAAAGTGTACGCTCAGTGGCAGGGTCCTAACAACAGAGCTGACCCACCAAGACTGGAAACTGAAAGGTACTGGAAAGGCATATGGGAGAAGGAGGTTGCACATAACAGCAGTGCACAATGGCTGGTGACCCTGAGAGAGGAGCACAGCAACCTCCCTGAACAGAACCCGGTTACCATAACAGTGGCAGACATACAGGAAAGAGTCTCAGATATGAAGAACTGGACAGCACCAGGCCCGGACATGGTCCACACCTACTGGCTAAAGAAACTCACAGCACTCCATGAGCGCCTAGCAGTACAAATGAACCAGCTGCTGAGGGATGGGACTCACCCAGAATGGCTAACCGAAGGGCGAACCATCCTGATCATGAAGGATCCCTCAAAGGGTGCAGCCCCATCCAACTATCGGCCAATAACCTGTCTCTCCACAACATGGAAGCTCATGTCAGGCATAATTGCGGCTAAGATAAGTGGACACATGGATCAATACATGAACGAAGCACAGAAGGGCATTGGTAGAGATACCAGAGGAGCCAAACATCAGCTCCTGGTTGACAGAACAGTTGCACAAGACTGCAGGTCCCGACGTACCAACCTGTGCACAGCTTGGATTGATTACAAGAAAGCCTATGACTCGATGCCACATACATGGATCACTGAATGCTTGGAGTTGTATAAGGTGAACAGGACCCTAAGAGCCTTCGTTGCAAACTCGATGAGGATGTGGAAAACCACACTTGAAGCCAATGGCAAGCCACTTACCCAAGTGTCCATCAAATGTGGCATATACCAAGGTGATGCACTATCCCCACTGCTGTTCTGCATAGGACTTAACCCCCTAAGCCAAGTAATCACCAAGACAGGCTATGGATACCGCCTCAGAAATGGAACTACAATCAGTCACCTCCTCTACATGGATGACATAAAGCTGTATGCTAAGAGCGAAAGGGACATAGATTCCCTGATCCACACAACCAGGATCTACAGCAGCGACATCGGGATGTCATTCGGGCTTGAGAAATGTCGTCGGATGGTGACTCAGAGAGGAAAGGTAGTCCGCACTGAAGGGGTCTCACTCCCTGAAGGAACAATAGCAGACATTGAGGACAGCTACAAGTACCTTGGTATACCACAGGCCAATGGCAACCTCGAACTGGCAACAAGGAAAGCGGCTACGGCCAAATACCTCCAGCGAGTGAGGCAAGTCCTAAGAAGCCAGCTCAATGGCAAGAATAAGACCCAGGCAATAAACAGCTATGCCCTGCCAGTGATCAGATACCCTGCAGGAATAATAAGGTGGCCAAAGGAAGAGATTCAGACCACGGATGTTAAGACCCAAAAGCTCCTAACCATGCATGGAGGGTTCCATCCCAAATCCAGCACCCTGAGACTGTACGCAAGCCGAAAGGATGGAGGCCGGGGACTCGTGAGTGTGAGAGCCACTGTCCAGGATGAAACATCCAAGCTCCATGAATACATCAAGGAGAAGGCTCCAACGGATGACGTACTCAGAGAATGTCTCAGACAATGGGGAACAGAAGATGAGGCGCTGGAAGAGGGACCATCATGGGAGGACAAGCCCCTACACGGGATGTACCACCGGACCATAACTGAAGTGGCTGATCTCAAGAAGTCCTATCAGTGGCTAGAGAGGGCTGGCCTGAAGGACAGCACAGAGGCACTCATCCTGGCTGCTCAGGAGCAGGCCTTGAGCACCAGAGCCATCGAGGCCCAGATATACCACACCAGACAAGACCCAAGGTGTAGGTTGTGCAAAGAGGCACCTGAGACGATCCAACACATAACTGCAGGGTGTAAGATGCTGGCAGGGAAAGCCTACATGGAACGCCATAACCAGGTGGCTGGCATAGTCTACCGAAACATCTGTGCGGAGTATGGACTGGAAACCCCAAGGTCAAAATGGGAAACACCTCCGAAGGTGGTGGAGAATGACAGAGCGAAGATCCTGTGGGACTTCCAGATCCAGACTGACAAGATGGTAATGGCGAACCAACCAGATATCGTGATCATAGATAAAGGGCAGAGGAAAGCCGTTGTAGTGGATGTAGCGGTCCCAAGTGATGGAAACATCAGGAAGAAGGAACATGAGAAACTCGAGAAATACCAAGGGCTCAGAGAGGAGCTGGAGAGAGCCTGGAAGGTCAAGGTGACAGTCGTGCCTGTGGTGGTCGGAGCACTCGGGGCAGTGACCCCCAAACTAGATGAGTGGTTGCAACAGATCCCGGGAACAACATCGGACATCTCAGTCCAGAAATGTGCAGTGCTGGGAACAGCAAGGATACTGCGCAGAACCCTCAAGCTTCCTGGCCTCTGGTAGAGGACCCGAGCTGAATGAGGGACGGACACCACCCGAGGGGTGAGATGAGGATTTTTTTTTTTATATATATATACTGTGTATATATATATATATAGCCAATACCTTTCTTATGCTGTCAAGACTCAGCATTATTGTAATCATAAATGCATAATGCATAAATGCATTAAGATGGATTGACACATGCATGAGGATTTACTCGGGTAGAAAAGGTTGGAAGGCGGGCATAGAAGTTCAGGAAGAGTTGTCACCTCCAAACACCATCTGCTGGCGTGTGTGTGTGTGTGTGTGTGTGTGTGTGTGAGTGTGTGTGTGTGTGTGTGTGTGCGCGTGTGTGCGCAGGAGGAGGCAGAAGTGTGACATATGGCCTGTGAACCTTCTCGCAGAACAAGATGGGGGCAGTGTTAGTGGGGCGGCAGTGTTGAATGTTCAGATTCCGAATCGTCATAATCTTTTGCTTCCTTTGTTGACATCTTGCGTATGGTCTTGTTGTTGCCATGACAATGGCCTGGATTACCCTTGTTTTTATTTTTTTCAATTTATCATGCCCTTTCCTCTGCCTAGTTCTACTACGCGCCTCTACTCACTTTTTTCGTGAAACCTTTATAATATGTACAGCCACAAACTTTAACTGACATTCTAAAATTCTTAAACATTGTCAATTTTAACGGCTGGCCACAATATAATAGTGTTAAACAAAAATAGAGTAAAGCTGCTACTATGGCGGCCTGGGAGTCCAGTGGTTAGCACGTTGACCTCACAGTGCATAGGTACTTATTGGGTTCGATTCCAGCGCCGGCCTCCCTATGTGGATTTTGCATGTTCTCCCCGCACCTCCAGTTTTCCTCCCACATTCCAAAAACATGTGTGGCAGGCTAATTCAACACTCTAAATCAGCAGCGGCCCTGCCCGCCTCCACATTTGGTCCGGTATTTTGATGGAGGATATTTTTGGCAAAGTGCACTAAACTATGGAAGAGTTAGACCTGGGCTGGTCAAACCTGGGCAGCAATACAACTGAGTATGTTGGGCGTGTCTCAGGGGTCTAGTAGGACGCATGAACCGGGAGATGGAAGAACGCATTTTCAAATTCACTGACTAATTCACCAGCAAGCACTGTGCTGCAAAGTATTGACTTGGGATTCTGTCACGAAGGTTGTGTTGCCATGCATAAACGTCATCAGAGCACAGTTGATTATTATTTATTTGATAAATCATGTAATTTTTTTCCTGGCTTTATTTCTTTGAAGAAGAGGGTTGTTTTGTTATTTATTTAATTCATATTGTTAAGACAGTATTTATTTCCTGACTTTTGTTTTGTGAAAAAAATCCAGTAAAAGTTATTTGATTTTGTGTGGGTTTCTGGAAGACAATGAATTTTTATGTTTAGGTACTCTTGCAGTCACACTTTTTCTGTTACAAACTGACCCCACCCCCCCCATTGGAGAAGCGAAAAGTTGTGTTGAGCATCACAGGAAAAAAGTTTGGGGACCACTGCTCTAAATTGTCCCTCGGTGTGAGTGTGAGTGCAAGCGCGGATGGTTGTTTGTCTCTGTGCACTGCGATTGGCTGGCAACCAGTTCAGGGTGTCCCCCTGCCTACTGCCCGAAGATAGCTGTGATAGGCTCCAGCACCCCCCCAAGACCGTTGTGAGGATAAAGCGTATCAGAAAAAGGATGGATGGATGGATCCTACTACTACTATCACAGTAGAAGGAAAAAGGAGATGTTAGTGGAGAATGTGTAGTGTTCTATAGTGTAATAATTGTCCCGATTAGATATCATTATTAGGTGATAAGGAGAATGCTCTGGGGATACTATTTCAATGATTCATTAATATCGTATTTTTTTCATAAGTAATCTACATAGGGTCGTTGTTTTTCTTTTATAATTAAAAATAATCTACATTTATATATTTTTGAAAGTAATAGCAAAATCTGTATAGTTTTGGAGATGTCATAGCCGGTTATATGTATGTATCATGAGAATGGAGCAAGTATGAAAATATTTTCTTTTTCCTTTATACATTCCTTTCTATTTTTTTCTTTTATGCATTCGTCTTATTTTTATTTCCATAAGAATGCGGTCAAGAATCATTTGTATTTTTATTGAAAATATATTTTCTTTACGTTTTTTTTCCCATTAAAAGGATTTGGTACATATTAACCCTTTCAGGGACAGTGGTTACTGCAGTGGACAGTTTATCATGTTAGCAGCTGGTTACAGGTGATCATAATTGGTGCATGAAAGGGTTAAAGGAAAATATATGATCAAGAATGTATTCCTGAATGTGTGTCTGTAATCACAAGGATGTTTTATGTAGGAATAACAATCAAATATGATTAATTTAAATTACACTATCCACGTGTGAAGTGGTTGGAATGCAAATCAACACCACAAATCCGAGAACATGGTCCCCAGTTGGAAAAGAGTAGAGTGTCCTCTCCGGGTCGGAGATGAGATTATGCCCCAAGTGGTGGAATTCAAGTATCGATGACTTGTTCACAAGTGAGGGCAGGATGGAGCTGGAGCTCGACAGACGGATGAGTGCAGTGTCTGCTGTGATGCGCACAATGTATCGGTATGTCATGGTGAAGAAGAAGAGCCGAAGGAAAAGCTCTGGAATTACTGGCCAATCACCGTTCCTGTCCTCAACTATGTCACGACCTGTGAGTCATGACCAAAATAATGCGATCACTGATACAAGTGGCTAAAATTAGTTTCCTACTCAGGGTGTTCGGGCTCTACCTCAGATATAAGGTGAGAAGCTCAGTCATCCAAGAAAGAATCAGTTGAGTTGATCTGCTGTTCCTCCATGTTGAGATGAGCCAGATGAAGTGGTTCGGGCATCTGGTTCAGATGCCTCCTGGATGCCTCCCTGGTGAGGTGCTGCGGGTATGTTCCTTCGGTCGGACGACCTCAGGGCCACCCATGACACACTTGATATATTATGTCTCCCTGCTGGCCTGAAAACATCCCTCCCCATAAAGGGATGGATTACGACAAGGGTGTCAAACTAATTTTTCGCGTGGGCCATTGTAGTTACGGTTTCCTTTGGAGGGCCATTATGAATTTTGGGAAACCATATAAATGTTTAATCACCTCCACATATTACATACACAGCGCTCAACAAATTGATGGATAAATAGTTTTAAAATCAGAACTCAAGAATAATGAAATTTTTGTTCAGACTTCAGCATGCTTGATTTGCTTTCGTGGTGAATGAATGACGTGGCTGGCAGGATGTGGCCCCTGGGCCTTGACTTTGACACCTGTGGACTACCGTGATTATGGTATCTACTCGTAGTACAACTTTAAATGGTGCAATTAGCTGATTCACATTTAATTCCAACGATTCATTCAAGGCTATATATAATGTGGAAATTGTATTGTCTGAGAGTTCAACAACTTGGTCATAGAAAGGACAGATAACGTCAGTGCAGAAGCCTTTAAGCGAGGACCACGGCCACTCAGAAGCCTCCCCTTGGTTTTACCCTCCTGTAGACAGGAAGTGTATCATTGGGTTGCTGCTGCTGGGATGTAGCAAGCTGCCCCATCTCCTGTGACAGGTGCAGCTTTTCTCAGAATGTCTGGCACTGGCACCGGAATAGCCTCTTTAGATCTCCTGCTGCTGATGCGCCAGACATATTCATTTCATTGCGGTGAGACAAATGGCGCTGGATTCCTTGGTTATAGTGCTGTATCAAAACTCCCTTTATACCCACACAGGTCAGCATCAAGTTCCGATGTGCTCAGTGGGTAGAACGATAATGATAGCCGTCTTCTCGCTTGGTTCGACTCGACTGATACTATTGGTCAGCTGCAGCCTTACAACCAAACAACTGGCGATGAATTGTTGATGGCAACATTATGCATGGCACTCTCTAAAAGAGAAAGTGATGCTTGATTCAGTGTTGAAACCAAAGCAAACATCGGAGCCAAAGAACTCAAACATTTTTTTAAATACTAACATATGTCTGGAAAAAGCAGACTGTTGCTGCTTATAAACTGTCTGTTTTAGTCAAGATTTTCCACATTTTTTGGGTGTCAGTTTTGGATAAATTCTACCAACATAAAACTTGGGGAAGACTTCATCCTGGCAGCGTGTCAGAGAAATGCCATAAAACCGGGACAGGGGTGGAGATCTCAATATTTATTTCTGTCTTGATATCGTAATAGCAATTTTCACTGTCCGACACACTGTCAGATGCTGATGTCATCAAATTTTCCATCACATCTAACATCATCAATCATCTCTAACTTTTACTGTGGGATCTCTCTGTAAATAATAAGATAAGATATGATATCCTTTATTTGTCCCACACTGGGGAAATTTACAGCCTCCAGCAGCAAGAATGTGGGTAGAAAGAAGAAAGAAGAAAAAACAAACAAACACCGTTCAATTAATTAATGCAGATGTCAGAGAGAGTTGATGGTGAAATTATTGTAGCTCTAGCACAGACTCCTGTTGCACTCCTGTTCCAAGAACGCTTGGCTCGGTATTGTCGGAAATGTGACCTTATTGATGTCACTTGATAAAATGAACAGCCTTGGTAGGGTTGTGAGGTGAACAAGCTAGTTGTGGCTTGTGGTGAAAGATCTCTGTGTAAATTATGTGGACATGAAGGAGTGTTGACAATGACAATGTAGTTGATCTAGCACAGACACCTGTGGACCACTTCATTTGTTTTTTTTTTAGGGCTCTGTCATCATATATGCCATTTTATTGATATCGGCTGCGAAAATAAACAGCCTCTGTCGTGTTGTAAAGTGACCAAGTTAGTTGTGGTTTCGGGGTGGCACTGCTTTTCGGTTGTTTCGAGATTAATTTCATATGATATCGTCATCTAATTCGTTGATTGTGGGGTGCCGCGTTGTTGAGTGAAAATGCACTCAGTTGTGGCATATCCCGCTTCACTGGGTTGTGTATAATGTCAGGTATTCTGTGAGGGTAATTTTTCAGGATTGCTGTGCAGATACGTTTCTAGAATCAGATTAACCCCCACAACTTTGGCGTGTTTTCCCCTGTTGTCTTTGAGCGGGTCTTTGCGCTACCATGGCGTCTTGTGCCACATTCTTGGAAAGCATGAAATTTCCAAGGCAGAGGCAAGGAAAATGCTGACTTCCAAATCACTTATTCAAAATTTTCTACCGCATTCTGAACCACATCACAATCTACTCTTAAAGCAGCGCAAATCTGAAACTGATTCGTTTGTTTTTAATCGACTGAAAACATTTGTTTGACGTCAACCAGTGAACATGAGCTTTTCTGCTGAAATGTACAGTACAGTGGTGTGAAATGTTCTTATTTTTTACATTTTTGCTTTAAATCGTGAGCAAAAATGTGATATCAGCGCTCTATAGTTTTGGGGTAAATGAATGGAGTGTAAAGTTTTTTATGGGAATTGCGACAGAGGCTCTAGAATGCGAATCATTAAACCGTGGAGCCTCATTTAAAAGCCAAGCAAACTGCAGGCCCGAGTGGGCTGTATGTTTGTGCCTCTTTCTTAACTTGGCCAATTTAAAGTGGGGCAGCTGGAAGAGACAGTGTTTTGTAAACATCCACGCACGCCAGACATAATGTGTCTGATTGGTTTGCTGAAAAAAATAAAAAATAAAAAACTTGAAGCTGAAGCATCTTGTCTACGTGATTGAGTGTTTTCTAGGCCACGTTCGCAGTGCATATTCGTTTCCCAGCCTCGTTTTCATCGCGTTCCTCAAGCTGTCGAGAGGTCTAACAAAACATCTTCTATCGCTGAGCAAACTGTTTTATGTTGCCGCCGGTGTGGATGTGTAGGAGGAGGAGGAACAGTCTAAGAAGAAAAAAGAAAATGCTGTCAAAATAGGCTGATGTGTGGAAATCAATGTTGAGGAAATTGTACCATGACTTGTTTAGCGCAACG
Organism: Hippocampus zosterae; assembly: GCF_025434085.1. Taxonomy (NCBI): domain Eukaryota; kingdom Metazoa; phylum Chordata; class Actinopteri; order Syngnathiformes; family Syngnathidae; genus Hippocampus; species Hippocampus zosterae. The sequence goes on from NC_067451.1 coordinate 35,132,103, forward strand.
CGGTCATTCCAAGTGCATCCAGTAGTTTGGGAAAGTTTATCTGGAGTACCACTTTGGTAAAAGATTGCAGGATGCTGTCAACATTACAAACATAAAGAAAGAGGGTGTTTTATTTTAGGTCGACGGTTTACTGACTTTCAGTCACCATTTAATAATGTTTCACAACAACCGGCACAAGAATACTTGAGGCTCATAGAAAAGTGATTAACTGCTTCTGAACTGAACTAAGACGATAATGCTGCCATACCCCAAAAGCGTTTTTTTTTAATTCCTTTTGTTATTCTCAATTTACCTTTTCTGGAACCAATTGGTTTTACAGACATTGCAAGACTGCCTGGTCACAATTCTAAAACGACATACCAAGAATCAAACCTGCATCATCTGGTTTGGGAAACATATTTTGGATAAAATGTTAGGTCGGGTTTTTCTGAATAATTTGAAAAAATAATAATAATGGCAAGCCTGGTGGCTAATGTCAGCACTACCAATTTCACTTTAAACACGTCATCTTCACGTCACTGCTTTAGGAGCAATTCTGCATCTGTGAGCTTAAACCAGACTAAATGGAAACCGAACAAAGACGGACGGTTCCGGCGACTTACCACATGCGTCAGAGGAAAGAGAAACCGGCACGGCAGACTCTTAATTCGTGGCAATGATTGTCAAACTGAAACCGGAGTCTTGTTCCCGGCTCCTGAGATGGCGAAAACGATCGGAGTGGTGTATGTTTTTTCAACGCAATAACAAAACCTGTTATTTCTGCAAAAGTGACGTGTCTGCTTCAGTAACCGCAAACAGCAGCGAGGAAGAGCGAGTGGAAAACTGTGTGTTGAGAGGAGATTGGATGTAGACGATATGGTCGACATATTGCAATTAAGTCAGAATATACAGACGTAATTGGATTATTGGGAAATCAAGTTAAATCACATTAGTTGCAAATGGACTGTAAATCAAATGTACTGTATGACGGCCTTCAGAGCTCATAGAGAACCACAACTGTAGAGGAGACAATGAGGCGTTCATTTCATCCATCCAACCATGTCAGCACAGTTCCAAGTCACCCTTACAGTTCTGAGATTCAGGGTTTAAATCAAGACTCTGGGCTTCCTCCCGCACTCCAGAAAATATGTCACTTCGGTTCATTGAAATCGCTTCTTCTTTTGTGTATTTTTTACTTTTACAGTGAATATATGCTGAGGGTGATAAACCATTTTGAAATAAGCACATTTAGGAAAGCTTCACATTCCTCAGAGTGATGCTACACGGTAGTTAGAGTGATGCTACACGGTAGTCTTCCATTTCTTGACAGCGAGCGACTGAGGCAGCCGCTGAAGAATATCAAGGCAAGTAGAAGGAGAACTCTCAAACTCTAAATGGGAAGGCCAGAGCCAAGATTTGAACCCTCATACTTGGACGTGTGAGGCAGTGCTGTGCTACGATAATTTTTCACTCATCGTCATGCTTGCCAAAGAACCGCTCATTCTCAAAATCCTCAGCTTTACGGAAGTCTTAGCACCTTGGAATGATTTTCTGCAGCTTGAGGTGAAACATGAGCATGTGCGGTTGGAAAAAAACTCGAACAAAAGCTCCCAACTGACCTCTTATGGAATATCTGTCAGACTTTGACCGTACGACAAAGCGTGATTACAGCTGTCCATCATCGCCGGTGACCCTCGTTGTTACAGATGGATGGTGCCTCATCATTTGTTCTCTTCTGCTCTCAAACCGCCACATGCAGAAACATGAAACTCTGACAAAATATGCAAGCCCTCCTAAATTGACTGGGCTATTACTTGTGGTCAGTCCAACATGCATTGATGCCCAAGGTGTGTTGGCCATCAATGCATCCATCCATTTTCCACCGCTTATCCGGTGTGTTGGCCAATTTTCCAAATACAGAACATAGCAATATATATATATATATATATATATATATATATATATATATATATATATATATATATATATATATATATATATATATATATATATATATATATATATATATATATATATATATATATATATTACCTGAATTTATACCATACTTAGGTACAGACTGTAAGTACTTTTACCACCTCTTGTCCAAGTCCAAGCTGTGCCCTCTAGTGCTCTTACAACAAGATGAGTGGTTCATGTCGTCAATGGCAACAGCATGAAGTGTCGGAAGCTGATACAAGCTCTCGCCGTCGCTGAGTGGCGGTCTGCAGCAGCGCTGATTGCCATCTCGCCACCCTGTTGCTGGTTCTGCTTGTTTGTTTTGACTAAATTTATGGTCAGATTGCATCAGGCTGGAGACACAGGCCGGCTTTTTCCGTTAACTCCTAAACTGGAGAAAAAGTCAGGTGAGTGCAACAACACCAGCTGAAAGTATGGGAATTAAAACAAGGTGATCTGTGCTCATTTGACCTCAATTCTGTTTCGGTCCATGCAAATGGTACTAATTCATTTCCAACATTTGATTATGGCTATGCCACAGCTTTTCTCTTAGCTGCTTACAGTATGTGTACGACGATGTTGGATTTATTGATTTATTTTTGGGCCAATCAAATTTCAAACCTCTCAGTGTTTCCATGGTAATCTAATGTGCATTCACAGGTAGGCCTGGCTCGTCTCACTTTAACTGTTTGAGCGATGGGACGGTTGCTGTAACCAATCATATTTCAAGTGAGCTGACTCTTGATGACAGCAGTAGTCTTCCATTTTCTGTTTGGTTGGTTAGCACAAAACCTGTTAAGGCCAGCTTCGACTAGCAAAAATACATTTTTGCAGTTTGAAAACACAGACAGTTGAAAATTCATAAACAACATTTGTGGTATGATGGAAGATGGTGCCTTGAGATACAAGCGTAAATTTTTCTCTGTCCTGATATCTCAAATCATCGTTTCTCATTGAAAATAAAGCTAAGGCAATTAATCTGTTCCAGCACACACCCCACAATAAAAACAACAATTGCACCCAATTGCACTGTGCTGTATAAAAACAAACAGTAATAATGTTTGCTCACCACATAACTTGACTGATATCAAAACAAGACTGTGCCTAAAATAATGTCCTTCCTTTTTGTACCTAATGTACTGTCAGAACTTGTTCTTCTGTAGCGTCAATGGCGCATCAATGGAATAGTGCATTATCACCAGCAACTCCAATTGTCTACGAAGTGAATTGGCGTCTGCTGGATGTTATGAAGGTTGCTTCTGCCATCTAGTGATGGGGGTCTGAAGCACACTCATATCTCAGATTTATATTCGTATCTCCAGACAAATAAATCGAACAAGCGTTGGCCTGTGTCTTGATAAATTTGGATGTCAAGGCACTCTCATCTCAAACCACCACTGTTCTATTTAGTTGTTTTTTTTGGTCATGTTATTATTAATTATTGAACTGAACTGATCCAGGTGATGTATGTGGCACTCATGCTTTTGTGTGTTTAAATAGTATTGGATCATTTGACGTTTTTTCTTAGGTTACTGTTTGTAAAGATTTTTTTAAGCGTTCTCTGTTACTTTTTTCCCAGTGAATAATGTAAAAGGGAAGAACTCTATCAATTCAAATTGAATAATCAATTTAATTGGATGGCCACTGGTTTCTTGTAATTTCTTTAAACCTTCATGGAGAAAACCACCATATGCTAGGGAGAATATGGTGAGCTCATTGGCCAGAATCAAGGAAGCATGGCTTTATCAAGGATTTGTTCAGCCTTTTTTAATTGCTGAATATAAAATATTTGACATCTGCTTTCCATTTTCAATGTCTGGTGATAACATGACCCGTTTGTACTTTTGAGTGACAGTCAGATGAACATTGGCAGCATGTTTAAATGGCACCTTCCAAAGCAACACCACTAATTACGCCCTTTCACATCACTATAATTGATCTCTTCGCAGGGAAGCCGCATCGAAGTGGTAGCCGGTTTGTGTCATTTAATACAGAATGAGACCTCCCTCTCGTGCGTTCCTTCCAAAATTAGGGATTGGACGCCCACATAGTTGTTTGTGCATATTTGCCTTGCAGATTTTTATTTTCAAAGTCTGCCTCACTCAACCACCCTGACACACAGAGGTGGCAAAGGTAATCTCATACTGTACTTTTTTTCTTCTTTCTTCTTTCTATCGACAATCTTGCTGCTGTAGACTGTAAATTTCCCCAGTGTGGGACAAATAAAGGATATCTTATCCTATCTTACTTCTGTACATCTGTATATTGTGCAGATGGTTGTGGAAAAAACAGGCTCATCCGTTTTGTCACCCCCTCGCTTGGTATTGTCATTATGTCGGTCCACGTAACAGGAAAGTCAACCGTTTATTAGTGGAAACACGGCACATGTCAACAAATTGTGGTTCACACGAGATGCAGACATTTAATCACATAGCTACTGCTTGTTATATACCCACAATGCCTTGCATATCAACACATTATGGTAGTCAGAATGACACAAAATACAAAATATTTGGGACTTTAAATACATACTTTACATCGGGGTGTAACCATAGCTAGCTAGCTAACTGCATACTGTCGTCATAGAAATGTGCCAAGGAATTGTTAACAATGTCACTAACAATCGCAGCAGATAGCTACTGATGCAAACTCTCTCAGTTGCTCATATAGTGGAGGATAAAAGAAAATACATACCAGCATGGGTTTTCTCAGATTAGGCAAGAATTGGTGAACGTCAGAAACTGGTGCTTTTACTCTGACATGAGACCACAAATAGGCCGTGAATCATTGTTGGAGCTGAAAAGATTTAAAATTTCTCAGAAATTACACCATGGATGGGAAATATCGTGCTTCTCCAAATCAGTTGCGTCATTGTCAGTAATATTCCCTGGTTTATGTTCCTCCATGGGGATGTGGTCTGGTGTGATTTTTTTTCCATGAATTTTGCAAAAAGTAGCACGCCAATTTTGGTGAAGTAAGGTATAGAAAGCAGAGATACCTGGTATCAAATATAGGGAGTGTAAAACGGGCGATTCTTGGGCCTGAGGCGTAGGGGTGCTGAGCTGCTGGTTGAGCAAGATAAATTAAACAGTTTTGCAGTTAATGAAATTTTGTTCTGATATTTATGTGAGAAAAGCAGCCACTTTTTGGTTATGGGCATTCAATCACTGATCTTGTCACCTTGGATTTAACATGAACACACACACACACACACACACACACGCATGCACGCATGCACGCACACACACACACACACACACACACACACACGACGTAAAATGTTTCCTGCTCCAATTTGAACAGAGCACAATTTCCTAGCTACTCTGTAAAAAAAACGAACAAAAAAAAACATATCAACTACCTCCTACATAACACCATAAACTTAGAGCTACAATTTAATTTAGCAACGAGGTCAGGCAATGGTAGTATAAGAATACAATAATACAATAATAGTGTTAGTAAGATACTGAGTTGTAGAAAGTCAGAAATGTTTCACATAAAACAGCTTTAATACAGGTATTTACTACTTAGACCCGTCTTCCTCAACTGGAACGCTGACCACCTCTGTCCGGACCGCCGACCTCCTCTGTCCGGACCTCCTCTGTCCAGACCCTTGGCAAATTGTATAAAACAATAAATTATAAAGTGATTTTTACATTATACATTTTATGTTTTGGGACTATAATCTGCGCATTACCGCGATCGCTTGTTAAAATTATCCGTTTCATTATTTGCGTGCACGAACAGATGTATTGCAGAGGACGCAGCAGCGCAGCTGTGTGTGTATAATGTTTGACGAACTGGCTCATGCTCATGGCTGAGCAGGGCATGTCGGCGATAACGATGCGCTGATTGGCTCCTCTGAACTTAAGGTGTGCCCATTCATAAGCGTCACGCATTGTGTATACGCTTCAGCATCAGTGATCCTTGAGATGCTTGGCTATAAGAGCAACAATGGAAGCCATGAGATACATTAACCACCATGGAAAAGACGGTTGGAGGCTAAGATCAAGGTGGCACGGAAAGATTTGAGTCTAACCTCCGCCTAAAGCGGTACACGAAAGAGAATGAGGCCAGACGAATAAACAGGCTGTTCGCAACACAACCTGCGAAAGTGTAAGCTCAGTGGCAGGGTTCTAACAACAGAGCTGACCCACCAAGACTGGAAACTGAAAGGTACTGGAAAGGCATATTGGAGAAGGAGGTTGCACATAACAGCAGTGCACAATGGCTGGTGACCCTGAGAGAGGAACACAGCAACCTCCCTGAACAGAACCCAGTTACCATAACAGTGGCAGACATACAGCAAAGAGTCTCAGATATGAAGAACTGGACAGCACCAGGCCCGGACATGGTCCACACCTACTGGCTAAAGAAACTCATAGCACTCCATGAGCGCCTAGCAGCACAAATGAACCAGCTGCTGAGGGATGGGACTCACCCAGGATGGCTAACCGAAGGGCGAACGATCCTGATCATGAAGGATCCCTCAAAGGGTGCAGTCCCATCCAACTATTGGCCAATAACCTGTCTCTCCACAACATGGAAGCTCATGTCAGGCATCATTGCGGCTAAGATAAGTGGACACATGGATCAATACATGAGCAAAGCACAGAAGGGCATTGGTAGAGATACCAGAGGAGCCAAACATCAGCTCCTGGTTGACAGAACAGTCGCACAAGACTGCATTTCCCGACGTACCAACCTGTGCACAGCCTGGATTGATTACAAGAAAGCCTATGACTCGATGTAACATACATGGATCACTGAATGCTTGGAGTTGTATAAGGTGAACAGGACCCTAAGAGCCTTCGTTACGAACTCAATGAGGATGTGGAAAACCACACTTGAAGCCAATGGCAAGCCACTTACACAAGTGTCCATCAAATGTGGCATATATTCGCCTGCTCTGGAGAAGGCCCTGAGCACCAGAGCCATTGAGGCCCAGATATACCACACCAGACAAGACCCAAGGTGTAGGTTGTGCAAAGAGGCACCTGAGACGATCCAACACATAACTGCAGGGTGTAAGATGCAGGCAGGGAAAGCCTACATGGAACGCCATAACCAGGTGGCTGGCATAGTCTACCCAAACATCTGTGCGGAGTATGGACTGGAAACCCCAAGGTCAAAATGGGAAACACCTCCGAAGGTGGTGGAGAATGACAGAGCGAAGATCTTGTGGGACTTCCAAATCCAGACTGACTTACCTGTATCATACAGGTATTGTATACGATGTATGCCACTGACGCGATTGTTACTTGTTTGGAACTATTTTATGTGGAAGGTTACAGTGTTCCGTGTCCGTATAAATAAAGCGGGTGGAGCTTCTCTTTGTTCGTCTGACAGTGACGGTGAAGTTCAGCGGTGCAGTGGTAGCAACCTAGCGAAAATAAAACATCAGTGTTGTCATCGAACCAAGTGTAGTCATCTGAAATGATGTCTACACAAAACCGTAGAGAGACTGCTTCAAACAACAAAGCGTGTGATGGAAAGTGGTTAGAACTGCATGACTGTCCGTGTTTCATGTTATGTGTTGTGTTTATTATTTCACTTTGTTAACTGTCTTGTTAAGCGCTTTGTTACAGCTGCCGCTGTTGTGAAAGCGCTATATAAATTCGCATGTATTGTGTATTGTAAGGACCAACAGAATCAACATAGTCTGACTGCTGTGTTCAAAGCAAACTTGAGAAAAAAAGTATGCAACCATGGTTTACATCCACTATCGGCAGAGTACTAGTTTACCTTGGATGTGTACTTTATAATGTTACATTGCTCTGTTTTGACTCCATAAAAAGAGCTGTTAAAGCAGCTGTTGTGTGACAAAATATTTTTTTCACTGTTGTTGATGGACAGTAATATTGTGTGAGAGATTATGTGTGAAGAACTGCTCCAAGTGAAAAATGTTCATGTAAAACTGAAAATCAAAATTTCAGTAAATATATGCATTTTGCACATAAAAAACCGATTTATGATTCCATGTTGATGAGAGCATTAAAATGCGGAAAAATAGGACAAAAAAAGGATAAACGATAAAAAATGTATGAGTAATCATGATGAATTTTTAGTGTATTTGAGTTAATTATGACAGTTGCATTTAAAATTCCCCTCCGCGAGTCGCCACCTTACCGTGGTGGAGGGGTTTGTGTGTCCCAATGATCCCAGAAGCTAAGTTGTCTGGGGCTTTATGCCATGGCAAACAAGTTCTAGGTGAGGGGCCAGACAAAGCACGGCTCAAAGACCACAATGATGACTGCAATAAATGGATCTAGGTTTCCCTTGCCCGGACGCGGGTCACCGGGGCCCCCCTCTGGAGCCAGGCCTGGAGGTGGGGCTCGTTGGCAAGCGCCTGGTGGCCGGGCCTACACCCATGGGGCCCGGCCGGGCACAGCCCGAAGAGGCAACGTGGGTCCCCCTTCCCATGGGCTCACCACCCATGAGAGGGGCCAAAGGGGTCGGGTGCAATGTGAGCTGGCGGCAGCCAAAGGCGGGGACCCTGGCGGTCCGATCCTCGGCTGCAGAATCTAGCTCTTGGGACATGGAATGTCACCTCTCTGGCAGGGAAGGAGCCCGAGCTGGTGTGTGAGGCAGAGAATTTCCGACTGGATATAGTCGGACTTGTCTCCAGACACAGCCTGGGTTCCGGTACCAGTTCTCTCGAGAGGGGTTGGACTCTCTTCCACTCTGGAGTTGCTCACGGTGAGAGGCGCAGAGCAGGTGTGGGCATACTCATTGCCCCCCGGCTCAGTGCCTGTACATTGGGGTTCACACCGGTAGACGAGAGGGTAGCCTCCCTCCGCCTTCGGGTGGGTGGACGGGTCCTGACTGTTGTTTGTGCATATGCACCAAACAGCAGCTCAGCATACCCACCCTTTTTGGAGTCCTTGGAGGGTGTGCTGGAGAGTACTCCTGCTGGCGACTCCCTTGTTCTGCTGGTGGACTTCAATGCTCACGTGGGCAATGGCAGTGAGACCTGGAGGGGCGTGATTGGGAGGAACGCCCCCCCCCCCCCCCCCCGATCAGAACCCGAGTGGTGTTTTGTTATTGGACTTCTGTGCTCGTCACGGATTGTGCATAACGAACACCTTGTTCAAGCATAAGGGTGTCCATATGTGCACTTGGCACCAGGACACCCTCGGCCGCAATTCGATGATCGACTTTGTAGTTGTATCATCGGATTTGCGGCCACATGTTCTGGACACTCGGTTGAAGAGAGGGGCGGAGCTGTCAACTGATCACCACCTGGTGGTGAGTAGGCTCCGATGGTGGGGGAAGATGCCGGTCCGTCCTGGCAGACCCAAACGTATAGTGAGGGTTTGTTGGGAACGTCTGGCGGAATCCCCTGTCAGAAGGAGTTTCAACTCCCACCTCCGACAGAGCTTTTCCCATGTTCCGGGGGTGGCGGGGGACATTGAGCCCGAGGGGACCATGTTCCGTGCCTCTATTGTTGAGGCGGCCAATCTGAGTTGTGGCCGTAAGGTGGTTGGTGCCTGTCGTGGCGGCAACCCCCGTACTCGCTGGTGGACACCAGCAGTAAGGGATGCCGTCAAGCTGAAGAAGGAGTCCTATCGAGCCTTTATGGCCTGTGGGACCCCAGAGGCAGCTGACGGATATCGCCTGGCCAAGCGGACCGCGGCTTCGGTGGTCGCCGAGGCAAAAACCTGAGCGTGGGAAGAGTTCGGTGAGGCCATGGAAGCCGACTTCCGGACGGCTTCGAGGAAATTCTGGTCCACCATCCGACGTCTCAGGAGGGGGAAGCAGTGCACTACTAACACTGTGTACAGTGGGGATGGGGTGCTGCGGACTTCGACTCGGGACGTTGTGAACCGGTGGGCAGAGTACTTCGAAGCCCTCCTCAACTCCACCAACACGCCTTCCTTGGAGGAAGCAGAGCCTGGGGACTCTGAGGTGGGCTCTCCTATCTCTGTGGTTGAACTCACCGATGTGGTTAAAAAGCTCCTCGGTGGCAGGGCCCCAGGGGTGGATGAGATCCGCCCGGAGTTCCTCAAGGCTCTGGATGTTGTGGGGCTGTCCTGGTTGACACGCCTCCGCAACATCGCGTGGTCAACAGGGAGAGTGCCTCTGGATTGGCAGACCGGGGTGGTAGTCCCTCTTTTTAATAAGGGGGCCGGAGGGTGTGTTCCAACTGCAGAGGGATCACACTCCTCAGCCTCCCTGGTAAGGTCTATTCAGGAGTGCTGGAGAGGAGGGTCCGTCAGGAAGTCGAGCCTCAGATTGAGGAGGAGCAGTGTGGTTATCGTCCCGGCCGTGGAACAGTGGACCAGCTCTCCACCCAGGGTCATTGAGGGTATGTGGGAATTCGCCCAACCAGTCTACATGTGTTTTGTGGACTTGGAGAAGGTGTTTGACCGTGTCCCTCGGGGAGTTCTGTGGGGGGTGCTTCGTGGGTATGGGGTACCAAACCCCCTGATACGGGCTGTTCGGTCACTATACCACCGATGTCAGAGTTTGGTTCGCATTGCCGGCAGTAAGTCGGAATCGTTTCCAGTGGGGGTAGGACTCCGCCAAGGCTGCCCTTTGTCGCCGATTCTGTTCATAACTTTCATGGACAGAATTTCTAGGCGCAGCCGAAGCGTTGAGGGGGTCCGTTTTGGGGGCCTCAGTATTGCATCCCTGCTTTTTGCAGATGATGTGGTGCTGTTGGCTCCTTCAAACGGGGCTCTCCAACTCTCACTGGAGCGTTTCGCAGCCGAGTGTGAAGCGGTTGGGATGAAAATCAGCACCTCCAAATCTGAAACCATGGTCCTCAGTCAGAAAAGGGTGGAGTGCCCCCTCCGGGTCGGGGAGGAGATCTTTCCCCAAGTGGAGGAGTTCAAGTATCTTGGGGTCTTGTTCACGAGTGGGGGCAGGAGGGAGCGGGAGATTGACAGCCGGATCGGTGCAGCGTCTGCTGTGATGCGGACGTTGTATCGGTCTGTCGTGGTGAAGAAGGAGCTGAGCCAAAGGGCGAAGCTCTCAATTTACCGGTCGATCTACGTCCCAAACCTCATCTATGGTCACGAGCTATGGGTCGTGACCGAAAGAACGAGATCCCGGATACAAGCGGCCGAAATGAGTTTTCTCCTCAGGGTGTCCAGGCTTTCCCTTAGAGATAAGGTGAGAAGCTCGGTCATCCGGGAGGGGCTCAGAGTCGAGCCGCTTCTCCTCCACATCGAGAGGAGCCAGATGAGGTGGCTTGGGCATCTGATTAGGATGCCTCCTGAGCGCCTCCCTGGTGCGGTGTTCCGGGCATGTCCCACCCTGAGGAGACCCCGAGGAAGACCCAGGACACGCTGGAGAGACTATGTCACCCAGCTGGCCTGGGAACGTCTCGGGATCCCCCGGGGAGAGCTGGAAGAAGTAGCTAGGGAAAGGGAAGTCTGGGCTTCCCTGCTAAAGCTGTTGCCCCCGTGACCCGGCCCCGGATAAGCGGTAGATGATGGATGGATGGCATTTAAAATAAGATTAAATATTTTAATCATTTAACAGCTCGAATATATATACATATATATATATATATATATATATATATATATATATATATATATATATATATATATATATATATATATAGCAGTCAGTCAGTTGACACCAACTAACTGCTATGTCAGAGCCGTATGCGCTCCCTCCTCCATGCCTGCCTGCCCAGCAGCTTGGAATTGATAGCAGACAGAGGTCAGTACATAATCACCACTGATGAATATGGAGGAGGCATGCTGCCTTTTTGCCCCCCCCCCCCCCGCCCCCCCAAAAAAAGACAAGGAGAACTCCTCCACTGTGTCCTCGGGGACCCACTGCCTCTCATTTTAAGGTTGGAGATAAAAGGTGGTTGTGGGGGTGTGACGTTTTGGACTGCATTTAATGAAAAGGCGCAGTCCAATTATTGTTTGACAGCCAACGCACCCAAAATGACCCTCACGAGATAAGCGCCACCATCAAACAATCAAAAATATTGGTGATCGTGCACAGTTAGACCCCTAGTGGTGGTGGTCCACCATGTGCCCTTTGACCCTGAGAGAAACTGCCCTTTCTTTTCTTCATTAGTGTATAATGTTTAAGTCACTTCTGGTTACTTTGAACAATCTTGATTTAAAATTTTCATCGATCAACAAAAGTTTACACTGTAACCTTTGCAGAACAACAGCCCAATGGCTATTTCCACCTCAATGGCAGACAAGAATTATGATCTCTGGGTCCTTCACAAATTTTTCAACTTCCCAACTATGGGCGCCCTAGTATTAAACTGTTTAAACCACAGCTGAATGCAAAGTGCTTTCCACAGAGTAAAACTAATTTATAGAACAAAAAACAATAAAACATTAAATTGATAACACAGACAGGAGAACACACAAAAACAATAAAACTAAAAATTAAGTCTCATTCTGAGTCAGAAGTCAAAGAATAGAAAAGAGTTTGAAGATGGGCAGCGAGGGGGCCTGCCGAATGTTCAGTGGGAGGTCATTCAAAAGAGATGGACCAGCAATGAAAAAGGCTCGATCCCTTCTGAGCCTCCACTTAGTTCTCAGTACCTCTAATAGTGTCTGGTCCGCAGACCTGAGGCACCGACCGGGCAGGTGTGTAGGGGCGGAGGAGCTTTGATTTGAAAGATTTGAAAACAAATGATAGGATCTTAAAAAGAACTTGAAAATGTATTGCGAGCCAGTGAAGGAAAGCCAGCGTATGAGTTATGTGCTCTCTCTCACGAGTGCCAGTCAAGAGGCAAGCAGCAGCATTCTGGACCAACTGGAGATGCTTAATGAAGGATTGACTGACTCCAAAGTAAAGTGGCGTAGGTGGCGGCCATTTTATTGGAAATGGTTATACCGAACAACTGTTATAACGTGCAGATTCGTTATGTCCCTTTAGGTATGTTGTACTGAGGTTCGACTGTAGTAGTATTGTTGAAATCTTAACAATCCCCATCCCTCATCCCAACACGACGGGTCAAGTTGAGGTCAAAAAGCTCAAAGTTGGTTTCATTCGACTGCAGCACTTTGACAAAGCTTTTTCTGATGTTCACATTTAGATGTTTACTGGTGTGAATGAACATACACAGTAAATGACTCGCTGGCATAGCAAGATTTTTTGTTTTTTACTCTATTATATGATCGGGATATTTTCTACAAGGTAGTACTCTATAAATCGACAAGTAAATAAAAAAGAAATAATCAAAATCCAACCCTGAATTTCAGACATACATCTTGCATATATGTATTTACATTCCTGGTAAACAAATTGTGGTTTGCGCACAAGAAGGTTTCATCATTTTGTACTCTGCCTGAAGAAGTCCAACACATATAGAAGATGTCCTTTGTCAGTAGATACCCATTCAGTCTAATCCATTAGGGCTGAAGCCACATATCGTCATCATTTCTCACAAATCCAGGGTTGTTGAAGAGAACAGCTGACATCGTTCCAGGTTCCTAACCAAACTGATTTTGTCTGGATTTCAACACAGTCCTGGTTCACGAGGTTGTTCGGCTGCCCTTTATGCCAGAACCTGTGACACAGAACAAACCCTCAAATTCAAACAGAAACGAAACTCATGTAGCATCACATGAAATTCACAGGATTTTATTTATTTTTTCGTCTCCACCCTTGCTTAGAACTAAAGGAAGCAAAACATGGAAGTGAGAGCACCCTGTTGGGAAATGTTCAAATAGTACAAACTTACTCTGTAGTGAGGGGGGTCCCATCCACCCAAACCCATGTTCCTTCCTCGATATGATCGCTCAGACCAATCCACACATCCTTGCTGCGCCCCAATAAACCATTAAGGAATACCTGTTTGCAAAGACATGACAGGAATTTTCCAAAATGCATATTTTCAAAATGCAGAGAAACACAACAGAATTGCTTCACACCCTTGAGGTTTCATTGTGTCCTGCACACATTTTCAACAGCTTCTGACAGATGTAGGAAAACAGCCCCGGAACATACAGTACGTAACCGAATCACCTTTGCATAGCACAATTGCTTCGTGTGTAGCACGAGTAAAGCCAAAAACTCAGTCAAACAGCCGTTCATATCTCATCAAGTGAATGCCTCATTGAAATTGGAATCTGTCAGTCTCACCTGTTCCTCCCTACTATTTATGACAACCAGATCAGCTCCCCTGCTGATGCACTCAAGCCTGCTATCTGCCCAGCTCCGACTCAACTTCGACACAAAGTAGCAGTTGCCGCCAAACTTCTTCCAGCCAACCCCGCAGAGCGTGCCTTCAGATGTCAACAAAGAGATTAAGGAGGCCATCGGGTCACTGGACCCGTGTCTAAAGTGGTTACTTACTTTTCAACTCGATGGCCATTTTGTCCACGGTCTTCTGCAGCTCATACCTTTCTGTCTCTAGGCTGCTGTGATTTCTACGTAGCCGCTCGTATTCAACGCGCAGAGTGTTGCAATCACTGTCCACGTCATTTTTTTGTCCCTGCAGGAGTTTGTACCTGATCTGACACATGCTACTCCTCTCGCTGAGCAAAGTATAATTTCTTTCTAGTCGGTCCTTGTCCTCCTCCAGCAAAGTGTAGTTTTTTTGTAAATAGTCTCTGTCTTTTTTAATATTGTCGTAGAGGGACTTTGCCACATCCCTCTCAGAAGCCACTTTGGCCTTATTGACTATAAGTAGCTGTTTCTCTTGAACAAGGGTTGCGTAACGGGCATCTAACTGAGCTTTCTCTCTTCCCAGTGAAGAGTAACTCTGTTGTAGCTGATTTTTCTCATTTTTCAGATTGTTAAAGCGGGTCATGCAATTATCTCTTTCAGTTGACAAAGTGGCTTTGCTTGTCAAGAGAAGCTGTTTCTCTCTACCGAGAGAATTGTAGCTGCTCTGTAATTGTGCCTTGTCTTTCACGAGCAACTCGTAACTGGCCTGTAACTGCTCTTTCTGGCTTCTCACTGAAGAGTAATCGCGCTGTATCTGTACTTTCTCATTTTTCAGGATGTCAAAGTGGGACCTCAACTGATCTATTTCAGCAGACAAGGTGGTTTTGCTGGCTTGTAACTGGTCTTTCTCTCGAACAAGGGAGTCAAAACTGACCTGTAACAGGTCTTTGTCCTTCCTCAATGAAGAGGAATCACGTTGCAGCTGGTCTTTCTCATTTTTTAGTTTGTCAAAGCGGGACTTGAAATCATCTCTTTCTGCAGCCACATTGATTTTACTTATTAGTAGAAGCTCTTTCTCTTCAACGAGGGAATTGTAGCTGGTCTGTAACCTGTCTTTCTCTTTAACAAGAGACTCGTAAGTGGTCTGTAACTGGTATTTCCCGCTTCTCACTGAAGAGTAATCACGCTGTAACTGGTCTTTCTCCTTTTCCAGATTATTGAGTCTGGACTTGAAGTCATCCCTTTCAGCAGTCACAGTAGTTTTATTGGCTTTAAGGCTTTCCTGCTCTTTCACGAGGGAATTGTAGCTCGTCTGTAACTGGTCTTTCACGTCAATGAGTGACTCGTAACTAGTCCGTAACTGGTCTTTGTCTGTCCCCAGTGCACGAGTCAGGGTATGTAGCACATCAATCTCCCTATTTAGGATGCTATAATTGGTCTGCAACTCATCATGCTGCTGCTTCACACGCTGGAAGTTGGCCCGTAGCTCATCCCTTTCGGCAGTCAAAGCCATTTCACTGTCAAGGAGTCGAGCTCTCTCTGACACCAGAGATTCGTAGTTTGTCTGCAACTGGTCTTTGTCCCTCGTTAGGTTATTCAGTGTGACCTCAAGCTCATTTCTTTCCCTGTGGTTTGTGTCTGTGAGAAAGATGTTATTGTGGAGATGGTCGGATTTAGCCTGGTGCTCCGATGAAAAACGAGGCAATATCTCATCTGTGAAAATTGATTTTAGGTGTTTAAATCAGTGGGAGAAGAATGCCCCTTACACCCATGCTTGCACAGAGTGACGTACAGTAGATTAACTGTCCAATGTTACCAGCCAATAGGACGGCGCACAGCAAACCAAGGGACACAGTGATGCATCTGGATGACTTTTTCTTTTGTTGAAAATTCACTGAATTGAAAGGAAAATATTGTCAATCTATAACAATAAGATGAAACATTTTTTGGGCTCCATTACATCTGTAATGTAAAATAAAGAAATAAGTCATGCAGTTTCTTGAAATGAATTATGTACCCTGTACATACATTTGACATGTATTTCAAATGTGTATTGAGCAGCACAACAATATCAATTAGCATAAACACGGTAGTGCTTTCACCTGATCTTATTTTGATGATTATCATTCTACATTACCTTCAGTGACAATCCCTTGCATCGTTAAGTTCTTTTTCAAATAGCCGCAGTCATCAAGTTCCATGGAATCCATGTTTATCTGTATTTTTCCTAATTCTGAAAGGTGAAAGTTGTAGCTTGGTAGAAAACAAAAACAAAAATAATGTACTCAGTTGTCACAGTTTTCAAACGTGGATTTTGTACGACTCTAAACATACAGTATTTGTTGGAACAAAACAAACAATGCAGATCTTGATTGCTGTATTAGAAAATATTTGAAATGAACCTAAAAACTATTTTGTAATTTTATTTTATTATTTTATTTATATTAATGGGACAATTTGACCCAGAACATAACCCCCCCCAAAATAAAACAATCACTTCATCTGCCCTACAAAATAAGACACATTCATTCATATTCCTTTTCCTTTTTGCCTGAAAAAAAAACAAGCGACACTTTTAAACGCAATATAATGAGATGCAACAATTGTTTTTGTTTCCAATCTCTTTTTTTTGTTCAAGTGTCTGTTTGATTCTGTTTCCAGTGACTACTTGGTTAAATGAATTCTGAATTGTCTTGTTTCACAACTACAGATTTGACACCCCATGTTTTACAATATCTAATTTACATCAGTGTACCATTATAAAGCCATAAAAAGTCCTTACCTTCGATTCGTGATGATGGATAAAGTGGGTTCTGCTAACGCATTAAATCACCAATAGATTTTTTTGTTAGCTTTTTCTTAATACCAGAGGAAGCACAACTTTACTGGGCTCTGATTGGTTGGAAATGAACATATTTATATTGACAGTTCATGATGATCCAGTGCAATCAGAGTTCATTGCCTTCTGGTCATGAATTTTGGGGAAGGGCTTGAGTGTCTTTTTCTTTTCTCGGCATAATCAAGTCTTACCCTGTGCTTTCAGTTCCTCTTTTGCTTCATTTTGAATTCTGGCTCAGGTCAAGTGGGAGCATATAGAGTATATTATACACATTATATATATGTTTTGGACGTGACGTTTTGGAATCATTTTTGAAGTTCTCAATATATACCGGTATATATATTCATACCAGAGATTGGGAGGCAAGCCCCAATGAATGCAGATGATGAGATTGGCAAGGAGATTGGCAAGGCAGCGGCTGACCTGAAAGCTAAGATCATGGCGAGAATGAAAGCTGGGCAACCTAGAAACCGACTACAACGGCTATGTGAAGTACCACCTGAAAATCTCATGGAAAGTGTGAATGCAGCAGTGAGGGCGATCCCTACCGTAACGATCACAGAAACCAATGAGCTGATATACGCTTCAGCATCAGTGATCCTTGAGATGCTTGGCTATAAGAGCAACCATGGAAGCCATGAGATACGTTACCCTCCATGGAAAAGACGGTTGGAGGCTAAGATCAAGGCGGCCCGGAAAGATGTGAGTCAATTGACGGAGGCCCAGAAAGGTGTGATGAAAAGGCCGATACCCGAGAGGTACATCCAGATGACCATACCTGAAGCACTCCAAACTGCCAAACAAAGGCTCCAGGCCTTGTCCAGCTGCCTAAAGCGGTACACAAAAGAGAATGAGGCCAGACGAATAAACAGGCTGTTCACAACACAACCTGCGAAAGTGTACACTCAGTGTCAGGGTCCTAACAGAGCTGACCCACCAAGACTGGAAACTGAAAGGTACTGGAAAGGCATATGGGAGAAGGAGGTTGCACATAACAGCAGTGCACAATGGCTGGTGATCCTGAGAGAGGAGCACAGCAACCTCCCTGAAAAGAACCCAGTTACCATAACAGTGGCAGACATACAGGAAAGAATCTCAGATATGGCGGCCCGGTAGTCCAGTGGTTAGCACGTCGGCTTCACAGTGCAGAGGTACCGGGTTCGATTCCAGCTCCGGCCTCCCTGTGTGGAGTTTGCATGTTCTCCCCGGGCCTGCGTGGGTTTTCTCCGGGTGCTCCGGTTTCCTCCCACATTCCAAAAATATGCATGGCAGGCTGATTGAACACTCTAAATTGTCCCTAGGTGTGAGTGTGAGTGCGAATGGTTGTTCGTCTCTGTGTGCCCTGCGATTGGCTGGCAACCGATTCAGGGTGTCCCCCGCCTACTGCCCGGAGACAGCTGGGATAGGCTCCAGCACCCCCCGTGACCCTAGTGAGGATCAAGCGGTTAGGAAGATGAATGAATGAATGAATGAATGAATCTCAGATATGAAAAACTGGTCCTGATCATTAAGGATCCCGCAAAGGGTGCAGTCCCATCCAACTATCGGCCAATAACCTGTCTCTCCACAACATGGAAGCTCATGTCAGGCATCATTGCGGCTAAGATAAGTGGACACATGGATCAATACATGAGCGAAGCACAGAAGGGCATTGGTAGAGATACCAGAGGAGCCAAACATCAGCTCCTGGTTGACAGAACAGTCGCACAAGACTGCAGGTCCCGACGTACCAATCTGTGCACAGCCTGGATTGATTACAAGAAAGCCTATGACTCGATGCCACATACATGGATCACTGAATGCTTGGAGTTGTATAAGGTGAACAGGACCCTAAAAGCCTTCGTTGCGAACTCGATGAGGATGTGGAAAACCACACTTGAAGCCAATGGCAAGCCACTTACCCAAGTGTCCATCAAATGTGGCATATACCAAGGTGATGCACTCTCCCCACTGCTGTTCTGCATAGGACTGAACCCCCTAAGCCAAGTAATCACCAAGACAGGCTATGGGTACCGCCTCAGAAATGGAGCTACAATCAGTCACCTCCTCTACATGGATGACATAAAGCTGTATGCAAAGAGCAAAAGGGACATAGACTCCCTGATCCACACGACCACACAGCAGCGACATCGGGATGTCATTCGGGCTTGAGAAATGTAGTCGGATGGTGACTAAGAGAGGAAAGGTAGTCCGCACTGAAGGGGTCTCACTCCCTGAAGGAACAATAGCAGACATTGAGGACAGCTACAAGTACCTTGGTATACCACAAGCCAATGGCAACCTCGAACTGGCAACAAGGAAAGCGGCTACGGCCAAATACCTCCAGCGAGTGAGGCAAGTCCTAAGAAGCCAGCTCAATGGCAAGAATAAGACCCGGGCAATAAACAGCTATGCCCTGCCAGTGATCAGATACCCTGCAAGAATAATAAGGTGGCCAAAGGAAGAGATTCAGACCACAGACGTTAAGACCCGAAAGCTCCTAACCATGCATGGAGGGTTCCATCCCAAATCCAGCACCCTGAGACTGTACGCAGGCCGAAAGGAAGGAGGCCGGGGACTAGTGAGTGTGAGAGCCACTGTCCAGGATGAAACATCCAAGCTCCATGAATACATCAAGGAGAATGCTCCAACGGATGACGTACTCAGAGAATGTCTCAGACAATGGGGAACAGAAGATGAGGGGCTAGAAGAGGGACCATCATGGGAGGACAAGCCCCTACACGGGATGTACCACCGGACCATAACTGAAGTGGCTTATCTCAAGAAGTCCTATCAGTGGCTAGAGAGGGCTGGCCTGAAGGACAGCACAGAGGCAATCATCCTGGCTGCTCAGGAGCAGGCCTTGAGCACCAGAGCCATCGAGGCCCAGATATACCACACCAGACAAGACCCAAGGTGTAGGTTGTACAAAGAGGCACCTGAGACGATCCAACACATAACTGCAGGGTGTAAGATGCTGGCAGGGAAAGCCTACATGGAACGCCATAACCAGGTGGCTGGCATAGTCTACCGAAACATCTGTGCGGAGTATGGACTGGAAACCCCAAGGTCAAAATGGGAAACACCTCCGAAGGTGGTGTAGAATGACAGAGCGAAGATCCTGTGGGATTTCCAGATCCAGACTGACAGGATGGTAATGGCGAACCAACCAGATATCGTGATCATAGATAAAGGGCAGAGGAAAGCCGTTGTAGTGGATGTAGCGGTCCCAAGTGATGGAAACATCAGGAAGAAGGAACATGAGAAACTCGAGAAATACCAAGGGCTCAGAGAGGAGCTGGAGAGAGCCTGGAAGGTAAAGGTGACAGTCGTGCCTGTGGTGGTCGGAGCACTCGGGGCAGTGACCCCCAAACTAGATGAGTGGTTGCAACAGATCCCAGGAACAACATCGGACATCTCAGTCCAGAAATGTGCAGTGCTGGGAACAGCAAGGATACTGCGCAGAACCCCCGAATGAGAGACGGACACCACCCGAGGGGTGAGTTGAGGATTTTTTATATATATATATAGCTTTTTCCATTTTTAAACATTTTTTTTAAGTTCCAGGGAGCCACTAGGGCATCGCTGAAGAGCCGCATGAGGCTCTGGAGTCACGAGTTGCCAACCCCCGGGATAGAAGAACACAGGACTGATTCGATGACTGCTATGTCGAACTGTCTAAGCAGCTCTTGTGGCAGGCCGTGCTTCCTCAGCAGCCTCAGGAAGTACATCATCTGTCAGGCCTTTTTCAGGATGGAGTTAATGTTGGCCTCACATTTCATGCCCCAAGAGACTGTGATTCCCAGGAACTTGAAGGTCTCAACGGTTTACACAGGGCAGTTGGATAGTGTGAGGGGCTGCTGTGGTGAAGAATGTTTCCTGAAGTCCATGATCATCTCTGCAGGCTTAAGCGTGTTCAGCTCCAGGTTGTGTTGGCTGTGTTCCACTTCTTGTCAGTACGCAGACTCGTCGACGTCTTTGACTAGGTCGATGACTGTGGTGTCATCTGAGAACTTTAGGAGTTTGACGGCTGGGTGCATTGAGGTGCAGTCGTTCGTGTCGAGGGAGAAGAGCATTCTTGGGGTGCACCAGTGCTGACGGTGCATTTTGATGAACTTGTCCTTTCCAGCCTCACCTGGTGTGTCCTTCCCGTTAGGAAGCTGAAGTTCCACTGGTAGATCATAGGGGACACACTGAGGTGGAGAAGCTTGGAAGTGAGGATTTCCGTGATGTTGTTGAACGCAGTGATGAAGTCCACAAACAGGATCCTTGCGTAGGTCCTTGTGATGTCGAGGTGCTCAACGATGTAGTGCAGCCCGATGTTGACTGCGTCCTCCACAGACCCGTTTGCCCGTTAGGCAAACTGCAGAGGCTCCAGCAGGGGTCAGGTGATGTTATTTAGGTGGTTCAGAACAAGGCATCCAAAGGACTTCATGATCACAGGCTTTAGAGCGACAGGCTTATAGTCGTTCTGATCGGATGTTGCTGGTTTCTTGGGGACTTGGATGATGGTGGACTGTTTGAAGCAGGGTGAGACCTCACACCGCTCTAGGGATCTGTTGAAGATCTGTGTGAAGACCGTAGCCAGCTGGTCAGCGCAGACTTTCAGGCAGGAGGCTGACACCTTCTCGGGTCCCGCAGCTGTGTTGATCTTCTGTTGCTTTAAGAGCCTTCTCACATCCTGTATGTGGATCTCCTGGCCAGGGAATGAGGTCTGGGGTGTGGATAAGGTAGGTCTGGTGGGGTGGGCAGGTGTGGGAAGTGGAGGTGTCCGTGTCGAATCTTCAGAAAAACATGTTTTGATCGTCTGCCAGTCCCTTATTAGTGACTGCTTGGGGGGGATGGTGTCCTGTATTTTGTAACTGTTTTCAGGCCAGAGTCGTTCGCAGAAAACAGTTTTCTCCGTCGCTCTGTCTAGCTTCTCTTTGCAATGATAATTTCCTTTGTCAATTGGTTTCCGGCGTGCTCCACTTCTCAAGGCGGCCTCTTCCTTTTTTCTCATTTGCCTGAGTTTGGCAGTGAACCATGGGTTGTGATTGTTGAAGGAGCAAAAGGACTTTATTGGCACACGCATGTCCTCACAGAACCTGATGTATGTTGCAGTGTCTGTGTATTTGTCCAGAATGCAAGTTGAAGTTTCAAAGACTTTTTATTTAGACTTTTGAAATCTGCATATTAAATGTCCTCAAAATTACATTAAATGGATCTCAATGAAAAATCTGTTTCTATTTGAAACATTATTTTTTTTTTTTTAATTAAAAAAATAATAATAATTTTTTAAACTAAACGAGGAAAAAGTCCTCACCAGCACCGATGAACATCCAGGGTATGGACATAGAGAGGGTGACCTCCTACAAGTACCTTGGTGTTCTTCTCAACGACAAACTGGACTGGTCTACAAACACGGACACCCTGATTAGGAAAGCACAGAGCCGACTCTTCCTACTCAGGAAACTGAGGTCTTTTGGGGTTCAGGGGTCACTCCTTAAGACGTTCTATAACTCGGCGGTGGCCTCGGCCATCCATTATGGCATTGTCTGCTGGTCAGGTAGCATCTCGGCCCGGGACAGAAAGAGACTGGAGCGACTGGTCAGGAAGGCCAGTTCTGTCCTGGGTTGCTCCCTTGACACTCTGGAGGAGGTGGGCAACAGAAGGATGCTAACTAAGCTAAAAGCTATGATGGCCAGTCCCTCCCACCCCCTCCAGGCCGTCCTGACAGTACTTGGTAGCTCCTTCAGCCAGAGACTGTTACACCCGCGCTGCAAGAAGGAGAGATACCGACGCTCATTCCTACCGACTGCTGTCAGCCTGATGAATAAAAAATAACAATCATAATAATAATAATAATTTTTATCCATTGTGTTCATAGTGTATTTAATTGAAAGATGTTTGTTGGTTTTTTTTCTCTTTCTTCTTTCTTCTTTCTACATACATTCTTGCTGCTGGAGGCTGTAAATTTCCCCATTGTGGGACGAATAAAGGATATCTTATCTTATCTTATCTTAAACAAAGTAAGGCTTTGGATGAAACTCAAGTGGACGAACACCCCCAAGATGTTGTTCCAACTCATAAAGGCTTTATGTGTTTTGTGATAATCATGTGACTCATGTGCTGTTAGCCTTCACACTCTGTGTGGGACCACACAGGCCTTGTTTGCCGCATTGGCCTCGTTAACTGCATTCGTTCCATTTGATTGACACCTGTGGTCAGTGAGTCACAGGTACAGGTCTGGCCTTTACACCCCCGCCTCCTGCAACCTCCAACACCCCACTCGGCTTACTTCACAAAGAGGCTTTGACAGCAACATTTCAGTGTCAGTGAACCAAATCTGCTATCTGAGTCTTTTGGGTATTTGGTGACTGCTCACTTGAATGTGTCTCTCAAGTCAACTTTTTTTTTGTCAGCAGAGAGAGTCTGCTAACTCAAGTCATTGAACAAAATCATCTGAATCCATAGTGTTATGTTGATTCCATGACTTGAATCAGTTGCCCAATTCACCTGAATATGAGTGCGCAATGTTTACACCAATGTATCATTCAAGTCCACTGGGTTTCCTGTGAGTCCACTAACTTGAGTCTGTCTCCTGATGGAATTGAATCATTTGATTCCTCAATGTACATCGCGAGTTTGCTAATTTGAGTCAGTAAACCAAATATTTTAAGCCTGCAGAGTATTGGCTAACTCAAGCCAGTGTCCCAAGTCAATTAAATCATACAGTATGAGTCAGTTGTATTTCCGCACAGGCCTTAACTTAAGTCAGTCACATGATTCAACTGAATCATCTGGGTCAAGAGTGTTTCAGGTGATCTGCTAACTCGAATCAACAAAATCATGTCTCCTTGGGTTTTCCGTGTGTCGACAAGCTGAAGTCAGTCTTCTGATTCAACCGAATCATCTGAGTCAGCAGTGTTTTTGGGAGTGCATTAACACTCGCCAATCGCCTGATTTAAGTCAATCATCTGAGTTCACTGTTTCAATTGAGTCCACTTACTCGGGTCAGTGAACTAAATTGGAGCCTGCAAACGTGCCATGTACACTGTGGTCTCATCAAGGCGATTGTTTGAGATCCATTGATTGTACCAGCATTTCAAGGATAACAATCATGGATGTTTATATTGGATTGCCGAACCTTTTGTTTGATTCAGGGACATAAGTATTCTCCACTGAAGTCTACATACCCAACAATTACAAGGCTGGGAGAAGTACTGTACTCCGAATGTGGATCTTTAACTAGGACAAGTGCTACATGTGCGGATTCCCAAGACAGGTCCAACCAGGGCCTCCATTGACTCCACAAACACCACAGCAACGTTGGTCAAGGTCTTTTGTGGTGAAAAAAGTCAACATTATCATGAAGTGCACAGACAAACTTGTCAGGAGATAAACGGTACGGTTGGTTGAGTGAGACGGCAGGTTGTGATGGAGGTGGATGTCAGCGGTAACCTGAGTGCAGCCTCTGTTCTTCTAGTCGCTCCACCAAGTCCCCCATCTGACGCATGATGGCCTTGAGGAGATCAAACACTGATCACTCACTCATCACCGAGGCCTTTGTTTCCCAACTATGTGATCATATTTTGGCTCAAACAACCCCCCAAAGCTTCGCATTTAATGATCCCAAAACACACTGAAGTTTACAACAGCACAGCTTTCTTGTGAGTCATTTCATAGAGCGGCCGCCGACTGTTTTGGCTGCCGGCCTAAAGTCTTCCCTCTACGGTGGCCCTGAACTGGACTGACTGAGGAATCACATTGGCAGTTGAGAACACGCATTCAAAAATGCGCCAAGGTTAGTATTTTATTGAACGGCCTGAATTATTTGCCGTGTATGTGTCCTTTGTGATGAGTGGGAATGGAAAGGCTTGATTAGATGAAAATTGTGTGACTCATCATTGCCAAAGATTGTTGGAGTCTTGACAAGCCAACATCTTCAATATGAAAATAAATAGATAAATAAAAATGCTTTTTATTAAGTGGTGTGCCCCCATTTAGTGCTCCAAGCAAACAGCTAGTTGTTTTGAATTTCAGAAACAGATAGAGTGCCGCAGTGTACTTTAACCCAATAACTGAGCAGGACAATCTCTCACACACACAAATTCAAAGAAAGTACTTTGACAGGAGTCTATTTTAGCACAAATACTCCTTTTCTTTCTTTCGTACAGTGTTAATACTTTTGGCAGGTCTGGTTGTCTGTTGCAGATGTATGAAACAAGGAACCGTTTATTCTAAAAGTGCCAACCACAGATCAACTCATCCTTGATTGTAAAAATCTCTGTAGCATGTCAACGAGATGCACATCACGGTTATGAAGTGGCAACACCGGGTTATTACAAGCGTGCGAATGTGCTGACAGCGCGCTTCCTGCGTCAGCCAAGCACGGTGCAGCAATCAGAAAAACGATGGAAAACAAAAGATGAAACATGATTGTGTCATCCTGATGGCGCAGATACCGCCTGAGCAATGTTGCGACAGAGAGGTATTCCTCATACCTCATATTGCTTTGCGAAGGGGGACATTCATTCCTGGGAATGCAGAAGCGGTAAAAAAAAAAATATGGCCAGTTATGAATGCGGCGGTCACACACTGTTAAAACGTTATTTGCTTTTCATTGTTAATACATGAGGCGGCCCGGTAGTCCAGTGGTTAGCACGTCGGCTTCACAGTGCAGAGGTACCGGGTTCGATTCCAGCTCCGGCCTCCCTGTGTGGAGTTTGCATGTTCTCCCCGGGCCTGCGTGGGTTTTCTCCGGGTGCTCCGGTTTCCTCCCACATTCCAAAAATATGCATGGCAGGCTGATTGAACACTCTAAATTGTCCCTAGGTGTGAGTGTGAGTGCGAATGGTTGTTCGTCTCTGTGTGCCCTGCGATTGGCTGGCAACCGATTCAGGGTGTCCCCCGCCTACTGCCCGGAGACAGCTGGGATAGGCTCCAGCACCCCCCGCGACCCTAGTGAGGATCAAGCGGTTAGGAAGATGAATGAATGAATGTTAATACATGTAATAGGTTAGCCTGTGCTATTCTACATTGACAAACTTGTGTGCAAATCATTTAACCTGTGATTTAATTAATTGCAAATAATAACGGTTGCACAACTTGTTGTGGTACATTTTTGTGGGATATAGTTAGTTGTCATCTGATAGGATAGTTTTCAACAATTTGCAATCTCTAATTTTTTTGTGGAAACTGGAAACAAATGAAATGTGTCATTCACCTCTGTATTCTAATTTGAGATGTGTTTCCCCCCTGGGGCGTAAAAATCTGGACCTACAATTCAAGTTAAAACTGAACAAGTGCAGCAAAGTCTGTGGTTTCAAGTCCAATTTGACAACAGGAAGTTTATGCCAGAGTGGTAATGAAAATGACAAGTTCCCGTTCCTACTTTGAAATAGATTTTTGCATTTCCTGCCATGAATTGAAGTCAGACAGTCTGTGTGTACATCCATCCATCCATTTCTGGTCCTTCATTTCATTGGTACCTTTGTTTTGTCTCTTGACATATCTGTTTGTAGGTTGCTCCATCTCTCTTTTCATCTATCTCAGAGGTCAGCAACCCAAAATGTTGAACGAGCCATAAAGGACAAAAAAACCCCAAAAAACAAATAAGTCTGTAGCCACAAAAAAATAAAAGCCTTCTTTAAAACTTACAATGAAGGAAACACATGCTGTATGTATGTAGGAGACTGAACTGTCTCACAATTGTTTGTTTATATGTGTGTACACAAACACCCCCATAGAATTTATTTTGTGATTCCCTCGCTTGATTTTCTGTTTTGGTATCTTCTTTTCGCTTTTCTTAGTGTCAGTGAAGTGATCATTAATTTCAGTTTTTTGGAGGCTGTCTTTGAACGCCTCTCGAGTCGAACGAGATGAGAGAAGGCACGGAGTCGGACGCAGACGTGTCTGTGTTTGTCGAGACTCCGTACCTAGTGGTTTCCTTTCTGAACTCTGACTGTAAATTTCCACATTGCGGGACAAATAAACGATATCTTAAATCTTAAAAGCATGAATAAAGTGTATGTTTTAAAAAACTAACACCACAGCTCTCCTTTTTTCGGAGCAGCAACATGTATCTACATCTATTTGAGCTATGTTAGCCTATTATCAAAATATTTTTCCATTTTCAAACATTTTTTTATAAAGCTCCAGGGAGCCGCTAGATGTCGCTAAAGAGCCGCATGCGGCTCTGGAGCCGCGTGTTGCCAACCCCCGATCTTTCTGAATCTAGACATTTTAGTGTGGATTAGAGAAGGACACTCAAGAGTATTCTGTTCTTTGGATGATAGACATTTGAACTCAGCAGGCATTAAAATTCCGTGTTAAGTGTTCTTGTGGGTTAGTCACCAAGCTGGAAATCACAAAGTGGAACAAGTAAGACAGCAACACATGGTCTCCTCAGGATTCCATGTTGAATTAAAGACTCACAACAAAGACATGAGCTACTAGGCTCCAGAGTGGAAAATGACACCACGCAGCATACAGCACAGATGAGTTGAGAGTTGGAAAGTGCCCAACTCACAACCTCAGTGGAATTACTTTTTTTTTCTTTTCCCAACGACCTCCATTCCATGCTATCCAAATGGAGCTGAACGTGGAGGTTCTGTCAGAGCTTATAAGGAGATCGACGTTTTGTTTCAAAACGGGTGTCACCAGCAGAAGGGCTGTATATTAACATAGCTTGAGGCCTGAGTCTGAGTGCAGCTTCTGATTTATGCTTCCTTCAGGTGCCTCACAGTCAACGAGGGATTCGATACCGTAAACACATCTGATTTGGAGTTTGACTTAATGCGTGCCTCGGGGATCCGCCGGCACCTCTGCTTATCGTTTGTGACACTTGATCGCTGGATTGAGCGAGTCTGGTCGTGAGGTGGAAGGGTCCCTTTTGCCCCAAGTCAGATTTTCTTTTACGTGGACATTTGATGGCACAGCGGTTGCACTTTCACTGTGATTATCTTGACAAACATGACATGGATCCCCAGGTAATTGCAGCACCAGAGGAGGTGTTGAAAAAGTGACAGCTCAATGTAAAGAAATGATTTATACCCTTAAGAGCCATCCGATTTTATTCTCACTGATGCATGTCTGAATTTCTGCCAAGTGCCCTCAGAGGCTTCTTGACTTGGATCTCCTTCAAACCTTTGGAGATTATTTTCCTATTTTAAAGCAAGCACTCTGCTATTCGTCTTTCCTTTGTTTGTCCATTCATCGGTATGCCTGTCTGTCCATTTGTATGTTCATCTATTGATCACGCACCCAGTTGGTCTGTCCCGCTATCTGTCCGCCCATTGGTCATCCATCCATGGTTAATAAATACAAGAACAAAGAACATGCTTTTTAACAAACAAAAAACTAACTAATACTACATTTTACATTTATCGAAACAACTAAAACTAATTATTGCCCTAATTAATTATTAACCAGGCAACCGGTTCAGGGTGTGTCCCCCGACTGCCCAAGGACAGCTGGGATTGGCTCCAGCACCCCCCGCGACCCTTGTAAGTATGAAACGAAGCGGAAAATGGATGGATGGATAGAACTTATTATTGGGCAAGGTACACCATAAACTAGTTGACAGCCAATTGCAGGGCACACATAGACAAACAACCATTCACACCTAGGGATAATTTAGACTGTTCGATTAACCTGCCATGCATGTTTTTAGAATGTGTCAGGATATTGGAGTACCCGAAGGAAACCCACACATGCCTGGGGAGAACATGCAAACTCCACACCGAAAGCCCAAAGCCAGAATCGAACCCTATACCTCTGCATTGTGCTGACGTGCTAACCTGTTAATCATCATGCCGTCAATACTACATATACTTTGTAGTTTTTTTTAAAGGTAAAATTAACACAATACAAACAAAACTAAAACAACACATTTTAGAAAAAAAAGAAAACAAACTTGCTCTAAAAAGTAATTGAAACGAGCTCAATTAAAAAACAGCAACAACAACAAACTTCAAAACTGAATAAAAGCTAACATTAACGATAAATCCATACCTATTATTTCCCTGGTCCATTCACCGAGCTACCTGCTTGTCCATTCATCCATCCGTCTACTGTATCTGTTTACCTATTGATGCTGTCTCTCTTTCGGTTAGTCCATCTGTCTGTATGTCTTTCCATTCATCCATCTGTCTTGTCAGTCGGTCTGCTGCTCCATCCATCGATCTACCTATCGGTCCATTTTTCTGTTAATGTACGTATCTGACAAAGATTTGCACCTCTGTCGTTAAAGAAAAGGTGGACCCTAAAAACAGATAGTGTCTATCTGTGAAATGCTAACATAGCGTCTATCTGTTTTTAGGTCCACCTTTCCATCATCATCAGTTTGTCTGTCCATCTAATGTAGTCAAGTATGGAGGTGTTCTTGATGAAATAAAATTAACTATGCTTGAATATCTGGTGGAGATGGATGATAATAGAGTGCCAATCGGCCGTCACCGCCACCAAGTCAGCATTCATTGCCTCACCTTAGACGCGAACATAATCTTCTCTGAAATCTCCCACTATTGTGTCACAGGTATTGTAGTCCACTGCTCAAAACCTAAATGTTCCAAAATCGCTTTTTGTGCCTTTTGGAGAAGATTAATTCAACGCTAACACACAAGCACACACTACTATCAATTAAACAGGCACGGTCCATTGATTTTGCTTTGAGAAGACCATATCGTGGCCTGAACATGTCCAAGGTAAAAGGCACTTTTTAAAGAGAATTTCAGTATCCTCAGTAATTTACCTTATTTGTTTTGCTCATATTTAACATGTGGACTTTGACTGACTTACTACCCAAAGAACTTGTAGGAAACAATCGTGCGAAGGCTGACACTGCGAGCGAGAATATCTTAGACAGGGAAACACTGACACCTGTTGATCGTTCTTGGTATTACACTCATTGAATTAGAAATATACAGTATGCAATTCTTAGTTGTAAAGTAGTAAATTTACTATGTTTTAATTCATCAATTTTCATTTGAATAAATGGTGCACATTCAAATGTATGTGAGTATAATGGGTCATTTACATGGCCATTTACATCACTGTTCTATCCTGCTTGACATGATTGGCTAAAAAATGTTTTATTTCACTTTGATTATAATTTGACTGGATTTGGAAGTATGATTTATGTAATTTTGTTATTCATTGGGTTGTCACTACTTTTACTCTTCATTTAGAATTTTGTAAGATTTACTTCATTTTATTTCTCTGTGGCGGACTGTTTAGCACATTGGTGTCAAATATACGGCCCTCAGGTCGGAACCGGCCCCCAAGGAGGTTCGATCAGGCCCGCAGGACCATTTACAAGTGAAAAAAAAATGCATAAACGACACGGAATTAATATTTTTAATATCGTGCAATTCATGGATTATCCGGTAGGGGACACACTGTTTTGATCAGAGAAGAAGACAACATTGTTTTGATCAGAGAAGAAGACAACAGCAGTCTGAAGTATGTCACTGAGACAGACCCAACACAGAAGACGCTATCAAGGACATGTGAATACTTTATTCTTTACACATTTAATAGCACTCTCCTGAGTGTGTAAGATGTCAGCAGGAATTACATTTAGATTTTAAATGCACATGTGCAAATGCTTTAAAAGTTCCTTTCTTTATGGTTTGGTCTGTTTTTTTTTTCCCTCTCCCTACCCAGCGTTTTCCTTTCTGAAGTCTGATTGTAAATTCCCCATTGCAGGACAAATAAAGGATATCTTAATCTTATAAATCTAATTTAATGTTAAAGTGCATCACTATAATTTTCAATACCAATTACTTGTTAAAGCTTTGTGTCTTTGCACAATCAGTGGGATCAGTTGCAATGCATATACCTGTATGTGAATGATAAAAGTAATTTGCACATTTGTCCAAAGGAAATCTAAGGTGTTTCATGAAATGTTCTGTAAAAGATATGTTCATTAAACTTCAACATTTTCCTTATGTTCATGTGCTTCTTCAGACCAAAACAAAGGAAAGACATGATTTGTTGGTTATTTTTTGCATAATATGGTATAATTTATATAATTTATATTTTATTTATTTATATAATAACCAAGACTGTATGTGGCCCACAATGGGAAATGAGTTTGACACCCATGGTTTAGCAAGTCAGCCTCACAGTGTAGAGGTGTGGCTCCGGCCTCCCAGTATGGAGTTTGCATGTTCTCCCCGTGCCTGCGTGGGTTTTCTCCAGGTACTCCGGTTTCCTCCCACATTCCAAGTACATGCTGCCGCTGTTGTGAAAGCGCTATATAAATCAGCATGTATTGTATTGTATTGTATGACATCAATCCATCCATCCATTTTCATCTACGCTTATCCTCACAAGAGTCGCGAGGCGTGTTGGATCCTACCCCAGCTGCCTTCGGACAGTAGACAGGGTACAACCTGAACTGGTTACCAGGAGAACAAGCAAACTCCACACTTGAAGGCCACAGCTGGAATCGAACCCTGTACCTCTGCACTGCGAGGTCGACACATTACATCTTAAATACATTAATTAGGATAAATAAATACATTTTAAAATGTTATAACAATGGAGAGTTAATTAACAATGTTGACGTACAAAAAGTCTGGGAAATAGAAACACTTCTAAATTAATTTTAATATATATATTGGATGGCTACATCACTTGGGAAAAGTCATACTTAAAAACAATAAAACAAAATAAACTGACTTAAAACATTAAAATGGTTCAGTCGGGTTGATAGAGTTTTCTATGCGTTCAGACATCCATTTTCATCACCGCTTCAGGCGGGAAGGCGAACTACACCCTGAACTTGTCGCCAGTCAGTCGCAGGGCAATTCCATACGTATTAATAGAATAATGAAAGATACTCAAGCCACAACATTAGGTACACCTGGAAATAACAATTCAATTACGTCTTGACCAAGACAATAATGCTTCGACGTAGCAAGCCAAAAAACATCCTAGATTCAATGCATTATACAGTTGCAGTTATGCTCATTGTAGGAGATACTCGGTATGCTTACACAATTTGACGCCAAGCTCTACCTTGATATGATAAAAGATCATTCCAGACCACAGATATATTGAGCTACAGCGATACTACTTTACAAAAGTTTGGGGTCACTTCGAATTTTCCCCAATTCTCAAAAGCAGCGGCCACCAACCTTTGAGGGTGAGAGCTACTTCATGTGTACTGATTGTGTGAAAAGCTAGCAAATTGATACGTCTGAAATAACATATTTGTCCAAATTACATTTCATTATATTGGAACGTGCTATTTTTAAGACTTGATTGGTTTTAAATTTCAGACTGTGATCATGTTCAAGATGTCATACTGCCAGTGTCTGCATTTTTAACTTATATTTTGTACTTGCAAATCACAATGTCTGAGCACTGGTGAGCGACTCATGTGGTCCTCACTGTTGTGTTTTTGTTTAGATTGCATTTGGTTTTGTTCCCTCATGTGCCCTTTTTGTCTTCCGCTGTTCTCGTCCCTTGTGTTAACCAGTCAGTATAGAAAAACAGAAAAAAGAGACTGATAAATATTTATAAATAATTGGGAAAAGTCCTGAAAGAAGAGAAAAAAATTGACCTGTAAATGAAAGATATGAATTATAGACTGGCTAAAATTCTGTCATACATTTAGAAAAATCAGTGTAGGAGCCACATGTTTATTTTTCCCTGAATTTGATGCACATGGCCACAGGTAGCATTTCCAGATGCTTGCTCGTCCTTCGAAGCACGGGTGTAGATGATTCGGAATGAGGACGGGAAATTCCTGCGGCCCTTGGGTCAAACTGGAGGATGGGTCATGTAGGATGGTCTGGGCGCAGACAAGGAACATGGCCGAACCAGCAGATGCAGCGTTGTGCATGATGCTCAGGACTGGCGCGTACATGCTCTAATAACTTCATTGGAAACTTGCTGGGGCCACCTGATGGGTTCTGAGAGCTCTGCTATCGAAGCCATCGATTCTTGCGGCAACAGTGTCGTTCAGGCGCCCTGTTTCTGAGCCATAAAGCAGGATCGAGAGTACGCGGAGTGGTAAATCCGGAGCTTCGTCTTGCGTAAGATGGTCTGACGCCGCCAAAGAGATTTCCGGAGAGACTGTAGAGCGGATGCCGGCAGGGCTCGTCTGCGAATAATCTCTGGTTTTAGGTGCCCATTATCTGTCACCATGGACCCCCAGACACACACAGTTTTTGACAGGCTCTATAATGTCACAATTGGTGGATTTGGTCCATTACCGATGTACATGAATTTGATTTAGTCCAGCTCACTTGGACGCCGAGCTGTGCCGCCTCCTCACTGTAAATGCCCAGAGGGTCTCTCAGCTGGCTGTGGGTTGTACTGAGCAGGACGGTGTCATCAGCGTACTCCTGGTCAGTCAGATGCTAGTTGCCAAAGGACATTCCGAGGACGCGCTGGCAGACCCTGGAATCTGGAACAAAATAATCTTAATATCAGCATCACAACTGAAGTTCTTGTTTGAATAACTGAAGTCATTTTTTTGTTTGCAAATATTTTCATCAAATGGGAACATCACTACAAAGAGGACAACGGCATGGACAAATCATCACGCATGCTCAGCAACTGCAGGAGCCGAGGCTCGTCGATATAACCCCCCCAAAAAACAAAATAAATGGATTAAAAGAAAAATTAAGACATTGAGAACAAGATCTGAAAAATTAAGACATTGAGAACAAGATCTAAAACATATGTAAAATACAAACTATAAATGGGATGAATAAATCCATACATCCTATGCGCTATCCTCACAAGGGTCACGGTGGGTGCTGGAGCCTATTCCAGCTGTCTTTCAGCAGTAGGCAGGGGACACAGAGACGAAAACTATCCGTGCTCACACTCACACTGAAGGAGAATTTTGAGTGTTCAATAAGCCTGCCACGCATGTTTTTGGGAGGAAACCGGAGTAAAAAAAATACCCACGCAGGCCCAGCGAGAACATGCAAACTCCCCACAGTGAGGCCTGAGCTGGTATTGAACCTCTATACCTCTATACCTCTGCACTGTGAGGTCGACGTGCGAACCACCGGCTCACCAGGCGGCGGGGATAAGTAAATATGAGAGTTATATGAACACGTTTCAATAGAACTTCTGATCACTGATAAACATCAGTGACTGATGAATTGGTCTAAATAATTTTTCGTCTGTGTCAGGACCAAGTGACGGCCTACCAAAGTTGCAGCTTTGAAGGTAAAATCTACTAAAAAGGTCCATGCTCACGTCTGGAAAAGAACTTTGCAGACTTTATTTAACTACCTCATCCGATTTCCTCGTTTATAAAAAACTTTATTGAGAATACACTTTGCATGTGTGTGGAAGTCATTTTTGTTTTTAGCTGAGAGATAGGCAGAAAGTGAGGCCAGCTGCAAATCAAAACTGCACGATGGTTCTCTGACGATTTACTGTAGCTAAGTCCCAAATGGTTCCCAATGTGAAACACGAAGAACCCCCTGCTTTGAAGAGCAAAAATGTGCAAATTGTCACGCTCTCGAAAAAGGTTTGCAATCATGCATTGATGCCACAAGATAGCAGCAAAATACTTAATACTGAGAGGCCCATAAACATCAACACCATGTATGTATACAATCATGAACCCATGTTTCAAAAACGGCTGTATTCGGAACTTAATTATTCAACACAAACCAACTACCTTCACACGAGGATCATCAACTGTTTAATTAAGAGGGCATGCTAGAACAATCTTAGGGGAAATTACACATGGATAAATAAACGTCACCAGTAGCCCGTTACACAGACTGTCTGAAATTATTAATGTTCCGACTCTATCCATTTTAATCTTGGTGACTGTTCGTGCTCTGTCCATTTTTTTCGTTCTTATTCCTGGACTCCCCATTTGGATCTCCCCTTGTGTTCTATCCATTCCTTTCACTTTTTTCATTTGTTAGAGTTCCATCTATTTGAATCTTTGTTCTTGCTACTGGATTTCCATTTGGATTTGTACTCCTTTTCCTGTTGCTGCGCCATCCAATTGATTTTGTGTTCCATCCATTTGGACATTACAGTGAAAACTTACATTGAAACTTTGTTCTGTGTCAGTCCATTAGGTCTTTGCTGCTGTTCGCGGACAACCCATTTAAATTTTCATTTCTGTTTTGGATCTTTTTCTCTTTTTCTCCTTTGGTTCATGTCATTGGATATTTGTTCCGGTTTAAATAATTTTGGATATATTTTTTTCCTGTGTTCTCTGTCTAATGGGGCGGCCCGGTAGTCCAGTGGTTAGCTCCCCGGGTCTGCGTGGGTTTTCTCCGGGTGCTCCGGTTTCCTCCCACATTCCAAAACCATGCGTGGCAGGCTGATTGAACACTCTAAAGCAGGGGTGTCCAAACTTTTTGCCAAGGGGGCCAGATTTTATGTGGTAAAATGTCGGGGGGCCGACCTTGGCTGACATTCTTTACATTGAACAACAATATTGTTCAACAAATTTTAGTAAGCCAGTCTGTTTCACATTTCCAATTTTATTTTAATTTCAACAATCTTAAGAATTTCTTTTGGTTCATTTGAAACAGGTATATCACATGCAACTGCTTATTCACTTGACTTTTTCTTAAACAGAAGTCTCCTGAGTGCAAATTGATTGATTTGAAACATAAAATGTATCACCATGACTTTTCAATAGTCACAAAACCTTTGACTCGAACAACAGGGAAATGAACAAGCAATACACATATCCACAACTACAAGGATCATTTGAAATATGACATATCAGTCAATATAAACACGGAGTGATGTCTTGTTAACTCGTGAGTGATGCCCTCTAGTGTCTAAATGCTATTACTCATTTAGTGAATGCTATTACTCATTTAGCCACTAGAGGGAAGCAGTACTCTATGAAACATCACTCACCAGTCTACGAGACCTCAGTCAATGCAACACGTGTTCCATTGCGCCCAACCTGCGGGCCAGACGGCACTGATTTTATGACAGGGGCCGAGGGCCGGATGAAATTCGACCGCGGGCCGGACTTTGGACATGCCTGCTCTAAAGTGTCCCTAGGTGTGAGTGTGGGCGTGGTTGGTTGTTCGTCTCTGTGTGCCCTGCGATTGGCTGGCAACAGATTCAGGGTGTCCCCCGCCTACTGCCCGGAGACAGCTGGGATAGGCTCCAACACCCCCCACGACCCTAGTGAGGATCGAGCGGTTCGGAAAATGGATGGATGAATAAATGAATGAATGTCTGTCTAATTGTAACTTTGTCCCTGTTTGTCCCAGCCATGTGTGTTTTGTTCCTGTTCCTAGTCTGTTTATTTGGATCCATGTTCTTGGTCTGTCAGTTTTGGATTTTTGTTCCTCATCCATCATCTACTTTGATTGCTGTTCCAGTTGATGGACCAGTCAGTTGCATCACCGTTCCTGTCCCTGGATCAGCCATTTGTATCGCTGATTATATTCCTGTCTGTTTGCATCTTTGATCTTTTTACCAGACCATCTATTTGTGTCTTTATTGCTTATTCTTGAGGTCTGTTTGGACCTTTCAACCGGTTTCCATGGTTATTTCTTTTCCTAGATCCATTTTGAATATTTGACCCGTCCATTTTCATCTTTGTTCACGGTCTTGTTCCTGAACTGTTCATTAGGTCTTTGTTCCTGTTCCTGCATACTGTCGTAGATGAAGGAAGGATGTTTACTTGTGTTGCTGTCATGAAATGACACTTATCCCCAACAAAATAGCAACTACAGTCGTTCTATCAAATACGTCCTGCCTGACTGCAAGCTGACCGTCTTAGTGTCCCACTTGACGTAATGCTAATTACGGCTCCTATGGGACAAAATCTACTTTGACACACTCTGTCTCTCTCTCTCTCTCTCTCTCTCTCTCCCTGTCTCTTCTCGTGTCCGTGTCTGTCAGTCCTTAATTTAATTACTGGAGTTGAATCATGTCTTATTTTGCATCCAGATAGATAGCGAGCTGTCTCATCGCGGCATTAACAGTATTATTAACATTAGAAACAGTAACACTACCAGCATTGGTAACATCAGTAACTGATAGCCTTAGTAATAGTTGTAACATTTTAACATTGTATATTTTATTATTACAATTACGTCACTTTGTTAATCATTATTCCATTTGATTTGTTAATCTTATCTTCCTTACCATCCTTTCATCTGGTCTTGTTTTGGATCATTGCGCTTTACGCATCAACGTGACATACATTTAAGTAAAATAGGTAATTAAAGTCTGTCGTTTTGGGAAAATAATGTTTTCACATTTTGGTTAATCAAAATAAATATGTTTTCACCTAGATATACAATATGTTATACTCTACTTGAAATACAGTGTCTCCATGTAATGTTGCTGTAGCACGTTTAGGCCGCTAGATAACGCAATTGACCCATTTTTAAAAGTGTACCATACTCTGGAACTTGTATTTAGCGTGTACGTATGGAAAATTCCTATTGTATTTGTGTCAAAGAAAAGGAAGAAAACTTTTACGAAGAGAGGCAGTTTTGAAATTAAATAGTTGTGTTTTAGAGTGAATTGTCTTCAAGCCGTGGCATCAATTTAACCAACCAATCCTTTTTTCTCCCCCAAATTACAATGGAAATTCATCCATCCATCCATTTTCCGAACCGTTTCATCGTTTTAAAAATACATGTGTTCACCCTATATATGACTGAATGCGTGATTACATTTTGATGAAGGAATTTATGTTGTAATGTTTTGAAAATGCATTGCTTTTTGTGTTTTTGGGAGTTTCAAAACACTTCGTCTGAATTTACAGGCGCAATTGTGAGACGTATGAAGGGTATAATTACCTGCGTGCAACATAATTGACAGATCCTGTAGTAGCAGGAGGAACAGTAAGTGCGTGCCATGACGCGCGTGAGTGACGTGTTCGTGCGTGTGCATGTAACAATGGAAAGCGACTGAGGCGGTGCGAGCGCGCTCACCCCCCGTCCAATGGGATCGCCACTGGGAGGGAGCTTGCCCCGACTCCAGCTTTGTTTTAACTTTTTCTAGTGAGACTTTGCCGAGGAGCGGCGCAATGTTTAGTGCAAGCGTGAGTGGGCCGTTATTCGTATACCTCTACGGATGCGCGCAGCTCCTCGGATCCACTTTTACGCGCGGATACTTTGAGTAACAATTCGATACTCCTTTTTGGGGGGAAATAAACGAGAGAGGGAGGGTGGAAAAGTTTCTTGTGTGTTGCGGGAATGCAGTTAACCATCCCGTGGATGCCGTATTGATGAGGAGTGCACGTCGACGCTGCAGTTAAGTGCTCAAAAGAAGATCAACGTGACAAATTAAATTTCCACGTTCCACGTTCAGAACGTTTGGATTATAATGCTCTAGCGTGGATGCATCAAGCTGCACCGGGCTGGCTGACCTGACCATGGCTCGGCTTCACTCACTCCTGCTGCTGCTGTGGACTCTGTCACGCTACTCGGCATCCACGCAAGTCCGCCAAGAGTTCCGCGTGCTGGAGGAGCAGCCCGCGGGCACCTACGTGGGTCAGATAGAGACCCGCGCCGGCTTCACGTACCGCTTCAGCGAGCGTCACAGACTTTTCGCCATCAACGGCAGCACGGGAGTGATCTCAACCTCGTCTGTGGTGGACAGGGAGCAGCTGCAAAGCGATGTCATCAACGTGGTGGTGCTCTCCAGTCAGCCTACCTACCCTACGGAGGTTAGGATCATGGTGTTGGATATTAACGACAACGCGCCCGTGTTCCCGGATGCATCTATCGTGGTGTCTTTCAAGGAGGATGCCAGCAGCGGCCGGCAGGTCATCTTGGACACAGCAACCGACTCTGACATTGGGAGTAACGGCGTGGACCACACCACCTACAGAATCGTGAAAGGAAACCAACAGAGAAAATTCCGCTTGGATATTACCGTCAATCCCAGTGGCGAGGGCGCATTCCTGCACCTGGTGTCGACAGGGGGCCTGGACCGGGAGCTCACGCCCTTCTACCAGCTGCTCATCGAAGTGGAGGACAAGGGGGACCCTAAGAAGTTTGGCTATCTGCAGGTGAACGTCACCATCCAGGACATCAATGACAACCCGCCTGCTTTTGAACATGAACAGTACGAGGCGAGCGTGTTTGAAGATGCCGCGGTGGGCTCCAGCATCCTGCAAATCACGGCGTCCGATCAGGACGATGGGACAAACGCAGAGATCAGGTATTACCTAGACGAGGGCACCCCCTTCCAAATCGACCCCAAAGATGGGACCCTTATCATAAAACAAAGTTTGGATTATGAAAGTAAGAAAGCGTATTCGTTGACTGTCCACGCGGTGGACAGTGGGGCGCCGTCGTTGTCTGGTAGGACGGAGGCAACCGTCAAATTGTTGGACGTGAATGACAACGACCCTGTGGTGAAGTTCAGGTACTTCCCCACCACATCCAAGTTTGCCTCTGTTGATGAAAATGCACAAATTGGCACAGTGGTAGCACTGCTCACAGTGTCTGATTCAGACTCCCCCACTGCCAACGGTAACATCTCTGTGTCCATCTTAGGTGGTAATGAGCAAAGACATTTTGAGGTGCACACGTCCCCTGTGCCCAATTTGAGTTTGATCAAAGTGGCCAGCGTGTTGGACAGGGAGCGAATTTCCTCATACAACCTAACAGTGTCGGTGTCAGACAATGGCAAGCCAGTGGCGCGCTCGTCTTTTGCTAGTCTAGTGATATTCGTCAATGACATCAATGACCACCCGCCGATATTCCAGGAGGCGCTGTATAGGGTTGATATCACCGAAGACATCCCCAAAGGCAGCTACATAAAAGGGGTCTCTGCAACAGATGGCGACTCCGGGCAAAATGCCAACCTACGCTACTCGCTGGTGTCTGGAAACACTTTGGGCTGGTTCACCATCAGCGAAAACAGCGGTCTGGTTACCAGCGCCGCTTTGTTGGATAGGGAGGTTGCGTCGCAAGTTGTTCTTAACATTAGTGCCAAAGACCAGGGGCTGCAGCCCAAGATTTCTTACACAAAGCTCATTGTGAGCATTACTGATGTGAACGACCAAGTGCCCACGTTTACACAGACAATGTATCATGTTTCCATGGTGGAGCACGCACCTGCCGGCACAGAGCTGCTTGTGCTTTCAGCCTCTGATGAAGACCTGGGCGAGAATGGGACAGTCCGTTTCTCATTCGACGCCGAGACGGCGCCCGGCCTTCGCAAGCTCTTTCGCCTGGACGCCTCATCGGGGCGTTTGAGCACAGCCGCGGAGCTGGACAGGGAGGATCAGGCCTCTTACTTGCTCCACATCCAGGCAGCAGACACAGGCACTCCCCCGTTGCACTCTGCTGGAAAAGTCAACATCACCCTGAGGGATATCAATGACAACAGGCCAGTTTTTTACCCTGTGCAGTATTTTGCAAACGTGAAAGAGAACGAGCCCCCAGGCACTTTTGCCACTACTGTTTCTGCCACAGACCCCGACTTGGGTCGCAACGGCACAGTGAAATATATAATCACAGCAGGCGACACCTCCAAATTTCACATTCACAGCAACACAGGTAAAATTACCACGCTGGCGTCGTTGGACAGAGAAGTCAAAACCACTTATCAGCTGCAGGTGGCAGCTGCAGATGGCGGTGGGCTGCACTCGCACACCCACGCCATTGTCACTGTGACTGTAATAGACACACAAGATAATCCACCCATCTTTAGCCAGAAAGTTTACAGCTTTGTCGTGTTTGAGAATGTGGGCTCGGGAACAGTCATAGGGACCGTGTCGGCCACCACTGTCGATCTAAACTCCAACATTTCCTATCTCATCACCTCCGGGGACCAGAGAGGGCTTTTTGCTGTAAACCCAGCCGGTCAAATCACTGCGTCCAGCCAAATAGATCGAGAAGAGCAGGGCTTCTATCACCTGAAGCTTGTAGCCAGAGCAGGTGAAATAACAGGAGAGGCCTTTGTCAACATCACAGTGAAGGATCTGAACGATAATGCCCCCCACTTTATTCACTCTGTGGAGCATGTGAGCGCCGTGGAGAACTGGAGCACGGGTCACACAATCTTCCAAGCCAAGGCATCTGATGCCGACGAGGGCGCCAACGGCATGGTGGTCTACAGCCTCAAGCAAAACCCTAGAGGACTGTTTCACATCCACGAGAAGCACGGCCTTATCACGCTGACCGGGCCTCTGGAGGTCACCACCACGTCCTACGAGATCGAGGTCTTGGCCTCGGACATAGGGGTCCCCCGGCACACCTCCAGCTTGGTGCTTATCATCAGCGTTTACGACGTGAATGACAATTCGCCTGTATTTGGCCAGTTCTCCTATGAGGTCGCCATCCTGGAGTCGGAACCTGTCA
Source organism: Hippocampus zosterae (assembly GCF_025434085.1). Lineage (NCBI taxonomy): Eukaryota > Metazoa > Chordata > Actinopteri > Syngnathiformes > Syngnathidae > Hippocampus > Hippocampus zosterae. Next base: position 35,173,245 of record NC_067451.1, read on the forward strand.
ACAGCCGCTTCTTCACAGTGGAGGCCACTGACAAAGACTCAGGCCTTAACGGGGAGATCATGTATGACATCATTGGCGGCAACACGGGGGACATCTTTGGAATTTTCCCAGATGGGCAACTGTACATCAAAGCAGAGCTCGACCGAGAGCTGCAGGACAGATATAACTTAGTGGTGGTGGCTACAGACCGCGCCGTGGAGCCGCTAAGCGCCACCGTCAATGTCAGCGTGATCCTAGAGGACGTCAATGACAACCGCCCCTTGTTTAACAGCACCAATTACGTCTTTCACTTTGAGGAGGAGCAGACGAGGGGTTCGCTGATCGGCTTGGTCCACACCGAGGATAAAGACTTTGGGGCAAACAGCGATGTCAGATACTCGTTTGAGTCTCCCCAGCCCAACTTCGAGGTGAACGCCATCACGGGGGAGTTGACGAGCACACTGCGATTGGACCGTGAGTCGCTCGTGAGACAAAGAGGCGCCGCTGCCTTCAGCTTCGTCGTCATCTCGGCCGACCAGGGTCTCCCTAAACCCCTCAGAGACCAGGCCAAAGTGCAGGTTTACATACAAGACATCAATGACAATGCACCTAAGTTCACCAAAGACATTTACCAGGCCTCCATCTCTGAGTCGGCGCAGAACATGACCCAGCTGCTGCGCGTCTCCGCCTCTGATGTCGACGAAAACAACAATGGACTGGTTCATTATCACATCACTGAGGGCAATGAGGAGGGACAGTTTACCATTGACGAGAGCTCAGGACAAGTCACATTAGTTGGCAAAATGAATTATGAATCAACAGCCTCCTATTCTCTGAAAATAATCGCTGTTGATGCTGGCATTGTGCCCTTGTCCTCCTCCTGTATGCTTAGCATTAGTGTACTAGATGAGAATGACAACACCCCGACCTTCCCCAAATCCTTACTGTCTGTGGACGTGCAGGAAAACATGAGAATCGGTGAGCTGGTGGCCTCCGTGACGGCGAGCGACGCTGACTCTGGCTCGAATGCCGAAATAACGTACAGTATCACCGCCACAAACAACCACGGCACGTTCAGCATCAGTCCCAACACAGGCAGCATCTTTCTGTTCAAAAAGCTGGACTACGAAACACAGTCATTTTACAAGCTCAACGTCACAGCGAAGGACAATGGCCGACCCCAGCGCTCCTCTTCAATTCCTGTCATCATACATGTTCGAGATTTCAACGACAACCCTCCCATCTTCACTCCCGGGGACATCTTCAAGTCCATCCCGGAGAATCTTCCGATCTCTGCCTCGGTCATGACAATTACAGCTCATGACACGGACGCAGATATCAACGGGGAGTTGGAGTACTCCCTTGTTCATCAGGTGCCCAGAGGAGGCCACTTCAGCATCGACCCGAGCTCCGGTCTCATCTACACCACCAAGGAGGTGGACAGGGAATTTTCCAACCTGTTTGAGTTGACGGTAAAGGCCACCGACCAGGCTGTGCCGTTTGAATTCCGACGTTTCGCCCTTAAAAACGTGACAATATGGGTCACAGACATCAATGACAACATCCCCACTTTCGTGTCCCAGAATGCCCTCGTGGCCGAGCCCAACATTGTAATCGGCTCCATCCTAACGACGGTGGTGGCTTTGGACCCCGACGAGGGAGAAAACGGGGAAGTGGAGTACGAGCTGGTCGAGGGCGACTCGGACACATTTATCATGGACCGCTACAGTGGCGACATCCGCCTTGCCTCACAGCTGGTGCCCTCCCGCCTCGTGTACACGCTCACCGTGTCTGCCACTGATCATGGCAGCGAGCGCAAGACCTCCAGGACTGACATGACCATCATCCTCCAGGGCCTTGATGGCCCCGTGTTCACGCAGCCCAAGTACATCACCATCCTCAAGGAGGGCCAGCCGCCAGGCACCAACGTGATCTCCCTGGACGCCTCCAGTCTGCGAGGTCCCGGTGGAAAAGTGGAGTACTTCATTGTGGCGGTGCGCAGCGGTGGAAAATCCGCCGGACGCCTCTTCACCATCGGACGCCACACCGGATTGATACAGACGGCGGCGGAGCTAGACAGGGAGAAAGGCTCCGACCTCTACCTGGTGGACGTGTACGCAATTGAGACGGACGCGAGCCAGCCCAGGACGCAGCGTGCAGAGGTGAGTAACATCCCAATCGTCTTTTTTTTGTAGCTCTGTTGTGGGAGTTCATGAACTCTCATGAACTCATGTGCTGGCATTTGTCAGGGATATTAATGAAATCAAGATCCAGCCTGGAATTGAAAGATGGTGACACACAGGCCAAGTAACACACACAATAGAGCCACTTAATGCATCTGTCCTCTAATTTATTCACTTTTTCAACACAGTTCTGAGGTTTGTTAAAAATCCATTTTGTTGGATGTTGTGTAAGATGGCCTCGCTCCATGCCATTCTTACTTGCAGTATCGTCTTCTCTCCAAATGTGAATATAACAGATTTTAAAAAAGGTCCTGGTAGAACAGGGGTGGGCAAACCTTTGTGCACAAGGGCCACACTTGATTTTTACAAGGGACAGAGGGGCCAACTCATTCATAAATTCGGCAAAAAAGTAAAATGTGTTTGTAATAATAATAATAATAATTATTATTATTAATAAAATACTAATAGTAATAGCTATTATTACACAATATAATAATATAATATTATAAAAAATAATATAATATAAGAAGTATAATAATAATAATATATATTATTGTTATTTTAATTATTATTATTATTTTAAAAATGGGGTGCCCCGGTGATCCAGCTGTTCGCGCGTTGACCTCACAGCGCAGAGATTGGCTGGTAAGCAATTCAGTGTGTGACCCGCCTAGTCCCCAAAGATGGCTGGGATAGGCTCCCGTACCCCCCCCCCCCCCCCTGACCCCCGCGACCCTTGCGAGGATAGGCGGATCGGAAAACAGATGGATGGATAATAATAAAATTATGCACGTAACATAATAGTCATTCATTTTCATATTTATTTCTGTTATTTATATTCAACTACTTCATTCAATTGATTGGCCAAGTATTTCCTAAATGAAATAAAAAATAGTAACAAATATAACAAATGTTTAATGAATTCCCTCACTTTCCTAAATTCCCACATTGATACGTTGCACAAAAGAAAAACAAGGGAACAGTTTACATTTTACAAATATTTTAAAATTGTGTTGTTTACAGCTAAGACAATCAATTATTGTCAATTATTTAATGAGTTGCATGCTTTAATTGAATAATTTATAATTAATAGAATATAACAAATGTGTGATTAAATAACCAATTAAAAAATACAAACACATAATTGAAAGATGAATTATATATTTGTGTATTTTAAAAATTGTTACATTTTACTAATATTAATTTTTTATTATTTACAATTCAGAAATTTATAAATTTTTAAATGAAATAAATGTTGTAAGTCAATGTAGAGTTATAATTTAAGTATAATTAACTAACCATTGAATAAATAAATATTTTAAAATGAAACACAAATATATTTGTAAAATTGTTACATATTGCTGGTATGTCTTACTTTGTATTAAGAACAAATGGTTCATCAGATACATGTTTCAACGTATTATTTTTAATCAATTGAATTATAATTAATTGAAGTGTAATGAACTAGTTTTAAAAAATAAAATACAAATATTTAATCAATATAATTTTTGAATGATTTTGTAAAATGGTTACATTTCACTATTTACATTACATGAATTGACCTGTCATTTAATGGAATAAAAGAATAATAATCATAATAATAATAACACATACAGTACATAAATAAGTACATTCGAATGACCAGTTGTCCAGAACGCTTTGGCCAACTGTGCTTTTGTAAGTTCACTGTTCTTGATGGCTTGACTAAGTATCTAAGAAGGAGTTATTGAAAAAAGTATGCGTCGTGTGTGCGTGTGTGTTGACCAGTTCTATTTCTGAGCCCGGGGGCTGTTTTGGCACTGGGGGTGGTCCCAGATGGTTCCCTGATATGACCGAAAAGTTCTCCACAGGCAATAAGTGGCCATTAAATGTGGACGACCTCTTAAGCCCTGGCTGAGACGATGCTGAGGGCAGAGAGGGTAAAACCGAAGCTTTGGCCTGATGTTTGTGTTCATGACACAACTTTTGAGGCCTCCCCTCAAATGAAACGCAAATGCGTGCACAAAACGAGGCACACCTGCGGGATCCAATGAGAGATGCTCGGAGACTCCTCACTTTCCTGTTGTTGAATTGCTGCGTTTTTAATCATTTGTGATCAATCTGATGATCTGTTTATTATTGTGGTTGTAGTGTGACAGCTGGTTCCAATATTTACTGTAGTTAGCAATATGAGGGTGGTCAAAATATTATAAACAGCTGTTGGTATGTTGCAGACTTATTGTCAAACCAGAATTGATCAATGCTAGACAACCCCAATGTATCCCACTGGGCATCCTATCAGTAATATGATATCCATACATTCATATTAAGGAGATGTACTATTTTTTTATGTTAGTGAGACATGAAGACGATCCAAATAAATATGATGTATACTTTGTATGTATGTTTAGATATGGGTGAGCAGTGAGCACCGATACCAGGTATCAGGCCGATCACTGGCCTTATTTTATGGTTTTGGGTACTCGTGGAGGCTGCCGATACAAGCCGGTGACACTTAAGGAAAGAACAATTTGACATTTTGCTGTAGTTTGTGTGCTGTTGTGGCAGTCTGACACATCTTCGAATCAATATCCACATGAGAAAGAAAGGTAATTTTATATAACCAACGTACGAGATGTATCGTCGAGTTCTCGGAGCGAATACCTGTAATGGTATTGTAGTGGTCTGAAATATATTGTTATACTGGAAAATCTGATACTAGCTGACAACAATGTAAGTTTTATACAAAAAGTCGACACGCCCCTGTTCAAATGCCAGGTTTTTCTGAAAAATGAAAAATGAAAATCTGAATGAAAAATGAAAAAATGACAAATCATTTAAAAACCTTTTTCACCATTAATGTGACTGATAACCTGAAAAATTCCTTTGAATCTCTTTGAATGGGCAAATAAAAATAAAGAATTAAATTTATGTAGCTTCCCAACAACTTGTATTTGAATTACTTTTACATCCACAGAAAATAGTATGTAATATGTACCCTTTCACAGGTTTAGTTTATAGATAGTATTTTTTGGACTGCTTTTGGAATGGCCGGATTTGTTGGTGAAAAGTGCACTTTTAAAAATGAAGGACTGTTTCTGCTTCTCTCCCAATTCAGTGACATATTTTAGAAGTGTAGTCTATGACTACCAAACATTATTGTTTATAAATGCCAAAAGATAATTTTAGTGATGTCATGTCATTTGGGGAGGCACGGTAGTCGACTGGTTAGCGCGTCGGCCTCACACTGCAGAGGTGCAGGGTTTGAGTCCGGCTTTGGCCTTCCTGTGTGGAGTTTGCATGCTATCCCCGGGCCTGTATGGGTTTTCTCCGGGTACTCCGGTTTCCTCCTACATTCCCAAAAACATGCATGGCAGACTGATTGAACACTCTAAATCAGGGGTCGGGAACCGTTTTGACTCTCTCTCTCTCTCTCTCTCTCTCTCTCTCTCTCTCTCTCTCTCTCTCTCTCTCTCTCTCTCTCTCTCTCTCTCTCTCTCTCTCTCTCTCTCTCTCTCTCTCTCTCTCTCTCTCTCTCTCTCTCTCTCCTCTTTCTCTCTCTTTCTCTCTTTCTCTCTCTCTCCCTCTCTCTTTCTCTCTCTCTCTAACTCGTAGCCTACTCTTGATTAGCCTCACATGAAGGAGGTTAATGTGTCACTTGAAATGTAAAACTAAACCAAATAGAGGCATGAATATAGCTCTAAATCCAATCTTTGTTTCTTGAATATTTTGCCGGGGCCAGGTTCAGAATATCAAATGTTTCTTCCTTCCCTTCGCCCTCAGGCCTTCCCACTTAGCACACGCTTGCTGTCTTAATGAGACATCATTCCCAGACTTTCAAACAAGAGATGCTTAAACTTCATTTCTCCGAGATGACTTCACCTTGCCCCCGGCTCATCTAGGCGCATTACGAGAAGCGTGAGATCCAATAAAAAGTCAGAGGAGTCCACATGTGGAAATATGCTCCCGATTTCTTTTTTTTCACATTGTAAACCGTCAGATTTAGATTAATGTTTTTTAGAGCACTGTTTGTATGGCAGATATGTGGTAGCAACTGGAGAGGGTGGTGGATGTGAGACGAATCGAGGGGTCATGACCCCGTCTCATTTCCCTCCATTGATAGGTCAAACAGGGGGAAGTTGACTGCTTTAAGAAAACTGTCTCTCAAAACTTTGTTTTTTTTATTGGGATTTGTCCTGCAGGTCCGTATATGACATACTCAATAGATTGAAAGAAAGTTGGATGAAATAAGCACTTGATTTACTCGGGCCATTTTTCCGAAGAATGGAATTCAATGTTGAATCTGAGTCTTTATGCTCCTTTCTGGCAGGGTTGATGACTTCTTGGCTGCACACTTATCCATTGTTGTGAATTCTTTGTCATAGTGTTACGGAGGATGTTTTGTTGTTGTTGGGTTTTTTTTTTCCTATTCAGATTTAAGTTGATCTTCATCACATCCTGAATAGTTGCGGTGGAAGGAATCTTGTCCCTTTCGTATGTTTGCATTATGGGGGAACATATTTCCCCGTAAGAATGATTGGAAATCATCCATGCCACTCGTCATCTTTAAAACCATCAATTCACTGCACAGGCAATATTTTAAAGCGGACAGACAGTATTGTGGCAAATGGACTTTTTAATGGCTTCACACGGATGAGTCTGTGGGGTGCCTTTTCCATCCATCAAGTGTGAAACGTAACAACCATGTAAATGTTTTGTGTGCTGCCCGTATCTGAAAATGGTTGCATTCGTCAGGTATTGTTGTGCGAGCGCGACTCATTTGCAGTCTGGACGCCGAGGGGTGAATATGTCCTGCTCTGGAGGAAATCTCACAAGTCTCAAATAACACCCAAATAGTTGCTAAATATAGGAACTTTGCAAAAAAAGCTCAAGAACAAACAAAGTTAATCCTCTGATACTTGCTGAATCTCATGTGATGTCAGGCATGAATATTTGTGACACTTTAGAATTTGGAATCTCCAACGTAAAGGATTTTTTTCCTTATGCAACCTGACAGGTAAAAAATGAAGGCAAATTCTTGCAAACACTCAAAGAAAAAGCAAAACACTCAGACTTAAGTCACGCACAATGTCAAACTTTTTGCACAAGTGTCTTGGCGAATTAAACCAGTAGAATTTTGGATTTTTTGAAATGAGGTTGAATCCTACTTTAAGTGTTGCTAAAAGCTTAAGAAAAAACAAAGCACACATATTTGAAACTGTTTGCTGTACTGACGTCTCGTGTGATGTCATCAATCACGGTTGCGCAATTCATGTAACTTGACGAGTGCGTGATTTAACTCAGAGAGCGAGAGAGAGAGAGAGAGAGAGAGAGAGAGAGAGAGAGAGAGAGAGTGATATTTGGGTTGAATTTTGAAGTTAGGTTATAAAAAGAAGAAAGAAGATTATGCTAATTTGAAATTGTATCCCAAATTTGAGGGAGAAAATAGCAAAAATCAAAAGTCGCATTAAAAAGCTGCGCAAATGTGATGCATGACGTCAGGTGAGAACTCAGTTCAGTGAGAGAGAATAAAGATGAATTAGGCTTATTTGACTTCCTGCTTCTTCTTTGTTCCGTTTTGACTTTAAAAAAAAGGAGAAAGCAAATATTTGGGGGAATTCAACTTAAGACACAGAAAAAAACCAAAGAAAAGCAATGGGTGAATTGCACACAGTGGACAAGTGTTAATAATGACCTCGGCAACAGGTGACCATTGCACTATTTTAGTGATTCTGAACTATTTTTCAGTTCTATGGATGCACTTTCAGATCCTTGCATTCAGGCCTTGGTGACTGCAGTGCTTCTGAAGTTTTTTTGATATTTTTTTTTGCTTCCTTAAACTGAATATCACTCCAGTGGCACATCAGCTTGTGTCCCTCCTGTTCTGTGCAGCATTGTTCGCCTCCAAAGTAAACATAGCCTGCCCTTCCTTTTTTGTGCTGCCTCTGTAAACAATCCAGCAGTGGCAGCAGCATTTAATTATTTTTTACATTTTTTGCGTTGTTTTGGTCCGTGCCAGTAGTGTCTTGACTTGGCAAATTTAAGAGCAAAAAGAACATAGATGAACGTGGACCTTTTGGATTGACGCTTGGGCCTCAGCTCGCACTGTGAGACTGAAGAGGCAAAGAAAAGATTGTTGGAGTTGTGGGCAGAAAGGGGAAAGGGTGTGTGTGGGGGAGGGGGGCATGGAAACATTTTATTGCCAGATGCAGGCTGTGTTGCAAGGAATTATGGGGGGAAAAAGACTAAAGTCGACTGCTCTTTGTGTTGCTTTATGGTCATTTGAATACCTCTTAGTTTGATGCATAAAGTCCCTGTAAAGTGAAAAGAAATGTCTTGAATTTGACACGCCACAGAGACGATACAATTGTTGTAAACAAGCAAAATTGCCAGCTATAAAATGAGGCTTCAAAATGGTGAAAAAATTGCTGCGGATGTGTCCTCTGAATGCACTCATAGTACGCCCAACTGAACTGTCAACTGTCAATCAAATAACAAATACTATGACCGAAAATATGGATGCTACATTGCCTTCACACATGTTTGAGCCACGAAAAGAGAGCATCTTAAACTCTGGTTTGTGGAATATAATTTACCAGTTAATTGCAGGGCTTTCAGCGGTAGCCACCAGATAGACTAACAGCATCTCGCGTTGTCCCTGATAGCCACTCATGTGAGCGCAGGTGCGAAAGTGCTCTTAAAGTACCGCGATGGGAAGGGACCCGCTCCCTAGTTACTTCTTCCAGCTCTCCCCGGGGGATCCCGAGTCGTTCCCAGGCAAGCTGGGTGACATAGTCTCTCCAGCGTTTCCTGGGTCTTCCTCTGGGTCTCCTCCCGGTAGGACATGACCGGAACACCTCACCGGGGAGGCGCTCAGGAGGCATCCGAATCAGATGCCCAAGCCACCTCATCTGGCTCCTCTCGATGTGGAGGAGAAGCGGCTCGACTCTGAGCACCTCCCGGATGACTGAGCTTCTCACCTTATCTCTAAGGGAGAGCCCGGACACCCTGCGGAGAAAACTCATTTCAGCCGCTTGTATCCGGGATCTCGTTCTTTCGGTCACGACCCATAGCTCGTGACCATAGATGAGGGTTGGAACATAGATCGACTGGTAAATTGAGAGCTTCGCCCTTTGGCTCAGCTCCTTCTTCACCACGACAGACCGATACAACGTCTGTATCACAGCAGACGCTGCACCGATCCGCCTGTCGATCTCCCGCTCCCTCCTACCCCCACTCGTGAACAAGACCCCAAGATACCTTCAAGTTCCTGGGAATCACAGTCTCCCAGGACATGAAGTGGGAAGTCAACACCATCTCCATCCTGAAAAGGGCCCGGCAGCGAATGTACTTCCTGAGGCTGCTGAGGAAGCATGGCTTGCCACAGGAGGTGCTACGACAGTTCTACACGGCAGTCATCGAATCAATCCTGTGTTCTTCCATCACGGTTTGGTTTGGGGCCGCCACAAAAAAGGACAAACTCCGACTTCAACGGACAGTTAGGACGGCAGAAAAAATCGTTGGCATCGCCCTACCCACTCTTGAGGACTTGCACACTGCAAGAATCAAGACAAGGGCACGGAAAATCCTCCTGGATCCCCCGCACCCTGCCCACCACCTTTTTCAGCCACTCCCCTCAGGCAGACGCTACAGATCTATGCGTACCAAATCCAGTAGACACTTAAACAGCTTCTTCCCTCTAGCCATTAACTCCTTAAACAGTCACTGACAAAGTCACTCTTCTTGCACCACAAAATGGTATTACAAAACTACTGGTATACTCTAAAATGGTTCAATGATTTTGTTGTTTACGATGATACTAGTGCAGCGTGTTATACCGGAGACAAATTCCTTGTGTGTTCTACATACTTGGCCAATAAAGATGATTCTGATTCTGATTCTGATTCTGATTCTGATACTTGAACTCCTCCACTTGGGGTAAGATCTCCTCCCCGACCCGGAGGGGGCACTCCACCCTTTTCCGACTGAGGACCATGGTTTCAGATTTGGAGGTGCTGATTTTCATCCCAACCGCTTCACACTCGGCTGCGAAACGCTCCAGTGAGAGTTGGAGAGCCCCGTTTGAAGGAGCCAACAGCACCACATCATCTGCAAAAAGCAGGGATGCAATACTGAGGCCCCCAAAACGGACCCCCTCAACGCTTCGGCTGCGCCTAGAAATTCTGTCCATAAAGGTTATGAACAGAATCGGCGACAAAGGGCAGCCTTGGCGGAGTCCCACCCCCACTGGAAACGATTCCGACTTACTGCCGGCAATGCGAACCAAACTCTGACATCGGTGGTATAGTGACCGAACAGCCCGTATCAGGGGGTTCGGTACCCCATACCCACGAAGCACCACCCACAGAACTCCCCGAGGGACACGGTCAAACGCCTTCTCCAAATCCACAAAACACATGTAGACTGGTTGGGCGAATTCCCACATACCCTCAAGGACCCTGCTAAGGGTGTAGAGCTGGTCCACTGTTCCACGGCCAGAAAACCACACTGCTCCTCCTCAATCTGAGGCTCGACTTCCTGACGGACCCTCCTCTCCAGCACCCCTGAATAGACCTTACCAGGGAGGCTGAGGAGTGTGTTCCCTCTGTAGTTGGAACACACCCTCCGGTCCCCCTTTTTAAAAAGAGGGACTACCACCCCGGTCTGCCAAACCAGAGGCACTCTCCCTGTTGACCACGCGATGTTGCAGAGGCGTGTCAACCAGGACAGCCCCACAACATCCAGAGCCTTGAGGAACTCCGGGCGGATCTCATCCACCTGGGGGCTTGCCACCGAGGAGCTTTTTAACCACATCGGTGAGTTCAACCACAGAGATAGGAGAGCCCACCTCAGAGTCCCCAGGCTCTGCTTCCTCTAAGGAAGGCGTGTTAGTGGAGTTGAGGAGGTCTTCGAAGTACTCTGCCCACCGGTTCACAACGTCCCGAGTCGAAGTCAGCAGCGCCCCATCCCCACTGTACACAGTGTTAGTGGTGCACTGCTTCCCCCTCCTGAGATGTCGGATGGTGGACCAGAATTTCCTCGAAGCCGTCCGGAAGTCGGCTTCCATGGCCTCACCGAACTCTTCCCACGCTCTAGTTTTTGCCTCGGCGACCACCGAAGCCGCGATTCGCTTGGCCAGTCGATACCCATCAGCTGCCTCTGGGGTCCCGCAGGCCATAAAGGCTCGATAGGATTCCTTCTTCAGCTTGACGGCATCCCTTACTGCTGGTGTCCACCAGCGAGTACGGGGGTTGCCGCCACGACAGGCACCAACCACCTTACGGCCATAACTCAGATTGGCCGCCTCAACAATAGAGGCACGGAACATGGTCCACTCGGGCTCAATGTCCCCCGCTTCCCCCAGAGCATGGGAAAAGCTCTGTCGGAGGTGGGAGTTGAAACTCCTTCTGACAGGGGATTCCGCCAGACGCTCCCAACAAACCCTCACTATACGTTTGGGTCTGCCAGGACGGACCGGCATCTTCCCCCACCATCGGAGCCTACTCACCACCAGGTGGTGATCAGTTGACAGCTCCGCCCCCCTCTTCACCCAAGTGTCCAGAACATGCGGCCACAAATCCGATGATACAACTACAAAGTCGATCATCAAACTGCGGCCTCGGGTGTCCTGGTGCCAAGTGCACATATGGACACCCTTATGTTTGAACAAGGTGTTCGTTATGGACAATCCGTGACGAGCACAGAAGTCCAATAACAAAACACCACTCGGGTTCTGATCGGGGGGGCAGTTCCTCCCAATCCTCTTGGTTCGACTCGTCATGCCGGGCCATCCTGGATTTGGTGGCTCCTTCAAAAATTGTGCTGCCAAAGCCTAAACCCGAGCCATGGTTTAACGACATTACCCGCGCAGCTCGGCAGGAGTGTCGCAAAGCTGAAGGCAAGTGGAAAAGAGACAAATTGCATGTCTCTTCTCAAATTTGGAAAGGCAGCTGGCGTAACTACCAGCTCACAGTAAAAGAGGCCAAAAGAGAATATCTGTCGGACCTTATTCTAGCCAACCGTCACAACCCTCGTGCACTATTTAAAACGATAGATTCTGTACTCAAACCCCCTCTGCCTACTTGCTCGGATTCTTCAGCCGAGATGTGCAACAGATTCCTTCAGTTCTTTATTGATAAGGTCTCTACAGCTAGGATTCCGGTCCCAAATACCGCATCTGACCCCTCTGTCCATGTTCCATGTTCAGCTGTCCTAAATTCTTTTGATACTGTGTCCTTGGCACTTTTGGAGGATGTAGTTCGCCAGACGAAGCCATCTGGCTCCCCTTGCGACTCTCTTCCCCCACGCTTCTTTCAGGAGGTTCTCCCGAGTGTTGGTGCATCGGTCTTGGATATCATCAACAGGAGCCTTTCTTCTGGTGTAGTTCCCCAACAGTTTAAACATGCTGTGGTCCAACCCTTGATCAAGAAACCTGGTCTTGATCCAGATGAGCTGTCAAGTTACAGACCCATTTCCAAACTGCCTTTCATTTCCAAAATTCTGGAAAAAGTGGTGCACATGCAGTTGAAACTTTACTTGGATGAACATAACATCTTGGAGGTCTTCCAGTCAGGTTTCAAGACGATGCATAGCACGGAGTCAGCCCTGTTACGCGTTTCTAATGACATCCTCCTGGCAAATGACTCTGGAGACCACGTGTGTCTGGTCTTATTGGACTTAACTGCAGCATTTGATACAGTGGATCACAGTATTCTGCTGACTCGTTTGCAGCACTTGGTGGGCATTGGCGGGAGTGCTCTTGATTGGTTTAGGTCCTATCTAGCTGACAGGACCTTTTGTGTCAGCCTTGGCTGCTCTGAATCACGCACTGCTCCCCTGTCATGTGGTGTTCCACAGGGCTCAATTCTGGGGCCTCTGCTGTTCTCGCTGTATCTGCTCCCATTGGGTTCCATCTTAAGGAAACATGGTATTCCTTTCCACTGCTATGCAGATGACTGCCAGATCTATGTCCCACTGAGCAAGAAAGACACCTTCTCATTAAGGCCACTCCTATCCTGTCTGGAAGAAATCAAAACCTGGATGGCACAAAATTTCTTGAAGTTCAACGAAAAGAAGACAGAGGTGATATTGTTTGGCCCCAGTGGACCTTGTACATTCCATCCTGTAGACTTGGGCCCCCTATCTCCTTATCTGAAATCAAGGGTCTCAAACTTGGGACTTAAACTGGACAGTGATTTCAAACTCGATCGGCAAATTGGTGCCGTTGTTAAATCCAGCTTCTTTCACCTTAGACAGCTGGCCAAAATAAAACCTTTCCTCTCACATGAACACTTTGAGACAGTAATTCATGCCTTTGTCACATCCCGGCTCGATTACTGCAACGCCCTGTACTTTGGAGTCAGCCAGTCCTCCATCAAGCGCCTTCAGCTGGTACAGAATGCCGCTGCTCGCCTCTTGACTGGTACTCGTAAGAGGGAGCATATAACTCCTACTTTGGCATCCCTTCACTGGCTCCCCATTCATTTTAGAATTATTTTTAAGATCCTCCACTTTGTTTTCAAATCTCTGAATAATCTCGCGCCACCTTACCTCTCTGAGCTCATACGCCCCTACACCCCTGCCCGGCGCCTCAGGTCTGTGGACCAGTCTTTGCTAGACGTACCAAGAACTAAACTGAGGCTCAGAGGGGATCGAGCCTTTTCTGTTGCTGGTCCATCTCTCTGGAATGACCTCCCACTGAACATTCGGCAAGCCTCCTCGCTGCCCATCTTTAAAGCCCTCCTCAAAACTCACTTGTATTCTTTGGCGTTTGACTCAGCATGACTTAGATTTGCTCTTGATTTTACTGCTTGGTGCTTTCTACCGCCTTATTACTTACTTACTTACTTTGTATGCAGCGATGGCTGTTTGAAAGTGCTCTATAAATACTGTTGACTTGACTTGACTTGTTGACAATCACGCCCCTCCAGGTCTCACTGTCATTGCCCACGTGAGCATTGAAGTCCCCCAGCAGAACAAGGGAGTCCCCAGCAGGAGTTCTCTCCAGCACACCCTCCAAGGACTCCAAAAAGGGTGGGTATGCTGAGCTGCTGTTTGGTGCATATGCACAAACAACAGTCAGGACCCGTCCACCCACCCGAAGGCGGAGGGAGGCTACCCTCTCGTCTACCGGTGTGAACCCCAATGTACAGGCACTGAGCCGGGGGGCAATGAGTATGCCCACACCTGCTCTGCGCCTCTCACCGTGAGCAACTCCAGAGTGGAAGAGAGTCCAACCCCCCTCGAGAGAACTGGTACCAGAACCCAGGAGGCAAGTCCGACTATATCCAGTCGGAAATTATCTGCCTCACACACCAGCTCGGGCTCCTTCCCTGCCAGAGAGGTGACATTCCATGTCCCAAGAGCTAGATTCTGCAGCCGAGGATCGGACCGCCAGGGTCCCCGCCTTTGGCTGCCGCCAGCTCACATTGCACCCGACCCCTTTGGCCCCTCTCATGGGTGGTGAGCCCATGGGAAGGGGGACCCACGTTGCCTCTTCGGGCTGTGCCCGGCCGGGCCCCATGGGTGTAGGCCCGGCCACCAGGCGCTTGCCAACGAGCCCCACCTCCAGGCCTGGCTCCAGAGGGGGGCCCCGGTGACCCGCGTCCGGGCAAGGGAAACCTAGATCCATTTATTGCAGTCATCATTGGGGTCTTTGAGCCGTGCTTTGTCTGGCCCCTCACCTAGAACCTGTTTGCCATGGGTGACCCTGTCAGGGGCATAAAGCCCCAGACAACTTAGCGTCTGGGATCATTGGGACACACAAACCCCTCCACCACGGTAAGGTGGCGACTCACGGATCAAGAATCCTAAAATGGTGAATAATTGATTAATGCTAATGGTTCGATTTTGGTAGATGGTGGTTCCTGATTTTCCTACAAGCACACGGTTTGCCAACACGCCAGTCTAAATGAGTTTTCGTCTAGATTGGTGGGCGGTGCGAGCAGATAAAGTGTCTGCCTGGTGGAGTGACAATTTGGTGCCAGAAAGTTGATCGAAACTAAACGGATGCTCAGGCGTCTAATGTGACATGTTTTATTCACAAATCTTTGAACAGCAGGCGCTAAACCCCCTTGAATAATTGTACTGTGTTTTTAAAAAATCTTACCACTGGAGGGAGGCTTTGGGATGGGGAGAAACGAATGATCGGTGCAAGGTGTGCTTCTGTCATGAGGTGACTCTGTTGCGTGACAAGTGTGCTGTATTTACAGGGAATGAAAAAATCCGCTTTGATTGGCCATGACTTAAGTCGACTGTGACCACTTCCACCACAGCACTGCCGTCCCTCTCACAGGTCCACAGGCCAAATTGCCAACAGTGGGTCTAACCAGCCACCTTGCAATTATGCCACCCGTTACACAGGATTCAAGACTGTCATGAAAATACCACCCTTTATCTCCACAACTGAGTACTAAATAATTTTTAGTCTTTGCACAGGGTTTCAATAATTATTTTTAAACATATAAAATGTATTTAGAAACAAATCCCTGAATTGACTTGACAGCATTTATAAAACCTAAATACAACTGAACTGTAAGAAATATAATCAAATGGGCAGTGCATGAAACAATAGTTTAAGTCACGATAACATTATGCACAGTTTGAACCTAAAATGTAATGGGGTACACGAGACGAAGCCCATGTCGCACTCGTGGTACTCGGAGCACATATTGAAAATCACTGATGTAGACAATCATGCTTTGAGGCTAACGAATGATGCTGAAACATAACATCAAAGTTTGAATGATATCAGCGGATTTTATAAAAAGGGCTGTCGTCACACGGTAGATAGATTTATCCAAAATCCTACCTGCGCATTCCCATTCCCGACTTCTCTTAATCAAGCCGGCCGCGCTCGAGTGAAAGCGAAGCTTGGAAACTTTAGATCACTGTTCTTGTTCTGATTGCACAAAAAAAAAGGAAAGAAATGTGCCCCCTGTTTTTTGATCAAGAGTGCAAACCTCAAGAGAGAGAAAGAAAAAAAAAACCAAGGAAGTCCCAGCGGAGATGAATTCTGTTTGTAAGAGGCAGGAACTTTCAGACTCTTTTACTGCCACTAAATGACGCATGACAATCAAGTCACACAGAGGGAAAAATGCAGTGGCGAGAATGCGTGAGTGTTATTTTAACCGCGGTTTACCTCGCACAGACTTTGCTGGAGCAGAAAGGCAACAAATTCAACGTCACCTCAAATTCCACTTGAGAATTGCTCAATTTATTATTAATTTTTAGATATTTCTTGAACTTTAAAAACATTTTTTTTCCTCTCCAGTAAGAAGTCATTCTTTTCCAATAAAATTCCTGTTTCCATGTTTGTGCTGCAACTGCACCCCATGTGTGTTTTTCAGGGCACGGAGGGGCGGGGTGAGTCTTTCAGTTACTTGGCGTGTGCAAAAATAATCTTCGAGAGTGCGCTGGTTCACTCCGACTATTTGGAAACTTCAGAGCGTTGCTTAAAATTGTCATTCGGTTATTCAGAGTGCACCAAAAACAGCGCTCGGCACTAGGTGCTCCGACTGGGGGGGGGGGGGGGGGTGCGCACCCTAAAATCTTCCAGTCTCCCAGGATGGCAAAGAAAAAGATTGGAACAATGAGGTCCAACTCCTGAAGGAGCACCAAACGCAGCTTTTAAATGCGGAGGCCTCAAAATAGTGTGCATTCCCTGGGGAATGGAAGGGTCCAAATCTCTACCTTCAGGAACATTTATTACTTCTACTGAATACACAACTCTACCGCACACCACTAGTGTTTCGTATACTTTTATTTTAAAAACGAAAGAACCTCTCAAGAAAAGTCATGAAAATCGTTTACTTTTCAGCCTCCCCCACATATCAGTCAAGCCCCCGCCTCGCCCCAGGAGAGAAAAAGTGCCGTGGGAGCATTAGCTTACCATAGGTTAGCGCTGTCAAACTTAACAATTACATCATGTTGCTGTCTAGCTGAATGTCGTTTAATATGGGGAGTGGGGGGGACTAAAGAAAGGGAAACATTGTTTGGATAAAAAGGTACAAAAAAATTAGCATTTCGCATCGTTTTTTTTATTTCTGTTTTTCGAAACCAAATGAATGCATGTCATTTTTTTCTGGCATTTGAACAGGGCTGTTGTGTTGATGTTTTATTTTCTGCCCCCTGTATGTGTGAATATCAAATATGAATGCATGTTTTTCAGTAAATGCACTGCGATTGTCTGGTGATCACCTGTCACTGCTTTAAAAAAAATGCACGGATGTTTCATTTCTCATGTGATGAGTGGGCACCCAACAGTTCATCCACAAACCATTTAATAGTCACGTGAGCAAAATCCTCTTTAAAAAGAAGTCATATCATCACGAGTTCAGCCGGTGGTCAAACATGAGTCTTTCTGGCAGTGGACGAGCACGCATGTTTATACACATTTTACAGTCATTGTCTCATAAAATGGACTACCAACGCGCCACTCCCCTTGACCGCGTTCATCCGCCACGACCACCTAGTGGGACGCCACATGCCTCGCCTCAAGTCTGGCGACATCCTCATCCAGATTAACACGTGAATTATGCTCTGCGCGCATGCAGGTACAAAAAAACATTCTCCCAATACTGCAATTAGACCATGACTTACAGCACAGGCCTGCACAGTTTGTTCTGCATCAGTCCTCTTTCAGTTCGTCTTATATGAGCCTTCTGAGGGCCATTGTGGTTAAATTTAAACTGCACTCCCACTGGACAAAGAACACAAAAACGCTTTGCTTCGTTTGCCATCAGCACTTTTCACCGAGAGAGAGATCAACCAGTCATTTTTGAAGGTTGTAAAAATAAGTTTTTCGCAAAATTACCACCCCTTGCATCTTCAATAACTGACTTGTTTTTATTGGCGCCTCACGCCTCACACGAGACGGGATGATTGATGGCATCGTGACCAAAGGAAGGAAAGGAAGAAACGCAGTCCCCACAACAAAAGAAATGAATAAAAATATTTACATTCATTGCAGCTACTCGCAAGACTAAAGCGAAATTGACTGTAAGCTAACCACAATAAAATCAAACTCAAATTAAAGGCAACCTGCTCAGGCTCGGAGAATGTCGTGCAGCCACCACATTTAGGAGGTGTTTGCCATCTCGAGGCCCTCTTTTTGTAAAAGTTGTGTCGATGGGTTAGCAGTGTATTTCTGTTGTTTGTAATTGTAATTTCATCTAAACATTTCAATTGAACAATAATTTTCATATTTTTTTTAATTGTTTGACACCCATAAATATATATATATATATATATATATATATATATATATATATATATATATATATATATATATATATATATATATATATATATATTCATTTCATTCATTTTTAAGTTAAATTTTAATTTTTTAAATGTAATTACATTAAATTAATTGTTCAGTCATTTTTGAACACCCGATTTCATCAAAAATAATGAAGTGTATTGTCACCTAAAAATATTATTTAATTATTATTATTTTTGAATTGTTACTATTATTGAATTTATTATTTTATACTTATTATTTTATGTTATTTTTCTTAAAATGAAATGTATTTCCCATTTTTCATTCATTCTTATTGTACCAGGCAGCTTTGTCTTCTTGTGTTGGATGATGAGTTACATTTCCTAGGCACACTTTGTTCTGCACTGCAAAGTTAAAGTTTCCAAGATGGTATTTTACTATATTTCACATTTCCGATGCATTTTTAACACTCGCATAGCTCATCTCTTCAGGCGGTGAAATAATGATGAGGGGGGCATGCGTGGGGGTCGGAGGGGGGTTATTTAAGAGCTAGTTGGGACCTGGAAGGCCACATAGCACTAGAGAAGATCGACTGGCACCAAAGAGTGAGAGTCCATGTTATTGTATCACCCTTCCTCCCTCCCTCCCTCCCTCCCTCTTATTTTATGAGTTTTCCAGAAGAAGCCCCCTAAAAAGCCCCCTTCCTAGTACTACTTGCTTTCTTATGATTAAGCATGCATGCGTTTCTTTCTGCTCTGTTGTTGTCATGGATTTACTTTTTTTTTCTTCCAGCTGTTTTCAATTGAAAAATGGGGACGCCGCTATAAAAGCAAATTTATTGGGACTGAGAAATGTGAAAATAAAAAGTACATTATCGGACGACAAGACATTTTTCCACATGTCTATGGGAGATTCTGTTGTGGTCTGATGAAACCAAGGTTGGACTTGTTGCCCATAATTTGACTACTCGTTGCCACAAAAACATCCATCTATCTATCTCGCATCTATCTAGCTCGCCCGCGAGCCGCATTCGGCACTTTGGCTGGTTCAATGCGGTGCCTGGGCTTTCACATGACAAGCGTCGAAAACGCCTCGGCGTTGGCGCTGCCATTCAAACAACGGCGCTAAATACATAGAACTTACTACGTCAGCCTATCATCAATCCCATTACTTCATTGACATACACGGCAACCAATCAGATGACAACTGAATCACCGCTTATTCGCCGCAAACAACGGTGCTCACCGCTAGGCGCTGAACTAGTCAGCGAATTACCTCAGATTTTAAGGTAGGGGTGCCCAATACGTCAATCGCGATTGACCGGGAGCGTTGGGTGATGTTCCGGCTGTCTCTCATCTCGGCGTGTGTGCATGCGTATGCGCACGTGTGTGTGTGGTTGGGGGCCCACATTCCTGTGTATATGCTTGCATGTGCGCAATCGGGTTGATCGCGGGAGGTTCGTCGCTTGAAAAGTTGATCTTCCGTCAAATATGTAGCAAGCTGACCCAAGTAGTAAGTAACCACTGCAGCTCGTGTGTGTGTCTGTGTGTGTGTGTGTGTGTGTGTTTGTGTGTGTCTGTCATCTGTCTGTTTGTCTGTGTGTGTGTGCGTGTGTGTGTGTGTGTGTGTGTGTGTGTGTGAGTGCGCGCCTGCACGATGTGGCTCTTTGCAGTAACACAGTAAAAAAAAATGGCCCTTAGTCGCTGACTGGTTTGCCACCCCTGGCATAGTGGTACACTCGCCTGACTTGTGTGTGGAGAGCATGGGCTCGGTTCCCACTCAGTGAAGGTGTGGATGTGGGTGTGAATGGTTGTCTGTCTCTATATGTGCCCTGTGACTGACTAGCGACCAGTTCAGGGTGTAGTCCACCTTTTGCCCAAAGTCAGCTGGGATAGGCTGCAGCAACCCGCGCGACCCTTTTCAGGATAAGCAGTGTTGAAAATGAACGGATGGATGGATAGAACGATTTATTCTATCTGTTTGTCTGTCTTGGAAGATGAATTCTCTCTCTCTTTCTCTCTCTCTCTCACTGTCTCTCACATTTTTTCTCTCTTTCTCTTAGGAGCTTGGCCAGCTAGCAGGCTAGCTAGCCAGTCTTTCATTCATAGGAAAACGAAATCTGACGTCTCAGATTTGAAATACTGCAAAGACAATCAGTGAAAAGCTTCCTAAATGTCACAAGGTGTCGTTATGCCGTAGGCTGTTTCGATTAGTAACGATATTGCGGGACGATTGCATGAGCCGGCCAGTGTGGAAACTGTAGAACCTTTTAAGCAGAAATCAAGCTGTATCAAAGAAGCCATTTTGTTGAAAAAAAAAGTGGCTTCCACGCCAGCCGCATTGAGATCAGTCAATCCAATCAGACGTGTGTGAAACTTAAGATTCCCCTCCTTGAACTTTTCCACGCGACACCCACCGTCCACTTTGCACGAGGAGGCGGCTGCAATGGGCCTCGGGCTTCAGCTGTGCCAGCTGTGCTCATATGGAACCGGTTTGATTTCGCCCCCCAGCCCCACACCTACCCCTCGACCCCACGTCTGTCAAAACGTCCCATCCGGCCCCCGGCTTTGCGCTATCTTGCGGTCTTGCAGCACACTCGGGATCAGTGATCTCCCTGCTCGTTGCCCCCTTGAGGCGCGGGTGATTAAGGGGGCAAGCGTTGAAATATGAAGTGGGGCTGACGCTCCTCAAGCGTAGTGCACATCTGCAAATGTTTGGTGGCTTCAGTGCAACAATCCCAAGAATTCAGACGCAATTGTTGATATTTTTTTGGGAAATACTTACAATGCGCTCCTATTCTCAAAGCATGAGGGAACGGTAGCCACCTTTCACTGTCTGGCAGAAATATTTCGGACTGAAGGGATCCAGTCTCCATAAATATTTGTTTTCTAGATAAAATTTGTTCGATGAAAAGTCTTTCGACTGGCAGAACAAATAAGATAGAGTACATAAAATAAAATAACATATTACAATGTTGTGAGAAAAAAAGGTTTTATTCTAACTAAGTTGCATATTTTCATGAAAATAATTTCAAGAATTTTTATTTATTTATTTTACATGCATACAGTACGTATCAGAAAAAAAAGTCATTTTCATGACAAAAGATTTTCCAAGCAAATTTTTGAAGATTGATTTTGCCTCAATTTCCTTTTCATTTTGGAGACATAGAAAGGTGAACCTGTTTTGGGTAGTACAAATATATTACAGATTGTTTTTTTTAGTTTTTTTTAATAGGGGCGCATCCATATACATAGCAAATCAAAAAATCTTTTGCGTTAAGTCATTCCAAATTTTGAGCCACACACACACGCACGCATACACTCACACACATACACATTGATACAGCATCCTAATGAAACAGAATGAGTTCCTTGGGTACCACTTAATAGTAATAAAAATAAAAACCTTCCAAATCACCTACATTTGCTTCCCCTCATTAAAGTTTGGTTAAATCAAATTCATATCATTCTTTATGCTATTGTTGATTTTGTTGTTTGTTTGTTGTTGCTTTGCATTTCTCACTGGGAGCGTCTTTGATTCATTCTCGCAGCCAAATTAGCGGATTGGATGCCCTGGATGCTTAATTTGTAATGTATATGATTAGGAAGCGCTTGGAAGATCAGACACCGCCCCCCCACGTCCTAACACTCCCACCCCCCTCCATCCTCCACCCAACCTCATTTGCCCTCCTCTTCTCAACCCTTTCCTATTCCTTTTGACTGTTATTATTTCCGATCGTAAGACCGACCCCCGTCGTGGAGTTTTTGGAAATGAGGTCTCTCCAAGTCTTTGGGGACCGACGGAACAGAGGGAGGTCTCGGAGCCACCCCTTCCCCGTGACTCTATTTTGCAGAGATTACATCAACGGTGGGTTGGCGTCTGTAAAATTGACCGCGGAGGACTCAAAAGGGGTTCTTTCAAACCCCGCCATTGTTTGTCAGGGATTATTCTGTGGGTTGTTATCCCATTACTCCAGAATAGGCGCAATTTTCTGCTGGGGAACTGCGTGTCAGAATGATTTGGAAAGGCTCGTTAGTTAGCGGCGTGCTAATATCTAGGGCAGGGGTGCCCATTAGGTAGATCCTGATCTACTGGGAGATCTAAGACAGGTCCCAAGTAGATCCGAGGAGTGTCGAGGAGAAAAAAAAACAAAAAACATTTGTGTCTCTTTGTACATGTTAGTAATATATATGTTTTGTGTTAATGTATGTTGCACCCTAATCATCCTATCAGTCTCATTTTCACAAAAAAAATAAAAATACAAAATAAAATAAAGCAGGTAAATCTTGAATTTACGGTGACGCGTGATTACGTCACCGGAAGTTGTTTGCGCCCAGCAGTCTGCAATTGCAGCTTGTAATCAGAGCTGTTGCGCTCATTCAGAGTTTGCTTCGTGTACAATTCACCGAGGGCATGGGCAAAGAATAGGAATCTAGGAAGGCCCAGGGAAGCACTTTAAAACTGTACGTGTGAGCTACGATAGTTAACTGGCTGCAAAAGTGCATCGCATGCCTCAGTTTCAGGCTGTTTCTCATCATGGCGTGCGTGTGTGCGTGTGTGTGCGGGTGCGTGCCGGTAAGGGTAGATCCCAGCAGGTTAGTTGATCGAAAAGTAGATCTTCAGTCCAAAAAGTTTGGGCACCCCTGATCTAGGGCTTCACTCGATGCACCTTCTTGTAAAAATAATGCCAAGTTAGTGACTCAAATGCAAAACAGCAGTCACAGACTATCCAATTTAATCTCTACCGGCACAAGCTGAAAAACAACAACAACAACAAAATACAAAGCCTAAAATGGCAAATGCGGATGGCTGGGATAGTCTCCAGCGCACCCCGCGATCCTTCTGACGATAAAGTGGATTGGAAAATGGATGGATGGGTGGAAAAAATGTTTAATTCAATAAAATAGAGTTGGATATTTTCAAGAAAACTATTTTATAATTTTTGACAAAACAATTACGAGAATAAAGTGGGAGTTTTTTTTCCAGAAAAAGTAGTACATTTCAGAAAGTAACTTAAAAATTGCAGATAAAGTAGTTAATTTTTCTAAATAAGATTGGGCATTTGTTTTTACAGTAAAAATGTAGAAATCTTACCAGAAAAACATTGCATGTTAAGAAAATATTTTGCATGGAAAGTACCTTCTAAAAAATTAATGTTGAGATGATAAAATCTTACATTTGCACAAAATAAGTTCTTATAAGAATAAAGAAACATGTGCATTTTTTCTGTCAGGTTCTGGTTCTTCAAATATCCCGCTAGGACTTAAAGAATTACAGTATTACGACATGTTTCCAGAAGAACTCAGCACAATCCAAGATTCTTGGAATATTTTTGGTATTAATTTCTTCCCCAACATCTCACGCCTTTCTCATCTGTGCAACGGTGGACATCAACAAGGCTTTTCAAAGTAATGCTCTTAACAGGTCATGTTGGGGTTTTTTTTCTTCTCTGTGCATTTTGCCCAAACACTAAGACCTTGTGTCTTTCCCTTCTGATTAGTGACACTTTAATAAAGTCGTTTAAAGTTCAGTCGAGTGAATTTTCCACCTTTTCGAGTGTTTCTATGGACACGGGGGAAACGACCCACATTCAGTCCTGCGCGCCATCTTTTAAATGCAAATGCTTGAAAAGTAACTGTGTAATTCTGTCTATGGGGGTTGGGGTGGGGGGCCTCTCCCGACTTGGCGTGGAGACAGAGTGTTTTCCTTTTTAAATATAAAAGGCGAGTGCGGCTGTTTTTCTTTTCTTGCCGTCTTGATCTGACAGCAATTGACTGAGGCAGTCCTCAAGGCGTGACAAAAGCTAGGCAAAATCTTTACATTGCCTTTCCCTTTCCCGGACTTTTTCTTTCGATGGGCCACGATGGACAAAGCCTATCTTCTCTTCCACTTGATTGGGTCAGAAGGCTGGAGTTAAATATTTAGTCCCAGCATTCCCAGCGGCACCCCTCATCCTCCCTCCTCTTCGTGCCATTCAGGAAAGCCCAGAAAAGCTATGTCGAATTGACCGCAATCGATTCATTGGCGATGGAATTTTAGACGAGGATGTGGCGAAATGAGTTCTCCATTACCTTTTCCTTTCCATAGCTGACGTCATGTTGGGCTTCTCTCGACAGCAAATTGATAGAGAGCCTCTGCTGTCTGCAATCAAGCAGTACAAATCAGTTCAACCGATTTCACACAATACAGACGATTCGAAACATTTCAGTTACCTGATTATTATGCCATGCCACATAAAGAGGCCAGCAATTTTGGTATTAAGCAATGCAATACGCAAGCCAGAAGAGTAGTTGTCAGGAAGTCACCGATGCAAGTCATAATTAAATGTCTTGTATCTCAAACTTTAAGTTTCAAGCAAGTCTCAAGTTACTGTGGCAAAAATGAAGGAAGTCTAGTTGCCTAGCTTGATTTTTAAAACCACTAACTAGCCCGGGTTTCGGCCCTTCTAAATTTCAAGCAAGTCCGGTCTAGTCATTAATTGGTTTCCACATGTCATAACATGCAAATCAAGTCTCAATCATAAAACCTGTGTTGTTAGCTATACTACAGCATTTCCAATCAGATCGTTTTTAATGGTCTGAAACCCATCTCCAAATTGTCCATTAATGTATTGTCTTCAAATGCAAAAACAACACAACGCTTAGTAAATGTTGGAAAGGAGTCTTATTTCCTGGATTCAATTTTTGCCGATTTAGTTTCCAAGTTCCCACCCCTCCCCCGCCTGCCACTCTTACCAAATGCTATGGTCACAACCAGTGATGGAATTGATGTGTTCTATATTTAGCTGAGGATGTGACAAAACACAATTTCGAGTTTTAGCTGTCACCTACTTTCCATTTTCAGTGATTTGATGTTCCTGGGAAGGCTGATTGGGCCATTCAGGGACTTGATAGGTGTTGTATTGACAGGAGAGGAGGAAGGGTTGGCTTGGGGGGTGCACACCGCCTTCATTGTGCCCTGCAATGGAAAAACAAGAGTGCTCCTGGGAGACAAAGACATGAATGGGAACAGTAGCCCCTGTGTCCCCCCACCCCCCTTCTCTCTTTACAATCCCCCCTGGCGACTGACTGCTGCTGGTGCTGGGAGGCTTGCATCCTCCATTGGGGACTCAAGTGCCATTCCCACCCTCTCTCCAATACCCCCCACACCCTCCCCGCAATTCTCTTACTGCTTTTCCTTTCTGTCAAGTGGCGGCGGAGGTGTTGCCGTTTCGTTCTCTGACCCCTCAAACAACAACCCCCCCCACGTCTTGGTGTTCCATCACCTCTGAGTGTGGCGCTTTTTTGCGGTCTTCATTTGGAGAGGAGTGCTCTTCACTCGTGTCTCAACATAAAGAGACTGGCTAGTGACTGCTTGTGGCTTTTTGACTGTGATACTGCGGTCACCTTTCAGTGATGTTGGTTTGTTGAGCCACTGTTGTAGTCGTGACACTATAACGTTGCTCACTACACTGAAGGTTAGAGCAGTTATGAACAGTTAGCAAGGAGGAGGTTCCGGATTTGAATCTCAGGTCTGTCCTTGCGTGGGGTTTTCTGTCGATACTCTGACTTCCACTCACCTCCGCCAAAACATGCATGTTAGCCTCAGTGAAGACTTGAACTTGAATGTCAGTGTGAATGTGTTTGTCTATGTCTGCCTGCTGTGCTTGACCGGGGACCAGTCCAGGGTTTACACAGTCTCTCACCCAAAGTTGACTTTTATAGGCTCCAGCAAACCCAGGACCCCAATTAGGATAATCATTGTTGAAATTGGATGGATGGAAAAAGTAATCTGGTGGGAAAGATAAAGTCCAATGTGCATGTATGCTGCGAACGAAACGCAACACTCATGCTTTTAGTTATCTGTTCTATCCGACATGTCGTCTCTCTCCAAATGTTATCAAGCCACTCTTATCGAGGCCTTTTCTTTGATGGGGGTGGTGGGGGGGGGGGGGTTCCTGGTTCTGTTTTTCTCTTGATAAATACTGTACGTGGGCTGCATGTGGGTAGACTTCCAGGATGTTCAAGGAGGCTGTTTCTGGGTATGTGCCATAAATAGTGATTTATACATTAATCAAGTTTGCCAAAAATAGATCAAAACCATGATTCAGCAGCCCCAAAAGCAAGAAGTGCAGAAGAGGCAGTTAGTCAAGCAAATAATCTAAGACTATAAAGTAAATCTATGGTATTGAGGATGGATTAACTAGAAATAGAATTGATTTAGTTGCAAAGTGTGTTGAAACGCAGTCCTTTTAGAGGGGGTCAAACACTGCAAGTGTTACCCAAGCCAGTCAGTCAGCTTTTTCTTGTTTTTCCTCACATAGTCACAGTCCCTCAAGTAGATGCTGTGCGCCAACATATAGCCTGATGTGGGATTCCTTTAGAAAAAAAGGGAAAAGTAGATTCTTGCCAGTCGCTCGGTCCAAAATCTTGTCCTTCAAACTAAAACAGTACCTACTGAAGCAAGTAAACAGTCTCTCAGATCAATGAGTGTCCCTGCGGTATTAAAGGCCACCATATATAATCTGTAGTTTTCAACAAGGATTTAGCATTGCCTTCGACTCTGACATGTGGTCACGCCACTATATTGTACGCAACCGAGTTATGTGTTCATTGTCGTCTCTCTCACCTCCTGACCTTTTTTTTAAAATTTGTTTCCAACTCACTCAGAAGACGCAGGGGGTTTCAAACCTTCTCGCATTTACGACCAGCAGGAAGAATTACAACATCGGGGCTGCACTTTAACCTACACTGACTTGCAGTCTAGCCTTCTGAGAGCACTTTTTGACCCTTAACCTTTGGGCTCTTCACTCCAACCCAGGAAATTGCCGCCTCAATTCGCTTCTTCCCGACGTTTGGCTGAGAGTCTTGTAACAAGAACACAATGGGAATGAAACCTTAAAATCAAGGTTGTGAATCCTTTTTAGATGAATTTTGTGTTTTTAAGACACCATTTCGACTTTCTACAAAGAGGTTTGGTTAGCATCTTGGTTGCCCATCGCATTCCTTCTCTTGGTGACCGCAGTAAGTTGGCATATTTTGCAGAGCGACTCCATCCACATCCCGCAATCCCCCCCCCCCCTCCAATCCCGCCTTTCAGTCTAATGCCCCCTCTTTTGAAGTGTGGATTTTGCAGAGAAGTGCTCCCTTGCCCCTCCTCGGCGGCCCGCACCAAAATCTTCCAATTGATGTATCAAGGCCCTTCGCTTTCATTTGAGGGGCTGGGGGGGATGCGGACCCTCGATTTTGGGGCGTGAGCTCTTTATCGCAATACACTGTATCAGGGAGTGCTTCCCTCCTGGTATGTGGGGATTGAAAGGCACGGTCATGTGCTGAATTTATTAAGAAGTTGCTGGTGACCCTGGGTTAAACCCCACCAGAGCGAGAGATGAGAAAGAGAGAGCAAGGTAGGTTGGGGGGAAAAAAATCCAAAAGAAAAGTGGTAAAATGGGACATGCAAATATAACAAAATATAACCTCTGTTACCAGTTTCAGAAGATAAAGTTCCCAGAAAGCCGGGACAAGGATCAAGATCAGCCGCCCCTTCCAAGGAAAGTGTACGCCCTGAGAAAGTCAAGATAACCCTATTAAAGGGAACCTCCTCTCAATTGTCACCCGGGCTGTCTGGAGTAACGACACTTAACTTTTTATCAACTTCCATTCATCACACATGACCTCACGCTTGTCTCCGGACCTGTCTTGTGAGCCAAAGTGCTGTTTTTGTAAGCGGTTGATGAAAAACTCAAGAGTTGCCTCGCAACGATTGGGGTTCAGAGGGGTGGGGGGTTGGGTGTATGTTTACTTCACTGTGTTGGGTAGATTTACTGTATTTCCTTAAATAGTGGTTGCACGCCAAATAAACGCCTACCTTTTCTTATTGGGAATAAAAAAGGGCAGAAAGTGCATTTGTTCCCCACAGACACATTCCCAATACGCTGTCTTAACCTAAAAAGCAGCACTTATCAAAGCACATAAATTGTGTGGTGCCTTACCACATGTTGCAAACGGGTTCTCAAAGATGATCTGACAGGATGTGGAGATGCGTTGATGAGGCTTCCAGTGACTGTGGAATTTTGATGCGCCCGATGTATGTTGTGGCAGCCCGGTGGTCGACTGGTGAGCGCGTCAGCCTCGCAATGTAGAGGTCATGGGTTCGATTCCAGCTTGGGCCCTCCTGTGTGGAGTTTGCATGTTCTCCCTGTGCCTGCATGGGTTTTCTCCGGGTACTCCGGTTTCCTCACGCATTCCAAAAACATGCATGGAAGGTTCATGGAACACTCTAAATTATCCCGAGGTGTGAGCGCGGATGGTTGTTCGTCTCTGTGTGCCCTGTGATTGGGTGGTAGCAGGTTCAGGGTGTCCCCCCGCCTACTACCCGAAAACAGCTGGGATAGGCTCCAGCATGCCCGCGACCCTCGTGAGTGTAAAGTAGATCAGAAAATGGCTGTTGTGCGTAGGCACTGTCTTTGATCGCGTTCCAGTAGAGACAGGCAGTCAGGCCACAATGTTTTGCTGCTAACCAAAACAGCAGCACCTAGAAAGGGGGCTTTTGTCACCATTGAAGGGGTGCCTGCTCCGTCCTTGTCAATTTCATGCAGGCTGCAGTTGGTTAAAAACGTTTTGATGACATTGCATTCACTTGGGAAGAATAGCCTTCCAGAGCCTTTGAAAGTCTTGAGGTAAGTGGTGGATCAGAAACTTCCCTCCCCCTTCAGTGGTGGTCGCGGTACCTTATGGCCTTATCGAACCCAAATGACTTTTAGTCACACATGCGAAGATATCTCAATGGTGCCTTTGTTTGGACGCTCTGTCAGTCAGCACTTCCTGAAACAAAAGCATGCAAAATTGAGCTAACTTAAATTAATGAGCAAATTCTTACCCCCTGGGCGCTTTCAACCTTTGTTTGCTCAAGGGAATGTTTGCACTGGAGCCCTTTTGGCCTGGCACGGGGCTTGCCAAGATCTCTTGGGCCCAGCCAGGTAATTCCAAAGCTTTTCCCCTTGTTTGGCTAAGGGCGAAAAAGCAGAGGCAACCCATTTCAACCCATCAGTGTATGTTAAAGTCATCAGGCAGTTGAAAAAAAAATAATAGAGGCTGTTGTGCGCAACAGTGAAGTTCAAGTCTGGATTGTCTGTCGGTATGTTGATCTACAGAAATCCCTCGCTGTAACACAGTTCATCTTTCACGACTTCGCTGTTTCACCAACTTTTTTCATGCAGTTTTTATTTCTTTTTACAGTGCGTTGTAATTGATTTGCTAACAGACTTTCGACTAATGTCAACAGCCTCCGCGCCTCATTGCTGTACAGCTTGCCAAAGTTTCTCCATGCGCAAAACCCACAATATTGAGGAAACAATATAAACGGTAGCTCTAAAAACTGCCCGTTGCTTGTAAGAAAACAGTTATATTTTTCTTGTTTTGAAATGCTTGGGCCTGAAAAAAAAGGTTTAATCTTTTGTTTCATTCAATACAGTATTGTATACATACTACCCATCCATCCATTTTCTGATCCGCTTATCCTCACATGGGTCGCGGGGCATGCTAGAGGCTATATCAGCTGTCTTCGGGCAGTAGGCAGGGGTACAACCTGAAATGGTTGCCAGCCAATCGCAGGGCACACGTAGATGCTCACCAACCATTCACGTTCACACTCACACCTAGGGCGAATTTAGAGTTCTCCATTAACCTGCCGTGCATGTTTTTGGAATGTGGGAGCAAACCGGAATAACCGGAGAAAACCCACACAGGCACAGGGAGAACATGCAAACTCCACACAGGAAGACCACAGCCAGAATCGAACTCTGCACCTCTGCACTGTGAGGTCGACCACCGGGCTGCTTGCCCTCCTTCATATGGATTCTATATCAATGTGTGTGAATGTGTGTGTGTGCGTGTGTGTGTGTGTGTGTGTGTGTGTGTGTGTGTGCGTGTGTGTATGTGTTTGATAGAGCTTTGTCCTTTGTGGGACTTAGTCGAAACCCTCTATAAAGCTTTGTGTGACACTGGCCAGGCCTTTTGAGGATTTCTTTAGACCCTGAAAGGGAACTGTGATAATTCAGAGGGACGAAGCTACCCTGGTGGTCTTTCCCATTGGCATCCCAAAATAACTATATATTGGTAATTAACACTCAAATTCCCCTCGCTTCAATCAACAAGAAGCCACTGTCGTTTTGAATAGGCGGTGAGAAGACATTTGTTCATGCTGCATTCCACAAAGGTGAGGTTCTCAAACTGGGGTCCGCAAAACCTAGCTTGGGGGGCATGAAATAATGTCCAATCTGTGATTATGTGATACCATTTTAACAAGACTTAACTACACGTAGGAGTGCCAATAAAACAGACATCACAAATGTATTACTCCCAATTTCAGTTTTATTATTCATTTACAGCCATCCAACTCGACATTCTCATTCGCTGATGCCCACGTCACTCATCATGCCATGCCCCGCCTTTTAAAGCCATATCCGCTGAAAGTTATAGATACTACAGGAAAACGTGACAATGGAAAATATGTGATAGCAGCGGCCCAACCTGAATGAATGATGTGAAAGTTACAGGTACTATCGTTCTATATATGACATATATGATATATATATGATATATATGATATATATATAATCGTTCTATAACTCGGTGGTGGCCTCGGCCATCCATTATGGCATTGTCTGCTGGTCAGGCAGCATCTCGGCCCGGGACAGAAAGAGACTGGAGCGACTGGTCAGGAAGGCCAGTTCTGTCCTGGGTTGCTCCCTTGACACTCTGGAGGAGGTGGGCAACAGAAGGATGCTAACTAAGCTAAAAGCTATGATGGCCAGTCCCTCCCACCCCCTCCAGCCCACCCTGACAGCACTTGGTAGCTCCTTCAGCCAGAGACTGTTACACCCGCGCTGCAAGAAGGAGAGATACCGACGCTCGTTCCTACCGACTGCTGTCAGGCTGATGAATAAAAAATAACAATCATAATAATAATAATAATTTTTATCCATTTGTGTTCATATTGTATTTAATTGAAAGATGTTTGTTTTTTTTTTCTCTTTCTCCTTTCTTCTTTCTACATACATTCTTGCTGCTGGAGGCTGTAAATTTCCCCATTGTGGGACGAATAAAGGATATCTTATCTTATCTTATCTTTACTACAGGAAAACGTGACGATGGAAAATATGTGATAGCTGCGGCCCAACCTGAATGAATGATGTGATTTTAAAACTAAAGTTGTTTTACTACAGGAGCTAATTCTTATTTCTTATCAAGAACACAAGGTATAACAAAATGTAGTCCTATTTGTATTTATACATATTTTTTGCAGAATAGATGCATCTTCTCTAAAACAAAGGGAGTGTCATTGCAAGTTATAATAAAGTTCAATTTCTAAATATCACTTGTTCAATTATTGTTTAATTTTGACTTCAGTATCCTAATATTTTATTGACATTGTTCTCATAATAATCAGATTTTTTTTTCTTGTAAAGTTTGTAGGTTTTTTTCGTGGGGAAAAAAATACAACTTTATTGTCACATGAACCAAAAAAAAAGAATGTATCATGACTTAAGAGATAAGTAAGTAACGTGAAAGTTCTATTTAATTGGCTTTCAGATTATGAGGAGAGGGCGGCCCGGTAGTCCAGTGGTTAGCACGTCGGCTTCACAGTGCAGAGGTACCGGGTTCGATTCCAGCTCCGGCCTCCCTGTGTGGAGAAAACCTTTGCCTGCGTGGGTTTTCTCCGGGTGGTCCGGTTTCCTCCCACATTCCAAAAACATGCGTGGCAGGCTGATTCAACACTCTAAATTGTCCCTAGGTGTGAGTGTGAGTGCGAATGGTTGTTCGTTTCTGTGTGCCCTGTGATTGGCTGGCAACCGATTCAGGGTGTCCCCCGCCTACTGCCCAAAGACAGCTGGGATCGGCTCCAGCACCCCCCGTGACCCTAGTGAGGATCAAGAGGCTCGGAAGATGAATGAATTATGAGGAGATCATTGGAAAATCTGACAATGTTCTTGTAAATTCACTTTTTATCTCGACAAAGTCGGTCTTTGCTCTGTTTTTGTAAAAATGTTTATCTTTTTTTAATTGAATAAAAGATGACTAAATTCTCATTTTTTTTCTCACACATCTGCAACTTTCTTAATACCCGTGGCATGTAGAGCTACATGTGAAAGTTATGTTTAACTGGCTTTAGGATTATGAGAAGTTACTTGGAGAAATTTAAGGGGCCCTTGGGCTCAAAAAGTTTGAGAACCTCTGCACTGAAGCAGATCACCTAGTAGAGCTAATGTCACTCGACAATATGACACTGCATGTTTATGTTCCCTTTGTGTGAGATAATACACTTGCAGCTGAAGTTTTGAGATTTGCAGCTGGAGGTTGACATTTTCAAATATGGCATTTTACATTTCAACACCTCCGGACCTGCTGAGTGATGTGTGAGGCCCTGGATTCTGGTGTGGGATTCCGTGTAACCTCTGCTCAGACGGGCATTTAATGCCATTTTAATTTGGACCAATTCGCCGAGAGCGTTAGCGCGGCTTAGTTTCTGCAATCATAGCAAAGCATTGGACGTGCAAGCGTTTCAGAGCCGCGTTGATCTGTCAGCTTACGTCCTTATTAGGCTCTCCGAGTGGGCTCCTTTGGATGTCTGGCTTAAAGCCATTTTTGAACAAAATACATATTTCAAGTCAAGTCAAGTCAAGTCAACAATATTTATAGAGCACTTTCGAATATTTGTATGATATTGTTTGCTGGACCATAGTTGGAAGTGCTATTTATTTATTTATTTTTAATGTGTTTTTTGAACCACCGTACAATTGCAAAATCTCAGTGTTTTTGGCAAATTTACGATCTTAATCCTAAAAAGTTGGGCAGAAATCTAGCCCTTGAGCCTGCGTTATGTCAAATATTGCAATGTCAGTGAGCTGCTAAATAATCTTTATTATTATTTTATGTCTTGTGATTGACAACAGAAAGCCATACCAATATTGACACAGAGTAAATGTGTCATTATAACCATTAAACCAAACATGGAACTTTTTGTGTCCTGTTCAGAATAATATGAATGATCATTTTTAAGTTTGGGCGCCCCGGTAGTCCAGTGGCTAGCACGTCGGCTTCACAGTGCAGAGGTACCGGGTTCGATTCCAGCTCCGGCCTCCCTGTGTGGAGTTTGCGTGTTCCCCCTGGGCCTGCGTGGGTTTTCTCTGGGTACTCCGGTTTCCTCCCACATTCCCAAAAAAACATGCGTGGCAGGCTGGTTGGACTCTCTAAAATTTCCCTAGGTGTGAATGTGAGCGTGGATGATTGTCTCTGTCTGCCCTGCGATTGGCTGGCAACCGATTCAGGGTGTCCACTGCCTACTGCCCGAAGACAGCTGGGTTAGGCTCCGGCGACCCGAGTGAGGATCAAGTGGTTTGGAAAACAGATGGATGGATGGATTGAAGTTTTTCCCTGTGAATTCAAGATCCTCGAAGAAAAAAAAACATTTTTGTATTATGGGTATTTCACTTTAATTTAGTGTAAGTAATATGTTCTGTCCTATTCCTAAATTATGCAGAAATTTGCAATAGATTATTTGCTCTTTAAAATACCAATTATGATTTTTTAATAAAAATTGTTTAATTATAAACAAGAACTAATTATTACCTTAAATTACATTAATAACTTGATAAATAATTACAATTAACTGAAAAAAGAACATTTAGAAATATTACATTAATAAAACAATATGTAACATGTTCCATGAAATACATTCAATTCTTAAAATAATCACCTCCAAAAAAATGAAACATTGTTTTTCGATGTGCCTAATCCATTTGAGAGGAATTTAGAATTCCTTCGATGTTCTCAATTTCCCATCTTCTTCCAGCATCAAGCAAAGCTTATCGACTTTAAAAAAAAAAAAAACGTTTCTGATGTGCATACTGATGCATGTGATGAGCACCCCTCCTTCCCTTGCCATTCTGTTCATCCCCAGTAGGAAACGGGCCCCCATGATGAGGACTGTGTATGGTGGGCAGTAACCACGGCCGACAAATAAAGGCTGAACCCGTGAATGGCGAGGTTCTACTTCCCGTGGCTCTGTTTGCAGCGTCGACCTTGGAGGCTGCAGCCCCTCCGCCCGGGAGGTTGTCAGTTACTCATGGCGCTGTTGTTGTTTGAGGCGTGAATGGTGGGGTGGCGGGGGTGGACCAAACCGAAGAAGGCCCACTGCAACTTGTTAAATCGTGTGAATTAATGAAGTGGCCGAGCTGAGAACTTCCTAAATAAAAAAAAAATTTAAAAATGCCCACTTCCTTTGCATTTGTAAGGCCTCTCCCAAACTTCTTTTTATCCGGTCACCACCACCCCTCCCTCCTCCTTGCTACCCTTCAATCCCGCCAGTTGCCCAGATCCTAAAAAAATTCTTTAATCCTAGGGATTTTTGGCGAGTAGGGAAGAGCAACTGATAAACAGCTTGAATGGGGAGAGAAACAACATGGGATATGTAAATGACAGCACAATCACAGAAAATGGAGATGAAAGTGTGTCGGAATGTTTGTGATCCCCTTCCAAAGTGTGGTATGGGGACTGCTTTTATCGGCTCAGGCCGTATTCTAAGAATAACATTCAACAGAAGCCTAGCATACTGTTAGCATGTTGCCATTTGCAAATCTGTCATTTTGCCCGCCAAAGTATTTCAAGTGTTGCTTTGGTGTCATCTTGGTGCTTGGGAACTTTGTTGACATGATCTGGGTAGCTTCATATAGTTCTTTGCCGCCATCCTGTGGCATGGCAATAAATGTAAATATAAAATCATGTGTGCCTTTGGAATGTCCGCTAACCTAAGCTAACACACAATGCCAAACACCATGATGAATTAACGAGTAACTTCAATAGTCACGGTCTTATAATACTTTAAGCAGCGGACTTTTGAACACAAACAGTGAAGCAACACATGTAGACAAACATAATAGGGCATATATTATTTGTCCTCTGTCAAAAACAATCAATATTATTACACCTTGAGTCTTATTTACACTTTATGTGCCTATGGCTGTATTAAACTGCAACCTGTGGTCAAGGCGGAAACATTGAGGTACAATTTTTTTTTGGTTTTTTTTAAATAATGCGCGTGATCACGGAACAACTTGTAAGCCAAGATGCTATTGTATTTGACTTTTTTTTTTAACCTACCGTGTTATTCGCTAAAAAAAACTCAACCGTTTGCATATTTTGTGCTCTTTCTGTTGCCACAAAATGACGTCAAAGTCCAGGCTCATAGGACAGTGATAATTGGTATCAAGGAAAGACAGTATATTGAATTGAAAATCTGAGAAGCCCTAGCTTAGCATATTGTTCACATTGTTCTGCTTTTAGTGTGTTTGATAAACAAAAAGGTGGCGGAAGCATCCTTAATGTTTTTTTCCCCACAGAAAAATGCCACCAAGGTCTCATGTTTCATTGTATATTCTCATCCTTAAATATGTTTTTTTTTTTCATTTTGTTTGAGTCAACAAAACTGCATGAACAGCAGGACGGTGTCCCCCCCACGGCGCACCAGGCTCCATTTTTGCTGCCTCTCCATATTTATGAAAGGTCCTCAGATTTAGCGGCTGGCTTATTAGTTTTACGTTACTTACGGCTTCTTGTCTCTCTGCGCACCGCTGATTTAGAGATGAGGGTGGAAGACGCGCTAACACTTTTATAGAAGCGTAAAGCACCACTGTGATGCTGATGGATGGCGGTGGGAGCGCCTTACGTCTGCCGTTGCGTGTTGAGGGTCAAACCCGAACCCTCCATCAGCCAGCGAGTTTATCCTCCCTCGGGTGAACTTTAAAAAATGTGCTCTTGCTTGCTTTTTTTTTTTTTTTTAACAAGCAAGTTTTCTCAACAGGGGAGGCGTGTTTCTCAGGAGGCCCTTATAATTCTAATGCCATTTAAACATACTCTAACCATCATGCATACCCCTTAAATGGCATGGAAATTAAAAAGTTGCTTATTTTCAAGGAAAAGAGTTGTAGTGTGATATGATGATTAACATATCTATCTATCTATCTATCTATCTATCTATCTATCTATCTATCTATCTATCTATCTATCTATCTATCTATCTATCTATCTATCTATCTATCTATCTATCTATCTATCTATCTATCTATCTATCTATCTATCTATCTATCTATCTATCTATCTATCTATCTATCTATCTATCTATCTATCTATCTATCTATCTATCTATCTATCTATCTATCTATCTATCATCCTACTGTTATGAGAAGTCATTTTTTTTCACAAACAAATGTAATAATTAGCTAGGTAGCTAGCTAACTGCCTCAATAGAATTTATTGCAAATTATTCAGCTTTCAGACCAAGGGCCGCAATTCTCTTAAAGGCCACGTTGGACCCATACTTGGTGATTTACTGCTCATGCGTGTAGCCCCCCCCCCCCCACTCTTGTGAGAAGATTCTCAAAGGATCTGAGCATGCTGACACTCCAGCTTTCATATCGGGGCAACAACGTCATTTTTATGGAGACGTATTGGCCCTCAGGCCAGGGGGTCTCACCTAGACCTGGCTCGTTTCAAAGCCTCACGATTGCCTCCCTCCCCACACCCGTCGTCAATCACTCAGGCATGCCCGCTTTGCAGATAACGCACAATTGTCTTTTGTTGTGAAAGTCTGTAATGGCAGGGTGTTTATACTTCACTTTTAATTATTTGAGAAAAGTACAAAAGTCGGTATTGGAGGGAGTAAAGTGAATACTCAGACTGATAATCCAGCCAAATTTGAGAATGTTTCATCAATTCCGAACAAATGCAACAAATGCCCAATTATTTGGCTATTGTAATAAACCTTAGCCTGAACCCTGAAGCTGTTCGGTACATATCAATTATCGGGTCGAATTTGAGCATTTTCTCCCTGTTCCAATTAAAATCAGCAAAGACTCGATGATTGGATCTTTCGAAATACTAAACTGAATTTCAACGAGAACCCTTTCGCTACCCCTAACCCAGGGGTCGGCAAACCAAAATGTTGAGCCATATAGGACCAAAAAACAAAAAACAAATATGTCTGGAACCGCAAAAAAATAAAAACCTTCTACGTAGGAAACTGGACTGTCTCAGAATTGTATATGTTATTCATTCCTTACCTGTCTGTTCACAAACGCCCCCATAGAATTTATTTTGTGATTTCCTCGCTTGATTTTTTTGTTTTGGTTCATTTTTTTCGCTTTTCTTAGTGTCAGTGAAGTGATGATTAATTTCCGTTTTTCGTAGGCTTTCTTTGAACGCCTCTCGAGTCGAACGAGAAGAGAGAAGGTATGGAGTCGGACGCAAACGTGTCTGTGTTTGTCGAGACTGTTAAAAGCATAAAATAAAGTGTACGTTTTAAAAAACCAACAGCACAGCTCTCCTTTTTCGGAGCTGCAACATGTATCTATATCTTTTTGAGCTATATTAGCCTACTATCAAAATATTTTTCCATTTTCAAACATTTTTTATGAAGCTCCAGGGAGCCACTAGATGTCGCCGAAGAGCCGCATGCGGCTCTGGAGCCGCGTGTTGCCGACCCCTGTCCTCACCCGAACTAGCCCCAAATTTGTACATTAAACCTGGCAAATTTTAGCCTGAACTCTGAAATAAGGTGCACAAATACCAATAATTGGGCTTCGGTTTGAGTCCGAGTCTAGCTTTCTTTTTGAAATCAGTAAAGGCTCGATGATCAGATCTCTTTAGCTCTTAACCCTAATTTGAACCTGAACCCTTTCTCTCACACAAAAATGAACAAACTGCTCAACAAAACCTAACTCTAGTTCTAACAAATTTTAGCCTGAATCCTAAAGCGTGGTGTGCACAGATCTATAACCAGGCAGATTTGAGTCAGATTGCCTCGTTCTGATTACTGTGAGCAAATATCTTTTCTCTACTGTTCACCCGAACAAACCTAAATGCAAACATTAGCCAAAACCCAGAAGCGGTGTACACACATTGATCTAATATATAGTTTGATTCACCCACTCCGATTATTGTCACCAAAGATCATAATCGTAATGAAGACTATCGATTCTTGGCTCTCTATCGACCATTGGTCTCTAAAGATGAACAATTTGTACCTAAACATTGTTCTAATCCTAACAGATCTTAGCCTAAGCCTTAACATAAATTTTATAACGATAATTTGGCACACTTGGAGCCCAATTTCCTTCTCCAGATCATAGTCAGCAAAAACCCGATTGTTGGATATCTCTTAGATATTATCCTGGATTGTCCAGTGGTTTGGAGTGTGTTCTGCTCGGAAAATAGTCTGTGCTGACACCCCTGAATTATTTTCTTGTCCCTATTGGTCCCCAAGAATGTGAGTGGCTGGGTGCTGTTTTTATGCTTTATTAGCTTTCATGCATGTAATTCCTTCAAGTCATCTTTGAAAACAAACTCTCCCTATTGGTACAGATGAAGCCTCGACCAGAAAATCTTTCATCAGCTTTTTGCTTTCTATGCCAGTGGAGCATAATTCATATTTCTTCAAAATGAAATGGAACCTTGCTTGGAATAACATTCGCTTGTGTCCTTCCCAAGTTTCCACGTGAGATTTTTCCATATGGAGCTCCACTTGGGTGGAGCGCTTCTTCTTCCTTTTTGGGGAGGGGGAAGGATGACAATCTCCAACAAATTGATTATGAAAAAAAAGTTTCTCTTGAAGTGAAAAGTGGATGTACAGTATGTTGTCATCTGTGGCTCATTAACATTCTCATGCCAATTGTGGCCCTTTTGTTTCCAAACCAGATCGAGAAGTAAATTCCACAAGCTATGAGCATTTGTAATACCACCACAGAGGCATTTTCACTGGTTGAATGGTCATACTTCATTGTCTATACTGCTTATCCTAATTAGCGAGGGGGGCAAGCTGGAACCGATCACAGCTGACATTGTGGCAGGAGAAGAGTTGGACTGCAGTTCGAGACAAACAACCATGACAGTGATGCCCACTTCATTGCTGGAATTACATTCCAGACCTATGACAGAGAGAGCCACACACTTTATTTTGAACACATTGTAAAATGCATATCCCCCCCCCCCCCCCCCCCCAAAAAAAAAAGTTTAACAAAAAAGCTTTCGATATAGCTGGTGGGTAGGGGGTGGGCAAATGAGAAGTCAGTCAGCGTCACAGAACACATTGTGTTCCACTTTGGAGGTTCCACTGGACAACCACAAAGTCAAATCTAATCACTATTTGTCATCATCTGCATTACATGGCTGCTTTTAAAGTGGTGCAGCCAGACATTGAGAAAAAAAATGTCTCCATCAGTTAGTGAGGACCAAAGGAGTCGCCACACAAAATGTTCCATGGCAAGATGGAAACTTCTATATCAGCTTAAGATCAGAGCTTTTCTTGTGTTTTCCACTCAAAGTGGGACCGTGTTCACAGCTCTTCCACCAAAAAAGTGGACCTGCTGCGACATGAGATACGATCGACTAGCGTGCAATGGCGTTGGCTGCTTCCGCTAAACCGTCTCCAACAACAACACAGCAGTATTCAGGCAGATTTAACCATCGTTCGTTCCTTTCGGGCCAAAGTACGTTCCCTTGTTTTAAACCAAA
The DNA here is from genome assembly GCF_025434085.1 of Hippocampus zosterae. NCBI lineage: Eukaryota > Metazoa > Chordata > Actinopteri > Syngnathiformes > Syngnathidae > Hippocampus > Hippocampus zosterae. Next base: position 35,213,153 of record NC_067451.1, read on the forward strand.
GCACATATTCAGCAATGGTACAATGTGACGATGTATCCGTTATGAAATATTTCAACAAAAACTACAACACACAACAAAATATCAAAGGATTTTTTTTTTTAAATTGTAGAAAAAGTCTTGGACAGCTACGGTATTGATATCTGATACTGTATTGATATACCACAGTATCGATAGTGTGTCCCACCCTTAGAAATTATTGAATGTTTCTATAATCACTGATGAAAACATTGTTGAACAGTTGAAGGAAATGATCAATAGTTTGATACAAATACGAAAGGCCTGCCTTGGTTCTGACTGGTCCCTGCTAAGGGGTGGAAATCTTAATACGGTCTGACAATATCATTATTTGATATTGAGGAAATATCACATAATAACTGTTACAAAAGTGAAGAAGCTAAAACTTGAAGAATTGAAATTGATACGGTATCTTGACTGAGTGATATCGATATGTGGTATCAACACGTTTTACCAAGTCCTTGTTGCTCGATCAGTAAATCTTTTAAAATCACCTTGTAAGATATCAAATGAAAAGTTACTGTAATTGTATCGCCAGTCTCCTCAAAATAACATCGCGACCCACTGCAGAGAGAACCCAGTAAAGTGACCAGTTCCGAAAACCCAGCCCATTTATCTGGAAAAAAACGTGGAAATCTGCAGGTAGCGATACTGCTAAAGCCCGTCGCTTGGAGATGCAGAGGGCGGAGAGTGAGCCGACACTAGTGCCGCTTTATAAAATTAAGCAATTAGGGCTGCCGGGCTTGTGAGATAGAGACAAGAAAGAGCCTTCTCTTTTTTCCCCTCCTGTTTTCCATACAGGCACACACTGCCCGCGATCTCGAAGCCCAGCATGGATTAATCACGGCGTCTGGCCGAATGAATGGCCGCTTCACATGGCCGAGGCCTGTTAGTCACTATTAACTCGTGAGACAATAAAACTCTCGCCGCACAGTCTGCTCGCTCCCCTTGGGCCTGCCCTGGCCACTTCGTCCTCAGGCTATTCTTGTGTATTGTTTCGAAGTTTTTCGTCCTTTTCCTTCATTTTCGCAAGAAGTCTGATTTTGAGTTTGGTGCCGAAATATGACACAAACACGGTCCTATACGCTTTTCTTTCCTTGGCAACTTTTTGTTAAAGTACGCTGATTTCGATTTTCCACTGCACAGCGCCGACTGCTTGCTTCAATTTGAGTCGCACGAAGGAAACTGTGAAGAAGAGAGCATCGGTCGGAACTAGACATGCCAGAAAACGGGGCACTGTAGCAAGGTCATGATCGGGGGAAGCTAATCCTGCCTTTTCCAGCATTCAGTGTGTCCTCAGAGGTTGCAGTGATAGACCAAGACAAAGCGGTGCATATTTTTCGAAATAGAGAAAAACAATTGTACATCTTGTTTTTGTTTTTAGACACCCAAAAAATGTCGGTGTTGAAAGGTTTTCCATCTCTTTCTCTGATACCTGAAAATAAAATCCAGTGTGACCACTTGCCTTAACATATCATCTAATTAATAACTTGAATTTCATTCAGTATCTTTGGCAAAATTTCGTTCATAGAAGATTTCCTTCCAATCTGACTGAGCTTCAGGTATTTTGTGAAGAAATATAAAGCAAAACTTTCAATATGCAGATCTGAAAATCGAGTAGTGGTGTAAACCCAAAGGCTTTGAAGAAATGTGGAAACTTTGCATGGTTATGAATATATTTGCTAGTTAGTGAAGTTTCCATAGGGTAAATAGCAGAAGTAGATGAAGGAGAAATACTCTCTGGTTGTGTTTTCTGTCTTTCGACTTTTTATTGTTGCCATTTGTTTCATCCACTTGATCCGCAGAAGCAGATAATCAGCATAAGCAGAAGAAAAGGTCAAAGGCCATTAGAGCCCAATTGCACACTTGTTGTTTTTGGAGCCACTTGAGTCAAAACAGTTTTGCCGGAAAAGTCAATCTGTTGCAGACACGAAAAAACAACAATGCGTGTGGAGGCAGAGCTGGCGTTTAAGCGCGTTTCATACCCCTCAGTTATGCCCCCTGGATGTTTGGATTCCAGCTGAAGTGTGAGGTCGAGCAAATAGTTTATATCTGACCAGGGAAAGAACCTTTGTTCCTGTGACAACAACACAAGCATATCATTTCAAGTGATAAAGCTTCATATTAATGTTAGCTGTGTCAATTTGAGCTCTATTTCCCAAAAGATGCAGAGGAAATAAAGTAGTTCAACAAAACCGTTAAGCACCAGGACTGATGCTTTTAACACCATAGTAAAGGCAGTTTTTACCTCATTGTATCATGTAGCGAGAAAATAAATTATTTATCGCCCTACGAAAATTTCCCAGAGGAAGCAATGGGACTTGATCTGTCCAGGTAGTGTTAAAATACAGTTCATATTATTTCTTTTTTTTTTACACACATTCTAACAATTCCTGTGTGTCTTAATAACAAGGCTCTGGCATGTTTTGTTGTTAAACTGTCCAAAACATCAAAAATTACAGCTCATTTGCTGGTCTTTCTTCGAGCTGCATTTTCTGAGGAGGCACTCCTGTCTCGTGCAAATGCCAAGTTCGACTTTCATTGCCACGATGAGCGGAGCTCGGGGGTTGTCACAAAACGAGCGGGTTCTACTTGTAGCGGCAGTTTAAAGACAAAAAAAAAAAAAAGGAGTGCAGAATGTAGAACTATGGATTACATTTTCTTTCATGGATGCAGAACTTCATCACACTAGCGTCGCGGAGTGGTGTTGTGAGCTAAAACAAATCTATGCATTCAACAAAAGAAATGGCAGTTCTGCTGATGCTTCCCATTTAGCCTTGACATCACAGTGTTTCAGACAATGCAGTCGGGCTGTTGCTTGAAAGTGGCAAACCTTCGACCCACCTGTTTGAGACCTCGTTGGAGAAATGTGCCCAACTGTGACATTGAGTGTAACTGTGACATTAGAATTTGACTTGGTCAGCTAACTCTTTAGATACTTGTTGAAATCATCCTGTTTTGATCGGGCTGTCCTATCTTCTGCAAATGAGCCCCAAATTCTAACATGTTGGTTGCATTTGGAGACAGATATTGCCCATAGGTTGGAATTGTACAACTGCAGGAGCATTGGACTTGAGCACTTCTGCTTTGAACGAATCTCTGTCTGTGTTTTAGCCTCAGCCGGGCTTTGGCTTTGGCTGTTATTCTAACTGCGGAGAGCTTTCATATGGTGCCATCTCAGAGGCTGCTCACTTACACACGTCATGTGTTTTCTCTTTCTCTTCCAAGTGCTTTCCGCTAAAAGCCACTCCATGTCCTTTGAGCGAATCTTGTTTTGAAATGGAGAAATTTAAAATCTTTGTTGTACCTCTGGCTCTTGACTTCATGCTATGCTGATGAGTGAGTGTCTTAATTTGTCAAGTGGTCCTTTGGAAAAAAAAAAAAAGAAAAAAAATGCCAGATGTCTTTTTCTCAAAAAAAGCAGCTCAGTTCATCACACATTCATTTTCCTGGCAGTGCTACAGCACATTGCACATTTCTTATCCCTAAAAAGTATTTTGATATAGTATTGCACCTTTTTAAAGCTCCTCCCGGTTACATTTGTTCAGATGTATTGCTTTCTTTTGTTCTTTTGAATGGTTGCGATAACAGCACTTTTAAAAGTTGCTACCGTACTTAACCAGCTAAGCTAACAAGGCTAACTCCCAGTTACATCTGTTTAGCGTTTTTTTTTTTCAAAAGATTGTAATACTAGCGATTTTAAATGTGTAGCCAGCAAAGTTATGGCTTCCTCCGAATTACGTTTGTTTAGGTCTCTTGCTTTTTTGCTTTGTTTGAATGATTTTAACATATAACTTTGAAAGGTTGCTCCATATTCAGCTAAGCTAACGAGGCCAGCTCCGCTTATATTTGTTTAGGTCTATTGCCTTTATCCTCTTTTAAATGACCAACAGTAAATAGAGAGAGAATATAGCTCCCAGTGTGGTGAAATGTCGGCTAGCCTGTAAAACCCACCAATCCACGGTCTTAAAAGTTGATGGCTGCAGTCACTCACTTCTAAATTTGGACACATTTACAGATTTAATTAGTGTCAGTGGAGGTTTAATTGTGTCGCTCATTTGTTTCACAACACTGCATGTATTCAGCAAATATTGTAAAAATAGGATTAGTTATATGACTGATGTAAACTGTGGAACTTTTGGTTCAAGAGTGGTTAACAGTGCAAATTACTGTGTGTGCTTGGGAAGCGAGCCTTTGCCCATGAAGACAAAACAGGGCTCATTTGACACGTCCTTTTTACAGCAACAAAGCGAGTGGTGTTAGTTCAAGTGGTGTTCCTATCGTCCTTAGAATAAACCGCCAAGCCAATTTGAATGAGAGACTTCCCATCACGTCAACTCTTCATCTGCTATTTTTGCTGGCTCAAAATCCACATTGCATCCCTCCTTATGTTCCCCTTCTCACTGACAGCCTCACTTCATTAACTTCCAATATTTGTCAGCTGTAGCAACAATACTCAGGAGCGTCCAAAAGGTCTCCCCAGCTGTTGATGCCTTAATTGCGGGAGGCAGCCACGATGGTTGTCTCATTGGGGCATTGGATGCTCATAGATTATCGGTTTGAAAGAAACACATCAACCTTGTTTTGAAATGAATGGGTTTGGTTTCCAAACACAGCTGTACACGTGGAATTGCCTTATTTGGCTTGATGCGCACTTTGTGGAATAAATACAGTGGAAAGATACATGTAACCACCTGCCATTTAAACAAAAAACAAAACAAAAACCAAAAAAAACATCCAGAAAATATCAAGCGTCATAAAATGCATCGAAGCAGACTCTTTTGTCTGTCTGCATTCTTTTGTCTGGAATGAGCAGTTTCAAATTCACTCTCAACCATGTCGTAAAAAAAACAAAAACGAGAGACCAAACCATTCAGCATCATGAAGTTCTTTAATGTTGACTTTCGATTACAGTTTTAAACCGGAATGACCAATTTCAAACAGAATTCACCTTTAACCATGTGACTTCACACCACCTGTCATTAAATAAAAAAAAAATAAATAAATAAAAAACAAGAAGTAATCCATTCAGCATTTACAAAATGCTTCAATGTGGGCTATTTCTATTTCAATCTATCATAAACAAATGAAACCTGTCATAAAGAAAACAAGGCCAGTCATTGAGCATCAGGAAGTGCTTGAATGCAGACTCTTTCGATTTTAGCTGAGGGTGTCCAACGTCATAGCTTTTTGAACAGGAGTGAGCAATTTCAGCCAGAAAAAAAAATGAGAACACGACCAACCACCTTTATAAAATATTTTAATGCAGACTTTTTTTTTTCTATTTGAGTTTTGCCATTTTGAACAAAAATATGGAATTTAAACCTAAATTCACCTTCAGCCATGTGACGGATGACCACCTAAAAAAACCATTGAGCATCATGAAGTGTTTTAGTGTGTACCCTGAATATGCCTTTTGAGCGTATTTTGTAGTCGCCTCCTTATATACTTGAGCTTTATGCTTAGCAGTCCTCTGGTATGCGCTAATAGTGAGAGGAATTCGCCACAGCTTTTGATGCCGTTTGTTTGCGAGACTAATCCACACCAAAAAAGCGCCTCTCGTTGGAATCCTTGCAAACCCGTGCGTGATTTATGAGCTGAACTGCAATAAACCCTGAGTTATTCATGTGGAAATGCTTTAAGTGAGGGGGATACGACAACTTGGCTTCATACACAATAAATGCATCACATCCTATACGCTTTTGTGTTTTTTGCGGTATTCCTTAGGTTTTCCCTTTCGGCGTTTGGGGACTCGAAACATCGTATTCAGTCTTTCTATCCACTTTATCAGCATTCAGGTGGAGTGAGACGCACCCAAAAATGTCCCGCTGTTGCATTGATGCCGTAAACGTAAATGACAAAATCTTCTCTCAGGCAGGATTGTCACCACGGCAACCTATGTACGGGTTGTGAATGGGATGGCGTTTTTGGCAGTTTGCTAATCATTACCTTACTCGTTAAAATTCCCCCTGTGGATCAGAGCCGATGTTTCCCACACAAACAAACAGTCACAGGCACGTGATTATGAGAAAAATTAGGGGGGGAAAAAGTGTTCGCCTGGCCTGTTGCGGTGTGTTTGACCACCACATTCTGCGTCTGTCTGACCTTAATCTGGATTAGTTGGGGTTTTTTTTCCTTTCCTGGATTAACAGCCCGGGGTTCAATTAAACATCATGCAGAGCAATTGGTTTGGATAGTATGAGTGGTATCTTCCCCCCCAAAAAGGTAAAAGAAACCAGAGAACTTTAATCTTTAGTCCATGAGAGCTGAGGTTTTAGGACACATTTTCATTTTTTGGAGGGGCGGGGGCAAAACCTTTTGAAAACAACTAGGCTAGATGCATGAAAATGTATGATGCAAAAAAAAAACCCACAAAAAAATGTTACTCTGATTAACAAACACATTCATAAGAATTAAAATTAGGTGCATGAAAACGGATTTACCAGATACTTTTCCCATTTTGAATGGGAATTATTTCAAACTGAATTCACGGTCAGCCATTAGATGTATCTTTGATCAAAAATATGATTTATTGCCCACCCCCCAACAAAACACAAAACAGAAACAAAAGCAGACTTTCTCTTGCATTTGGTTGTTCTAAACAAGGTTGAGGAATTTCAGACTGAAGTCACCTTCATTTGATAATAATCATAGTCATACAATAATGATAATCCAGTATTGCAAAGCGTTTTAATGCAGATTCTTTCATTTTTCAGTTTTGCCCCTGATCCTTTACCATTTTGAACAGGAATGTTTGATTTTAAACAGAATTCATCTTCAAAATGACTCAAAAAAAAAGAAAATGCAAGAGTCTATTCAGCATTACAAAGAGCTTGAATGAGGATTCTTTCATTTTCAGTTGAGCTGAGGATGTTGTACCTGTTTAAATGAACACTGACTCCGGTAATTTGACATCAATCTTACACTCAAGCAAGCAAACTCTTTTTCAGAGGTCTTAAAGCCATGAGTGATGGAATACCCAAAACGATGAGCTGGCTATGTGATGTCATTGGTAGAAATAATCTGTATGCAATGATATATATATGAAGTATATATACATATATATATTTTTAAACGGAATGGGCTAAGTCAAATGTATCCAGCCTAACTAATTTTAGTGATGTACAAAATATATATATATATTCAATTGTTGTCGTTTAAACGCTTTGAAATCGCTAATCATATGTAACGACATGCTGACAGACCGATTGTATCGATTTATGGGAAGAAAAAACATGAAATTGACAATATTTAGACGGACAAGGTTTTCACTTTACATCACTCATTTGCTAAGCACTTCCATACCAACTCTCTGTCTGCAAAAGAAAAAGTAGCGCTGAATACCAACCTAAACAATTTTGCGATTAACTCAGCCTCCACAGCGGTTTCCGTGAATGAGAGGTGGCAACTCTCAAACTTCCCACTTTCCTGCTTCCCTCCCTTTGTTCTTTTAGTCTTTCTTTGTGTCTGTCTCCAAGCTCATCCATAATACCTTCAAGCTTTCCTCCCTCCAGTGTTGCAGGGTCAGCCCATCAGGTCAAAAGTTTTGCATTGTGGGACACCCGAGGGTGGAAAACCCGGTTAACACAAGGACATCATTTGTTCACTGACCTCTGCTGGGGCTCTGAAATATTTTATGGATCAGGAGAGGGAATAGAAGGGGCGCCAAAGGGTAGCAGGGTGGTGATGGCGGGGCTTCTAACTTCTGTTCTTCATTATTGTCACTTCTGCCTAAGAATACTACTACTAAAAAAAAAAAAAGAGGGGTCTAGTGTGTATTCAAGAATTTGACGGAAAACAAATCACAGTTCATTATTGTTCATGCTGGAAAAAAACGATTAAAAGAGCAATTCAAGCTCAAGACAGTCCACTTGGACCACTGTCGCAGCCAAAAAAATAGCAAATGAATATTTGGCCAAACCATTAGGTACAGCTGTAACCATCAGAAAACATTTCAGCTCCCTGCAGACCAAAACCACAAAACACAAAACTGGACTGAAGATGGCATCATTTTCACTCAAATATAACACAGTTTTGTCCTGAAGCATTTCCTCCGCTTTCCCAGGTGTAATATGGGCTGCTTTTTGTTGTGTTTGCCAGGGGGCAGTGTAGGGCATGAATGCAGACACTTGTGGCTCATACGATACAAGACAGCTGCAGCTACAGTATAGTGCTACAGAGAACACTTAACATAAAATATCAGTAATACAACAGAACACATAACATAAAACGCCGACAATCAATACAGCTGTAACAATTATTCCTGCATATATGCACAAAAGTGGAGTCATATAAGACTTTTTCAAATATTCGAAAGAATACACTGGTCAAACTCAACATATGACATATATTATTGCTATTATTATTTTTACTATTATTATTAGTAGTAGTAGTATTTTGAAATCCTGATGTGCAAGAGAAAGAAACAGGGCAATTTGGAATCAGCACCAAAAAAAAAATCAATCTTGAAAAGTTTCCTTGCATTGCTGATTAAAAAAAAAAAATCTCCACAGTTATATTTGCCATTTGAGCAGGGCTATATTGTCTGTCTGTTGGTGTTGTTTCACCAATTGTATTAATACTTATTCAAAAATGTTATACCAACACATTGATCCTAATTCTGCTAGGCCTTGTATGGCGTTTCACATTACATGTTGGCTTTTAGCTAACCAAATGTAAATGAAGCGTTTTATGAAATAAACATAATTTAATTCTCTTTATTTCCATCTTAGTATCCCACTCAACTTCAACTGGGAATGTCGATGAGCAAAACAATAAGCAAGCCCACATGGACTCTTTTCAAAGAGCTATTTGCTGTATGCTAAGGTGCCCACCGTACGCTTCAGGAGGGCAAAAACTTTGTATGTCAGGCTTTGAAGTCAAGATGGCGCCCGAGTAGGCAGCCGTCAGCAAGTGCTCTCATGAGCCTTGCTTTTTTTTGTTGTTCTTGTGTTTCTTTTGTCACTTTGTGTTTGTTGTTACGTCGTGTGGACTTGATGTGGACCTTTTTCAGCATTTTTTGGCCACGACATTCATCAAGGAGGAGACTCTGTGCTTGGTGGTTGCGCCTTCTCGGCTGCATGGGTATACCAGCACTGTTTCTGACTGGAGGAATGTCGGCGCCATTTGACTGTCGTTGCTGGACAGTCCCGGGGCGCTTGTGTCTTGCGCCTGAAATGGGCAGCATTTTTCACAGCCCCGCTTTGTTCAGCGGAGAGATCGGTGCTGTTGAACGGTCTGCGGCTGGATGGATGGAGGTCTTGAGGAGCCGACGATGAGAAGAAAGGAGTGCCGATGCGGATTTGGAGCTGGGAGTCGCGGCTTGGAGTTTGAAGCGGATTATGTGGGACAGGAGAAGTGAACTAATCTATTTTCGTCAATGGACGCCACAGCTTCGTGTTTGCTTTCAAAACTTTGCTTGTAGCAGACGTGTGCACATTTTCAGCATGATGTCTCTGATCCACTGGTGAAAGGACACCTTGATCCTCTCCTCTTTCATCTATAACTGCTTCAGACAACAAAGTGTATGCAGAAAAGTGGTGAAGATTGCACGACTGTCTCTGTCCTATGTGTTGTCTTGTGTTATTTTTGTTATTTTTGACTTCAAAATGGCGCCGCGAGAGTGGCTGCCTTTCCAGCAGCTCCTATTTTTGTTGTTGTTCTACTTCTTCCTTTCATAACTTTGCTGCTGTGAATCTGGAATTTCTCCATTGCGAGACTAATAAAGGTTTTCTTAATCTTAATCTTAACATGGTATTGGCGGTGTTGTATCGGAGCACTTCTATGAGCGATACTGCCAAGTCATGAAAGACTTTGAAACTGTGTTAAAAGCGCAAACATGACTAGCTGGTTATCTTTCAAGTGTCAGAGCGAGGCCTCATTCTGTCGTGTTCCTGCTCCCACTTCCTGTTAGAATGGGAAATTCATCGCATTGAGGAAGTAATCAGTCCTCCTGTGACCCTCTCAGCAGCGCCAGCACTTATTCTTGTTGACTCACTCGGAGCATGAACGCTTTGCAAAATGTTTGGCAAAATCTAAAGCCTGACTCCTGCTGACTTTCTTTTCCGCCTGCACGTTTTTTATTTTTGTTTTCAATACCACTGCTCCTAGTACACCATGGGCACCATGTGCAGGTGCTTTATTTCAGCAGTTTGCGGTCGGAGTGTGAGCTCAAGTGCTCTTCACCGGGGCGCCTCCGTTTTAATTATTGAGGAGGAGGTGTTCACTGTCTGTTTTCCCAGCCGGGCAGCCGGATTGAAGCTCAAATCGTGGATTTCACCGTGCAAAAATAACACTACACATGCATTTGTATAGGTTATTGTGTAAGATGCACAAACTTGAATTCGGAACCATCTAGCTGTTCTCAGCCTTAACGAGTTGTTTATACATTGTTGATTATTGAATAACACTTTATTTATCGACCTGATAAACAGCAACAAGTCATGAGTAACTCATTCAAAACATCGGCTTGGTGGTTCATAAATGGTAAATTCATGGCTTCTCAATGAGTCGGCAATTCATTTGTTAAGTATAAACTGTTTAGAAACATGCACCATAAATATAAATCACTTTTGTATGATGATGTATATCAAAGCAAAGACTTTAAGATTTTTCACTTTTTTTCCCTTTTTTTTCATGAAACAAAATGTGAATTTGAGAAATGCTGCTCTTTCCTGAGCTGAGTAAAGCCCTTAAAATCCTTCTTACATAATAAGTCAATCATATTAAGACTGCAATTGAGCAGAGCATTCATCAATATTTAATATTGTTGACCTTTTCAACCACTCTCATACTGTCACGTTGTGCCCGAAGCGATAGACAGATCGCTTCGTGCACAACAAAAAATAAGGAAGTGGATCCCCGAGATAGCAGACAGAAAACGAGATCTTGTCAAAGAACAAAAAGAGGCTTTAATACGAAACACAAAATACCCGACAGGAAGAATAACAAAAAGCGCTGGTCAAATAAGGACCAGGGTAAAAATAAGGTAACAACAGAAAACGCTCGCGGAAAACAAAAGCGAGGAAGATCTGAATAGGCTATAGGAATATCTTACATACAATCAATACTTGAACGACTAGACAATTGCCAGAAGGCTAGGAAGCAACGAGTAATATTAATTTAGTGTTTACTTTCGCGAAGGAACAATGACGCGGCGTGGAATTCTCCGGCAGTGGGATGACTGCCGGAGTCTCTAAATAAAGAGGGGTAATCAGCCCGAAATTACGGGCAGGTGTGCCGATGGCGGAGGAGAAAACCCGCCACCTGCTGGCGGACACGCGACGTGACACATACGAATGTTGGTGATGAAAAACATCGCTCATGTCACTCTACACTTGATGATATTTGAATATTCAAAGGTAGATAGAGAAGCCAACATCTATTGACAATGAAATCATCGCGTAGTGATTATGTCGTGCAGTTGAACACTATGCCGAAATCTTTTTGTTTCATTGCAAAATACTGCAAGAAATTTCTCACATTCATGTTTTTCATCAAATTTTAATTGATATATATATATATACAGTATGTAGGCGGCCCGGTAGTCCGGTGGTTAGCACGTCGGCTTCACAGTGCAGAGGTACCGGGTTCGATTCCACCTCCGGCCTCCCTGTGTGGAGTTTGCATGTTCTCCCCGGGCCTGCGTGGGTTTTCTCCGGGTGCTCCGGTTTCCTCCCACATTCCAAAAACATGCGTGGCAGGCTGATTGGGCACTCTAAATTGTCCCTAGGTGTGAGTGTGAATGGTTGTTCATTTCTGTGTGCCCTGCGATTGGCTGGCAACCGATTCAGGGTGTCCCCCGCCTACTGCCCGAGGACAGCTGGGATAGGCTCCAGCACCCCCCGCGACCCTAGTGAGGATCAAGAGGCTCGGAAGATGAATGAATGAATGAATATATATATATATATATATATGTGTGTGTGTGTGTGTATGTATGTATATATATATATATATATATACATCAGACAAAGCGAGTTTCTGGGGATTGACAGCTCTGCAAATTGGTCATTTGCTATTAAATAGATTAAAAATTGATTAATAATCGCTCTTTAAAAACAAGACCAAATATAATTTATATGAGTACTCAATTACTCAGCAGACTTTTCAGTAGAGGATACCCAAATAAACACAAATATTTTTTAACTGTCACATTTCTATTGTCCAAAATCATCCTTGCCACATGTCCCTGGGATTGACGGGAAGAAAAAAAACTCTCAAAATTTAAAAATCACGACTCAAAGCAAGACTGCACATGAAAGACATTGATTAGCAAAATGGCTTTGCAAAGATTTTTTTTCTTGAGCTTTACTTATTAAAGAGGTTCTTAAGGCTTAAAAAACAACTTTCATTAGTAACACATTTAAATTGAATTTTTAAACCCCTTCTAAATATACCCATGAGAGAAGCGCACAACACCATTTTTTTTCCTTTTTTTGTGTGTGTGTGTTTTTTTAGGTGTTTTATTCACTCACTGATGGGAGTGAAATGTTAGCAAACTTTCAACATTTTCACCTTCACCTTCCAGCCACAAAAGCGATGATGCCAAGCCTGACAGTTGACATCTCAGTCAGGAATCATAATCGTCTCATTTCAGTAGCCGCTGTCACGGAAGGGCTGTAAATCTTTGAGAGGCTGCCCCGAATTATGTGGAACCCCAAAGGAATGTCGAGCACAAAGCAAGTAAGCGCTTGCTCCATTTTGGACCCTTAAAACGCAAACTGGGAATGAAAACTGGAAGATAATCAAATGTGTAGGCGACATGGGGAGTCCATTGGATTTATTCAATTTTTTTAAATCCGCTAATGAAGTCTCGGAGGCCCAAGATCGTGTCTTTAGCCACGACGCTCCTTCCCATGCGGCCTTGAAGGGCATACAAATGGCCCATTAATTAAGATGGATGGACCTTCCGAAAAGTCCCATCTTCATGACAAAGCCCGAGGCTGGGCATGCAAAGTCTTGTCAGGTGTCCTTGTCGCGGTGAAGGAAGTACGTACAAAAGGATGCATGAAGTTGAAGGAGGTGGGGGGGCGGGTTGGCTTATAATCGTGCACATATAAATGAGCGGTGAGTGATTGGTGCACCGCTTTTGATTGATGACAGAACAAAAAATGGCGGAAATTCAATGGTAAGACATTTGCCGGAGGCCACTTTTTGTCCTCGCAGTCAATTTGAACATTTCCTTGTCTTGTCTTTCTCTGACTTCGTTACAGATATGCTCAGTGGTTTTGCACTGCAGATTAAACCCCAAAAGGTGGAAATTGGGTCCACAGAAAAATGGTGTTTAACCTAAAAAAAAAACACCAGGAGAAGGATGAGTGCTGCATTCTGACATTGCAGTTTGTCAGTGATTACAGAAAATACTTGAGACATCGACACCCTGCTAAAAAGTTTCTTAATTGCCTTGAGTTGCCCCTAGATAGCATAAATGCACAACAGGAAGCTCCTCACTCACGTCAACATAGTTTCTAGGCCCCGAGACTCCACAAGGTCAGGCTAAAGCAATGCTTTTGTATGACAGAGGGCTTTGGCCTGGTGAGGAGGAAAACATGCAAATAGTTCTGAACAAGATGGTTATGATTTTTCTCATTGCAAACATTTCCAGATTATTGGTTGTTTGTGAAAGAACAGACAACGTCAAGGCATCGCCCACTGAGCCTTCCATCAGTTTACTCCAAAGTCATCCCAAAACTGTTCACAGCCTTCATCCCTCTTGTTTTTTTTGGGGGGGGGGATAGACATTATTAAGTTTAGTTTTTTATTTTTTGAGACTGTTTGAGCTTCACTTTTTGAGTGACGTGTCGTGTAATATAAAATATGTGCCTCGACTGAAGGGTGGGGAAACACTGCTTTATCAGATCGTACTTATGTACTGTACAAACCCAAATCTGTCATACAAATTTTGTCAATACAAAAGTTTTGTGATACAAAGTTTGAAAGAACGGTCTTGTGGGTCTCCAAGAGTAGACAAAAGCTTTTGAAGTCATTTTCTCTCCGTTCTCTGAGATGTAACTGGAAGTAATTGTGTCTAAAGTGAAACAATATTGCCCTCTAAATTATGGCTAAAATCAGACAACAAAGACAGAAGAAAATCGCGACATCTCCACAGCATACTCAAGTGCAAATTGGCTAATTATTTTTGTTATTGTTGCCTTTCATCTCACAGGATCGAGAAAGTGCTTGTTTTCACGTCTGTCTGACCTTGTAATGCAAAGCTACGGAATGTGGTACATTTTGGTGATTTCAATGAGGCTTTTGAACCACGCTCAAATTTCAAGGAGCTCTAAATCGTCTCCTGCTTCATTAGCACCACTCCAACTTTGGGTTAATTGCACTTTCCATCTCGCCCTCAAAGGTTGCGATAATTGAAAAGGACTTGTTTGGCAGTGTATTGAAAGGGTGCTCAGTTAAAAGATCAAGAAAAATCTTGGGAGTCGAGCACGCCTTGCAATTCAGTTCCAATTATTTTGTTATCTTCAAATCTTAGAAATTGCTCCTGCTTCCAACCAAAAGAGCGAGCTCCCAGTTTGGTTATGGCCATTTGTCCTTGAGACTCTTTTCATGGGCCCAGTTGTGATTGAAATGCCCACACAATGTTGCGTTGATCAGATAAAAATGGTGTCCATCTCAAAATGCTCAGCTTAGCACGGGTTTTCAGTGGGCTAGGAGGGGGTCTTGATGTAGATAAACAATCTTTTAACAGGTGGTCAAGGGGTCCGCCGAGAGGACAATGATCCCCTTGATTAGAACCACTTGTCTGACATTGTCTGGACTCCCTTGGACACCCCACCCCTCGCCCACCCCTCTTCTTCCTTCTCGCTGGTTACATAAGGCTCAGGTGCTTTGTGATCCTGTGCAGACTCCTGTTTCGTTTGTCACTCTCCTGTTTTTTTTTTTTTTTCCTGCTGAAATGTGTGGGGGGACTTGTTGGGAATGCGAACGTATATCTGACTTGAGTTGAGGTTTGGCTGGCGTCCAGCTTTTCGTCCGCGGGCGAGTCCCCATCTCCGGCCCGCTCACATTCCCCCCTTCTCGCCAGACCTTGTGCACTTTAGCCCGAAGCCCTGATGACTGCGGTCGGAAGATGAATTACACCGCAGGCTTTTGTTTGACAGAGCGAGCCGGTTTGCGATTAAGTGCGCCAAAGACGCTTTATGGAAGAGATCCCTTTGTCCTGTCTTGGACAATTTGTCAAGACGGCGCTCTTACCAGGGTGTTTGCCCCTTTCTGGAGCCAATCACTAACCAGATAAATAACGTAAAGGATGTTGAATGCAGTCCCTCTACCACTTGAATTTCTATTGGCCCTCTGCAGGTTCTTTCGGAAGGTGGCCGCGAGGCCTGGGCTTTGTCAAGACGACCGGTCGTCCATTTCCAAAGTAAAGTGCATGAGATATTGTTTCAGACAGCAGGGACTTTTTGAGGAAGGAGCAGTTCCAACCTAAATTCAGTTTATAAACCCCGGCAGGTCTGATGGATTGGTAAAGGAGTTGTGGGAATCCGTTTTTGCAGTCTTTACTGATAATGTCTGGGTGTAGTTCTTAAACGGTTGCTGGTTTGCAGTCAGTGGCAAAGATTAGACGTAACTGAAATTTGAGAAGGCTTTCTGATGTGTCTTCTTGAATCCTTTCTTTCAATGACGTAATCGGCTTGATTCTTAAACTAAGGGACCTGAAGTTGTTTGAATCTGCATTTCTTCGAAAGGGAGCAGATTAAAAAAAAACACTGGTCCTGTTTTAACTGAACTTCCAATGTGAGCGTAATATTTTTTTTGTAGTGGTTTGTATTTTGTTAGGGGCGGCCCGGTAGTCCAGTGGTTAGCACGTCGGATTCACAGTGCAGAGGTACCGGGTTCAATTCCAGCTCCGGCCTACCTGTGTGGAGTTTGCATGTTCTCCCCGGGCCTGCGTGGGTTTTCTCCGGGTGCTTTGGTTTCCTCCCTCATTCCAAAAACATTCGTGGCAGGCTGATTGAACACTCTAAATTGTCCCTAGGTGTGAGTGTGAGCGTGCATGGTTGTTTGTCTCTCCGTGCCCTGCGATTGGCTGGCAACCAATTCGGGGTGTCCCCCGCCTACTGCCCGGAGACTGCTGGGATAGGCTCCAGCACCCCCCGTGACCCTAGTGAGGATCAAGCGGTTCGGAAGATGAATGAATGAATGTATGTTGTTAGTTTGTTTAAAGGGAACATAAAATTGACTTTTTAATAGCTTGTGGACAAATAGTCGGGTCTCTGAAGTGCCTGCCCACCCAAAAAAGTACACAACCAAAATTCATGTTTTGTGAGCTGCCTATTAAAATGAGCTGTTTTTAATTTCAAAATAATTTTGCAAGTAAAAGCAGTGTTCTGAGCAGAGCTTTAGGGTTGTTTGGGGCATGGCAATATAGCTCATCACATTGGCGGGGAGACGGACGTGGCATTTGAGTTTGGCACCACTCTGCAACCAAACTGACAAGCGGAAAGAAGTGCCGCCCCCATGAGTGATCACATCCGAGAAAACGGACCTTAAAGAAAAGCGGCCCTGTACTCCATGACCACAGTAGAAAAAGCCGTTGTCCTCAATGGACACTAACCTCGAAATTTCGATGGAAAGGGAGTCTGACAGTGTCGGAAGTTCGGCGTGATGAAATAAGACAGCAGGATGTGCGGGATTCCCAGAAGCAGGTGGAGGAGAAGATTTAAGACCGTCCAATCCTAGTTTCCTACTTGATGATGAAGTGTTATACTTGGATTTCAATGTGCATTTGAAAGATGAGGTTCCTCCAATGGAAATTGCTGTTTACAAAGTCAGCCCTTCACTGTGAAGGGGCAGAATGTAATGAGAACTTCCTTCGGG